>NW_027556098.1:332189186-332789186 GCF_003287225.1 Phascolarctos cinereus
GCCATGTCACTCCCCCAACCCCTAACACACAAAACAGAAGATTTTTTTTTATGTGTATTTTACTAGGCAGTGTTTGTGTTTCTTACAAGTATAAATATTTCTATTTATGAATCTTCTAACCACTCTTTTAATAATAAGTTCTACAATTTTACCAGGAAATCAAAACCAAGTACATTAATATCATGGTTTGGATACTCTTTTTTTTTTTTGAAATTTGTAGTGACATTTGCTATTTCACCTTTCTTATTTTCTGTGCTATTTCCAAGTTCTCTGATTGTAGCTTGGTGGTCACACGGAACAGCACTTTCAGCCCCATGGGCTGAAAATATATGATCACTGAGGGCAGCACAGTGCTCTTTGATTATCTATCATTTTCCTTGGCAAAGAGTTGAGCAGTTCTGCTTCTCTGTCCACAGTTATCACTGCCCCATCCACTCTAAGCACTGCCTCTTCCATTTGTTCTAATTTTCTCTTTTCCCTGATAGGTCCCCCAAAAGAATAAAACTAAACAACAAGCATCTTTTTTTGTTGTCCTTACCTTTCCCCGGGAGCCTCAGCTCATTCTGGATTTTAGTACTTTTGATAGGACAATTTTATGCTCTTTTGGCCATCCCCTATTACCTATTGCCACCCCTGTGGCACAGAAAGGTGAAGAGACTTACCCAAGATCACACAAGTAGCAATGAGCTGATAGGGAAAGATTGAAAATAATTGATACAGTGGGGATGGTGGAGGGGGCAATCTTTTGGAGGAGATGAGATGGAATGGGATCATCCGAATAGGGAGAGGGGTTAGCCTTGATAAGGAATAAAGCCACATAACCATGTAAGACATGGATAAAGGAGGAGATAGTGGAAGAAGGTATCTGAGTGATAGGAGATGAGAAAGAGGGGGAAAAGAGGGAGCTCACATAGCCTCATTTTTTCCTGTAAAGTATGAGGCAAGGTTCTTAGTTGAAAGAATGGGGACAGGGAGAGCCGTGCAAGATTCAAGAAAGGAAGAAAAGGTATGGAAGAGCTGCTACAAAGAGTGGGATAAGGGGGTGATAAGAGAAGTAGAGTAGGATTGCCTAAGAGCAATGAGGAACGAATGAAAGTTGTGTGGACCCACACAATTTGGGGTGGACCCAGGTTGCATGATTTTCTCCACTTTCATTCAATAGCACATGCATAGGATGATGAATGGTGGGAATGATTGAAGCCTAAGGCTCATCAGGGCATAATTGGTGAAATGATAAGGAGACTAGGGACCCAAGAGAGGAGGACAGTGTAGAGTTGAATTGGTTCACCAAGAGGTTGAGATGGGGAAAAGAGGAGAGAGTGAGAATTGAGGGGTCAAGGGATTCGAGTTCATGGTGCAGATGAAGAATGGGGCTTGGTAGGAGAAGTCGGAGGGAAATGTAAAAAAACAATCGTTTATGGTTGGTTATGAGGATTTTGGAATTCTTGAAAATGGAAGTGGTACATTTGTGGGTGATGGCAAGATTAACATCATGACCATCTTTGTGTGTGACTGAGGTGGCAAGGATGAGTAGGTCATAGGAAGTGAGTACCTTGATGAACTAAGTGGTTAGAGAAAGTCAATATACATGTCAAAAACCCTTTGTATGAGAGCAGGAAATAACTTCACCAGGCTAAATATTCCCTTCAAGTGATCCTCATATGACATGAATGTTAGTCTTTTCACTGTCTTTGATGCCCACTTTGGACACTCTCCCACTTATCAAGGTCCATCCTTAAATGTGGCATCCCAAACTCGATGCAATACCCTAGATGAGGTCTGGCCAAGGACAAGGTAGAGTGATACTATCAGCATTCCAGGCCTGGACATTATACTCCTTATGGTGGGCTTTGGCCAGGCTCTGCTGCTGTCTGCACTAAGTCCTGGTTCTTTAAATATAATTACAGTAAGGAATTACCCCCAAAGAACAGCAACATAGTACAAAGTCAACTATTTGGAAGAAATAAACAAGGTTGTAAAGATGGGGTATGATGGGAAGGGAGGAATCCAAAGCTATGCATCACCGAGACAGTTTGAATGGCCATGTGTGGACAATCACTTGAACTGCCCTAGGTTGCTTCACTTTTATTTTTGTATTCCTTTGCTCGCCTTGTTTCCTATTTTGGTGTCTTCCTTCTCTTTCTACACATCCCCTCTTAAATGCAAGACCTAAGAAATATTCATCGAACCTTTACTTCAAGACCTTGAGTGATGGGCAACCAAGGTAGGTCATTCCACTGGTGTACTCATCTGAGTATACTGCTGATGGTGAGGTGTACTCATCAGAGCTGTGCAGGATGGAGGAATGTGGATGAGGTGCCTCATTCACTTGACTTTGGAGATTTTGATATCCAGAACAGATTTTTCTCTGGGTTTAGGACCAGGGCTCCAATTGTCAGAGATATTTTTCCTGGCATAAAAACTTCTTTATTACTTTCAGCCTAGTTCTATTGGCTGCTCCTAGTTTTGCTATCTGGGGCCAGAGCTTGGACATCTTGCCAATCCTCAAGTGTGCAATTGATTTCTCCTTTAGAAAGTCTTCTCTAATCCTACCTGTCAAACACACTTTCCTTAAATCTTTCAAAGCACTTTATACTTGTCAAACTCTCATCATTTACTATCTGGCTTCATATCATACGGGGGCTAGCATGATGCCTGACTCATGGCAGTACGTACAATAATTATTGACTGGTTACTGTGTTCATAGGCACCCTATGTGTTCACAAACATGCATGCAGAAATTATATATTGTGTGTCTGTTATGTAGAAAGCAATGGGACAGATGCTGGGCAAAATAAAGATAATTAAGATGTGATCCTGTCCTCATAGAGATCCCAGTCTTATGTGTTTGGGGGAGGTGGTAGTGAATATGATACATACATGTAGATGTAATGACTCTATTATACTATAACTATGAATCCAGAGAGCATCTGATGAGAGCACATTTATGGGTGAGAGGAAAAAGGAGAAATCAACAGGGGACAGTTTGAATGAAGGTCTAGTTGTGGACATATGGAGAAAATGGATCACAGATTCATTGCTAGAAGAGACTTCAGAGGTCATCTAATCTAAATCCCAGGGTAGCTAGGTGGCGTAGTGGATAGAGTGTCAGGCCTAAAATTGGGAAGACTTGTTTTTCTGAGTTCAAATCTGGCCTTAGATGCTTATTAGCTGTGTGACCCTGGGCAAGTCACTTAACCCATTTACTTTAGTTTCCTAATCTGTAAAATGAGCTGAAGAAGGCAAACCATTACAGTATCTCTGCCAAGAAAATTCCAAATGGGGTCAGGAAGAGTCAGACATGACTGAAAAGTGACTGAACAACAAAGTCTAAATCCCTCAGGCCCTCAGGAAGCTGAGGCCTAGAGAAATCGAGTGCCTACACGAAGGTCATATGGGTCATGTGACAGGGCAACATTTGAACCCAGGTCTGCTAACTCAAAATCCTACTGTACTATGCTGCCTCTCCTCATATATAGTTATGTACTCTAGCAGTAGTATAATTTGGGTGGAATTTCAAGTATGTGGTAGAGGGTACTTTGGGATAAGGTTGGAAAGATAGGGCAGTGCCAGATACACACATCTACCCACAGTCCTCACCAGTGGCTGAGAATCAATGTTTTTATAATTCTTGTAATTCAATAGAGTAAGAATGGCTCAGGATGCAGCCGTGGTAGATAGTTTCTTCCAGAGTTCTCAGGTCGCTGACTCCTGAAGCAGTTTCCCACCTGACATGCCAGCCCTTCTCAGCATCAGCCTAGATTTCACAAAGGAGGTGCTTAAGGGTTCATTGTTCTTTCCCTCGTCAGTTCCTGTTAGGGGAACTAGGAAACGACTGTCATTTTTGTCATCCTTGAAAGCTGTTCAATTTGGGCACTTGAAGTTGAAATTACAGAGTCTCAAAGCTAAATTTGAGAGCAATTTACTGTTCTCCCTAGGAAGAAACAGAATTAGAGGATGTAATCCATGATTTCAGGATTGTTCTGTCCTCAGCTCACTGGATGGTATAGACTTCTGCTACTGTGAGGCTGGCCAAGCCATTCTTGAATGAAGTGCTGGGGAGGGGTACTCATCAGAGCTGTGTAGGATGGCAGAAGGTGGGTGAGGTGGCCCATGGACTTGCCATTGGAGATTTTGCTATCCAGAACTGATTTTTCTCCAGGCTCGGTGCCAGGGCCACGATTCTCCTCATTGGAATTGGTAATGATTCAATCCAGAGCCTCAGTTAAATGTTGCTCCCCATCCCAAGGTATGTATGCACAGTGTATACCAGCAACCACACTGGTTCACATTGGATGCAATCACAACTTAATTTATTGTATCTTAAAGGTGGTATAGTGGATAGAGCACTGGTCTTGGAGTAAGGAAGACCTTATCCCTGACAGTTACTAATCGTGGGACCCTGGATAAGTCATTTAACTTCTCTTAGTCCTGGTCGCCACATCTATAAAATGGGAATAATAAATAATACCTCCCTCACAAAGCTGTGGTAAGGATCAAGTGATATAAAGTGCTTTGTAAACCTTAAAGCACCATGTAAATGCTAGCTGTGATAATGATGATGATGGCCCAGACATCTTTTGCATTTGTTGAGTTCTCATATTACACATGACACAGAGAATACTTTATGGGAATGAAAACAACTTTTGTATTGATATTTCCCCTTCAAAACATAAATTTGCCTCCTAGCTATTTTATTTCCAGTCTCAATAAGCAACTCAATGCCTTACTTGAAAGTTTTCTCTCCCTCTTCATTTTCTGAGTTTCCACTCATACTTTAAGGCCTAACTCTACCTTCTCTAGGAAGTCTTTCCTCATCACCCCAATCAATAATGATTTTCTTCCCCTTTGGACCTCACATAGGAGTATGTTTTGTACCTCTTTCATGAACTTATGGTAATAGTATACATTATGTTTAGTTTTGCTGTCTTGTGAGACTTCTGGAGGGCAGGGTCATGTCTAAGCTTTATATCTCACTTATTGTCTCACACAGCACAATGCATACTGTAGGAACTTAATGCTTGTTGAAGGAATGAAATCTAATGATTTTAATGCATTCAGGAATATAGTATTTGTGAGTATTTTGAATAATAATCAAACCAGATGTATTTGACAGTAATGGTGGGAACAAGATCCTTTAAGCTAACCATGTTTATTGAAGTTCAGCTCTGTGCTAGATGCTGTGAAGGATACCAAAGATAAATATGGCACAGAGTCTGGCCTCAGGGAACTGAGATTCTGGCAGGGGAGAAATGATATACAGCTTCTAGCTATACGATTAGTGCTAGAGAGGAAAAAAAGCAAACTGCTATGTGGAAGAGATGAAGAAGGCATCATTTTCACCTGGTGAAATTGAGGAAGGTTTCTCAAACAAACAAGGTCACACTTGAGCCTGGCCTTGAAGATATGGATAGGATTTTAACATGCAGAACTTTGGGACTTTTTACAAATAGAGGAACAGCGTTAGCAAAGACAAGGAGCAAGAATTCTTAATCTGGGGTCTACTAACTTTTAAAAAATATTAGTATTAAAGCCATAGAATTTCAGAGCTATAAGGGATCTTGGAATTATAGAATGTTTGATCTGGAAAGGAACCTTTGAGGTCATCCAGTACACTGCCCCCCCCCAATTTTTCCAGGTGAGGAAACTGGGGATCAAAGAGGTATAGGCATTTAAAGTCACAGCATTTATTAGAGCCAGAGCAAGAGCCAGAACCAAAGACCCTCGATTCCTAGTTCACTGCACTTTTCCCTGTATCATCTCGTTTCCTCAAGAAACTATTGTTTTGGAGGGGGAGCAGGAAGAAGGTTTGTGATTCTCCTAAAGCCTCCTCACATGTAAATAGGAGGCTGAACTGACTCACAGGTCAGAGGAACAGGTCCAATAAGGCGAGATAAAACACAATCAGAGCCATCCTGCATGTGGTAGTGGCTATATATTAAGGGAGGCACTTTCCCCTTAATGGTTTCTCGCATCCTTCCTTTCTGCCTTTACTCCTTACCAATTTCATAAAGCTTCAGCAGAGGTCATTAGCAACCAGAAACTCTCCCTTTCCTTTTAAAGAAAGAGTCAGTGAATTGAATTGATAAATTCAGAATTATTCATTCCATCGAAGGCATAGACTCTAGGCATATCCAAGGTGTTGGGGAAGATCAGGAATGAGAAGTCTGCTGAATGTAGATGCTGAAGAGGCCTGGCATGGGAGCGCTATTGTTTATCCGTGAGGTGATCTCAGTATGTGACTCCCATTCAGGGAAGTGATCAAATCACAGGGCATGGGATGAGATTGATGAGAAAACAGGAGAGATGCCTGCTTTTGGTAAGTCACCTTGAACTCTCTCTGGTAGTCACTTCTGCATTTTGTGCTGGAAGAGGAAAACATGCAAAGTGGCAGAACAAGAGAAGTAAATTCTAGGCTAGGTGTCTGGAGAGTTAGTGAGTTTCCTGTAAGAGAGTGTAGCTGCTGTCTCATTTTGCTAAGCAGGACAAAATAAAGGAGATTAGGATAGGAGAGGTGAGTGTCAAAATGGTAACAACCAAAAAGGCTATTTGGAGACCTCCAATGTTGGCCATCAATGTTAACCAGTGAGACCACAGAGTGGACTTTTTCTACTCTTTCCCAATCTCTAGCTCACATCCTTAGACCCCAGAGTAGGTCTATAGCTTTGAGGGCTTCCATAGGCATTCAGGTTTGGATTATTCCAAATCAAAATCTACCTAGGGAGATTACCTCTTGGTTTCTAATCTGGATTAGGAAGGCAGTGTATGGGAGATTACACTCTAATGGGGGAAATATGCAAAAGGGAGCTTAAGAGTCAGAGGAGGGGAGGATGAGGGTGCCGTATAGGGATTGAAGGTAGGCTGGCCTGGAACCTTTCACAAAATGGAGGCTTCAAGAGGAATTGACCCATGGGAGGACGTTGGTCTTTGGGTGAGAGATGCAGGGTAAACAGGCCACATAGGTGGCATACTTTCACCTGTGGTTCCAAGAAACTGTAGCATGTGCAGTCACACCCTGGTAAACTGACTTGGCAGATGGTTAAACTAAGTTAAGGGTAACTGGCCTCAAACCTGTGGGTGAATTAGGAGAACATCTACTCCAAGCATGGTAGAATGAGCGGATGAAAACAGTTTGTTCCAAGGGCCATAGAGGTGACTGAAGTAGGTGCTATGGAGTGCTTAGAGCTTGTCAAAGATGCCAAGATCATCCACTGCATTCCAGATCATCTCCGATTGTCTTGGCTTTTGTCTTGCCACTGAACTTGGACGACTCTAGAAGAGAAAGGGAAGCTGATTACTGCAATTCTGCTTCACTTAAATCCAATTCATGTGCAAGTCAAGATGTCACCTGTTCCTCTTTGAAAATAGAAAGGATTAACAACTATTCCAGTGAGACAAGGCCTCAGGTGCTGAGGGAAGTTTCAGGATTAGCCAACAGTAGATAAGGTAGGTTTTTGAAATCTAGAAAGTCAGGGCCAGGGCCAGGGCCAGAAGGGTAATGAAGGCAACCCGATCTGGGGCCTTCCACAAAATGGAAACTCTAGGAGGAACTCACCAATGGGAGAATGGGGGTTATATCCTGGAGCTATGGGATTACAGTTAGTATGGGATTAAGGAAGCTGGAGCTGCAGAGATGTTTTTACTGCAGTATAAGTAAACGTATGAGGGCCTGCAATAGAATCTTTGAGAATTATACTATGTTATAAAAAGTAGCATGTTTTAAAATCTAGATTCCCAAGGAAATATTTACAAGGGAATCTTGGTTAATTGCAAACTTGTTCTCTTTGAAATAAATAGATCTTCTTGCAGGGGCCCAGGACACCTATAATGCAGGGCCTCATTGGGCCTTATTTTTGCCTGTGGCTGTGACCGATTAAAGTGGTAGAGCTCAGAGCTAGGGGTGCTAGAGTATTTGCATTACAAACTCTCCTAGAAATGTTCATACAGGTTTGCCTCCCATGATTCTGCCCTCCCACCTCCACATTCCCAAAAGTAGGGTGGCATTAGCTCAGAAAAACTGAATTAGGAAGGTAATCCACAGATAATTCACTCCAAACATTTGAGTATTATTTGATTTGGGGGGTGAGTGGGGTGGTGGGATTATATATTTCACTTCCCCTCTCTATTCCCATGGCTCCTTTACTTGACTGCTTGACTACTCTGGAATAATTTAATTTGGAGTCTTGTTGAGAAGATACAGGGAGCTGACATTAACCAGTGATGGAATCTTGGGGGAACCATGTAACCTCTCTTGAGCCTCAGTTTCCTCATCCATAAAGAGAAGAAACTGATCATAGCCCCGGATCAGTCAGCTCTGAATTCAGCTGATTGCACTATCATCCATCCCACTTTTTTTCTTGTGTGTCCATGGAGATCATAGGATCATAGACAGAAGGTTAGAAGGGACCTTAGAGATATGAAATTCCACCCCCTTCTTTTACAGATGAGGACTGAGACCTAGAAAAGTGAAATGACTTTTGACCATTGGATCATAAATTTAGACCTGGAAGGGACCTTAGAGTCCACTGCGTCCAATTACCTCACCATAATGACAGAGGACAAGCTGAGGACTAAAGTTCCAGAAGGTTCAAGGGACTTGCCCAACATCTCGTAGATAGTAAATAACAAAGCTAGAATTGGAAACTAAGTCCTCTCATGCCAAATCCAGAGTTCTTTCCACTGTACCGCACTTCCTCCTAGGTCTCTGAAGTCTCATTTCAGCTCCAAAACCCTATGTTCTAATTAACTGAACTTAGTCATCACAGGGAACCATTTCCTCTTCAAACTTCTTGATTGGCCGGTCTGCCTGCAGTCATGTTAACAAAGTAAAGTGATACAGCAAGACTGAATTTTTCTTATGTGGCCTTAAATTGTCACAGAATGACAGAATTTCGGAGTGAGAAGGGGCCTCTGTATCTGTCTTGCCCAAGCTCTACCTGAACACAAATTCCCTTAACAACATCCCCAATGAATGGTCATCCGTCCTTTGCTTGGAAAGCTCCAGTGAAGGTGTCAGGTAGGTGAACTCATTACCTCTACTTTTGGACAGCTCTTATTGTTAGGAAGTTGTTTCTTACCCTGGATTGAAATCTGCCTCTATGCAGCTTCCGCTCAGGGTTCCCAGTTCTGCCCTCTGGTGTCAGGCAGAAAAGGTTCAGTCTCTCTTCCCCATGACAACCCTTCAAATACCAGAACATAGCTCTCCTGTCCCTAGAGGCAGTTCCTAAATGGGGACTCCTTAAACTGTTTTGAGTCATGGCAGCATTTTTGGAATAAATGAGTAACCTCCCAAAGTGATTTTGGAGTGTAGGAGATTACACTTATTTGGATGTTTAAATATTGTCATTTTAAAAAAAAATCAGTTTCATGATGTTCTCATCATATCCCATACAGTCATACAAATGATGCATTTGTATGCTTTTAGAGTCATATAATTTCAAGAGTTAGAAATTGCAGAGGTCACTTAACCCAATTTTTAGGTAAATTATGACTACTGTACACTTATAGCCTCAAGTGATCATCTCACCTCTGATTGGAGATATATAGACATAGACGATCACCATGTTCCCAGGTGGCCTTTTCCCCTTTGGGGTACAGCCAATAAATTTTGTAACTACTATCCACTAGTTATGCAGTATGGGGCCATGCCCAATAAGTTGAATGTTTGTGAATACACCTAACGATTCTTAAATTTTTGAAGATAGCTATCATTCTTTGCCCCCTATTTACCATGGCTTAGCCAGTCCTACTCTAGGTTATAGCTCTAGTTCCATATGTTAATTCTTATATAGCTTGGTCTTTGATTTCTTTCTCATCTTGATCACTGTTCTCTGGAGGGTAAAGGGACCTGACCCAACAAATCTGTATCAAGTATATACTTTTATCAGCTCAAACTCTGTCTATAAAACCCTTGGCCAACAGGAGGGGTGATGCTCAGCCATCAGTGTGGGTCCCTAGGTGGTTGGTAACACTTGTTCCTATAACATAAGGTGCATTGTCAGATATATTGCATTAATTTAACGATAATACATTTATACCAACTTCAGATGTGTCTTTTAGTGTCTGCCTGCTCAGCACAAAGTACCATGGAGATTGGGTCATCATCTGCCTAATGTTGTAGGCATACATCCAGCCCAGCTAGCTAATGCAGAACAGAACAACCCCTCTGAGAAATCCATTGGATGAGTTGGGCACTGAGGAGAATCTAGCTCATTATTTTCCAAGCTAGTTGCAAAGTTGAAGATAAACTTTGTGGAAAAAAAGGAGATAACAAATTCAGTACAGGATTTTTTTAATCCGACATCACCAACTGCCTATTGGAAATTTCATTCTGGATATTCCAAAGGCACGTGAAACTCAACATGTCCAAAACTGACTCATTACCTTCCCTCCCCCCAAACCTATGTACTCCTTGTTTCTGTCAAGGGTATTATCATTTTGGTCACATCTGGTATAAACTAAATGATTCCAAGTCATTACAATGGCAGCAGAGGAGACCTATTTGTGGCCCTTCTCAAATTCCTTACACATCACTGAGAAATGGTTAGACTGTTACTTTTCCTAGTAATGCTCTCTGTCTATCAAACTGTTTTGAGGCTACTTGGAAAAGTAGCAATTTCTTCAAGGGCAAAGTTTCTAATAGACATTTCGTGTTAATGAATCAATGAATACATCAATCAACAATCAAGTAAGCGCTGGACGCTAGGAATACAAAGATAGAAGGCCTCGCCTTCAAGAAGCTTGCATTCTATTGGAGTATAACACATATAAGTAAATACAAAATAAATGCAGAGTTTTTTGAGGATGGGGAAGCACTAGAAACCGGGGTCCTGGGAAAGGCCTCCATGTTTAAGCTGATCTTTGAGGTATTCTGAGAGGTGAAAGTACAAGGGAAGTACATTGCAAGCAAGTGGACAGCCTGTACAAAGGCCCAAAGATAGTAGGTTGGATGTCATATGTGACAAACAGCAAGGACATTTTGGGTAGACCGTAGAATAGATGAAAGTGAGAAATGCATAATAAAGCAGAGAAGGTTGCTTGGGGCTACATCATAAGGACTTTAAATGCGAAACAGAAGAGTTTGTATCTGACTCTAAAAGTTGCAGGGAGTCACTGGAATTTACTAAGGAGTAGAATGACATGGTCAGACCTGCCTTTAAATAGAGTCATTTTGGCAGTTGTATGGAGGATGGATTGAAGAGGGGAAAGACCAGAGGCAGGGAAACCAACTGGAGGCTATTGCAATAGTCCAGGGGAAAGGTGATGAGAGAGTGTATTAGAATGAGGGGCTGAGTAGAGAGAAGGGAGGGATATGATAGATGATGTTGAGTTAGAATTGGGAAGATTTGGCAACAAATCAGATATGAGTGGTAAGGAAGAATGAGGTGTCAAGGATGACAAAAAGGTCATCAACATGGGCAATTGGAAAGATGATGACAGAAACAGAGGTTCAAAAGTTCATAGGTTTGGGGGGAGGGAAGATAATGAGTCAGTTTTGAGCATACTGAGTTTGACATGCAGATGGGGTATCCAAAATGAAATTTCCAATAGGCAGTTGATGTAGGATTAGAGCTTGGGAGAAAGATTAGGGCTGGATACAAAGATTCCCTACTGAATTTTCTATCTCCTTTTTTTCCCCACAGAATTTAGCTTCATGTCTACCTCAATTCCCAGCCCTTATTAACTATTCCAGTACTCTGATCTCTTTCTTATTTGAATTTCCATAGCATTGAGAGCCATCCAATCATCAGACTACAGGTCTAGATTTGGAAGGGAACTTAGAGGTCATCTAGATCAATCCCTTTATTTTATAGATGAGTAAACTGAGACCTAGAGAGGTACATTCATCACCCAGTTCAACATTTGATCCAACACTGTTTTGTATTTTCTTTAGTTACTTCATGGGCAAAGGCATTATCTCTCTTTGAGTTCTTTGAGGGCAGAGACTGTCACTCACAACTTGTATCTGCCATGAGGTCCCAGTTCTGTTTAATTTTTCCTTTTGTAAAGCAACTGCATGCCCCCAAGGAAAAGTTTAGGGCACCTAAGCAAAATGCTGCCCAACCTGGCAAACACAGTGGGAAAGTCTTCTAGCCTGTCAGATCCTGGGAAAATATTTACTACAAGCAGATGGTCTGACTTTGGGGTCAGCCCTATTCCCTTCATGCAAAAAAGGCAATATGGCACAGTACAATTTATCTTGGACCTGGAGTTGAGAGCAGGGGTAGAACTCAAGCTCTGATTCACATTTGGGTTTGCAATCACAGGCTAGTCACCTCCCTTCTCTGAACCTCAGTTTCCTCATCTGTAACAATGAGGGGTGATAATATTCATTGCTTATCTCATAGGATTGATACAGAGAAAGTGCTTCGCAAACCTTGAAGAATTATATCTATCTTGTTTTCTAAGTGGTTCCTTTAAACTCCACTTTTCAATGGGACCTAGTTCCTCAAGGACAGAAAGCTATATCTTTCTACTCCCACAATTCTGAGTGTGGTGCCCTACCACATGGCAAATGCTCAACAAATGTTTATTAAGTTGAATTGTACTGCAGTCCCCATACAGCAATAATGCAGCACATTCAGGCACTTCTCAGATTTTTTTTTTGAGATTAGCAAGCATATGAAATAATGAAAATTTTACTCTCTTGAGTATAATGTGTTATTTGAAGGCTTTAAGAAAAAAATTGCCAAAACACAGCATCCTAATTCCACCATTATTTTTCTTAAAAAAGTGGGGAGGGGGAGGGAGGATTTGGGAATCCTGAACTATTGTTAAGCTACACATGTATTTTCTGTTTGGGATTTCAAATTTTATCTTCATCCTTTCACCATCTGTTTTGATATGATGAACCCATCTGCCATAATATTTGTCAGCATTTGAATCAATTTATACTGGGGGTTGTCATAAGATCTGAGAAGAAAGCGATGTTGTAAATAATCTCTTTTACTATGTCTGAGTACAATACTGTATTAGGTTTAAAACTGTGTCTGGTTTTATACAGTCAGGTGAAATTGACACATTGCTCCAGGAGCATCAACAGATCAGAGTTAGAATGACCATAATAATTTTTTGATGTGGCTTTAGTCATCAATATCCATTGGGTTATCACATTGTGCTCAGTGCTAGGGCTACAAGGGCAAAAAAAAGTTTCTGCTCTTAATTTGTGGTCTAAGGGGGTGGGGACAGGAAGAAAGCATCCTGTATGTAACTAAGTAAATACAAAGCAAATACAAAATAATTTTAAGAGGTGAATGCTCAGAACAGAAGAATGAGGAAAAAGGTCTCATGTAGGAGGCAGCTCCTGAGTTCCTGAGTTATGCTCTGAAAGAATATAGGAAATCTAAAAAGAAGAGATGAGAATGCAGTGGGAACATTTTGTGCATATGCATGGAAGTAGGAAATATAATGGGGTCTGGAGGAAATAGCTGTTAGGGGAATTTGATTGGAATCAAGAGAATGTGAAGGGAAGTACTATGAAATAAGATTGAAAATGTACGTTAGAGACATATTGTGGAGGGCTTCCAGGACTATGATGAGGCTTTTGTATTTCCTACAGGCAATAAATAAGGAATGGTTAAAGATGTTTGAGCAGAGAAATGACATGGTTCAATTTGTATTTTAGGTATATCAGTTTAGCAGCTGTATAGACAAAGAGATTGGAGACAGGTGAAACTGGAAATAGGGAGACCAGTTAGGAGGCTCTTGCAATAGTCTAGAGCAAGATAGAGGTAATGAGGACCACTTTGTCAAGTGAAATCTGATTTGCCAACTGCAATTCAGTTTGGTTCAATTTGACAAGTATGTATTGAGGCCACTATATGCTTAGGTTTGTGCTACACAGTTAAAAACACAAAAGAAATCCATGGCAGGTCTGAAAGAAAATAATTAGAAAATTATCCAAGAGAAAATGTCATGACATAATTAGCTGAATGGTAAATGAGGAAATGAGTTATAATGGAAGTGAAGGCTCATTGTTAGAAAGAAAGATGTCAGATTGATATAATAGATTTTGAAATGAACTTTGGAACATACATGGGATTGGCATGGGTAAACAGGAGGGAGAATGGAATCTTCCCTTAAATGACTGTCATACAAATTTAGGCTGGAATGTCTGGTGAATGGCAATCAGCAACATTTGGATGGGTCAGAAGCCCAGCAGAAGATGGTATGGATAGATGGACAGAAATTCCACCAGGGATAGAATCATATAGACTCCCTCACCCTTATTGTCCCAGGGACCACTATGTAGGGTGGTAGCATGGACGATGAATGGGATATGTTCCTCAGTTGAAGGTACAAAGTCACGACATTAATGAAAAACCTGATTAGATCTGCACAAAAATGGAATGGATGTCTCAGAAAGTAATGGGTTCTGTATCACTGAAGGTCTTCAAACAGCTGTTCGGCAACTTGTCAGAGATATTATAGAGATGGTTTGGTTCAAATACAAGTTGGATTCTGGGGCTCTTTCAGTTCAGAGAGTTTGTGATTGAATTAATGTCATCAATGAGGATTCTGAAAGGACTCAGTTGGTTAAAGATGAAGGTATGTATTGAGAAGGAACAGGAAGATTGGAAGAGTAAGCATCTGAAGCTTGATTTGAACTAAGACCTTCCTGAATTCAATGCCCCTCAATATATTCACTCCCAATGCTCTTTCCATGGTTCCACCTACCTGCCCTTTTTGACAGTAACCAGAAAGTAGATCAGTTCAAAAGGTTAGAATATACCAGAAAATACACAAGAATGAATGAGCTTTTTAGAGGGCAGTGAGGTGAGATCTCAGTTTAACCAAAAGAAAGGTACCAATTTCACTCAACGGAAAATTCTATGAAGTCTCTAGGGAGTAAAGCTGTAGATCAGGGATATATTTAGGAGTCAGGTTCATCTACATGTCTGCCTTCCAAAGTTTGTATGTCTGTATTTTTTGCTATGATTTGGATATCAGAACAATCTCAGTCTTCAGAATTCTCTTCTTTTCATTCCCCCATATTCTCACTCAGCATTGCAGACCATTTGCCTTTTCCAGATATCAGGGAACCAGAGAAATTATCATCGTGCTTTATGGAGAAGGGTGATATCCCTAGAACCTTTCTGGAAGATTTCCTTCTGAGAAGCTTGGAACCTGAGGAGCAAGGAGTCTCAGAGCCTCTCAAGGACCTGCCCTTGGTGTTCTTTTGTTTTGGGGGAAGGAATCAAACTGGCTAGCATAAACTAAGTACTGCCCTCTCCCTTTCTGAGGCTTACCAAGCAACCAAGGAAGTTAAAGGATTTTTAACCTAAAATTCATATCTGTAGACTGACAATCATTGGCAGGACAGACAGATGCTTCTCGTCAGAGAAGACAGGGACCAGCTTCCTAGCCTCTTTTGCTCCCCATCCACACAGGAATCACAGTCTCCCTTGAAAGGGTCTGTCAAAATTCCAAAGATATCTTTTCATGCCTTTTCGTGAGCTACCTGTCTATACATTTAGATATCCTATGTGGACATATACAGAGTACATGGGCAACACACACCTTACAATTTTAATACTTACTTTGAATGGTATTATGTGAGGTGCTGGGACAGATGAAGACAAAAATGAGGAGCAGTCTCAGTTCTTAAGAAACTTACATCCTACTGCATGATACAGTATGTAAAGAGATAAAGAAATAGCAGATGATTTGGGGGTGGGGAGAGCACTAAAGACCAGGGACAGCAGCAGGGAAGGCTTCCCATAGCAGGTAGCATTTGAGATGAGCCTTGAAGGAAGCAGAAGATACAAAACAAATGCACATGTTTCACAAGGTTGATGTCAGATGATGGTACTTTAAGGTTTGCAAAGCACTTTGAAAGTATTCTCGCATTTGATCCTCACAACAACCCTGAAAGACAAGTGCTATAATTAGCCCCATTTTACAGAAGAGGACACTGAGGAAGATATAGGTTAAGTGACTTGTCTAGGGTCACACAGCTAGTAAGTGTCTGAGGGAGGATTTGAATTCAGGTCTTACTGACTCCAGCCCCTCACTTCACTACCTAGCTGCCTAGCTTTAGTAGTAGCAGTAGTAGTAGCAGCAACAGCAGCAGCAGCAGCAGTAGTAGTAGTAATAATAATAGTAGTAGTAGCAGCAGCAGCAGTAGGAGTAGTAGTAGTAGTAGTAGTAGTAGTAGTAGTAGTATGGACGAAAAATGAGAAAGGGATATAATCTAGACATGGGACACAGTTTGTGAAAAGGCCCATAGATAGGAGATTGAATGTCCAGTTGGGGGAAAGACACATTTACTTAAAATGAATGTTATTTGAGTTTCTATATCGTCACCAGAGTGGAAAATCACAAGGAACTCCCAAATTTTCAGTAAGTTATGAACATCAGATACCCACAGTAGGACTGAAATATTTTCTATTATCCTGCCAGTGTCAAAAAAAAAAGATTTAAATATGAGACTTAATTACAAGGAGATTGACTGACAAGCGTTTAATCATGAGGGATTTATTAGGAAGAGACTGACTAAGTAAGAGAAAGTTTCACCATAATTAGGACATTCTTTAATAGAAACACTTTTGGAAAAGGTAACTAGAGAAATACATCCCTGTTCCCATATTTGTTTGTAGAAATGATTGATAGGCCTTCATTGCTAGAAGGGACATTAGGAGTCATTGAGTCCGACATTTTCTTTTTAAACACTAGGGGACTGAGGTCCAGAGAAGTTAAATAACTTGCTTAAGGCTATATAGCAAGCAAATAGGCAATTAAGGTAGGCCTTGAACCCATATTTTCCAGACTCCAAGCACAGAGATCTTTCCAGGATGCCATGATGCCAAACTGACATATTAGAAAATTCTCTCACAAATGAGTATTTTCATAGACTTCCATTCTAGGCTGAAACAAACAAACAAACCTAGCAACTACAAAACATTCGTATGTTTAGGATGCTTATAATAATAAAAAATATTTTCCATATTATGTTTTCTGGGGCATTAAAATTTTTTATTTTCTTTTGGCCTCGTGGATGTGCTATTGATTTAACATAGTTTCTATTTTTCATTTCCTGAAATTTAGTACTAGGTTTCAGTTATAAGAAGTGTAAGGCAGATTATAGTAATAAAACAGCCCGCCATTAATTCAGGGACCATTTTCTGCATGGTAGGTGGTGGGGTAGGGGATGAAAAATGGTCCCTATCACGACCCCCTCTAGGAACTTCCCCAAGTTACCCTGGAGAGCTCAAAGATTCTCCTAAGTAGATTTTTAAAAACAGGTGGTGAGAGTTCAGGGAATCATTGGTTAGAGTAGAGGCTTTAGGAGCAGTGGACAGTAAGATTGGATAAGCAGCCTGGGGATAAGTGATTATTCAGTCCCTTGAAAGCCAAAGTGAGAAGCTTGGATAAAGAATAAAGGAGTGGAATCTTGGCACTGGAAAGCACTGGAACCAGAGAACCTGGGTTCAAATCCTACTTCTGATGTTTATTACCTGTTGACCTTGGACAAGTCACTGGACCTCTTGGGCTTAAGTTTTCTCATTTGTAAAATGAGGAGGTCGATTTAGAAGCAGTCTGAGGTCCCTCCCAGCTTTAGATGGAGGAACCACTGAACTCATTTTAGAGATGAGGAAATGGAAGCCCAGAGAAGGAAAATGTTTTACCCAAAGTCACACAGCCAGTTAGTAGCAGAGTAACAGAGTCAGCACCAGAATCCAGGTCTTTATTGCAAATGAAAGCATTCATAGGTGCTTGAACAGGGGTATAAAAGTGATATTTTTGAAATACACTCCTGGCAGAGGGCTGTGAGGTGGCCTAGAGGAATGATAGGATGAGGGAGGTTGACTAGCTAGGAGTAACTCAGACATGAGGTGATGAAAGCTGAGATGATGGTGGTGGCAATGGGGATGGAAATGAGAGGATGCAGAAAACCATGGTTCTCAGCACAAGGCATAAAAATACAGCCCTACTTCATAAGATCAACCATATATTTAGAGTGGGAAGGGAAGTGAGAGATCATCTGTTCCCAGCCTCTTATTTTACAGATGAGGAAATGGAGCACCAGAGAGGCTCAGTTACGGGCAGCTAGGTAGAGCAGTTCGGAGAGGACCAGTCCTAGAGTCCAGAAGATCTGAGTTCCTAACCGTGTGACCCTATGCAAGTCACTTAGCCTTTGTTTACCTTAGTTGCACGTAAGTGTAAAACGGAAGCGATAAAACCCCTCACCTCCTAGAATTGTTGTGAGGATGAAATGAGATATTTGTAAAGTGATTAGCATGTAGTAGGCATATAATAAGTGCTTCTCTCCTTCCTTCCAAATGCTGTGATTTTTTCTGTGGCACGTCACTGCTCTACCTTTCATTTTTGGATGAATACTAGGTATTTTGTGGTCTCAAAATTCCTGAAGACAATTTTTGTCAGGTAATGATGAATCCACATCGCCAGCAGTGGCCTTGGTCAGCTAAAGACGCCCAATTTAGGATGAGGAGTGAAATTGAATTCCTTCTTTTGCCTTTGGCAGCAGACACCAGAATAGAGGTGTTAGCTCTGTTGCTTTGGCCTCTTTCCAGCTCAGGCAATTACATTTTCCTCCCCTCTGGCAACGAACAGCCTGGCATCCTCCTGCATTTTCTACTCCTCCAGTCAGCTTCAAGGGACTTATTTGGGAAGCATGAGCAAATTAGTGCCATGTAACCAGCAAATTCAAAAAGGAGTCTGGGATGGTTGGAGATACCAAGGAACAGTGATAATGCATCCTAATTGTTGTCAAGAGGGAAGAGATAAAGCCTCATGAAGTATCTGGAAGGTTGGGAGTTCAGAGAAAGATAAAGGATATAGAGAGAGCTAGATCTGGAAGAAGCTTCAGAGGCCATCCAGAGTCTAGGTCGACTCCCTCATTTTAAAGATAAGGAAACTGAGGTCCAGAAAAATTAGGTGACTCACTCAAGGTCACCTAAATTTGAATTTAGGTATTCTTCATTTGAACCCAGGCCAACTAAAGCCAGAGGCACTGCTCTTTGATGCTAAACTGCCCTTCCTCTCAAAATTGGATCCTACCCTCTCCCTGTCTGGGATGCCTTGGGTTGTTTCTACAGAAGGGGGGGGGTGTGCATTGTCTTTCCACACCTTTTATTTTCCTGATGTTACCAATGATGTACATTTCAGAAATAACTTTTTGGACCCAGTGATACATCAGGCAATGACCATGGAGTAGGAACATTGTCTTGTTGCTGATAAAAGGTGGATGCCCTGGGGTACCAGAAGCAATGAACCGTGTCAATATCTAATCAGTCCTGCAAAGCATGATGGCATAATGAAAGGGGAACTGGATTTGGAGTCAGAAAGACCTGGTTTTAAATCCTGCAACTTGTCTCCTTCTCAATTTTCCCCTCCTTACATATGACTCCCTTCTGAGAACTCTGACGTCCAGCTGTAGAGCTGCTGCTGACTGGCCTACTTTTTCTTCCTCACTCATGAAACTCTAGCTCCCATCTCTGTGTCTTTGCTGTGGCTATCCCCTATACCTAGCTATTTTTCATTCTTCACCCAAGTCTCTTAGACTTTCTTCTAATCTTAGCTCCTATATCACCTTTTGCGACAGTCCTTTTCTATTCCCCCCTCTCCTCACTGTTAACACCTTCCTCTCCATATTACCTTGTATCTCCTCTGTATCTATCCCACTGGAATGTAAGCTCCTCGAGGGCAGGGACTGTTTGGCATCTTTGACACTTGACACAATGCTTGGCACATAGCAAGAGCTTAATAAATGCTTGTTGTTTGTTGATTATAATTCTTCTTGTCTCTGCTATCAATGAAACAATCTCCGTCCTCTCAGCCAGGCCTGCTTTCTCAAATTCTGCCTCTCTAGCTTAGCCTCAGGAGAGGCCTGCCAAGTTCATGAGCCACACAGTAACTCATAAATCACAAAAGGCAAAGTGATTCAATGGATAAACCAATGGAGATGTGATTTAATGGGATGGCAACAGGCGAGGCAAATGATGGCAATGGTATATATATGAGGGAAAAGAAGGAAGTATTCTGGGCATGGAAGTAGGGGAAAATGACGGGATGATGCAAAGGATTCTCATCCAGCCAGAGGGTTTTGTGCATGTCAGATAGGCACACACATTTAAGGGAGGGAGTTGGGGGGAGGGCAGCTATTAAATCGCCAGAATGGATTTCTTCCTATTCAATCCCTCTCTGTGTTTTATCTCATTATTTCTCAATCAAACACAGAGTCAAAGGTAACCAACATATGTTTTGACTGCCTCTGAATGTTTCCACAGCAAGGGAATGTTCTTACCATTTTAGGCCTAAGGAGCTGATACTTTTTTCACAAGTGCTGCTGTGCAAAGGAGAGGAAAAAACTGAAAAGAAAGGTGGGAAAAAAACCAGTAGAGAGACCTACTTTAAGCAGCAAAGCCCATCTAAAGGTCTCATTCCTTCTTGATTACAAAGAGTAACATCACTATTTCACTGTGGGATGTCTCTATCCCTCAGCCCAGCTGTGTCTTTGTTGGATATAACTGTCTAAAAGGGAAAGGTTCTTTTGGAGCCAATCAAAAAAATTCTAGATTACATTTCAGATTGCCTTAAGCTTCGCAGGAGGGTTTTTATTTTTATTTTCATTTTTTTATCAACTGAACATAATTATGCCCTTTGGTTTTTCACAGCTAAAGATGAAAGTGTTTTGGAAAAGTTGGCATGACTCATTATAACTCCATAGGTCCAAGAGACTCTTTCACTTAGAATCCATTCTCAGTGTTAAGCCTTCCCCCCTTTCAATATGTGATCATAAATTTAGGATTGAAAGGAGCCATAGAGACCACCATGTTGGTGACCCTCTTTCATCTTTCTCCTCTTCTCCGACTTTTATATTCAACTTCAATCTTGCTGCCCTGAAATTTTGATTGGCTAGTGCTTCATATGTGGCTCACCATATCAGTCAAGCTTCATTTCACTCCATTGCCATTTTTTTTTAAACCATCCAAGGCATGGGTGCTCTCCAAACCCTTCTCCTTTTCCAGTTCTGGAATCATCATAATCAAATCCATACGGCCACTGCTATTGGAAAAGATTATATCAATCTACTCTCCCATGGCTCCCATCTACTTAGCATGCCTGTAACATGCCAAACCTTGACCACCAGCCTCTTATACATGTTGTTCCCCCATTAGTTTATAATAATATAGCTTGCATTTATCTAGTGCTTTAAGGTTTGCAAACACTTTTACGTGTACTATCTCTTCTGCCTTACAACAACCTTGCAAGGTAACTGCAGATAGTAACTTGGCACAAAGGTAGCACTTGATAAATACTCATTCATTCACTCATTCATTCATTCATTCATTCATTCATTCATTCATTCATTCACAGAAAGGTCAAGTGACTTGCCCACTGAATATTTTGCTAGTAAATATCTGTAACAGAATTTGAACCCAGATCATCTTGACTTCAAGTCTAGTGCCTCATCCACTGCCTACCTCATGTTGCCTTTCCTAATCTTCACCATCAGTTTTCTTTTGTCATCAGGAGGGGATATAATATGTCTGGTCTATGAAAATGCTGAATATTAGCCATCATAGAGAATGCACTTTATATCATACATCAATTAGTCAATCAACAAGAATTTATCAAATATCTACTAAGTGGCAGGTACTGTAGGGAGGCATGTCATACATATTACAATCAGAGGGTCGTACAATTAAATGTGGGAAGGACCTTAAAGGTCATTTAGATGAGGAAGCTGAGGGCTTGAGAATATGAGACTTATCCAAGCTAATCCAAGGAGTTAGTGACAGGCAGAGTTTGAATCCAGATCCTTTGACTCCTTTGGCACAACGGAGAGTGTGCCCACAGGGGAGGTGACCAAATACTGTTATAATTGTTGAAAGAAATCATTTTAGACAGAACTGCAGAATTAAGGTATCCATTTAGCTAAGACTGCAGGGGTCTCTTTTCTAAGGAAAACAAATAGTTGTTACTGGTTATGACCATCTGCTTTACCATGTTCTTGCATAGTTTGTTATATGTTATTTTTTCCTTCAATCTCCTACAGGATATAAGTACAAAGAATGAAATAATTCCTATTTGCAAAAAGGTTACATTCTGATAGGGGGAGGTATAAATATATATATATAACATAAATATAAGTTGATTAATACAAATACATCCAAAGTAGGTGGCACAGTAGATAGAGTGTTGGGCCTGGAGTCAGGAAGACTCTTTTTCCTCAGTTCACATCCAGTCTCAGACACTTACTAGCTGTGTGACCCTGGGCAAGTCACCAACCCTATTTGCCTCAGTTTCCTCCTCTGTAAAATAAGCTGGAGAAGGAAATGGCAAACCACGTCAGTATCTCTGCCAGGAAAACTCCAAATGAAGTCACAGAGTTGGACATGACTGAAAAATCACTGAACAACAACAACATTAATAATAGCATCTACCTCTTACAGTTGTTGTGAGGATCAAATAAAATAATTTTTGTAATAAACCCAGTGCCTGGCACATATTTGGTTCTCAATAAATGCTTATTCCCTTTCCTTTGCCCCCCTTTATGAAGTCCTACAGAGTTAGCATATAACACTGTGTTCACTGATAATTTAGTATTGATATGTCCCAAATTTAAGCAGACTAGCTTATAGCATAGAGGAAGTAGGGAGATGATCTGTGATTCTACTGGTATTGAGAACTTCCATGTAAGGAAATTCCCTCTGCCAGAGCAAATCAGAACCTTCTCTACAACTTACAGTCTTAGAAAGTTCCCTAGGAGACTTACAGCTTAAATGGCTTACCCAGTGTCATGTGGTCAGTGTGTGTGGGTCTTGAATTCAGGTTTTTGTCCCTCTGAAGTCAACTCTCTGTCTACTATGCCATACTGGAGTGGTATAAGAATAGTAGTGGAAGAGCTAGCATTTATATTGCATTGTGCTTTAAGGTCTGCAAAATGCAAAAAAAAAAAATTTTTACCAAAAAAATTCCATTTTATTCTCACAACATCCCCTGGAGGTAGGTATTATTATTATCCTCATTTTACAGTTGAGGAAACTGAGGCATACAGGGTTAAGGGATTAGCCAAGGGTCACATAGCTAGTAATTTGAACTCAAGTCTTTTTTACTCTAGCTCCAGGACTTTATATACTGTGTCACCTAGCTGCTTTCTAGGGAAAGGGGAAGGGTAAAGAAATGCAACAAATCTTCATATAGCACATACTAGGTACTATGCTAAGTGCTTTTATAGGTATTATTTCATTTGATCCTTATAAACACCCTGGGAGATATGTGCCATTATTATCTTCATTTTACAGTTGAGGAAGCTGAGGTTAAGTGACTTCCCCAGGGTCATATAGTTAGTATATATTTGCATCCAGATTTGAATTCAAGTCTTTCTGACTCCAGGCTCACTGCTCTATCCACTGGGCCACTAGCTTCTGCTGTGCTGCCAGCTTCTTGTAGAAGAAAAGTCTGGAGAGGTAGCACACAAGGGCAAGAGAGCTGAAGGTCTTGGATACCAGGGTAAGGATTCTACAGGCTTTTTCCAGCAATCAGTTGAAAATCATTGAAGTTTCATGTGGAGGAGAATATGTTGCAGGGCTATGGTTTAGACAGATTATTCTGGCAGCGATGTGGAGGTTGGGGGAGGGACTGGGGCAGAGAAGTCATGCCCCAGTCAATCAGGAGACTATAATAATTGCCCAATTATGAAGTGATTCAGTCTGGGCTAAACTAATATCAATTGAGATGCAGAAGAAGGAACAGATGTAGGAAACATTAGAAGGGAAGAAATGAGAGGATTTTGTGCTTGTCTGTAAATGGGGATCAAGGAAATAGTCTGTCAAGGGCCTGGTCCATTACAGTGAATGGAAGACACACACGGGGATAGGGAGAATCTCCCTTCCAGAGCTAAGAAATACTTCCACCTCCAAAATATAGCCCTAACATATCAAACTGAAGGTTGACAAATTGAGATGGATAGGCCAAATCTCAAAGCCCTTATATTTCAAAATAAGGCATCATCCTATAAATATGCCAAGCTAACTTACCAGGTCTACTATAATAACTCTTTATTCTGTATGCCTACAATACCCTCCTTCCTTTCACTGCCTTTTAATTTCCTACCTATTCTTGAAAATTCAAGTCTAATCATAATCACAATAGCAGCTAGAATTTATATAGGCTTTAAGATTCTTTACAAATATAATTGGCAGCTAGGTGCTGCAGTGGATAGAGTGCCAGGCCTAAAGTCAGGAAGACCCAAGTCCTAATCCAGCCTTACTAGCTGTGTGACCTTGTGCAAGTCACTTAACCCTCTTTGCTGCAGTTTCCTCATCTGCCAAATGATTGAACAATAAGTAAATAAATATTATCTCATCTCTTCTAGGAGGCCTCTCCTTGTCTTCCCATGCAGCAATGGCTTCTTATTGGTTTTTGTTTACACCTCTATCACAAAATTATGAGGAATTATTTTGTAGCACAGTATAATTAATGTGTACTTGTTATATTCCTCTCCTAGAAATGGAAACTCTATGAGGGCAGAATTGATATAGGATCAAAACTTTCAGTCACCTTTAATGAGGCAGCTAGAGGTCTCAGTGGATAGAACGGTTGAAATTGGAGTCAGGTAGATGTGACTTCAAATTTTGCCTCAGATACTTACTAAATGTGTGACCTTGGGCAAGTAACTTAACTTCTGCCTCCCTCATCTGTGCAATGGGGCTAATAATATCACCTCTCCCATAGAGTTGTTGTGTGAATAAAATGAGATAATACTTGTAAAGAACTTTGCAAACCTCAAAGGACCATATAAATGTTAACTATTGTTATTATTACTATTATTTATTATTATCATTATTATTTATTGTCTATTACTCCACACAAAGTAGGCATTTAATGAATGTTTGTTGACTTGAATATGTTGTTGAATTCTTTCAACAATCATCAAATACTAAGACCTTACTACTATGTGCAAGGCTTTTGTTGGATATAAAAATGACTAAGACAGGTGTTTATAACTAGTAGGAGACATAAGATGTCTAAAACACTAGCCAGAATACAAAGGGCAGAGGAGAGATATGGATAAGGCTGTGGGCTAGATTATCTTTTAAAGTTGCTCCAGTTTGAATCCTGTCATTCACTTCCTGCAAGGTGATAGGAGAGTTGAGAGAAAGGTGAGATTACTTTTGCCTTTGGAAGATGGGACAGAGCAGGGAAGCATGGCATCATGACAGAGGTAGCTCCTGAGTTGGGCCTTGAAGAATAGGTAGGATTTCCAAAGTTTTGTGATAGGTGGAAAGGCAGGCCAGATACAGAGAACAATACTAATAAAGTGTAGATGGAGGGAAGTACTGGGCATATTTGGGGATCAGAATGTATTTCAGTTTCATTGGAGTATCACATATATGAGGAGAATTACAAGAGCATTGGGGCCAGATTATGGAGGACCTTGAGTGCCAGATTAAGGAATTTGACCTTTACTAGGAAGGAAATGGTAGGAAATGGGGAGCCACTTTTGTTTTTTGACCAGAAGACTGACATGATCAGAGGGAAATTTAATTAGGCAGCGACGTAGGATGATTTAGAAGGGTAAGGAACCCAGTTAGGAGTCCAAGTGAGAGATGAGTACCTTAACCATATCATTAGGCAGAAGATCTGTGATTTCGTTACCTATAGGCAGCCTCCAGTGTTGGAAATCCTTCCACCAATGAGTATTATAATCCATATATGACTTAGTGCTTAAATCCTACACAGTTGCATATATAGGTTAAGTGACTTGCCCAGGGTCATGCAAGTAACCATTAATTAATCAAGAAGTACAAAGAATGAAATAATCCCTACTCTGAAGGAGCTTGCATTTGAATGGGAGAGACAAATACATATAAAATAGATATTTCATAAGTGTAAAGTTAATAAATAAAAATAGATACAAAGTACTTAAATATAAGATAGCTTTGGAGGGAGGGCATTAGCAATCGGGGAGGGGTGGTGGGATCAAGGAAAGCTTCACACAGAAGATGGTCATGGCTCTGTGTCTTAAAAGAAGAGAGGGATTCTATGAGGTAAAGAAAAAAAGGAAGTATATTCTAGGCATGGGGGACAGCCAGTATAAAGACACAGAGTTAGGTGATGGGCTGTCATGGAAGGAACAGAGAGAAAGCCAGTCTGATTGAATCAGAGAGTGCAGGAGAGACAATGATGTCTATCTGGACAGTCTGGAAAGGTAGGTAGGGGCCAAACTGTGTAGGGCTTTAAAAGCTAATCAGAGGATTTCATGTTTTATTCTAGAGGCAATTGGAAACCACTGCAGTTGATTGACTAGGGGAGTCACGTGGTCAGATCTGTGCTTAAGGAAAATTACTTTGGCAGCTGCATGTAGAATGGACTGAGTGGGAAGATTTGCAGCAGGGAGACCAATTAGTAAGCTGTTACAATAATTTAAGCAAGAAATGATGAAGGCTTAAGCTAAGATGATAGCTGTGTGAGTGGAGAAAATAGGTAGGACGTGAGAGATTACATGAAGGTAGAAATGACAATATTTGGCAATTGATTAGATGTGTGGAACAAAGAAGACTGAGAAGTCAAGGAAAAACACTGAGGTTATGAACCTGGGAGACTGGACAGAAAAAGGAAAGTTTGGAAGAGGAGAAAGTTTAGGGTGGGAGTGGGGGGAAGATAATAAGTTCAGTTTTGAACATGTTGAATTTCAGATGATTCTGGGACATCCAGTCTGACATGCCTGATGGGCATTTGGGGAATATGGGTCTAAAGTTCCCAGGAGAGACTGGGATTGTATAAATAGATCTATGTGTGAGTCATCTGTATACAGTTAATAGTTAAAACCAAGGGAACTGATGGGGAGAGAGAGAGAGAAAGAAATAAGAAGAGGGTCTAAAATGGAATCTTAGAGTTCTGATATTAGGAGACATGACATGGTTGATAAGCCAGCAAAGGAAACTGAAAAGGAATAGTCAGACAGATAGAAAGTGAATGAGGAGAGTTGTGTCACAAAGTCCTGAGGAAGAGAAAGCATATAGGAGGAAGGCTGCAGAGAGGTAGTTAAGGCTGAAGATTGAGAAAAGACTTTCAAGTTGAACAATTAAGGTGTCACTGATTTGAAGAGAACAATGAGGTCAGAGCTCAGAAGCTAGATTATGAAGGATTAAACTGAGTTAGAGGAAAATAATTGAACACTGGGTATAGGAAGTTTTTCTAGGAATTTGGTTGAGAAAGAGAGGTAAGATATAGGATTACAGCTTGAGAGTATGGTAAGATCTAGTGAAAGTTTTTATAGAGATGGGGGACAACTGGGCATGTTTGAAGGTGGTTGGCAAGGAATCAGTTGATAGGGAGAGGCTGAGGATCTGAAAGGGGGATGATTCAGGATCTACCTCACTAGAGAAGGAAAGGGATAGGATCAAATGCACACTTAGAGGGATTAATCTTGGCAAGGAGAAGGGTCATCTCTTTGGAGTCATTCACCTCCAAGTCATGAGATCTCCTTCCTGATGTCATGGTCCTCTTCAAGAACGAAGGATAAACAACTGGGGGAAAGAGGGAAAGAATGACATATGACGCTAAAGAATTTTGAAATGAAGAGAAAAGGAGAAGAGAGTACTCATGGCAAATGGCTTCAGCTTTTGGTAAAGTAAGAGGCTAGTTCCTAGTCTGGAAGAGAGGATTGGGAATGGGAAGAGAAGGTTTGGAATAGCCAGCAAGTGCCAGAGGTGGCATTTAACTCTGGGTCTTCCTAACTTCAAGCCCACCACTCTATCTACCATCCCACACTGCTTCTTCAACTATTTTATTGCTTTTGCAAAACCATTTCTTGAAGACTTATGGAATCTTCATGGACAGTTGCTAAAATAAAAATGAATCTTCCTGTCTGGGATGGTGTCCATATCACCTCTCCATAGAATAAATTACCTTGAAAGGTCTTCTTCCTTTTCTGATCAGACTTCCTCTAGTTTAAAGAAATACCCCACACGTCATTCACAATTAGATTTTTTTATTTGGATCCTAGTTATCCTTAAGGCATTTCCAGCTCTAATCAAGTCTCTTCAGTGCTCACAGGCTCCAGCAGATGTAGATGCTGTTGTCATTCACAAAGTAGCCTGATTATAATCATACACAAGTGGAGGGTCTCATCCTACCCACAGAGAAGCCTGGTTTCCATTATTGTGGTCCCAAGTCTCCTTTGGGACCCAGTCTCTGACTTCCAGGCCCTGCCTGCTTTCATTCTATTTTCTCTTCCCCTCTCTCATCAAAGCCATATTTTCATATTTATTAAACACCCACAGGTTTCTTAAACCTTCATCCTCTGCATAGAGGAAACAAGTCTTCCCTACTCCCTTCCTTCACCCCTTATCTCAAGTAGTCATTTGATTGATCATGGGACTCTTCCCCCTGCTGTTTTCTC
This sequence comes from Phascolarctos cinereus, assembly GCF_003287225.1. NCBI lineage: Eukaryota > Metazoa > Chordata > Mammalia > Diprotodontia > Phascolarctidae > Phascolarctos > Phascolarctos cinereus. The sequence goes on from NW_027556098.1 coordinate 332,217,562, forward strand.
TGCACCTCACCAAGGCATATTGCTGTCAGCTTCCTCCTCCAGTAATGTTCTTCTCCTCAGTCACTTTATTTCCTCCCCCCTCGGGTTGGCGCTCCTGCCAACTGGCTTCCCCTCTGCTTGCGCAAGTCATTTTGTGTCATTATTCCTCCAACCTCATTTCCCAAGTCAATTATGATCCCATTATCGCAACTAACTTGCTACATTAGATACCACATAAAATGTTGAGGATGAAGAGATTAAAATCTTAATATTTAATTGCTTTTTATCATTTAGGATTTATTTTGAAATGAAACTCTGAAGTGATGGCATTTTCTTTATTATGCATTCAATTTAATTATCTGAAATTAGTTGGGAAACCAAACAAAAAGAATGATCTTAGCTGCAATTCCAGAGCATAAAGGATGATGTTGATGAAGGTCTCTATCAGGGCATTTAAAACAAGATGATGGAAGTATGTCTTTCTAAAAAAAAATCACCAGCCCACCATTTTTGTTTCCTCATGTAATGAACACCCCGTGCAGCTGGTCTGTAATCAACTCATTCATATTCAGTAGGGATAAGGCAGGCTTGGGAGATCAGAATCTCTGAGATATCAGCTATATCAAGACACTTACTTTTCAATCATTACAATTCAATGATTTACATTTTTCACTCTTTTTTCCCCTGCAGACATTCTACTTTCCAGTATCTTCTACTTTCTATATGTTATTCTTGGCCTATGGTTCCCAATACTTTCAAGGTACTCCTTTATCACCCTCTACTGATTGAAATCCTCAGCCCAGGCATCACCTTTTCCATGAAGCTTTTTTTTTTTTTTTTGGCTCTCCTAGCTAAAAGTGTTCCCTTCTCAAATCTCCCAAAATCATTTAATCTGAATCATAAGCTCAGGATTTAGAGATAGAAGGCACCTCAGAGACCATCTAGTTATAGGATCCTGGGTTTAGAGTTGGAAAAGACATTAGAAGAAGCCATGTAGGGCACTCCTCTAGTTTTAGAGGAGGAAGTTTAGGTCTAGGGTAGTCAAGTGACTTACCCAAGATCACACAGGTTGAAGATGGGATCTGAAACCCCCTCTGGTAACTGCAGAGCTATTGTGCTATAATTCCTCCTTTGTACCATACCCTACCTTCCGTTATGCTATTCTGTGTGAAATAAATGCTCTGAAGCCTGGTCCTGGGTCCTTTTATATCTTTATATCCTCTGTGCCTAGCATAATGCCTTGCACATACATAATGGTGCTTAGTAGTGTTTATTGTTGGTATTACAAAACCAATTCTATCACTAATCATGGACTTTCCCCCTTGCTTTTGTGCTACTTCTCTAGCTAAAGAGAAGACTTTTGGATCATACTCATTCTTCTCAAACTCACCATCAAATTCTCCCCTGAGCCTGCTGTGGTTCTGCATTCAATGTGCTATGTTCTAAGTGGGGTAGGGTTGAGGGGGAGGAGAGGATTAGAAGATGGTGTATATATAGAGAGAATTGGAGTAGGAAGACCAGTTCACTCAGGATGGCAGGCCCAATGTAGACGCCAAATGATTCTCTGGGTTTTGGCAAGGGAAGTAATGTTCTATTAAGACTGGTCTGTAGCTATGGGACCTTTGGGAGAGTTCATAGAAGGTGACAGGGAGCATATTCTAGGCATGGGAGATGGTCTGTGCAAAGGCACAAACATAGGAGATGAGATCTGGTTTATGTTAAAATTAAATAGGCCAGTTGGGATGGAACATGGAAAGCATGAAAAAATGAATTTGTGATATTCCTGGAAAGGTAGGTTGGAGATAGATTGTGAAGGGCTTTAAATGCCAAACAAGGCTTTGCATTTCATCTTAGCCAGCAGGGAGCCAGTCGAGATTTTTTGAGTAGGTCTATGGAGTGTGCAAACCTGTGCTTTAGGGATTCCAATTTGGCAGTTGTAAGGTAAAAGGAGAGTGGGGAGGGTGGAGGCAGGGAATTCAATTTGGATGGTAGGGTGGCAAGGGACCTTATAGTTTTTCTAGCCCATCTTTATCTTTTTATAAATGAAGAAATTGAGAACCAGAAATGCTAAGTGACTTGTCCCAAGGTTACACAGTACTTGTTGGGACACAAGTCAGGTTGCATGCCAATATTAGCATGCCACATTGACTGTTCCTTAGCATTGTGCTGCCCCAACCTGGGGAGAGATGTAAATGGTGGTGTAGATAAAGTATGACAAGACTTGGCAGTTGATTAAATCTAGGGGTGAGGGGGAAGAGTGAAGATCAGAGGATGGCTTTTAGGTTACAAGCCTGGATAACTGGAAGGGTGGAGATGCTTTGACAGAAAGAGGAATATTAGGAAGAGGGATGGGCTTTAGAATGAATAGAATGAGTTCTGTTTTCACTTGTTGATTTTGAGGCCACTATAGGATAGCTAGTTGGAAATGTCCATTAGGAAGACAGTGCCATGGAATTGGAGTTAGGGAGAAAGATTCCGACTGGATGTAGGTCTGGGAACTCTATGTCCTATTGGCAGAGATCATAATTAGGTCCATGAGAACTGATGAAATCATCTAGTCTCCAGATTCTAGAGAGAGAAAAGAGGGCTTAGGGCAGAACCTTGGTCAAGAGTGTCAAACCAAGCTCTTGAAAGCCAAATGCTAAATTTTCAGTGCATTTATACATTAGAAATCAGCAAATGTTATGAATCAGGGCTCAATTTATTTTGTTGATTCTCTAGACATAAGAAAGGGATGGAGAAAATGGTAGTAATGCAGATAAAACTCAGAAGTCTGTCCTATGTATATATTCCCCCCAGAAAGCCAGTTGTTAATGTACCACCAAACTGATGCATCATGCACAGTAAGAGAATGGGGCAGTATTGAAAATTCAGCAAATGAGCCTGAGAAGGAGGGGCCAAAAAAGAGGGAGGAGAGTCAGAAGGGAGCAATGTCACCAAAACAAAATAAAACAAAACCGAATGAGGTGGGATTCTACAGGAGGAAGGGGTGAGTTCAGATGCTGGAGAGGTCAAGAAGGATGAGGGCTAAGGAAAGGAAATTTAATTTAGTAATTAAGAGATTCTTAGTAAACCTCAGAGATTGAACCTGCAATTGAGGATGAGGCTGGAAGTCAGATTGCAAGAAATGGAGAGGTATTTAAATGAAGAAGGAATGGAAGCAACTATCACAGATAATTTTTTCTCAGTTTGGCTGTGAATAGAAGGGAAAATAGGTGGTAGCATGAAAGGGTAGTACAGTTAAATGAAGCTTTTGTTTTTTGTGGGATTTTTTAAGTATAAGGGAGACCTGAGTATGTCATTTGGCAGCAAGGAAGAAACCAGTATATGGAAATACTGAAGATTAGAGAGATATGACATGATTGAGGATGTGAGCTGCTGAGAGAAATAGGAGAGAAAAGGATCAAAGTTAAAAGTATTAGGATTGACCTTGCTAGGGAGAAGAGAGACAGTTCTTTTGAGACTGGAGAAAGGAGGAGAGAACAGGGCATGATGTCAAGTGGTTTTGAGATGATGAGAAGAGGAAGCTCACAATGCAGGGATCTGATTTTCTGGCAAGGACGAGTTGAGGTCATTTGCTGAGAGTCTGAGGGAGGGATGCTGTAGGAGGCTTCAGCAGAGAAGCTTTGGAGTAGCCAGCATGGGAGACACAAAAAAGAGTCAAATTATGGAAGAATAAAAGGGATTTCTTGATGGCAGGGAGGGCCAAGATGATCATAGATCTTTAGTGGACCCAGTCAGTATGACAGTATGTCAGCATTCTGCTGACACTGGTCATTAGTCCACAACAGAAGAAGAGAACTCTCATTGCATTTCTCTGTATTCTCTCATGTATGTATAACCAGCCTCTGAGCACTGGGGAGGAGGGGGCTGAAAGACTTGGGGGAGGGCCATGACCTGTTGGATGTGCAGCAACCTAGGCTCCTAGTTCTGCCTCCTGTTCTGACACTGGGGAGTTAAGAGGACTTGGGGTTAGTAGAGCCAGTAAGGAAAGCAAATGGGATGGAAGAGTTGGCCAACATAAGCAGAGAAATACTATGAAATAATAGGAAACAGACACATAAGCTATGAAGACCTTAACTGATCAGAACTGGTCAGAACTGATTTTGTGCTGTGCTTAGGTACCCCCAAGAGAGAAAGAACCAAGGATCTACAGCCCTGGGATGACCCTGATAGAGGGTCAGGACTAGGTTTGTACCCTATTTTATGTCCTAGCAAAGCTGCTTTATCCCTTTCCAGTTATCCATCAAAGTAGACATCTGTGTAAGCTTGTTAATTCCTTATGCTACTTTTCCTTTTTTTTTTTTTAGGCAATTGGGGTTAAGTGACTTGCCCAGGGTCATACAGCTAGTAAGTGTCAAGTGTTTGGTCTGAGGGTGGATTTGAACTCAGGTCCTCCTGACTTTAGGGCCGGTGCTTTATCCACTGCGCCACCTAACTGCCCCTCCTTATACTGCTTTTAATTTATATTTTATTTACTTATCTTAAAAAAAAAGCTTTTGCCACCAGAAATTCTAGGCTGTGCACTATATTTTATTTAATAATTATTTATCTAGATAAAAGGGAGAGAGAAGAACAAGAGAACATTACTTATTTTAGAACAGAGATTCTTAAATTTTACGTCATGGACTTCTATGGCAGTCTGGTGAAGTAAATTGGAGACTCTAAATAATACTTTGACGTGTATAAAACAAAATACATCATTTTACAAAGGAATCAATTATATTGAAATATTACTGTCGAAATTTTTCTTTAAGAAAAGTTTCTGCACCTCGGGTCAAAACCCTTCTTTTAGAAGGAGAAAGTATTTAGAATAGACCTAGGTGTGGCTGGGCAATGGCGTAGAGCCACAAGGGAAAAGTGCGAGGAAAACTTGGAACTCAATTATCTGTAGTTTTGAAAATCACAAGCTTATATTAACTTCTGTCTGACAGTGAGTAAAGGCCTGGCATTTTCCTTTCCTTGGGGGGCAGCCATCTGGTACCCTGGGTTTCAAAAGAAAGCCATAGCCCCTCAAAGGGAGGAGAAATAAGGAAAGTCACACCCCTGAAGGGTAGTAAGCTGCTGGGTAAGCTCTGTCCACGTGAAGATGGGGGAGGATGCGAGTTGCCAGGTAATACTAAGACTATTCCTCTGGCTCAGAGAATGATTGACAGCTCAACCTGTCTTGTTCTTGAGTCTCCTGGTAGTTACACATGCATCACTTTCTGTGAGATTATATCTTCCCTGACAGTAGGAACCCTGTTAAAAAATCTTTGTGTCTTAACTTCTCTGGCCTCAGTTTACTTTTCTGTAAAAAGAAGAGGTTGTACCACAGTGTCTTTAAAGTCCATTCCAGTTCTGGTTCCCATGATCCTTATCTATTTATGAAAACTCATTTCTGTGTTTACAAAGCTCTAGCCAAATGTCAGGTATTATTATTATTAAGGCTAATGGGAAAGTACAGTTAAGGGCAGACCCCAGTGATGAGGCAGACTCCTTTTCATTTCCCACCATCTGCACTCTTTTAGGCTGGACTCCATCATGATCACACCCCTAAGTAACCTCACTACCAGGAAATTCATTATTTTGTGAAACTGTATTAGCCTTGGTACTGACATCAATTTAGTACCCTTAAGAGCCTCTGCCACTCTGATTGGAGGGACAGATGACACTGCAAAGAACTCCTCCCACAACCTCCACTTAAATGGGGCTCCCGGGCTAAGCCAACTCTTCATTTTCCACCAGTTCCACTTCTTTGGACTAGACTTCACTGTGCTCTTTTGCCAAAAACAAAGCCAAAAAAGGAGGAAGAGGGTAGGGAAGAAGAATACCTTCTTGAAGGCAGGGACTGTCTTTTGCCTTTCTTGGTATCCCCAATGCTCAGCACAGTGCCTGACAGATAATAGGCACTAAATAAATGTTTATTGACTGATTGCCTGATGAGAAGTATCAGTATCAGAGGATACTGAAAGTATACAGCGGAAGCTACATGTAAGATATTTAAACATAACGTGGTGCAGCCAATGCTAAAAGCAGTAGAACTCAAATTAAGTCAGGGAATGGAGTCTTGAAAGTCGGGTCAAACAGACAAGGGAAAGGATCTCTCTGGGGAGGCAGGGAAGTCATCGCATAGGAGTGCTGCCAAATCTGCTCCGAAGTTCTTCCTAGGGGAGTAGCAGTAAAAGTCAGAAAGTAGATCAGACCATCTGCAGACACTGCACTTCCACAGACACAGGAATGGAATGTGATGTGCAAGGATGTTTGCCATGCTGAGGAACTAGAGAAAGCCTCCTCAACCTCCTTTACCCCGGAGAGGAGCCGTTTCATCAGAGGAAGCACACTTTGGAGAAGCTGACTTCCTAAAAGCATATGCATGATTAGATCCAATCTTATGCAAGCCCTTTCTCCCAGCTGGAACTCAATGGATTTAAAGAGCATGGCTTCCACTTTGTTGGCTTAGCAAAGAATGGCAAAGAATTCTGGTACCTGGAATTGTACCAGCAGAAAAAAAAAAGAGAAAACTTCTAGAAATTGTCATTTCTGAAGGAAACGTACATATGTGGGATAGAGTTAAAGGCCCTGCTCATAGACCTGGGTAGGTTGTAGTCTTGATCTTGCCAGCTGTGTGACCTCTGGCAAATCACTTCACTTTCTAGGCCTCAGTTTCCTCATCTGTAAAATGAGGGGCTTTGACTGATTGGTCTTTACAGTCTTGCAACTCCAGCTTTTCATTTTCTGTATTCTAAGATCTCTTCTACTGTGAATAGCCTATAGTCTAAGCACCCTTCCAGTCTTAACATTCAATATTAAAGGTACTTTAGCTATGAAATTCTATGATTCAAATCCTTTAATCTGGCAACTTGAATGAGTGAAATAGAAAAATTACACTGTACTTTAAATAGGCAATAGAGTTTTTTAATGTTCTTGGCTTTTTTAGTCTTCTCTAGGGTGGGGTGGGGAGGTGGGGCAGAAAAAAAGAAAGAAAGAAGAAAGGAATAGCATGTTGTGCATAGTAGCTTTGCAGTTTCATGTACGATCATCTTTTTATTGTATTATGTTATGGAAATGCTTGTTTTATTCTATAAATTAAAAATAAAATGAAAAGCTAGATATCTGCTTCAAAGAGAATAAGGATTTACATATTGCTTGCCATCCTGTGACATATCAGGCTTAATATAGTAAGGAGAAGATAAAATAATGTGTGGGAAAGGTATCTGACAAAGCTAACTGAACACCTGTCAAATATGTTAGAGATAGCTGCTAGGGTTCTCCAGGTGGCAGACTTGGATTCCAGAAGACCCAAGTTTGATTCCTATTTTAGAAGTACTCTACCTGGGTGACCTTTGCTAGATACTTAATGTCCCTAGGCCTCAATTTCCAGATGTGTAAAATGGGAATAATATATCTTCCAAAGTTGTTATGAAGCTCAAATGAGTTAACATGTAAAGTGCCTTAAATTGCTATATAAGTGCTAGGTGTTATTATTCTAACTTTCACATTCTGTGATTTGGAAAATATGAAATATTATGTATACAAAAGCTACCTTTAGCTTCATCACCTAATAGTGATGACTGTGATGCTGATGCTAATGAAGCACAGCAGGGATGATATAAACTAAAGTCAGGAGAATAAGGTTCTAGTTCAAGACATCTACGTGACCCTAGGTAAATTGTTTTCCTTCTCTGGCACTCAGTTTCATCACTTGTCAGATGGGGAGAGGGTAGAGTTGGTCAAAACGATCTCTGAGTTCCTTCCAGTGAGAACATGCTATGATTACATCAGTCTCAGTGACGTTTTTGACTTCTGGCATCCCTCATTTCCTGTTAGTTGTCTTGAGCTTTGTCTTGCCACTGGACTTTGATGACTCTGGAAGACAGAGTAAGGCTGACGACTTTCCACAGCTCTGCCTCACTCACATCCAATTAATACTCAAGTCAAGACATCACTCTTGTGAAGTCATTGGTGCCCTTTAAGAATGAAGGACCAATAAGAGCAGAATGGAAGAGAGGTTGGAAAGAAGCCCTACGTGAAAGCTCCTACAGTACTTTGCTACCACCTCGATAAACAGGGAACGTAAGATTGTTGTATGGAGGGCACCTTTCAATAAAAAAGAATGTTTCACAGACTCATAGAATGTTAGCACTGAAAGGAACCTTAGAGTTCATCTAAATAGAGTTCTTAACTTTTTTGTGTGTCATAGGTCCCTTCTTCGAATAATATTTTAAATACATAAAAAATGCACATGATTACAAAGGGAACGGATTGTACTGAAATACATCTATCAAAAAATTTAAAAATAAAGTTCATGGGCCCCAGGTTAAGAACCCCTGAGCTAGACCTATTTGTTCATTTTCTAGGAGATGGATCCTGGAAAGATAGGTCCTCCTAAAGGGACCATAAGTGACTAAGATGTATTAATACAGTAACTGATACACCAGATGCTAAATAGGGCATGAAGACATTAGGAAAAAAGCAAAACAAAACAAAACTTCTGGGGCATGTACGGCAAATGGGAAAATTCAGAGCATTCTGCTACCTGTAGCATAGCATAGGTGGCAGTGGATAGAGCACCAGGTTTGGAGTTAGGAAGACCTGAGTTCAAATTAGTCTCAGACACATTTACTAGGTGTGTGACCCTGGGCAAGTCACTTAACCCTGTCTGCCTCAGTTTCCTCCTCTATAAAATGAACTGGAGAGGAAATGGCAAACTACTCCAATATCTTTGCCAAGAAAACCCCAAATGGGGTCACAAAGAGTTGGACATGACTGAAAAACAACTAAACAACAACAAAAAGATTAAGGGAACTGGGTTAGATGATTGCTAAAGCCCTTTCCAGTTGTAAATCTGGGATTCTATTATGATACGCAATACTCAGGTGAAATGATTTCTATCATGATCCCAGAGTTTCACTACTGGTTGGTATTTAAATCGTTACAGATATTCACCAATTTAAACACTTGGTTGGGTTTTCTATAAATGCTTGAAGCTTTCTTTGTAGGAGAGATTAGCCAGTGATATTCCTGAGGACTAAGTAGACCTTCTTAGAATTTGGAGCACTGGGTGGAGGTTTCAAAAAGATAGATTTTAGCTTAGTATAAGGAAAAATTTCCTTATGATCAGAGCTGTCCAAAAGTATGCTGGATTCACCAAGTGATAGTGGATTTTCCATTACCATGGGATTTTAAATAAAGTTCATATGGTCTCCTGTCTGGGATGTTGTAACAACTGATCTCTGAGGTTCTTCCCACTCTGAGTTTCTGTGATCCTTGACGAAGGAGTCTCTATCACTGAAATGTCCTAAAATATTGCTTGACTTCAAATTCACAAGTCTATTTTTTGGTGGCCTTGTTAGCCAGAGGTATGTGACTGGAGGGGTTGAAGAAGCTGGAAGATTACCTGTCAAGGATGCTATAGAGAAAATTCAGTTTGGACTAGGCAACTTCTGAGGTCTTTTTCAGTTCTTAGATTCTGTGATTCTCTTGATGACTGACCTTATCAGCCTTATTTGATTATGTATCCTGAAAAATATAGGCTGCACTTAAGCTGATGAAATTTGCCATGATCCCATTACCTTTCATGAATTTGGAGGAAAAAAAATGCCATGTTAACTGAATTCATGAAACATTTATAAAACAAATACTATAATTCAACGCCCTGTGGTATATGTAGGAGATATAAAAACAACAGAACCTAAATTGAGTCTCTTGTGCACTCCTAAGGAGAGACAAAATGTAAGAAAAGTTAAGTACAGGGTAATTCAGGGAGAGAGATTTCCAGAATCTGTGGGGGGAGGGAATCAGGAAGGGCTTCACGTAGAAGGTATCACCTCAGCAGGCATTTGAAGAAGCCTAGGAATCTAAGATGAGGCATTAAGGACAGAACTAACGGAGACAGCCTCTGCAGAGGCATGCAGAGGGGAGGTGAAATGGCATGGTATTGATCAACCAACCAGTCACCAAGCACTTACTAAGAGACCTATTATGTGCCAGGCATTGGCATTGTACTGGAACTAGAATATAAAGACAATTAAACAGTTCCTGCTTTCAAGCAGTACTTTCTACCAAGACAAAAATGCCTTCGTTGTTGTTAATCAGACTTTCAGTCACGTCTGACTCTTCATGACGCCATTTGGGGTTTTCTTGGCAGAGTTACTAGAATGGTTTGCCATTTCTTTCTCCAGCTCATTTTGCAGATGAGGAAACTGAGGCAAACTTGGTGAAGTGACTTGCCCAGGGTCATACAGCTATGCTTTGGCTATTGCAGCAGCCTTCTGGTAGATCTCCCAGGCTCCAGTGTCTTCTCACCCCTGTCCAAATCCTTCTCAGTAGTCAAACTGATCTTCCTAAAGTGCAGGTCTGGCCTTGTCATACTTTCCTCCATTTGGCAGTTTGTAATCATTCTCTGTTACCATTAGAATGAAATAGAAAATCCTCTGTTTGGCCCCTTCCTACCTTTGCAATCTTCTTATACTTTATTTCTCTCCACTGAGGCTCTCATCTATAGATCCTGGTTTCCTTGCTAATCTTTACTCTTTCTCCCAATTCAGAGTTCTCTCTCTTATTATCCCCCAAGTGTAGAATGCTCTCTCCCTCACTTTCACCTCTACCTCCACCTCGTGGCTCCCTTGGCTTCCTTGAGATGCCAGGTAAAATCCTTCCTTCTACAAGAAACCTTTCCTGGTCACCCTTAATATTAATGCCTTGCCTTTGAGATTACTTCCCATCTGCACAGCTAGGTGGCACAGTGGATAACATTGCTGGGCCTGAAGTCAAAAGAATTCATCTTCCTGAGTTCAAATTTGGCCCAAGATACTGTGTGTCAGGGGAAGTTACTTAACCCTGTTTGCCTCAGTTTCTTCATCTGTTAAATGAGCTGGAGAAGGATACTCTAGTATCTTTGCCAAGAAACCCCAAAAAGGGGTCACAAGAATGGGGGGGAAAAGACTACACAACAAAAGCCCTCTATTTATCTTACATTTACATAGTTGCTAGTTTATGGTCTGCTCCATTACAAAGTGAGCTCTCTGAGGGCAGAGACTGGTTTTTGGCTTTCTTTATATTCCAAGTAGGTAGCACTGTTCAGGCAAGAGGTAAGGGATAGGGGCAGCTAGGTGGCGCAGTGGATAGAGCACCGGCCCTGAAGTCAGGAGTACCTGAGTTCAAATCCAGCCTCAGACCAAACACTTGACACTTACAAGCTGTGTGACCCTGGGCAAGTCATTTAATTCCAATTGCCTAAAAAAACAAAAACAGCAACAACAAAAAAAAAGGTAAGGGATTGACAAAAGTGATAATTGACTGACTGACTGAGAAATTCAAAATAATTTCAAGAGACAGAATGCTAGTAACTCAGGAGAATCAAAAACCTTAAGGAGAAGGTAGAACCTGAGATAAGAAGGAACACGACCACCTTTCTGGAAAACTCACAACCAGCATTGCCTTTCTGTAGTGTATAATTGTGATGAAAACCTTAGGATGAAGCCCTGTCTCCTTGTCACCTCATCATTTCCCACATGTCAGCTCCAAGTCTTCATGCTCTGCTTCTGGCTGAGTCTGAAGATTTCATTCCTGCATAGGTGGGAGGAGACAGGAGATGGAAGAAAGATTTCTGAATTTCTACTTAGCATAAAATGTGTTTATTAGCACCGCCGTAAATGTCTGCAATCTGTCTCCGTATGACTGTCCTTAAAGGAGATTTTTTTCTCTGAAATTAAGTCTCTTTTTACCATCACACTTTCCCCCTCTCCAGTCCTATTATGGTAGAGAGCTAGCAGCTGTCGCAGAACAGGAAGCACCCATAAAAGTCTTCCAATTATCTATGATTCTGCATAAGGTGAAGGAGAGACAGCCCCTGCTTGGAAAGCCAGTTTGGGAAAAAGCACAATCAATACTTAAAGTTCATCCAAACAGGGGCTTTGACAGAGCTGATGAAAAGCTCTAGTATGTAACCAAAATCAGTCTGGGATGTTTCCCGGAGACTAATCTCTACCAAGCTGGACCCCTCGTTAGTGGTAGAGATTTCTCTAAGCAGAGCCCAGAACAAGTTTAAAATGAGCTTGCAAAATACCCTGAGAGTTTGTGAATATAAACTAATAGCAAGTACTTTATATATATATATATATATATATACATATATATATACACACACACACACACACACACACACACACACACACACACACACACACACACACACACTGAGCGTAAAAAGCCTGGGGAACAGAGCTGGGAAGATACCTGATTTCAGTCCTATTTTTCTGCAAACAAGTGTGAGCCTTGAGTCAGAGGCTCTCTGAATATTAAGGACCCAGGTCCTTCTTTTATTGAGGGAGGGGGATTCAGTTCTGAATTTCTCTTCTTCAAATGCCACACCCAATTGATCTGGGAAATTCACCAAGTTCCACCACCCAATATGCTAATACAAAGAGGACTTCTAAATGCCTAGTTCACCAAATCAAAGAAAGGAAAGTTTGTTGAAAGTTCAAAGAAAATATAATAGAACCTTAGAAAACAAATAGGAACCCTCTAATTAGGCACCGTTTCCTAATTAATTATTTAGATTCTCACTAGGTCAGAGCCCTGAATAGGCGGGTTCTTTTTTCTTCAGCCCACCACAGGTACAGAGCCACAGGGGTGGTTCCTCCCATACTTCTCCCTCCTCCAGTTTTTCCCATCAGGCATTGCCATTTATGTAAGCCCTTCTACCATTCGGGATGATTCCCAGACAGGGGTATTAGGCATGATTGAATGGAGGTCAAGACCGTCTTTTCGCCCTTCCAATGGGTAGAATCTTCTCTAGAATAGAAGCAAGATTCTCCAAAATTGTCTCCATCTCCTTGGTTTTAGCTCTAGTGATGGAGTACCCATCTGGGGACTTTCATAAATTTAGGTAATTTCTTTTTATCATCTCCGAAATGAGAGGCATCATATGGGTAAGAGCACTGGGGTTACATAGGAGGGAAATCTGTGTTCAGATTCTAGGGTCACAGCTTAGAGCTGGAAGGGCTCATAAAGGTCATCTGGGCTAAGCTTCTCATTTTAAGGATGAGGAATTGAGGCTCAGAGAGGTTATGACTTACTCAAGGTCACGTGGAGCCATGGTTGAAACCCAGAACCTCTCATTCCAAATCCAAGACTCTCTGCAGTATCATACTGCCTCCTCTGCCTGGGAAACTTACCAGCCCATTTCACTTAAACTATATTATGTGGCCTCAGTTGCTTCATCTGCAAAATGGAGGTAATGAATCCTTCAGCATCTACCTAATAGGATTCTTGTGAGGCTGAGATACTACAATGTTAAAAAAAAATAGTGCTTTGTTTGTGAAGATAACACCTCTAACCACTTGTATCGGGTAGTGACCTGAAAGGGCCCTGTGAGGGGCTGCTGTGGTGTTATGTAGGCATAAGGGGGCTCCTCCTCATTGCCTGAAAGAAGACTGAGCTTGGTACTATGTACCTAAATGAGTGGAAAAGGGACTTCTTGAGAAGGCTTTGAGAGAAAGGTGATCATAAGAGGGAAATGTGAACTTTTGAATGACCTGGGAAGCCATTGGAGTGACAGTTAGGTATGGCACCTAGACCATAAGATTTCTCTTGAGTTCCAGCATTTATTGTTCATCCTTTGTTTTCGAAGGAAATTGATGATATCATGGGATAATATCTTGACTTGTACGTGAATTAGATTGAAGGGAGGAAGAGTTTGCACAAAGTTATCAGCCTCACTCTCAGAGTCACCAAAGACCAGTGGCAGGACAAAAGTCAGGATGACTGCAGGTGGCCTGGGATGCAGAGGATGACCTTGATGTCTTCTGTGTCTGACCAAGCTCTAAGTACTTCACGGTGCATGCTTCAGATACCTTCCCGGCCATGAGAACACAATGTTTTTAATCTGCTCATTCTGCTGAAGGAAGTCTTCACATGCTTGGGGTAGATATCCCCCTTATTCGCCATTGGGTTTGTGGCCACATGCCACAGTTTCTTGGAGCCACAGGTGAGAGTTGGGTGAAGGTGGACACCAAAGGTGGATAAATATCCCTGAAAAGGACTCAACAAAGCCCTCAGTGGAGGTGATAATCCTCCCTGAACAACTCCTCATATACCCCACAGCCTTAGAGATGCCTACGAGTGAGGTTGGTGAGGTTGCTTGGTGAGATTGCTCTCACTCTCTTAATTTGAGCTAAAGTTGTTTTCTTTTTCAATATTGCTCCCAAACTGATGAGCTTTTTTGTCTTTTCTAATACATATATATATATATCTATATATATATATATATAGATATATATATAGTCCCCAATTTCTTTTATATATATATATATATATATATATATATATATATATATATATAGTCCCCAATATCTATTTACTAATTATATTGATTTTTTTAAGTGTACTAGTTGGGGCAGATAGGTGGCACAATGGATAGAGCTCCAGCCTTGGAGTCAGGAGGACCTGAGTTCAAATCTGACACTTACCAGCTGTGTGACTTTGGTCAAGTCACTTAACCCCGATTGCCTCACAAAAAGCAAAAAAAAAAAGTGTAGTTATTCATGATGGTCTTTTGTCTAATCAGCATTTGGTGTTGGGGGTGGGGAGTAAGCTGAAGATCACAAGCTATTACTCCCCCAGTTTGAGAGCAAAAGTAACATCTATTCTGAGCCCCACAATTACCCGTAGATTACCAAAAACTTGAGGTGTGCTGGGTAGACATAATTCTAACTCAATATCTGTCTTGGGGAGAGGCAAGGGAAGGAACAAGCACTGGGCCATGGCTTTCGTCCTTTTCCTGACAAAGGCAGATATCTCCCTTGGAAGGAGGTAAGCCAGATCCCAGATTGTATTCATGCCACTTGTGAGCTGAGCAATATTTGTATATGAATACCAACCATGTACATACACTTTATACAAATACTAAAATTCTGTATAAATATCAATTATTATTACTTAGGATCTTCAGATGAAAGAGAATTAGAGTTGGAAGGGACCTTCAAGGTCATCAGATACAACACCCTCATCTTACAGATAAGGAAACTGAGGCTTTGGGAGGCTAAGGTATATGTTCAGGGTCACACAGCTACTAAGTAGCAGAGGTGGGATTTGAACCCAGAACTGCCTCCAAGTCAATTATGTCTCTATTATTGCAGGTTCAGATATGGTGACTAAATCTTAATGTCTTTCCCATCCTCTAGCAAGGGGGAGGGCCAATCCTCAACCTAAGTGGAAAGTATCATGAGCAAAAAAGATTCATCAATTTCTTCTTTATTGTCTTTTTAAAATTACTAATCAATTTTTCCTTTTCAAAAATAGATTTTGATCAATATATTTGTTTTTTTACTAAAATTTTTTTCTCAGGTAACTGTGCAGAATAACTTAAATGGAGTCATTTTCTGAGTCCTTTCTATATACCAGAAGTCTTGCACCAAGGGACATCATTCACTTTGACAGCTTAGAAAGAGGTATGGTCCCTGGACTGACTGACCACATGAAAAGTATACATTTTTGCCCACATTTCTTTATGCCTGGTGCTCTGATAGACACCTAGTTTCTACTCTATTGACTACTTTCCCTCCTATACAGATAACATTATAGATGGAAAGAACATATGGACAAATGAGAAAACATTCAATACACATGGTGAGCCAGTGCATAAGCAGGTGCACATTACTTGTTACAGTTATTTGGACCAGCTGGTAACTCCTACCCAATAGCCTTAGGTTTCATCTCTGGAGTAACATAAACCATTTACTTCTTCTTTTGCATGACAGCCCTTTAAAGACTTGACAGGATCACATTGTTGGAGTGGACTCTAGAGGTCACCTAGCCTCTGCTGGTATTTAACTAAGAATCCACTCCAGAACACTTAAAAGAAGTGTTTGTTCAGTCTCTGCTTGAAGGCTAATGCTGTATGAGGACCTATGACCTGCTAAGACAGCCCATTCTACTGAAGAATAGCATAATTGTCAGTAATTTTTTTCTTACATCAAACCTTTATCTGCCTCTCTGAAACTTTAGCCCTTGGCTTCTATTTTTGCCTTCCAGGGCCAAGAAGAACAAGTTTAATTTGTCTTCTGTGCAACAGCCCCGTACACACACACACACACACACACACATACACACACACACACACACACACATAGTGTATACGTATGTATAATAATATATGCATATAAACACACTGAGGTCATAACCATTCAGTGATTCAGGCTAGGTGAGAAATGAGGCAATACATAGCCTTTTTTACCTATTAAAAAAATCAGTTTGGGAGGGAAGACCCTCAGATTTTCTGGTCAGAACAGAAATAATTGCTATTTACACTCACTTTGAACCATCAAAACCCAAACAATGACCAAGTGAGACTTGGGCTGGGACCTATTATTGTTGGCCAATCAATGAGAGCCAGAGTGGTTTGGGTTTAAGACATGGTCAGGTAGTTCCATTGAATCCCAATGGGTTTTATCCAAGCCTGTTTTTTCAGTGCTGTATTTCAAGAAATCATAAATGAAGCTACATGGGTCAAAAGAGTTAATAGAAAAAACAACAAACAATATACACACACATATATACATACATATATTTATATGTAGAGATACAATATATACAATCATGTAATCTATTATACGTAAATTATATATTTTATATACTATATAAGTAGGCAGTAATATGCCAACTATATATGTATATGTACAATGTACATATAACACACACATATGTCTAATTGGCTATGTATCATGTCTATCAGATCACCAGGTGTAGAGAAATGTAGACAAAAATGTTGCTGTTGTTATTTGTCCATTGTTCTGAAAGAGGACTGTGACATCAGGAAGGTGATGCCATGACTTGTGAGTGAATTGGATTTAAGTGAGGCAGGGCTGTGCAAAGTCACCAGCCTCACTTTCTCCTCCAGAGCCATCTAGGTCCAATGGCCAGATATAGATCAGGACAATTGGAGATGACCCCAGATAGAGTGAGAGGCCTTGGACTTTTTGAGTTAAGGTTTTGTATCCTTTTTATGTAGTCAGTTCTGGGACCACACCCCTTTCTAAACTTGTCCAAGTGAATGATATCCCCTGGAGCAAGGCATACTAGAGGACTCAGAAAATGACTATTCAAATTATCCTGACCAGTTACCTAAGAGAAAATTTTTTAGCAAAAAACAACTATGTTGATTATAATCTATTTTTATAAAGGAGGTATTTATTAGTAAATCAACAAGACGATAAGGCAGAAATTAGGGAATCTTATGCTCTAAGAAATGAGGTAAAATAGGTGATTTAGGGCAGGTAGGTGGCACGGTGGATAGAACCTAGAGTTAAGAAGACCTAAGTTCAAATCTGGCCTTAGATATTTACTAGCTGTGTGACCCTGGGCAAGTCACTTACCTCTCTTTGTCTCAGTTCCCTCATATGTAAAATGAGCTGGAGAAGGAAATAGCAAACCACTCCAGGATCTTTGCCAAGAAAACCCCAAATGGGGTCACAAAGAGTCAGACATAACTGAAATGTATGAACAATAGATGATTTTTTAAAGTTACAGGAAGACTTGTATAACTGATGCAGAGTAAACAGGGGCTAGAAGAACAATCTATATTATAACATCAACATTGCAAAACTGAACATTTTTCAGGACTCATAAATTCAAGAATGAAATAAGCAGAACCAGAAGAACAATTTATAAAATACTAGTGTAATATAACATATGTTTATATATATATGTATGTATGTATAAAACACACACACACACATACACACACACACACATATATATATACATATATATATATATGTATATATATATATATATATATAACTCTAATGTAACAATAACAGCAAACAACTTTAAAAGCTCTAAGAACCATGATCAATAGAGATATTATTCATAATTCCAGAGGACTGATAATGAAATATACTTTCAACTTCCTGTTAGAGAGTGATAGATTTAGGATGCAGAATGAGAAAAAATATGTTATCATATACAAAATATCCTTTGACCCATCTATGCCGCTGCTAGGTCTATAGCCAAAACAGGTAAAAGATAGAAAAAGGCTCTGTAAGGGTAAAAACATTTACAGTAGCTCTTTTGGTGGTGGCAAAAACAAACAAATGAATTTTAAAAAAACTACTAGAAACTAAAGGGATGCTCATTAATTGAAGAATGGCTGAATAAATTGTGTTATATGAATATGATGGAATACTATTGTGCTGTAGGAAATGAAATTGATAAATTCAAAGAAATATGTGCTTTGTACTTCCATTAATGCAGCATAACATTCCATTAGTTTTTCTTGTAGCCACACTATACTTCAAATTCATTTTTTTCCTTTGATTAAAAGATTTTACTTGATTAAAAGCCCAAAATATTTTTCTTTTTCTTTTTTTTTAAAGTGCTGTCAATTTAGGTCGCCTAAAACAGCAAAATATAATGGATTAGATACTGAACTTGAGTTCAAATCTGACCTCAGATGATGCTAGTTGTGTAGATGAGTCATTTAATCTTTCATTTCTTTTCCCTTCCTCCTCCTTCCCCTCCTTCATCTTCCTTTTTTGTGTTTTTCCCCGCTTGAACGTAAGCTCCTTGAGAGCAGGAACTGTCTTTTTTTAAAAATTTTTTTTAGGCAATTGGGGTTAAGTGACTTGCCCAGGGTCACACAGCTAGTAAGTGTCAAGTGTTTGGTCTAAGGCTGGATTTGAACTCAGGTCCTCCTGACTTCAGGGCTGGTGCTCTATCCACTACACCACTGAGCTGCCCCAGGAACTGTCTTTCTTTCTGCTTACATTTGTATTCTCAGCCCTTGGCACAGTGCTTGGCAAACAGTAAGCAGTTAATAAATGCTTGTTGACATGACTCAACTTTCTGTGCCTCATTTTCCTCCTCTGCAAAATGGGAGATGAAACTCCATAGCCTATAATGTTCCTTCCAACTCTAAATCTATACTCTTTTGATCCCAATCTTCTACTTGTGCAATTGATTTTCTTTTAACTTAAATTCAAGTCTTTATATTAACCCCTTCTAAGGCATTGCAAGGTGGTCTTGTGCAGAGGTGGGATTTGAGGTGCCATTTGAATAGATGAGAAAAGAGTTTATAAACTGAGTAATAAAGGGATTCCTGATTAAACACGTGGCTTAGAAGGCTTGGAGATAGAAGTTGAATGACTGAATGAAAGATTAGCTAAGTAAATTTGTCTGGGAAAAGAAAAGGGAATGAGGAAGGACATGAGGCTTTTTGGTGAAAGATCATGAAGTGGAAGGTGAGGCCCAGCTACTGTGAGGTTCTCAGGGAAGGGGCTTCTCCCAAAAGAAGTGAATTCTGGGAAACCTTGAACTACAGTCTGAAGCCTAGGTTCAGTGTAATGAACGGTTTTTCAGCACTCCTACATCTCCTTCAGGGGATTACATGTACTGCAGGGTGCCACAAAAGTACCATATGAAAGCAATTGCAATAACTTTTCCATACCCAGTAAATTGGAATGTCTACTTTCATCAGCCAAAGAGAGGATAAAAATACTTTCAGCAGCACCCAGCAAGCTTTATTCAAGGGAAGCATTTCTTCAATAAGCCACATAGATCCAAGATGATTCATAATTACAGTAGATGCTAGAAATAGGAATCCCATTGTGGCATTACAGTGTGTTAGTACATTCAATTATTGCCTTTTGCATAAGATGCCTAATGAGTCCCAGCAGTTAATAGCTAATATAAAAAGCATAAAGTGACTTGTCACATTTTAAAAATATTCCATTTCTATTCGGTTTCTTTTTGTCACTTTCTGCTCTGAAAGCAAATCCCATCCCCTTTGTTCCTTTTCTTTTTAACCACTCCAAGGAACTCATTTCCTTAGAGCTGTGACATAAGTTCTGGCTGGATTCCCTGGAGATACAGTAAAACCTTGGTCAACCAGAGTGCTCCAGGAATAGAGGCCTCTTGTTAATTTAATTTTCTGGTTACCAGAAAGAGAAAAACCCTCTGAGAGCTCACAAGATTTAGAACCACAAGCTTGGCTCTACTAGCAGATGTTTAATAATCAGCTCTTGGGTGGGGGGAGTTTATAACACACTTTAAATTTTAATATGCATTATGCACATTTCCTTCATCCCTTTCTTATGTCTAGACAATCATCAAAACAATAAATTGAGCCCTGATTTGTAGCATTTATTAGTATCCAAGATGTAAATGTTCACACCGAAAATTTAGTAATTGGCTTTCCTGATAGTCAGAGTTGGTTCCAGGATACCCCTGACATGAGGATACTCTAGAACACGGGTGGGAAACCTGTGGCCTTGAGGCCACGTGTGGCCTTCTAGGTCCTTGGGTATAGCCTTTTGAGTGAGTCCAAGTTTTACAGAACAAATCTTATTATTAAGGGTATTTGTTCTATGAAATTTAGATTCAGTCAAAGGGCCACATGTGGCCATGGGGCCTTAGTTTCCCTGCCTGTACAAAAATCCCTTCATTTCAAAATGAGGAAAGTAAAGCTAAAAGAAGTGAAAAGACTTAATCAAAGCCACACAAAGTAGCAGAACAGGGATTTATTCCCAAGTCTTCTGACTCCACAGCTCCACATTTCAACAAACATTTATTTGGTGCCTATTATGGGGCAAAGACCTCTGGTACATCTCAACTACTCAGTGCTGATGGAGTCAGTGATAAGGAAATGATCCTGGAGAGATGGGCTGAGCACTTCCACAGTGTTCTCAACAGACCGCCATCAACAAATTCTGAAGCCATGACTGTTTATCTCAGGCTGAAGTAAATGCTTCTTTAGCCAAATTTCCAACTGAAGAAGAGGTTTTGAATACCACTGTGTGGCAAAGTGCCAGTGCTGATTCTATTCCAGCTGAGATTTATAAGGAAGGGGATCTACGGCTCATACAAAAGCTGATGGAAATTTTCTGGGATATATGGCAAGAGGAGGTGATTCTCCAGGAGTTCAAGGATGCCTCCATTGTCATTCTCTATAAAGGAAAAGGAAGAAGATTGTCCTGTGACAATCCCAGGGGTGGGGTCTCTCTCTTAGTCATTGCTGACAAGATTCTTGTCAGAGTCCTCCTTGACAGGCTGAAGTGCCAGGAGCAGAACCAAGGTCTGTACATAGCATCCATTGATCTGACCAAGACCTTTGATACTTTCAGTAGTGAGGGCTTGTGGAAGGATTTAGTACCTTAGAATGCTACAGGACCATCTTGTTGAGCAATAGCTCTCGTCGTCTAATCCCACAAATATCAGAGGTGTGGAACATTATGATCAATGTGTACTTGTCCAAGGAGAGAGTATGGAATTTGCTTTTTGTAATATTTACATGAAATTAACTCATCTTCTCATTTTTTTTTTGGCAGGAGGGGAGGGGTCTATGCCTGAAAGACAACATGGCTAGAGGACAGAGAGCTACCTTCGGAGTCAACAAGACCTGAGTTCAAGTCTCAGCTTTAACACATACTAATTGGGTGACCGTGGGCCAAGCCACTTAATTTTCAGTGCCCGTGGCAACTCTCTGAGATAATATGTTACAGATGAGTTGCTGATCAGCTAGGGCATGGACAAGATAGGCAGGCATAGAAGGGTTGCAATCTGTATTTTGGTGGGAGTATGCACATTGATGAACTTGTAGAGCTACTATAGTAATAGATTATTAGAGAAATCTTCTGAATTCCTTGGGTAAATATGTCTTTGGAGAGGCAGCGTGGTACATACCTGGAATCAGAGGATCTGTTTTTTAGTACTTGCTAATTACATGGCTGTTGGCACATTATTCAATCTCTAAACATCAATAAGGTTTGCACTAATCTACCTCCTTTCAGCTTGAAATCTATGATTCTATCTCCAAATGAGTCCTGTCTTCTGGTTTTATTTGGGCACAAATTGGGTTCAGTTCATCAGAAGAACTGGGTTTGAGTCTTGACTCTTCTTCTTATTAGCTATGGGATCAGTCACTTAACCTTTCTAATTCTGTAAAAAACAGTCTGTAAAACAGGGGCAGTAATATCAGGACCCCCTATTAGATGAGGTGGATGTGAGACTCACACGTGACAATGTGAGGCACCTACATGCTTGGGCGAGTACAGTGGTGGACCTAGACTCAGGAAGACCTGCATTCAAATCTGACTTCAGACACTTGCTAGCTGTTTAACCCTGGGTCAGCCACTGAATCTCTGTCTGCCTTAGTCTCCACCTCTGTAAAAGGGGGATAATATGGGCACCTACTCTCCAGGGATGTTGTCAGGATAAAATTCCTCATCTGTAAAAGGCGAATAATGCAAGTGCCTACCTCCCAAGTGTGTTGTGAGGATCAAATGGGATAATATTTGCAAAGTGCTTCACAAACCTTAAAGCAATGCTGGTTTTAATATATGTAGAAGGTAAAGAAAATCACGCTGCAGCTGTGAAGTGCTGCTGTTGCTATTATTAGGCACACATTTCCTCTCCCAACATTTTTTATGCAGGCTCTTCCACTCTTCTAATTTTCTCCTTTTTTTCCCCCTTTCTGAGAAGAGACGGTTAGTGTTAGGATGGCTGCTGATAGAGATCTAAGAATTATGAGTTAGGGTGATTGCTTGGAAAGCCATTAACCCTCCTTTCCCAGACTGATCACCATCAGGGCAAGTTCACCTCTTAGGGCTCTCTCTCTCTCTCCAGTGGCTCATTTCCTGAGTTCTGAATCTGGGCAAGGCCTGGGTCTCTAGCTGACCTGACTCATTAGAGAGAAGTTTCATGAGGAGTATTGTTCAGGTTTCTTCTCTGAAGATTTTGGTGGGGTTTGTGGATTCTTTTCATTATATCAAATGGTCACAATGTTGCCTGCTAGTCTATGAGAGTACTTTCTGAAAATGAAGTCTGGGCCTCCTTTGTTCTCCTGAGGTCCTGCAATTGTTCGTTTGCTGTGTAAAAGAGCAGACAGAAGAATATTGTCAGAGTCTGGTTTGCCTCATTCCGTCCTCTGGTGGCTGCTGGGAGTGGGGAAGGTAAGAAAGGAGGCGGAAAGAGAATAACAGGAGCCCACTTTGGTTAGGAACTGACCCGATCCCCATATTCTTGCTCCCTCACTCCAATGGATCAACCAACAAGCATTTATTAAGGACCTACTATGTGCCAATCACTGTGTTGGGCAACAGGAATTCCAAGACAAAAATGCAACAGTTCTTGACCTCATGGAGTTTACATTCTAAAGACTAATAGCCATCTACTTACTTCTTTCTGTGTCTCCCTACCCCCCTCTTCCCCTCTCCTGAGCGGAAGGTATATAGGAATCTTCTGTCTTGAAACAAAGCTTAGGATTCAGCTTATTTGCTGTTTCTCACTCATAATATTCCAACTGTCTTCTTTGTGCAGGTATCGACCATGCCTTCTTTATCCCTTCTGCCTCTAAGAAGCCAAAACCTTCTTCAAATCTCAGCTCAAGCGTTATGTCCTACATGAGGCTTTTCTCTACCCTACCACTAATGTATCCCTCTCTCTGTGAAATTATCAATCAACCAATCAATTAACATTTATTAAATTTCTAGTCCATGCCAGGTACTATGCTATTTTCTATTTATTTATATTTTATATATAAGTTCCATGAAAATACTTGTCACATAGTAGGTGCCTAATGAGTGGTCATTGATTTATTTGTGTTCTTTATGTTCTTTGCCTCTTACTCTGACCCCTTGCCTTGTAACATGGGAAAATGGAGAATAAGCTGAGTTTAGAATGAGAAGACCACCATATGTGGCAGACTCTCTGAGCATCACTTGTCAAGTGGAAATGAGATCTTGCCAATTTCAGTATGCCTTTGCTTTGTATTATAACTGATCTACATTTTAATATTGGTCTGCTTGAATGGCTGTGGCCTTCTAGTGGTAAGCCTCTCCAAGTACAGCCAGGGTGTTGCTTCTACCTCTCTATATCCTGATCTATAAAACAGGGATAACAGTATCTGCACCACCCGTTGAGAGACAGCATGGCATTGCACAAAGAGAGCTCTCTTTGGAGTTGGGAAAATCAGAATGCAAGTCCTATCAATACTCAACTAGCTGACAGAGCATAGGCAGGTTGGTTAGCCTCTAATTGCTCCAAGACTAGTTGCTGCAAGTGGCAGTCTGCATAAGTAGAGAGAATGTCCTCACATGGGAAGTTTCTACATGAGTAAAACAAAGGTCTGGGAAAAATGAGCAAACCTACCTGATTCACAAAACTGCAGTGAGAAAAGTGATTTGTAAACTACAAAGTGCTATGGAGATGGATATCTTTTTTCTCTCCCTTCAACAGCCACATAATTACATAGATCTAGGCCTGAAAATGACTTTCTGGGTCATTTAATCCAATGTTCTCATTTTTTATAGATGGGGAAACTGAGATCAGAGAGTTTAAATGACTTGCCAAAAGTCACACCAATGACCTGGGTCTTTGATCTATTTGCTCTGACTGTAAACCAAAGTATTCTCCACTGTAGCTATGTTGCTCACCCTTGTCTGCCTTTCTCAGATATTTATAGGGGCACCGTGTCACTGTAATTACTCTTTTCATGGCTAGAAATTTCTGGGAGATGAAAGATATGTGCATAAATATTCACAGGTATCATTTAAAGTTTTGTGAAGCCAGACAAAACTTTGTATTGCTTCCTTTGGATTCAGCCCACTCAACTCCCTTTAGTACCATTTCCTCTTCAAAAGTTGTATCACCCAGGCAATATTTCACCTTAAAGAGGGATCCAGACAGTAAGAATATTCACCCCTTCAAAGGTTATTGACTAGCTCTGCTGCTTGTCAGGGATCAGTAGTTTGTTAGATGTGAATAAAGACAAATTTCATCATTTTTAGTCTTTGGTTATTGTATAGCTCAAGGATGCTAGATGTTTGGTTTTGAGGGGAATAATCACTTCTCACACTGAACTGTTAAGCGTTTTTCCATGTTTAAAAGTACAATTAACCCTTGATTTTCTCCATTAATGAATTATTATGGGTTAATTAAGCACTTACTGATTACAAGGTATTTTCAATCAAATAATAAATATTTCTTAAATGCCTACTATATGCTAGGCACTTGTTAGCCACTAGGGCAGGGGTGGGGAAACTGTGGCCCTCTACGTCCTCAAGTGCGGCCCTTTTGGGATTTGTTCTGTGAAGTTTGGATTCAGTCAAAGACTGCACTTGATGATCTAGAAGGCCACATGTGGCCCCAAGGCCACAGCTTCGGCACCCCTGGGCTAGGGATAGAAAGAGAGAAATGAGACAATACCTGCCTTCCAGGATCTTACATTCAATGGGCTGGGCTGGGGGATGGAACAGATGTGACTCTGCCATGGGACGGGATGAGAGCAGTAACGCTCACTGCTTTGTGATGGTTCTTCTGTTTCATGCATACGAGTTCCCCATTTCTTTCTCCACATTTGCCCTTCTACACTTCTCTCTGTTGTCTGGCCCCCAACTGCTTTATAAATACTCACAATACTAAAGAGCAAATTATGATTGTGAGGAAAATCTTAACCACTAGAACTATCCAAAAGGGGATGCAATAGAAGACAAGTAGGTTCTTCTTCACCAGAAGACTTTGATCATAGTCTGCAAGATGGCTTGCATTCATCAGCACTTGCCTGTATTATGGCAATGACCTCTTCATTGGTTTTCTTGCTTCTAGTCTCTTTGGCCCCCCATCTATCTTCCACACCATTTCCAGAATGAAATTCCTGAAGGATGGTTTAATAGAATAATAGAAATACTCTCCCAGTCAAGATTTTGACTTTAAAATTTTTTTAAAATAACTGACATTTATGCAGTTTTTTTTCTTTTCTTTTTTTTTATAATCAGGTTTAAGTGACTTGCCCAGGGTCACACAGCTGGTAAGATTCTGAGGCTGGATTTGAATGCAGGTCCTCCTGACTCCAGAGCCAGTGCCCTGGTCCCTCTAATATCAAATACAAACTCCTCAGCTTGACTTTTAGATCCCTTCATGATCTGGCTCCTTGCTACCTTGCCTATCTCTGTTCCCTATACCCTGTCTTTGATGTCCCTTCCCACTTTCTCATTCTATATATATGACTTAGCTTCCTCCTTGTGTCAGTCAGTCAATAAGCACTTATTAAGTGTATGCCAGACACTGTGCTAAGTGCTGAGGATAGGAATACAATATAAGCAGAAAGAAAGTTCCCTGCCCTCAAGGTGCTTATATTCCAATAGGGGAAAATAATACATAAAAAGGGAGCTGAAAAGAGGGAAATTGGGGGTTCTGGGAGGAACTGGCCAATCAGAGGGCTAGGCCTTGGGAGAGGAGGGAACTTCTAATGTTAGAAATAGTCCAGGGGTGGAGTTAGTTTCCAGAGTAAAGAGCTTTTATGGTAAGAAGACTAGCTCTATGGGGATGAGTTGGCAGGATAGTCTAGAGGGAAAAAGACATCTTTGACCTGGGCCTTCTCCTTAAATGTCCACTCCCTTGTACCAGACCACTGCTCTGTCTTTCCTTATGCTGAGATATTACACTCTCTGGGTCTTCTGCTACCTCTATTTTCTGTGTCTTCTCTGGCTCCAGTTCCTCTTCTTAATCCCTTAATTGTGGGTGTGGGTCTTGTGTCTCTCCTTTGCTCTCTTCTCTCCTCTATACTCTCTCCCTCGACATTCACAACCTTGACTTCATCTATTATCTTTATGTAGATGACTCCCAATCCTATATTTCTTTTTTTAAAAAATTAATTTATTTTGAATTATCAACAATCACTTCCATAAGCTTTTGAGTTTTAAATTTTTCTCCCCCTCCCTCCCTACCTCCCTCCCCAAGATGGCACACAATCTGATACAAACTTTACATATACATTCCTAGTAAACATATTTTCACATTAGTGATGTTGTAAGGAAGAATTAGAACCAATAGGAGGAATCACCAGAAGGAGGAAACAAAACACAACAGAAGAAAAAAAAATAACAAATAGTATGCTTCAATCTGCATTCAAACTCCATAGTTCGTTCTTCTTTGTGGATAGCATTTTCCATCATAAGGCCTTTGGAGATCTTTTAGATCCTTGTATTGCGGAGAAGGGTTAAGTCTATCAGTATTAGTCATTGCACAACGTGGCAGTTACTGTATACAACGTTCTCCTGATTTTGCTCATTTCACTCAGCATCAGAACATATAAATCTTTCCAGGTTTTTTTGAAGTCAGTCTGTTCATCATTTCTTATAGCACAATAGCATTCCATTACATTCATATACCACAATTTGTTTAGCCATTCTGCAACTGATGAGCATCCTCTCAATTTCCAATTCTTTGCCACCACAAAAAGAGCTGCTATAAATATTTTTGTACGTGTGGGTACTTTTCCCATTTGTATGATCTCTCTGAGATATAGCCCTAGAAGTGCTGTTGCTGGGTCAAAGGGTATGCACATTTTTATAGCCCTTTGGGCATAGTTCCAAATTGCTCTCCAAAATGGTTAAATCATTTCACAACTTCACCAACAATGCATTAGTGTTCCAAAAAAATTTGAGTTGTTACTGATTATGTTCTTGATGTATAGAAATATAGTACTAATTACAGTCTCTGCTTGTAGAAGTCATTTTGGATAGATTTGAAAGTTAGTATTGTGCTAGAAATTTCTATCACAATATATGTGCTAAATGGGATCCCACAGAAGCACACATGACCAACCGTAAGGCTGAAAACTGAACAAACTGAGTTCAGTAATGAGCTGTATTGGACAATTTCTATTTGGGAACTCTGATTATCAAACTCACTTTCTCTCCATAAGAAGGTAGGAGTCTTTGGAGGTTCAATGGTATACAGGTTATGACATAAGTAGGGCTGGTTGTCTTGCAGAAATACTTTTCTTTGTTACAAAGAATGGCTTCATAGGAGTTGCAATTAAGGAGATATGAATATGGTGTCAATTCAAAAAGTAAAAATAGAACAAAAAAAAAAAGAAGAAATAAACTATTTAGCACACCTGCTTCTCAACTTAAGTATCATGCAAGAGCAGAATTTAAATCAAATAAAATTCAATTTTCTCAGTATGGTATGTTAGTTAAAAACAAGTGAGCACAGTGGTGCCTAATTGTTAGACTGACATCTCTTAATCAAGGTAGAGAGATCAACTTGAATTACTAGCAACAAAACAGGATGCAGTCTGGTGCAACCACCTAGCGAAACCATCTAGCCAGGGGAGTGTCAATAAAGATGCAATATGTATGAAATAAGACAGAAAGCTCCTGCAATGAAAGCTCCTTGGTTTGCTAGAAGAGAATTAAAAAATAACAATATTAATGATATCATATATATTTCCTCTCAATTTTTTTAAAACATTTCTCCATTTGAGATATAGGATTTGGAGTCTTGAAAGGGGAGGTAGCTTTGATGGGTTCATGGATACTCTCCTGGATTATTGACAATTCAGTATAGGAATGGTAAAAATCACTTTTTGCTAGGTAATGCTTGTTCACCCTGTAAGGACAGGAGTATGTGTTTTGGTGGGGAGGGGCTTGGTTGAGAGGTATAAGCCATGGGCTTTAATGCTTGAGTCTCACCTCTCACCTCAGGCGGTTTTCCAAGTAATGATAATTTAATAGTGGAACTTTTCAATGAGGGTACAATCCTTAAAACATGTGCAATATCCTCTATTTGGAGGCATGGTGAGTCTACTTTCAGAAATGAGTAGTGGAAGGAGCCATTCCTTCCCTGATTTTAAAGAACATGACTTTTTGTTTTGTTTTGTTTAGTTTTTGCTAGGCAATGGGGTTAAGTGATTTGCCCAGGGTCACACAGCTAGTAAGTGTTATGTGTCTGAGGCTGGGTTTGAACTCAGGTCCTCCTGAATCCAGGGCTGGTGCTCTATCCACTGCACCACCTAGATGCCCCAACATGCCATTTTCTTGTGACTGTTTCCTGTCTATTGTGTGGTGACAAAAAACCTTTTAATTGGCAGTTGAGCTGGAACTTAGTGTGGAAACAAAAGCCTTGAACAGATAGATAAAAGCTATTTCTTTCTTTCCTGGCAACATTGGAATGAGGAGGAAGAAGTGCTGGAGACCTCTCCATTAGCGAGGGACCTCAGGACCTCAGGACCTATATCTTACCTAAGCTCTAAGTGACTGTGAATACATACTTTTCTCTCAATGTTTTATTTATTTTTTCTTGATCTTAAGGTGAATGAGTATCTGAGATGGAATAGAGCAGGTGATGACATATTAAGATCCTAAAGTTTGGAAAAGTCACCAGAGGTCCATCATCTGTGGTCTATGGCAGAGTGTTCCAATGAGGAAGAACTATGAGGAGCAATCTGCTTGACTCGCTTGAATAGCAGAAGACCAATCAGAAAGGTGAAACACCACAGCCTCATCCATGTATGAGTCTGCCATACCGCAAAGGAACTGCTGTTGCACAAATGTTTGAGTAGCCACCTCTTCAAGTGTGAGTCCACTTTCCCCAGGGCCTAAAGTGTATCAGAAAGAGTGTGTCCCAATTTGGCAATATATTTTGGTACTTCAGGTCTTGTTATACGTTCTTAGCAAAAATCTCTTTTTAAGATCTAACTGATGGTAATTGGTTAGTTGGTACAGAGCAGTGATCACTGGTCAAACTGACATTGCAGGAACATTAACTGATTGAATGATAATGAGGGAACATTCATTATATTGAATGGTAGTGATGGAGGCTCTTAAGAAACAATATTAGAAAAAAATAGGCCACTGGGTTCCCCCCTAGAACTCTGAGGGAAAGTATATCCAGCTATATTCTGGGGGAGGGGTTGCTATCTGTCTGACTGTAGGGGTGCAGAGGGATTGGGAGAGTAAGCTTAGAGCCTATGGGCTATAAAAGTAGCTGACTTTTATTTTATCACCAATACTTCAACCTACATAGAAATAGTATTTATGAAGGCTATTCAGAGACCTATATTTACTACAAGATACATATAGGAAGGGGGCTCACACACCCTCCTCCCAATCCCTCATCTACTTCTTTTAACTGCACTACCAGACAGCCATGTAGCTGGTATAGCAACATAGTAAGAGAGTGGGACCCAAAACTGCTTTGGATTATGGTAACAAACTGGAACTGGATTAGGTCCCAACTGACTGTTTCTAAATTCCACTTGAGGGGTGTTCTCACATTATCTCTCCGCAGAGTTCTTGCAGCCAGTCTGCATATCACTATCAGTAGGGGACTGCATCCCATCCTTGCCCCTCCAATTAAAATAAATTCAGTGTTTATAAACAAGTAAATACCATGATCCACAGTATGGTCATTTGGAAAAGAGATTGTGCTTATTCTGCATGTCTTGAGAAGAAAGAACTTGAATCAGTGGGTGGAAATTACAAGGAGGCAGAATTCACATTTACTGAGAACCATCTATCAATTATAGCTGTCCAGAAATGGAAAGACCTGCCTGGAGAAGAAATGAGTTCAAATGCATGACAGACATTTGAGCAGTGACTTCATATCTGTCAAGAGATACCATAGAAGGGATTACTACACACACAACTTCATCTGCCATCTCTTACTTTGGTGTTGTTGAATCCTGGATCTAGAATTCACTTCCGCCCCCCCCCCACTCCTTGTATTCCTAGTTTACTTCTGAACTCTCCACAAGAAGCCGTTCAGGATTCCTCCTGCTTCTACTTCCTTCCCATCCAAGTTAGCCTGCCTTTACTTTGTATATGCTTATTTATATACATGTTGTCTCACCCCAAAGTCAGTCAGTCCATCAGTAAACATTTAAGAGCCTACTATGGGTCATTTAGCACCGTGCTAAATGCTGGGGATAAAAACAGAGGTAGAAACAGTCCCCGTTCTCAGGGAGCTCACCGTTTAATTGGGAGACAACATGCAAACAACTATGTGTGAATGAGCCATGTACAGGATAAGCTGGAGATAATCAATAGAGGGAAGTTGCGAGGATTAAGAAGGATCAGGAAAGGCTTCTTGTTGATGGTGATGTTGTAGCTGGTACTTGAAGCCAAGGAAGCCAAAATCAGAGATGAGGGGGGAGAGTATTCCAGGCACAGAAAGTGAAAATGTTTAGTTTTGTCTTTGTACATTCTTGGCACAAAGCACTGATTCTGGCACATATTAGATCATTAATAAATGTTTGAGCAATTGATTTGGAAGGAGCTCAGACTGCTAAATCATCTTGAAGAGTTTTTCCGAAAGTGAAGGCCTAGAAACTTGTTTCAGGAAAGGAGGACCACTCAAAGAGACACGTAGATGAATTAAATACACTTGGATGACTCATGCTGTCCCTTACTGATATTCCAAAGAAAGAAAAGGGAAGGGGGAGAAGAGAGAAGAAAAGGGAAATAAGGAGAAGAGATGGAGAGGGAGTAGTGAATGGGGGAGACTTGGAGTAAAGGAAGTAGAGATGACAAAAATAAAAAGGGAAAAGCAAATAAGAGATCAGAGGATTATTGGTTTGGCTGACTCTGGAAGGTGCTTTAGAGACCTTCATGTAATTATCTAACTTTAGACAAGGAAACTGAGCTGAGAGAGGGTAAGTGACTTGTCCAGGGTCACACAGTTAATAGGTATCTAAGGCAAAATTTGAATGGAGGAAAGGTGGGAAAAAAGAGGGAGAGGTGGCTAATTCAGTGGTAATATTTTCTTTCTTTTTTAAAAAAATAATATTTTATTTTCCCCAATTACATGTTACTACAATTTTTAAACATTTTTTTTAAAGTTTTGAATCCCAAATTCTCTCTCTCCCTCCCTCCCCTCCCCTCTCCCCTGAGATGGTAAACAATCTGATATAGGTTATACATGTGCAATTATGTAAAACATTTCCATATTAGTGATTTTAGAAGACTTGAACAAAATAAAGAATGAAAGAAAGTGAAAAATAGTGTAATTCAGTCTATGTTCAGACAATATCAATTCCATCTGTGGAGGCGGAGAACATGTTTCATCATGAGTAGTGGTAACATTTTCTATACTGAAATGAGAGTTGATGACTAGCATACAAGTTAGTAGTTCCCCTCTGTGTTTATGTCTCACATCATTTTTCTAAGCTAAATTAAGTTTTTTTTAACCAGGTCTTAGTATAATATATATATTTTGCCTCTTAGTGTGAGCTTTCTTTATTATTTCACATGCTCAGAAATATCTAGAATAATCCTAGGTGCAGAAGAACTCCATTATAATAAAGGAAGTCAGTATATAGATTTGATTGTTCTGAGGGGAAAGGGATGCCTCCTCCAACATAAATACATACAGTTGGGTTGTCCACACATAGACACCTCAGCAGCCAGGTGGCACAGTAGATAGAGGGCTGAGTCTGAAGTCAGGAAGACTCATTCATCTTTCTGAGTTCAAATCTAGATACTGCCTAGCTGTGTGACCCTAAGCAAGACATTTAACTCTGCCTCAGTTTCTTCTTCTGTAAAAATGAGCTGGAGAAGGAAATGACAAAACACCTCACTATTTCTGCCAAATGGGGTCATGGAGAGTCAGACACTACTGAAACAGTACAGCAACAATAACAACAGACACCTCAGCATGAATTATCTAATTGGTCTCATTACCGACTGCCTTTTCCCAAAATCTGGGTTGTGCTCCCTGAGTCTGGCCTATAATAACAACCATAATAATGCCTTACATTTACATAAGGTTTAAGGCTTTAACATTTTAAGATAGCAAGATGGTGCAGTGACAGTTTGCTAGACCTGAGATCAGAACAGAGTTATTGGACTGAGTTCAAATCCTGTCTCAGGTACTTATTGCATGTATGACCGCGGTCAAGTCTCTTAACTTCTTTCAGTATCAGTGTCCTAATTTGTAAAATGAGTATTATAATACTCTTGTTGTGAGGATCAAATGAGCTAGTATGTGTAAAGCACTTTGCAAACCTTAAAGTGCTGTAGAAGTGGTAGCTATTATTATTCACAAAACACTTTACAATGTACATTCATGGTTGTATAACAACCCTATCATGTATGGCAGTATTAGTATTACTCTCCCACTTTTTTTTTTTTGCTTTTTTGGTGAGGCAATCAGGGTTAAATGACTTGCCCAGGGTCACACAGCCAGTAAGTGTCATGTGTCTGAGGTCAGATTTGAACTCAGGTCCTCCCGACTCCAAGGCTGGAGCTCTATCTACTGCGCCACCTAGCTGCCCCTCTCTCCCACTTTTTGTAATATTCCAATGAATCTGTGATCCCATGAATGTGGCTGATCCCCTCAAGGATACAGATTGCAACCCATCCTGTCCAGGCTCTATAAGTTGGGGCCTTCTTCAGTTCTGCTGACATCATGAAGATGGAGTATGGGCACTGGCTTTTAGCTTATCCTTCTCTGTCTGCACATGTCTTAGCCATCTTATTTTTTGATCATTTATTTATTTAATGTCATCCTTTACTTCACTTCTCCCATATAATTTCTTATGTTCAGCAACCTATTCATATTCAATATGGTCCTCTCCCTTGCCCTTAATGACTAAGATAGTAAGAATCTCTGACTTGCAAACATACACAATCACCAGGCAGATAAGTGTTAATAAATGATTGTTGACTGACTGTTAACTGACTTGAAAATATTGGTATAAAGAATGGGCTTTGTTTCAGAGAGAATCCTGAAGTCATTAAAAAAAATTTAGCAATTTCCCAAAAGTAATTCAGTTGGACATCCTTTTCATATTTAATTCTGTACCCAACTCATTCATATTCTCTCTCTGTCTCTCTCTTTCTCTGTCTCTGTCTCTGTCTCTGTCTCTCTCTCTCTCTCTCTGAATGTAACCTGAGTCTCAGAGCCCATTGACCTGTGACCCTGTTTGATGGGGGGCTGGGGTAGAGTTGGTGACAGTAGGAGAGAAGAGAGGTTCAGTCTTTCCAAGATCATCACTCTCTTGATTATCTTCAGTTCTCCTGAATCTCTTCTGACTCTGCAGTAGCTTCAGGCACTCTCTGGCTTCCAGCTTCGAGGGAGATGGATGATACCAACTACACTTGAAGTTGCTGAAGCAGGAATAAGACTCTAGAAAGAAACCAATATGAGAGGAGCTGGCAGTCTCCATCATGTCCCTGTCCTCAGCTTGATACACTAAAGACTTTGGGGGAATTTTCCCTTGGGGGAGATATGGGACTTTTCTCACTTGGTTGAACAAAGTTATCTCATTTCCAATGGGAGAGCTCCTTCACTCTGTATTATCTGGTATATATTTTCCTATGTATACTTTCTCTAATTTGTGTTTTGCTATTTACTTGGATGAATAAACTTCTTGCTACTTTCTTTGAGTATTTAATATGGAATTGGTATTTGGTGGGAAGGGAGTGAAGTCTTAAATATAAAACTTGGATCCTCCTTTCGCTATTAATGAACAGTGATTAGAAGTTTAGCTTGGACCTGAAAACCATATCCCCTAGACTAATAATATTTGTTATTGTGGTTTAGTCATTGCAGTTGTGTCCCCTTTGTGACTCCATTTATGTGTTCTTGGCAAAGATACTAGAATGGTTTGCTATTTCCTTTTCTTGCACGTTTTATAGATGAGGAAACTCATCTATATATCTAATCTATATCTATATCTATATCTATATCTATATCTATATCTATATCTATATCTATATCTATATCTATATCTATATCTATATCTATATCTATATCTATATCTATGTATGTATATATATAATATATATAATATATATGTATATATGTATGTATGTGTGTATATATATATGTATATAGGTGAGGCAATCAGAATTAAGTGACATGTACAGTGTCATACAGCTAGTAAGTGTTTGAAAGCAGATTTGAACTCTGGCAGATGAATCTTCCTGACTCCAGATCTAGCACTCTATTCACTGTGCCACCTAGCTGCCCCAATACAAACAATTAAACTTGGGCCATTATTTTTCTTTCTTTCTTTCTTTCTTTCTTTCTTTCTTTCTTTCTTTCTTTCTTTCTTTCTTTCTTTCTTTCTTTCTTTCTTTCTTTCTTTCTTTCTTTCTTTCTTTCTTTCTTTCTTCCTTTCTATCTATCCTTCTTTCTTTCTATCTATCCTTCTGTCTATTTATCTGTTTGTTATTTAGACTTTCTGTAAATTGCAAATGCTATCCTTCCTTGCAGAGAATAAATTGGTATTCCTTGCTAGAAATGTATCAAGAAAAGCTTGTAGCTCTTTAAAGCAGAGGATAACCTAGTAATCAAAGAATATATCCCTAGGCCATCCTCCATATTAGTGGTCAAGTTATTTAAAGATAACAATTTATACCGAGGAGTTCTCTATTAGGACCTTTTACTAATGGCTTATTCTCTAGCATATGCAATTTACTACTTATCACTATTTTCCCACATACCCCTAAACTGCTGCTTTCTTTCCCTATGTTCCAAAAATTATGATAATGATCATCTCAACCTGAATGAAACAGGGTTGTTGGCTTGTTTGTTTTGTTTTGTTTTGTTTTGTTTTTTGGTAAGTACCCTATTTCCTGGGGCTATAGATAATAGATTTCTGAGGGTATTCTTATCATATATCCATGATCCCATCTGGCCAATCACTGCTTTAAAATCCCTGAAAACAGGCTGAGTCATCTGTGACATGTCAAAGATTGATTTTTTTCTGTATAAAAAGGGAAAGCTAGAAACCTACTTTTCATGCTATAATCACCATAAGCCATCTGGGAGTGGTCAACCCCCCCACTCCCAGATGCTAATCTGAGTTTTTAGACCTTTTTGCTACATGGATGGATGGTGGAGAACCATCTTTTGGTGATAATATGCAATCTGGAATGATACCATGTTTTCTTGGCTGCTGCAATAACCATGAGCCATCTGGCAGTTATCATCTTCCACCCCCCACTAGCTGATCTAAGACCTCTTTACTTTAGCTGGTGGAGAGCCATTTTGGTGCTGTTGCCCAATCTGTGATGTTCAATCCCTTCCATCCATATGGGGAGCTTCCACCCCCCCACCTAGTCCCCAGAACATACATTGGCTAACATTAGTTGCCTCTGTGCTGCCCTCATAGCTGGTGAAGATCCAACTGAGGGCTCAGACCCAAGGAATATCTTGTCTGTAGCATCCAGCTTCAGAGAATATCTTTCAGCATACCTTTTTGGGATATGTAAATTCTCTGAATGTGGCCTATTATTTTTTTTCTCTCTGAGTATGATAATTGGTTTATCATAAGATCAGTCATTTATAGGGCAGTTACTTCTAAATGTAGGAAGTAATGTGAATAGGATCACTTGAGATGATGCGTTCAGGGGTGGGGAAACTGCAGCCTTAAGTGTGGCCCTTTCACTGAATCCAAACTTCACAGAACAAATCTCCCTAATAAAATGACTTGCTCTATAAAATTTGGATTCAATCAAAAGGCTGCACCCAAGGACCTAGAAGGTCACATATGCCCTCAAGTCTTCAGGTTCCCCATCCCTATCTATATGAT
This sequence comes from Phascolarctos cinereus, assembly GCF_003287225.1. Classification (NCBI taxonomy): domain Eukaryota; kingdom Metazoa; phylum Chordata; class Mammalia; order Diprotodontia; family Phascolarctidae; genus Phascolarctos; species Phascolarctos cinereus. Next base: position 332,253,845 of record NW_027556098.1, read on the forward strand.
GTACTTTGCAAGCTTTCAAACATTATATGTGTTTGAGGGAACTAGGTGGTGCAAGAGATAGAGTGCTTGACCTAGAGTTAGGAAGACATGAATTAAATTCTGCCTTTGTTACGTACTAGCTACATGACCCTGTTCAAGTTACTTGGATCCTCTAAGCTTCAGTTTCCTTCTCTGTAAATGGGGACAAGAACAGCACCTACATCACAGGGTTTTACAAGGATCAGATCAACTAGGCAATTTTGTTATGACCATGTTAAGGTTAATATATTATTTTAAAAACTGTATTCAAAAGTTCACAGTTTTATACACAATCACTTTTTTGGTTTTTATGTATTGTGATGTTCATTTTTGTTAATGATTAGGTTCATAATAGTGAAGATATTTTAAAATAACTGTACTCTTTGACTCAAAAATTCATTATTGGGAAAATGCCTTGATGGTAGGAATTCCCACTATGCTGAGCCGAGATTCTCTCCTCATTGGTGATTAGGCAAAGATCTCCCATCAAGCAGGAGGCAATACAGCATAGTGAGGTCAGGAGACTATCTCGTTTCTAGCTCAGAAACTTATTAGATATGTGAGCTAAGGCAAGTTGCTTATCTTTCCTATACTTCTTCAACTTTCTCTTCTGTAAAATTGAGGTCCTCTCTACCTTGACAAGCAGTTACTAACCCGAGAGTTGGGACAAACTGAGGCCAAGTTATATGCATGGTACATTCTGGCTATATGACCCTGAGTAAGTCACTTAATCTTTGTGTATCCAAGGCAACTTTTAAAGACCCTAAGTTGCAGAACAGTTGCTGATCTGAAATGGCAGTGGGAGTTGCTTTACCGGGAATGCCTTTCACTGATGAGACAAGTTCATTTTCCACCCAGCTATCGTTGTTCAGACTCCTCCAACCACTAGGAACCTCATCATCCTGCCAGGTCACATCAACCTTGCTACTAGCACTTCATCCATAGCCTCTCCCCAAACCTCTAAGCAGGGCACCTAGGGCAGTCATCTTTCCATTTCCCACCCAGATTCACTCCTTTGGATTTCTCCCTCTGGCCCCCTATGCCCGGGGCCCCCTCCCCTTTTCAACTTCCTTTCTTGTAATTTTTTTCATTCATTAGATTGTAAGCTCCTTGAGCGCATGCCTTCTTCCATTTTTTGGATTTGTATTCCTAGTGCTTAGTATAGCGCCCTGCACATAATAGGCACTTAATATGTATTTTTATTTATTGACTGATCTGTCAAAACAAGCTAAACAAAACAAAAACCCTAAAAACCACCCACCTCACAGTGTTTCTGGAAGCTGGCCATTGCCGGTTGACTTTTGTCTTGCCCTTGGACTCTGATGACTCAGGAGGAAAGATTTTGTTCAGCTCTGCCTCACTTAAATCCAATTCATGAGCAAGGCAAGACATCACCCTTGTGATGTTATTGGGAGATAATATAGGTTATAAAGATAATAGAGATAAAATCTTTGAGAACAAAGGAAGAATTACAATCTGGAGCAAAAGGTATTTGCAAACCTCAAAATTCCACATAAATTATCATTGTTAAATACTATCAAATTCATGTCTGTAGATGTCCTAAAACTATGATTCTTAGCTCCCCTTTATCACTTTGCTTCTGCTTTGCCACCATCACCACAAAAGTAAAGGGGGCCGCATAGACCGAGGGCCATGTTGGATTGTTAGGTCTTCTGACTTCAAATCCATTACTCTTCCCAATACAAAACAACGACACCTTTGCCTTTCTTGTCTTCTGAGGTCAACATAACAAATCTTATGCCCTCATCCTCATGACAGCCTGAGACAACTATAAGTTTTTTTGATCTCTGTGTCCTTGAATAACTTGTGAAAACATCCCAGAAAGAGGTAGTTATAAGTCAGTCATCTGATGACAGATTGCTACAGTGAAGTGAGATCCCCTACCCACTTTCTTGGCCTCTGTGCCCTTCTGTAGCAAGTATCAATCTTGAAGATCACGTTTTTATGCAAACATACCTGTCAACTACTTACACTGATCTTTTGGAAATGGTTTACTATTTATGATTTCTGATGTGGGAAATAGACAAGTGTTGGCCCCTGACTTCTATCTTCGACATTCAAATCACTGGGGCTTTCAAGCCTTATAGAAATCTAAAGCCACAATGGAAAGGCTATTCTGTAGTAAAGGAGTTGAAGACTTTAGTCATTAAAACATAATACAGAGAGATAGAAATAGATAAGTGATAGATTAGATTAGTTAGATAGATAGATAGATAGATAGATAGATAGATAGATAGATAGATAGATAGACAGGTAGACAGATAAAGAGAAAAATGGACACATAAAGAGATAGAGAGATGAAATAGATAGATAGGTAGGTAGGTAGATAGATTAAATGGATCCACAGACAGGCAGATAGATAGATAGATAGATAGATAGATAGATAGATAGATAGATAGATAGATATCTTGATAGAAGAGCTGAACACGACTGAAACAACTGAACAACAGTCTCAAAGGGAAGGCAATAAGATTAGAGAGGACTGAAAGAGGCTTCTTGAAGAAAGTGAGACTTTAGCTTGAAAGAAGCCAGGAGAATTAAGAGGTAGAGATGAGTAGAGAGTGTTTTCCAACTAAACTCCCTTCTAACTTTGAAATCTGACAATCTTGTGATTCTCTAATTCCCCTTTTTCATCTCTAAAATGGACATAATGATCATGTTTGTACTATCTTTTTTGTAAGGCTGTCGTGAAAATCAAATGAGATACTACATGTAAAAGTATGATAGCAACCAATATAGATCTATGTAAATAGAGGCCAGCTAGTCTGAGGAAAGGACCTTAGTGTTCACCCAGACCAACCTCTGCATTTTACAGCAATTATATTTGGAGTGTCAGATGATGTACAGTAAGTGATTTGACAGCCGATGGGTAGTCTTTACCTCCCCACAGTGTAGAAAGGCTACCTCTATTTAGCTACACCTACGCTCAGAGGTGTGGGTTTATACTTCCTGTTTCCTGGCTGAATCTAATTCAGATCTGCCATACTTAGATGTTCCAGGGTTAACTATTTTTCAACTTGATGTACTGCTGTGAGAACAGGCTTCTATGGCTGTCACAATCAGGATCTTAGGCAGCTTTTGTGGGTTATCAGCAAATCATACTTACCCCTAAGCTCAAAAAGCAATGAATGGAGAAAGATGCTCTGAATGTAGCCTCTCATCTGAAAGGCAAACCCCTTCTACCTAGCCTGTAGCATTGTCAGTTTGAGGCAAAGAATATTTATTATGTTCTTTCTCTATACAAGGCACTGTTTTGTGCTGAGGGGATATATGTGCACAAATAAGATTGCTTCTGACCTCAAGTAGTTTACCATTTTGGAGCAGGGATAAATCAAGACATTGATAATTATAATAAAAATAACTGCATGATCAGAGCATTGGAGAGGTTTAGCCATGTAACTGTATTTGAAAAAAAAGTCAATTGCATGTGATATATGGATTTTGGTCAATGAACTAAATCAGAGAATCAAATTCTGCAGGATTCCTCTTATGTACTGAGCGGAGAATTTTGCAGATGAGGAAGTATAATCTTTCTAATACTCAGTGATTCGCCACAAGTCCCACTGTTAGTAGGTGCTGGAGCTACGATTCAGATTGGGCCTTCTGATTCGATATACTACACGCATTGGTTTTTACTGTATTTATTTAGTGTGCACCACAGACCTGAATACTTCTCCTGTCCCTCCTTTCACTGATCCTTATAAGCTCTTTCAGGGACTAGAACCTGAAAGGTAATATAATGGAATGGAAAGAATGCTGCATTTAGAATAAAACAAAACAACAAAAAAACCCCTGAGCCTCAAATTCCAGCTCTGTTTCTAACTAACTGTAAAATTGTGGGCGAGTAAATAATCTCTCTGGAACTTAATTCTTTTTATAAATTGGAGTAGTCCTTTGCCACATGTTTAATTTCATTGTTCTAATGTTAAAAAAATAAAAGTATCAAACCATTCTTAGTGTATTGCTCACTTCTTGAAAGTGGAAGAAGATATTGAGATTGAACTGCACAGCGTGGCAGCAGTGTCTTTATAAGCTGCTGTCGTGTTGGCTTTTTAAGTCAGAACAGCTTGCAGCCTTCCTTTGAAAGAAATCACCATTTAATTTTGTTTTCTCTCTTAAGATGTCTTCTACAAGGAAGTGTTGGGATGTTCAACTCAGATTTAACCAAGAGATATGAAGGGCGTGAGCAGAGGGCATTCAGCAAATGGGGAAGAAGGTGCCACCTCAACAAACCATCACTGTTCAGATGTATTCCATGTCCTGTTTATAAAGGCAGATAAAGCAATTCATGAAAAAGTGCAAGACATTCAGTAAATTGACTAGTAACTAATCAAATAGACATGAGAAAAAAATAAATTTGTGAAGTACCAAACTTAGAGTACACTGGTTTAACCCAGAACTACAGGTTTGTAAGATTTCCCCAACCTCTACAGTGACTTCACTTGTTCAAAGGTAACCTACGATAAAAAAAAACCAAAAAAGCAACTTCCCTCCTCCATCCCAGCACCCCTCTGGTTCCCACAAATGCCCAACAGTGCATTTCACACATGGCCCAAAGATCCAGAGCATCAAAGCTAACCTTGGGGATAACTGAGTCCAACCCCAGTGTGACCCTGAACAACTGTAATAGTTTCATGAAATCTAAATGAGATCAGACTTTAGTTTTACATACAGAATGTGTGTTCATTATTGGCTTCAGTTTTACTCTAGAATGTCTTTTTTTATTTGAAAAATGATTACTCCCAAGTCAATATTTGGATCTTTGAAGTGCGCCAAGCCCCTTGGGAAGCCTGAGCCCCAGGATCAAGGGTGGGAACACTATACTTTGGCTTTTGTGGGCTCATCTTGGTTTCTTCTCTTGACATCCCAGTTGTAAACCTGAGCCATACTGATTTCTGTGGTGGTCAACTGACCATGAAGGAAGTCCTGGTCTTCCTGGAGAGATTCCAGATTGCTGGTGGTGATGCAGTGGTTCTTCTCCAAGAAGGCCTGAGCTTCATCAGTGTCAAGCATCATGTTGGCCCTCAAATGCAGGCAGACTTTATCCACAGGAGGAACAGAAGCTTTGTAGTAAAGGTTATCAGCCAGTAAGAATCTAGTCTCCAGGGGCTTTGTGGTTTCTTTTTTCTTCTGCACACATTTTAAAATGTGTAACGTCTGTCTGATTTCAGGAACTTGACTTTTTAGCCTTCTTTTCTTCTGAGGTTAAGTTCCATAAACATACTTCTAACATAATTTCTTGAGTACAATAGTTGCAGACTCATTTCCAGGCTGTTCCATAAAAGAATCTACACCTTCCATGAACACCACCTCAGGATGCGCAGGTGCCTGAGGTCCCTGTTTTCCCTTGCTGTGTCCCTGGTGTTCAGAAACTCCTTCACAGCCACCATCTTGCAAGGAAGCCTGCTCTTTTATTATCATTTTTTTTTTAAACTAGAGGATTGAATAGACAGTTAGGTGGCATATTGGATAGAATGCTAGGCCTGGAGTCAGGAAGACACTCATCTTCATGAAGTTCAAATCTGGCCTCAGCCACTTACTAACTGTGTGATTCTGGGCAAGTCATTTAACTCTGCTTGCCTCAGTTTCCTCATATGAGCTGGAGAAGGAAGTGACAAGGTACTCCTTGCCAAGAAAACTCCAAATAGAGTCATGAAAAGTCAGATACAACTGAAAAGTCCTGAACAACAACAAGAGGACAGAATGATGGGACCTCTAAGGTACCTTCCAGGTTTAAATGCATGATCCTCTGTTTCACTTAACTTTTTAAAAAAAATCTCATCTCAGTCCTAGCAAAGTGATCTGTACACAGTAGATGCTTAATAAAAGTCTATTACAGATTAGTGAATTCTTTAGAAAAAAAATAAAGCCTCATGGTTTCCTTCATATGTTGAGTGACAGATTGCAGAAGTGACATTTTTTATGAAATGGGTCAGTATTCAGCACCCAGTTTAAACTTCTTCCAGGGAACAGTTGCATCAGTATGAATCATCTCTAAACTAGAACCTAAAATTATGTGATAAGACCATCTGTACATTATAACTTCTGTTGAAAATATATTGCACAGTTAATTAATCAGGGGCAGTATATGCTCCTTGTGAATAAGGGTTGCCTCATTCACCATAGCCTGGCACAATGCCTGACACATAGTAGGCACCTAGTAAAAATACTTTTTGATGGGTTAACAGAAAATACTTGTGCGTTTTCTTGAAATGAAAAAATGAAAGTCTGAGTACTGATTTTTCTACCCAGGGCCAGGATTAGGAATGGGCTTGGGGTGTGTGTGTGTGTCGGGGGGGCACAACAAAGGATTTTTTTTATATTGTGCTTTTAAAAGGTGCCTTTTTAATGACAGGAATTTTCTCCTCCATGAAACATAGATGTCTGTGCATTAGACCCCCCAGAGGTAGATGACACAGGGGGCGGTGGGAAGAGAGACAATTTTCCAGTCTTGAATACCACATGCAAATGCTTTGTTTGGCTTCTGTTGCTAGCTGTGGGATCTTTGTAAGTAACCTCTCTCAGATCCAATTTCCCTATCTCTAAAATAAAAATTATAATACTTGTGCCTCCTGGCTCATTGTGGATGTAGTGCACTGTAGTGGAAATAGCTCTAGACTTGGGAACAAAGTAATGGGTTTGCATTCTAGCTCTGCCTTTTGCTATCTATGTGTCTATGAGCAAGGCCTTAGTGTCCATGAATGTAAGATGAGGATAATGGAGTAGGTGACTTTTATGGACCCTTAGGAGTCTACGATGCTATGGTTATTGTGAGAACCAAATGAGAGAATGCACATTTAAACCCCCTGGTGTGTGTGTGTGTGTGTGTGTGTGTGTATGAGCGTGCACTGTTGGGCACTAGCTTGGTCCTGTTTGACAATGAGAATGGGACACTGGGCAGTCCCAACCATCCTGGCAGTTGTACACCTCATCTAATGCCAGGAGAGGATCAGGGGAAATGCTAAGCACCTTATAGTTCACGGAGAGCTGCTACCTTTGCGCTACAACTCCTCCCCTTTTCAGGGTGGTGGTACTGACTCTTTAGTCTAGGAATGTGGATTGTGTAGCTTTATCCAATTAAATTCTAGTTTGATGCCAGGCTCCCCACCCCTCCACTGAGGGCAACTCTACCCTCCTCCTTCTGTCCTATGTTTAATAGGATCTTAATTACAATAGCATGGCATGATGGAGATAACCACACTAGGATGTTTGATTGCACACAGTTTCCGTAGAATCAAAAGGAATAAAATCAGAATGTCCGGTGACATAAGATGGAGCACTGGAATCAGGAAGTCAGGAAAAGCCTAGTTCAAATTTTCCCTCAGACATTTATTGGCTGTGCACCCCTAGGCAAGCCACTTAACTTCTGCCTGCCTCGCTTCCTCAGTCTGCAAGGTGGGAGTAATAATAACACCACCTCCCAGGGCTGTTGTGAGGATGAAATGAGGTGATATTTATAAAGTGCTTTGCAAACCTGCAAGTGCTATATAAATGCTAGCTATTATTAAACCATATGAAAACAACTTCCCTAGGGGATACATGCTCTTAGCTCCCCTCATTTGAGATTGTGATTTCTGCCTCTGGGCATTCCAGTTTTTCTTATTATCATTCTTGAAAGGCACAGGAATCACTTCCTGAGAGGCCAATGATGTTATTAGTCTGTGGAGAAGATGCAGTTAGGAGAACAACTGTCTCCTTTGAATTTGATCAGAGAGTAGCTGACACAAGGCCCTGCTTTCCCTCTTTCACGGCCCATAACAGAGCAATCTGTTGACTGTCATTCAATGACAAAAATGCCTTTCTTTGTTTAGGGCATTTTCTGGCTTCTTGTTCTGAGATGACTGAGGATGGTAATTCTCAGCCAAAATGGGCTCAGGTCTGTTCTCAGGAACTACCCACAGACATAGCCTTTTACCTGTTCCACTGCCAATATTGCGGATTTGCTACAATGCTCTTTAATAAGATACGGGTCCTCTATAATATCCTGACCTGGGGCAATAACACTTATGATCTTTAGTCTACATCATTCTTGAAATTATAGCATAAACCTGAAAGGATTAAAAATGGTGAATTGTATTGATGTAGATGATGCTAATTATGGTGACAATGTGATGTTTTAAGACAATGTGATGAAGGAAGATGATATTTGGAGAAACAGGTAATTCTCATGGATCAGGAATAAGTAATTATAGTTAAGACTCAGGAAAAATTAAACACACACACACACACACCACACACACACACAGAACATCAACTGTGTATGTGTATGAAGACCTTGAGAGCGGAAGGTTCCTTGTATATTTGCTGACAAGGTGTTAAGCAGTGTCCTTTTACACACACTGATGAATTCCGTTAACTAATGTCTTGATTTTTATTTCCCTCTCTATCCAACTCAGTAGCTGTGGTGATTGCTCACACTTGGCACCTGGGGGATAGACTTGTCCGGGTGAACCCAAATAGGAAACTCAAGGCCCTTCATTCTCGTTTTGCTTTTGTATTCTTCCCCCACTTTTATGTAGGTCAGAGAAGAGTGATCCTGAGATAGATGTTTCCAGCCTGGGAGGCAACCTCATGCATGTGAGAGGCCAGGAACTCCTTGGTTCCTAGTCAGTGCCAGCTACGCAGCAGGAGGGGCTTCCTTAGTTACTACAACAATTTTTTTTGGGAGACAGTACAGAGTGGGGATGGAGGTGAAATGTATTTTCAGCTGTCTCGCTAAATATTTTATGTTTTATGTTTTAAGTATCCACCTTCCAGGAAGTGTAATGGGGATTCCAGGTTGCTGTGCCATGATTCAAGTCTTCACTAATGCATGCTTTTGTGCCTATTTCATCCTCGTATTTCACATTTTGGTCTTTTTCCTACTACCATTCCTTTGGAATGCTGAAGAAATGGGGAGAGGATTTCACCCTTTCCTGCCACCAAATAGCACCTTTGCAGCATAATTACAAGTGGTTGCAGAAACAGAAGGCTTAAGTGGACATGGTCTAAGGAGAGAATGCCTGAGGATGGACTTTCTCAGCCAAAGAGATTGTACTAAGAGTTCCTGAAGATGCACACAACAAAAGAATCAGACATGTTTACCTCCATGGCCTGAAAAGGGAATTCTTGGACAATATTCCTGGACTCCATCCCCCTGGGTTGTAGCAGAAGAGTAGTTCAATTTCCTAGGCAGTATGATCCCGGAATCTGTCCCCACTATCTTGGAGCATGACAAGCTCCTTAAAATATATTCTGACTCTGTCACCTGTATATTTATCTGGAACATTTAAGGGAGTTATTTATATTTTCAGCTTGGGCCACCTCCTGTGACAATGAGCTTTCCCACTGGGAAAATCAATGCTTCCTCCTTTTCCCCAAAACTTACCCTTTCTATTGGAATCCCTGTTTCACGTATCCTGGCACCTGACTAATTACTGTATATATATATTATCATTTTTAAAATCTGGAACTAGTAGGCAGCAATGGAGCATTTAATTTATCCAGAATAAAACTTGCCCTGAACTTTCTCCTGAATATGTTACCTAACCAACTCAAAATCTTATTTTTATCTTACTTGGATTTCCTGGGAAATTGGAGAGGAACTATCAGAATATTTCAAATAAATTATTCTTCCAATGCTAAAATAACCAAGTTCATGCTTGAAGGGACACAGGAGAGCCACCCCACCCCCATTTTATAGATGAGGAATCAGTCAGGATTGGGGGAGGCCCTTGTTCTAATTCATACAGGTAGTAAGTGGCATAGTCAACATTCCAATTTATGTGTTGATTTCAAATCCAGTTCTCTCTTCATTATACCTCACGAATATCTCACACTCTTAAAGGGCTTTAGAGTTTCAATAGTTATTTCCTCAAAACAGCCCAGCTGGGAAATTTTAATCACATTATAATCACCATTTTGCTATGAAAGAAACTGAATTTCAGAAAAGAATAGTGATTTCTCAAAGGTCATACAGCTGGTACATGACAGAAGCAGGATTGGACCCTAGATCTTCCTGGATCCTCTAAAACCAGACTGAAATATGTGATGATGTGACTCATGCCTGGGAGCAAATATATCTTGAAAAACTAATCATGTTTTTGGAAAGATTCCAACTCAATTTGAAATTTGGAGTTGATTTCTTTTTTTCTTTCTGTAAAAGTTCAATTATTTCCTAAAGGTACAATATTCCTGTGGTGCATAATTATGTTAAATTTTAATGCAATTTACCCCAGGCACATAAAGCTATCACATCCATACCTGAAAGTTAGTGTTTTGTGAAATCACTGGGGATAATGACAGTAAAAGTGTCTTGTTTTATATCACTGAAATTTGCCTTTCAGAAACAGGGTTCAATAGCGTCTGCTTATTACCATGTGTGAGTTAAGTGCATATTCACAACTCGGGCTCATGCCAATGTTCATGACTGATCTCCATGAACAGAATCCGGCGGGACCAAAAATCACTGTCATTGTCATGAATTATACTTAGTGGTCCAAAGTTCCCATGAAATATTAAGTAGAGCCATTTATGTCTAGGAGCCGCTTGCTTGTTGCTTCTATTTTATGTACAGAACCTGGAAAACTTCAGGGACAGGGGGATTACAACAGATGAAGACTGGGCTTGAAAAATCATATGAATGTGCACAAATACAGAGACCAAATAGAACTGATTGTTTTAAGGGCTGGAATCTGCCATTGTGGTACAATTTGAAAGTACTAGCTTTGAAGTCAGAAGGCCTGGACTCAAATCCCACCTATGTAACTGCAAGCAAGTCAAATCACATTTCTGGACCTCAGGTTTTCTGTCTATAAATGAGGGAGGTGGGTGGAACAAAATAATCTCTAAGTTCGTTTGCGGGTACAAATCAATAATCCTTTAAAGCAATATACATTTGTACATCTATCTAAAATATGCATATATTATGCATATAACACATAAGATAAAAAATATCCACATATAATATATTAAGCAGTAAGTCAGTAAATATATATTAATTAAACAGCTACTATGTACCAGGCACTGAGCAAAGTGCTGGAGAAAGAAAGGCAAAAGGTGGTTTCTGCTCTCAAAGAACTCTCAGTTTAATAAGGGAGACAATATGCAAATAAATATGTGCAAACAAGCTGTATACAGGTTAAACTGGAGATAATGTACGATGCAGGTAGGTGGTATAATGGACCTGGAGTCAGGAAAAGTTGAGTCCAAATCTAGTTTCATATAGTTGTCTGCCTCAGTTTCCTCATCTACAAAATGAGGATAATAATAGCACCCACCTCATAGGGTTATTGTGAGGATAAACTGAGATGATATTTCTAAAGCACATTGTAAATCAAAGTGCTATATAAATGTGAGCTATTGTTATTATTGTGTGTATATATATTTTCCATTCCATCACCAACATCACTCTGATGTCAATAGAGAAGTAGACTTAAAAAATGATAATCCAGTTACGTACTGAGAATAAGGGTGAACTGATGGATAGCCCATTTCATTGGTATTCAGGCAATGGCAAGAGATTTAGAGGAAGGTCCCAGTGTGTTGAGTGGATGCTTCATGGAGGACAAGCAAATGGGACAACAGTCCTTCAGGTTGGGGAGATGTGGATGATTTATAATCTGCATTGCTGAAAAGAATACTTATAGTGGTGAGATTTTTTCTTTTACAAAAACCATTAAAATATCTGTGTATGTTATATTTTATATATATATATATATATTTTTTTTGTATTTCATTCTTTTTGTTACTTTTTTCTGTCATTTGGGAGGCAGGATTTTTATGCTTTACTCTGGTTGTCTAGTGCTCAATCCTGGCTTTTCTTTGCTGACTGCCTTCTAGAATTTTATGTCTGGTCAATTGTCACCGGTCAAATAAGAGTCAATAGCCAAACTTCAGCCATTCAAGAGAAACAGTGCATTAAACAAAAAGAAGGGTCAGCTGCTCATATGAACCAGGAAGAGAGACACAGAGAGAAGAAAATCAGCGGTCAAAGTTTAAAGCTGAGTTTCAAAGCCGAGGCTTGGAAAGGGCTAGTCACCATGGCAACAGAAACAGCAAATGTTGAAGTTGAGAAATTTGGAGTGTACCTAATACACAGGACTTGGAGGGTCAGAAGAAAAAGAGTTCTAGGAAGAGTGAAGCAACAGGACTTCTTGTTATTGTGACTGGTGAGAGGTCATAGAGGATTCTATTTCTCCTACATTCACTTCAGGAAAAACATAAAAAGAGCACCAGACCAAAAAATGATCAAGAAAAACAAAGAGATGCTAGAGTAAGTACTTTTGGGTAAAAGTACACAAAGACTGCACAAAAAGGATAGCCGAAAGCCTCTAGACTCCTTCCATCAGAGAAGCCAGCAGGAGTAGAAGAAGGTAAACAAACTACAAGCGTGTACCCCAGGGGAACCTGAAGCTTTCGACCATGCATTGGAGTGGGGGGAGGCAGGGCAAGAGGTGCTAGAGTGAGCCAAGGGAGTCACTTCCACAACCTTATAAAGCCACAATGCTCTGACCATTCTGATTAGGTATGTGGGAGCAGGAGCAAGCAGCACTGAGACGTGGAAGCCCTAGGGAGTCCCAAAGTCCATAACACTTTGACTTGAGACATTACAGAGGGTCATGGAACCTGCAGCTCTCTGTACTGGGGAGATAGGAAGTCTGAAGTGGTCACATGGGAATGCAACAGGGGAGTTAGAAAGCCATAGAGGCAAGTCCTCAAAGAGATGGGAGTACCAGATCATCTTACCTGTCCCCTGAGGAACCTGTATGTGGGCCAAGAAGCAACTGAACATGGAACAACTGATTGGTTTAAGATTGGAAAAGGAGTACAACGAGGCTATACATTGTCACCTTATTTAGTTTTCTTATATGTAGTGAAATGCCAGGCTGGATGAATCAAAAGCAGAATTAAGGTTGTTGGAAGAAATAGCAACAATCTCAGATACACAGATGATACTACTCTGATGGCAGAAAGCAAAGAGGAATTAAGAAGTCTCTTGATGAGAGTGAAAGAGGAGAGTGAAAAAAGCTGGACTGAAGCTCATTATCAAAGAAACTAAGCTCTTGTCAACTGTTCCTATCACTTCCTGACAAATAGAGGGAGAAGAAATAGAAGCAGTGTCAGATTTTATATTCTTGAGCTCAAAGATCACTGCAGCAATGAAATTAAAAGACTCCTTGGAAGGAAAGCTATGGTAAATATGGGTAGCATGCTACAAAGTAGGGACATTACCTTACTAACAAAGGTCCATATGGTCAAAGCCATAGTTTTACCAGTAGCAATGTATGGCTGTAAGAGTTGGATTATAAAGGGAGCTGAGTGGCGCAGAATTGATAGTTTTGAATTGTGTTGCTGGAGAAGACTTTTGAGATACCCTTGGACAACAAGGAGATCAAATCAGCTAATATTTAATGAAATTAATTCAGGCTATTTACTGGATGGTCAAATACTAAAGTTGAAGCTTAAATACTTTAGTCACATAATGAAAAGACGGGACTCATTAGAAAAGACCCTGAAGTTGAGAAAGATTGAGGTCAAAAGAAGAAGGGGATAGAAGAGGATGAAATGGATAGATAGTGTCATAGAAGCAACAAACATGAACTTGGGCAGACTTTGGGAGATAGTGGAGGATAGGAGGGACTGGCATGCATGGATCGCAAAGAATTGGACACAACTGAATAACAACAGTTCTTTGGCTAGTGAAGCAGGGAAAGGAGCCAGCAGAACTCTGACAAAGAATCACAAGGGCTGGAAATACATAGCAATATAGTCTAAGATATTTCAAATGGTTCTGAAGATCATAGAAATCTGACTTCAGATGATCTATGAAGGGTCTACTACCTGTCAGCACTCTTGAGTGTAAACACACCAGGGCAATAACAGTCACTGGCAGGACTCCAGGTAATCAAAATCAGGGAGGGTAAGGGAAGGAAAGAAAGGACAAATATTTATATTGTGCCTTCTATGTGCCAGACACTTTGATAATCACTTTACTAATAGCTCTTTTTATCCTCAGAACAACCCTGCAAGGTAGATGCTGTTATAATCCCTGTTTTACATTTGAGAAAACTGAGGCAGACAGCAGTTAAGTGACTTTCACAGAGACAGTCACATAGCTACTAAGTGTCTGAGGTCAGATTTGAACTCAAGTCTTTCTAACTCCAGGCCTAGATCCCCAAACAGGGCTTGAGCATCCCCTCTGAGAATGTGAGAAGGGGAGGAACCTGGCCCTAGAACAAAATCCCAGATCGGGAACTAAGATTGGAGATATGAATAAACAGAAGACACAGACACTAAAGAAATAGTATGTCTAAAGAGAAATCCAAGAGGTACAACTAAAAGAAGAAAATAAATCTATAACAAACCAACATCTATAAGCAGTGCCTCAGAGAAAAAAGCAAAACCAAACAAACAAAAAGATTGGACACAAGGAATATGAATATTTGGAAGAAATGAAGAAAGACAAATAAAATGCAATTATAAGTAAAATTAGAGAGAATTCTAGAGGGAAAAATTGAAAGGAGAGTAGCTTAGAATAGCTTGGAGCAGAGGTTATGAAATCTTACCCAAACAATAGATTCTCTGAAAATTAGAACAGACCAAACAGAACTCCTGACTCCATGGAACATCAAGAAATACTAAAACAAAACCAAAAGACTGAAAAGATATGCGTGTAATGCAAAGTATCTATTTTTTTAAATGTCCAACCTAGAAAATAGATTGATAGGTAATGTAGAAATTATGACTGTATTAAACGTAGGTAATATAGGAACTATGACCATATTTAAAAAAATTTGGGTTGCATGTTTCTTTTTTTAATGTTTTTTTGTTCTGAACTTGTCAAGTGCCAACAAAAACAAACAATCCTATATTTTAAAAAATAGGAAAAAGAAGATTGCATCATAAATCTTTATTAATTAGAAACTGTATTTTTAAACTTATAAAATATTTTCAACATCTTACTTTCAAAGTGGTCCTACCTGCTCTCTCTCCCTGCATTTCAAGAATCTCTGTGAGTCTAAAAAGTGTGATAAAAAATACATATATTTCAAGAAATCACATGTGAAAACTAACCATGTATACTAGATAGGACAAAGTTAAGATAAGAGGAAACTACTGATCACTTGCTAAAATAAATGCCCAAATGAAAGCTTCCAGGAATGTAATAGTCTAATTCCAAAGCTACCAGATCAAATAGAGAATATTGCAAAAGGCTAGAAAAAGACTAGAAAGTGTTAAAAGTACCAAGAAGCCACAGTCAAGATCACAGAAAACTTTACAGCTACTACTATTATCTTGGGATACATCTTGGAATATAAAAGGCAAACTATAAAGGGTTAGACCAAGAATAACTTGTTCTGAAAAACTGAATATAATTTTTATAGAGAGAAAAAGGATTTTAAAAAGCATTCCTGATTAAAAAACAACAACCCAGACTTCTGCTTCCAGGAGCCAAGATGTCAGAGTGAAAAGGTAGTAGCTCTCGCTCTCCCCTATCAATGTCTGAAAACCCAGAAAATATCACCAGAAAAAAAAACCCTGAACAGCTGAACTAGAAGAAAGACGGGGAGCAGCAGTACATCAGCCCAGCAAACTGGTCTTCCAGTGCCTCAGCAAAAATAAGGGAGGCAGAACTACAAGGGGCCCCAGGCGCATAAGTACCCTGAGGCATTCAGCTGAAAGGAGGTGAAGAAAGCAACCTAAAGGCTTCCTAAAGCCCTGGCCTTGCTGGTTCCAGCCCAACACCAGGTGAGCTGTTGGAGCCCAGCAGCTTCCAATTGTGAAGACATCCTGAAGCCCAGGTGGTAGAACAGGCAAACACCAACACCTGGACCTCTGAGTGCCTCAGGGAAGGTGGGGAACCGTGGAAACCAGCTCAGAAAACCACCAGGTGCCTCAGCATTCTACAGCAAAGGAATCTCCCAGTGCATTAGCAGAAATGAGGGAGACAACACTGCAGGGGCCCCAGGCAGATAAAACCCTGCAGCACCCATCTAAAAGGAGCTGAAGAAAGCTAAAGGAAAGGAAAAGCAGGCAACCTAGAATTGCCTGAAAATTCCAGCCTTGCTGATTTCAGCCCAACACGAGGTAAGCTGCCAGAAACCTACAGCCTCCAATTGCCAACATAAGAGGCCCCAGCACACAAAGCCAGTGACCAAGACCTAGGCTCCCAACACAAGAAGCTTGGGTCAGTACCCTCTGTTCCCCAGCAGGAGAGCTCAATCTCTTTAAAGGCCAGGGAATAAAGAAACACCATGAGTAAAAAGAAACATACCATAGATTCATATTATGAGAAGAGTGAAGATCAAGACAGAAATTCTGAAGAGGACAACATTGTCAACAAACCCACATCTGCAACAACAAAAGGGAATATGAACTGGTCTGAAGCCCAAAAAGCCTTCTTAGAAGAGCTCAAGAAGGATTTTAATAGTCAAATGAGAGAGGTAGAAGAGTCCTTCAAAAATACAATTGGCCAATTGGAAAAAAAATACACTGAAGAAAACAAGTCCCTAAAAAACACAATTGGCCAATTGAAGAAGGAAGTACAAAAACTAACAGAAGAAAACAATCTGTTAAAAACTAGAATTGGACAAATGGAAACTAATGTCTCTATGAGAGAGCAAGAATCAGTCAAACAGAAACAAAAAAATGAAAAAATAGATGAAAAATAAAATACCTCATTAGTAAAACAACCGACCTGGAAAATAGATTCAGGAAAGACAATTTAAAAATTCTTGGACTACCTGAAAATCATGATTAAAATAACAGTCTGTACAGTATCTTTCATGAAATCATAAAGGAATACTGCCTCGAAGTCCTAGAACCAGAAGGGAAAATAACCATGGAAAGAATCCACCTATCACCACCTGAAAGAGATCCCAAATTGACAACACCAAGGAATATAATAGCAAAATTCCAAAATTACCAGATGAAAGAGAAGGTGCTGCAAGCAGCCAGAAAGAAACAATTTAAATATAATGAAACCACAGTTAGGATTACACAGTACCTTGCAGCTTCTAAATTAAATATTCCATAAGGCAAGGAAGCTTGGGATGCAGCCAAGGATCAATTACCCAGCAAACATGAGCATCATTTTTCAGGGGAGGAGATGGATATTCAATGAAATAGGAGACTTCCAAACTTTCCTGATAAAAAGACCAGAGCTCAAAAAAATTTGATCTTCAAGTACAGGACTCAAGAAGGACATAAAAAGGTAAATGGGACAGAAAGATACAATATGTTGTTAATAAAGGGGGAGGGGGGCTGTTTAAACCCCTACAAGGGAATATGACACTTGCAACCCTTGAGAACTGTATTGTTATTACACCATGTTAAAGGAGTATACATAAAGAGGGTGGATATTAGTTGACTTTGATGTAATGATAAAAAAAAATCTAATCAAGTGGGTTAAATGGATCCAAATAAGTGGATTAATCTGATCTTAGAAAATGTACTGAGAAAGGAGGAGGCAGACAAGGGTAAATTACATTACAGGAAAAGACACAAAATCCTATTACAGCAGAGGGAAAGAAGGGAGGGGGGAGCATTGTTTGAACCTTACTCTCATCAGATTTGGCTCAAGAAGGGCATAACATAATCAGTTAGGTATAGAAATCTAACTTGCCCTATAGGCAGTAGGAGGGAAAAGGGGAAAGAAAAGGGAGGGGAAAGAAAAGGGAGGGAAAGAAGGGAGGGAAGAAGCAGTAAGAGTAAAGGGGAAGAAAAGGGAAAGGGATAATAAAAGGGAGGAGGGACTGAAGGAGGCGGTGGTCAAAAGCAAAACACTAGTGAAGGGGGAAAGGAAAAAGGAGAAAGAAAAGCATAAATGGGGGAAAAGGATGGAGAAAAAGACACAGATAGTAATCATAACTGTGAATGTGAATGGGATGAACTCTCCCATAAAACAGAAATGGATTGCAGAATGGATTAAAAACCATAATCCTACAATATGTTGTTTACAGGAAACACATTTGAAAAAGAGTGACACATACAGGGTAAAGGTAAAAGGCTGGAGCAGAATATATTATGCGTCAGCTGAAGTAAAAAAAGCAGGGGTAGCAATCCTGATCTCAGACAAAGCAAAAGCAAAAATAGATCTAATCAAAAGAGATAAGGAAGGAAACTACATCCTGCTAAAAGGCACCATAGACAATGAAGTAATATCATTACTAAACATATATGCACCAAATGGTATAGCATCCAAATTCTTAGAGAAGTTCAGGGAGTTACAGGAAGAAATAGACAGCAAAACTATACTAGTGGGGACCTGAACCTCCCCCTCTGCACTAGATAATCTAACCACAAAATAAACAAGAAAGAAGTTAAGGAGGTGAATAGAACATTAGAAAAGTTAGGTATGATAGACCTCTGGAGAAAACTGAATGGGGATAGAAAGGAATATACTTTTTTCTCAGTACATGGCACATACACAAAAATTGACCATGTACTAGGGCATAAAAACCTCACAATCCAATGCAGAAAGGCAGAAATATTAAATGCATCCTTTTCAGATCATGATGCAATAAAAATTATATGTAATAAAGGGCCATGGAAAGATAGACTAAAAAATAATTGGAAACTAAATAATCTAATCCTAAAAAATGATTGGGTCAAACAACAAATCATAGAAACAATCAATTTCATTCAAGAGAATGACAATAATGAGACAACATACCAAAACTTATGGGATGCAGGAAAGCAGTTCTTAGGGGAAGTTTTATATCTCTAAATGCTTACATAAATAAAATAGAAAAAGAGGAGATTAATGAATTGGGCATACAACTAAAAAAACTAGAAAAAGAACAATTAAAAATCCTCAACTAAACACCAAATTAGAAATATTGAAAACCAAAGGAAAAATTAAGAAAATTGAAATTAAGAAAACTATTGAACTAATAAATAAAACTAAGAGCTGGTTTTATAAAAACCCAAAAAAACTAGATAAACCTTTGGTTAATTTAATTAAAAAAAGAAAGAAGAAAACCAAATTACTAGTATCAAGAATGAAAAGGGTGAAGCTACCACCAAGGAAGAGGAAATTAAAACAATAATTAGGAATTATTTTGCCCAACTATATGCCAACAAATTTGACAATCTTAGTGAAATGGATACATATTTACAAAAATATAAATTGCCCAGATTAACAGAAGAGGAAGTAAAATACTTAAATAACCCCATCTCAGAAAAAGAAATTGAACAAGCCATTGATGAACTCCCTAGGAAAAAATCTCCAGGGCCAGATGGATTTACATGTGAATTCTATCAAACATTTAAAGAGCAATTAATTCCAGTACTATGTAGAAATACTATGGGAAAATAGGTGAAGAAGGGGTCTTACCAAATTCTTTTTATGATACAAATATGGTGTTGATACCCAAACCAGGAAGAGTCAAAATAGAGAAAGAAAATTATAGACCAATTTCTCTAATGAATATAGATGCAAAAAAAAACAAAATACTAGCAAATAGATTGCAGCAACTTATCACAAGAATAATACACTATGACCAGGTAGGATTTATACCAGGAATGCAGGGTTTTCAATATTGGAGAAAAACTATCAGCATCATTGAGCATATCAACACAAAACCAACAGAAACCACATGATCATCTCAATAGATGCAGAAAAAGCTTTTGAAAAATACACACCCATTCCTATTAAAACACTAGAAAGCATAGGTATAAATGGAGTCTTCCTTAAAATAATAAATAGCATCTATCTAAAACCTTCAGCAAGCATTATATGTAATGGGGACAAGCTAGAAGCATTTCCAATAAGATGGGTGAAACAAGGATGTCCATTATCACCACTGTTATTCAATATTGTACTGGAAACTTAGCTTTAGCAATAGAGAAGAAAAAGAAATTGAAGGCATTAGAATAGGCAAAGAAGAAACAAAGCTATCACTCTTTGCAGATGACATGATGATATACTTAGAGAATCCTAGAGAATCAAGTAAAAAACTACTTGAAATAATAAACAACTTTAGCAAAATTGCAGGCTATAAAATAAACCCACATAAATCATCAGCATTTCTATATATTACCAACAAAGCCCAACAGCAAGAGATAGAAAGAGAAATCCCATTTAAACTTACTGTAGACATTATAAAATATTTAGGAGTCTACCTCCGAAACAAACCCAGGAACTCTATGAACACAATTACAAAACACTTTTCACACAAATAAAATCAGATCTAAATAATTGGAAAAACATCAGTTGCTCATGGGTAGGCCGAGCTAATATAATAAAAATGACAATCCTACCTAAGCTAATTTACTTATTCAGTGCCATACCAATCAAACTACCAAAAAATTATTTTATAGAGTTAGAAAAAATAATAACAAGATTCATTTGGAAAAACAAAAGGTCCAGAATATCAAAGGAACTAATGAAAAGAAATGCAGGGGAAGGTGGCCTAGCAATTCCAGATCTTAAATTGTATTATAAAGCAGCAATCATCAAAACTGCTTGGTACTGGCTAAGAAATAGGGAGGTGGATCAGTGGAATAGGTTAAATATGCAAGACACAGTAGTCAATGACTATAGTAATCTATTATTTGATAAACCCAAAGACCCCAGCTTCTGGGATAAGAACCCACTCTTTGAAAAAAACTGCTGGGAAAACTGGAAAAGAGTATGGCAGAAACTAGGCATAGACCCAAATCTCACACCATATACCAAAATAAAGTCAAAATGGGTTCATGACTTAGATATAAAGGCTGATACCATAAGTAAACTGGGAGAACAAGGAATAGTTTACCTATCAGATCTATGGAGAACAGAAGAATTCATGACCAAACAGGAGATAGAGAACATTATGAAAAGCAAAATGGATAATTTTGATTACATTAAATTGAAAAGTTTTTGCACAAACAAAGCCAATGCAACTAAGATTAGAAGGAAGGTAGAAAATTGGGAAAGAATTTTTACAACCAGTCTCTCTGATAAAGGCCTCATTTCTAAAATATATAGAGAATTAAGACAAATTTATAAGAACACAAGCCATTCCCCAATTGATAAATGGTCAAAGGATATGAACAGACAGTTCTCAGATGAAGAAATTAAAGCCATCTATAGTCATATGAAAAAATGCTCTAAATCGTTATTGATTAGAGAAATGCAAATCAAAACAACTCTGAGGTACCACATCACACCTATCAGATTGGCCAACATGACAAAACAGGAAAATGATAAATGTTGGAGAAGATGTGGGAAAATTGGAACACTAATACATTGTTGGTGGAGTTGTGAAATGATCCAACCATTTTGGAGAACAATTTGGAACTATGCCCAAAGGGCTACAAAAATGTGCATACCCTTTGATCCAGCAATAGCACTTCTAGGGCTATATCCCAAAGAGATCAAACAAATGGGAAAAGGACCCACATGTACAAAAATATTCATAGCAGCTCTTTTTGTGGTGGCAAAGAATTGGAAATTGAGAGGATGCCCATCAATTGGGGAATGGCTGAGCAAGTTGTGGTATATGAATGTAATGGAATACTATCGTGCTATAAGAAATGATGAACAGGCTGACTTCAGAAAAACCTGGAAAGACTTATATGGTCTGATGCTGAGTGAAGTGAGCAGAACCAAGAGGACTTTGTACACAATAACAGCCACATTATGCAATGACTAATATTGTTAAACTGAACCCTTCTCAGCATTAAGGATCTAAGACATCTCAGAGGCTGGATGGAAAATGCTGTCCACATCCAAAGAAAGAACTATGGAAGTCGAATCCTATCACTTATTTTTACCTTCTGTTGAGTTTTGTTTCATCTTTCTGATGGTTCCTCCTATTGGTTTTAATTTTTACTTACAACTTCACTAATGTGAAAATATGTTTAATGGAATGTAAATGTAAAGCCTATATCAGATTGTGTGCCATCTTGGGGGGTGGGGGGAAGAAGGGGAGAAAAATTTTCAACTCAAAAGCATATGGAAGTGATTGTTGATAAATCAAAAATTAATTAATAAAATTTCTAATTAATTAATTAATTAATTAAAAACAAAAGAAGGAAAAAACAACAACCCAGAGCTGAGTCGATACTTTGAAATATAAACACAGTATTTAGATGCTATGCCATTACTAAATGGTATATGTACAAACACATACATCCATATATGCACACACATACACATGTAACATACATATTATATATATATATATATATTATATATACTTATATATATATATATGTGATATATACACCTATGTGTATACATGCATATACGTGTGGATATATTTATATATGTATATTTATATAGTATATCTATAAGCATGTATAGATATATATGTATATAGTTATACACATGTACATGCATATAAATGTGTGTATGTGTGTGTCTGTGTGTGTGTGTGTGTGTGTGTGTGTGTGTATGAGCCTTGTCTGTAAAATGAGCTAGAAAGGGAAGTGTAAAACAACTCCAGTATCTTGTTAAGAAAACCCTGGCTTTCCAGGAGACGTCTAACACTCAACACATCAAAACAGAGCTCATCTTTCCCCCCAAAGTTCTCCCCTTTCCCAAACTTTTCTATTTCTATCAAAGCTGCCACCAACCTTCTAGTTTCCTAGGATCATACACTTGGTGTCATTTTTGATTCCTCATTCTTTCTCACCCCACATCCAGTCACCAAATCTACTTCTTTTCTACCTCCATGTCTCTCACATCTGAGGCATTCTTTCTACCTATACAGGCAGCTTCTTAGTTCGGGCCTTCGTAAGCTCGTGGCTAAATTATTGCAATAGCCTCCTACCTGGTCTCCTTGTCTCAAGTTTCCTAGCATTCTAGTCCTTAAAATGAGGTGATTGGATTAGGTGATTTCTAAGGCCCCTCTGAATTCTACAGCTATGAACCTATTGTGATGCCACAGTAACTGTAGTTTGAGGTTGGGAGGAAGTGAGATCAGAATATCTAATGCTGGAAATAGCATACAATGTGAAGAAAGACATGAAGATCAGATCAAGCTGAATAAAAATGGAGAACAGTGAGCAGGGTAAAGAGAATCAAGATTATAGCCCTAGGTAATGAGAACCTAAAAATATGGAAATAATTCAATTCAATATGTATTAAGCACTTAATATATATACAATATTAAGTTCTGGGGTTATGAAAATGAAATAAAATTTTACTAACCCTGTGGAGTTTATAATCTAATTGTGCAGATAATACATGTATATGAATAATTATGACAGCACAGAAAATGATTAGTGAGAAAGAGAGATAAAGATAAAATTCTATGAGAAATTTGAGGAAGGGGAAATTGCTTTCAGCTAAAAGAATCAGGGAACATTTCTGGAGTCAGGAAGACCTGAGTCTAAATCTGGCTTCAGTTTTCTTATTTGTAAAATGGGCATAATAAAAGTATTTACCTTAAAAGGTTGTTGTAAGGATCAAATGATAACATTTGTAAAAAGCTTTGCAAATCTTAAAGTACTATTAAATTCTAACTGCTCTTATTATAATTGTCATGATGATAATAGTAATTATTATTATTATTATCAACTCATCTGCACTGGTACTTCTAGGAAGAGCTGGGTTCCAATAAGCAGTGATTAGACTGGGAAGGAAGATAAGTAGAGTCCATTCCAATCATAAGCAGTGCATAGACCTGCGGCTCCTATTCATGTAGATGGCATGAATCACAAACTGTTTTAAGATGTCAGAAAGACATTTTCATACCTTATTCATACATTGTCTCTTTTGATCATCACAACGACCCTATGAGGCCAATCAGATATTATCTCCATTTTGCAAAAGAAGAAACTTAGCGTTACTGTGCTTAAATAACTTGCTTATAACCACATCAATATAGGTTTCAGAGATAGTGTTCAAATCCTGTTTCCTCCTGGCTCCAAATCTGGAATTCTTTCCATTACAGCAAGCTACCTATGTAAATTCTCAGGCATAGCCTTCTGGAGCTAATATTATATGAAAGTACCATGGGGAGGGGTGTATGGGCAAGAATTTTGATGAACAAAGTCATACATTTTCTAGGTAGGATGGTCCTCTAAGTGAGCCTGCTACTTTACCCCAATGTAGCATATGGCTCAACTCTGAATTGAAGAAAAAATGTTGCCCTACTGAGACATCAACTACTATTTCTTTCAGAATCCAAAACTTTCCCTGGAATGTGAGTAAATACACACTTTGAAAGGGGAAGGCTCCCTCTCAGTCTTGGTATGGTCCAAGGATTGTCACCATGTCCCTGCCAACAATCTGGCTGGTTAAAAACTGCCTCTAAAACTGCTAGCTGCTAAAGAAATGTTCACCAAGTCAGAAATTTCCTTGTTGCCTAGAAACCGTTTTCACTTGGCCACTGTGAAGGCATTTAGGTCACCAGTGAATTAATCCCTTTAAAATTATAGCAATGTTGCCAATCACAAATCCTCTACTGCCCACTGAGAATTGGAAATGCAATGCTTAACTCATGTGTGGGGAGTTTAAACTGAAAGATCTGCTTTTAAAGAAATTCTATGGAAATAAGACAATATGATTTTATAATTAGAAATTTTATGACCTATAGCCAAATATTTCTTGCTGTTGTCTGTACTAGTAAGCCCTGGGGGCAGAGGACATATGAATCAAGTCAGTGTTTGTGTGCTGTTCCCACTCTAAAAGAATGTGGTACAAAATGTCCATATCCTCTTCCAAATAAAATCAGGAAAATAATGATTTAATCCCATGGAATTATTGGGCTTATTGAGGGTGCTACTTGGGAAGGTTCAGAGAAATGCATTTCAAGTCATTTGTGTTTCAGGAGGAGGAAGATTCCAGGCTATATTTTACAGGCCATGCAGATATTATAGGCTGACCAAGAATCAGCCCAGATGGATGCAATGAGGTTGCCTGAATTCAGCATAGCTGCTTTTCAAGACACAGTTGCATGATGGGAGTCGTAAGCTCTAGTTCACAAAATTACAAGATCTTAGACCTGGAAGTGACCTCAGAGGCCATGAACTATTACCACCTATAGTTGATCTAGAGGCCCTCATCCACATTCCAAACAAGGGGTCAGGCAGGCTTTGCTTGACCTGGCATGAAGGAGGGCTTACTATGTTCTTAGAGAAACACTGTACTCTTGGATAAATCAAATTCTTAGGAAATGTTTCTTTCAGCAATTTTAATCCTGGCACATAGTAAATAAGCTTTTTATCAATCCCTGTTGGCTGATGGCCTACCTTCTATAGCCAAGAGAAATGATCCAAACCCCTTTCCACATAATAGTCATTCAAATACTTGAAGACTATTTTCTTGTTCCATCCCAAAATCTTCTCCAGGCTACAGATCCCCAGTTCTTTACTTCCAAGCACAGTGCTTTGCCCTTTGTTAGGGAATACAGACTAGACCTGTGATTTCATTGATACAGGAATCTCCTTATTGAGGCACTGTTTCTACCTCCTTAGCAACTTAAAATCTTAAGAGAATTGCCTACAACATGAAGAGGTTGACTTGCCCGGGCTCACAAAACCAATGTGTTAAGAGCCAAGGATTTCTGGGCTCTCAGGCTTGCTCTCTGTACTTCACTAAACTGCTTCTCACTTTGCTTATAGTAAAATAAATGCTTATTCAAATTAATTAAATTTGACCATTTCTTATAGTTCTTTTGTTCATATGATATTGAAGTGGCTAGGCTGATATTTTTGAAACATGATCTAAAAGGATCTCTCTGATTAGTCTAATATCTCCACAGTGAAGCTTCCTTTCTTCTCTGACCCCACACCATTGACAGGTCATCAATGGCTCCCTAATTGCAAAATTCATAACATTGTGCATGTCATAGCCTTAATAAATGTTTGCCAACCGAATAGATGATCATACTCTAGAACCCATGACTCACACATAACACTACTATCATTATGTTATACATAAAGCTCGCTATACATATGTAAAAGTAGGAAAATAAGTCATTGAGTGAATTTGCTGATGTTCCCACCAAACATGGTTTGAACCCATAGCTCTTTTGCAGTAGGAAGCCTGGGCAGAAAGGCTCAGGAACAGGAGGCAGTAGCTAGTCAAAGAAACAAAGATGCTATTAATTCTGTCTATGGTTTAAACATGTGACCTAACTCAACTCTCTTATGCCAGTCTCTAAATTTAAAAGTATGCTATGTAGTTATAGTAAACAGGCTAAATTCACTCAGAGCTTTGGTTCAGTTCGTTATATATTATTGTACTGCTTCGCATTTGTGAGATGGGAGAAATCACTGAGTACAGAAGGCATGGAAGGGCTGTAGGCTATGAAAACAGAGGAAGCAAGCAAGCTGAAACAATGTCGGAAAGGTTTTGAGTTGGGTACTAGCAATAGACCAAGTCGACTCTCTCAGTATTAGCCTGGGTAAATATGGAAAGGCTCATCTCCATAGAGTGGCTACTATGGTAAGGCCAAGAAACAAAGAAAAATAAATAATGGCTTTCATCTCTGTGCTTTGTCAGGTAGCATGATTGCAAACCATCCTGTTTTTGGATTCCCTTGGTGAATAGTAACTTTTTTTTCTATTCCCTTAATTTTGTTTTGTGAATATTTCTATTTTTAAAACATGTTTCTTGTAAGCCACAGATTGTAGGCTTTTGTTTCCTTATCCAATGTCAATCTTTTTCTTCACCTTAATGAATTGTTTAATCCATTCATATTTAAAGTTATGAGTCAGACTTATGTTTTCCTCCATTTGTCTCTAATAATGGTTATTTTTTTTTCAAATTGTGATTATAAAACTTGAAAAAAATCACACACACAAATTGATTCACCTATAGGTTGGGTGTTGCTATTCTGTCTGCAGTGCCCCAGATTTGCCTCTTCACTACTGCCTCCACAGAACTTCTGCCTTCATCCCGGCTTCTTGTGTATGTTTAGAAAAAAGTTTCTACTGGTCACTCTCTGCTGTCACCTTTGAGGCTGCATTTATTCACTCCTCCTGCATCTCTGTTGTTTGGAGGTGTTTGTAAAGTAAATAATCTCTTCAGTTCTGGAATTCTTTCAAAAAATGTTTCAGAAGCCTATTTATAATTGATAATCCATTTTTTTTCCATTTGTGGTTAAGCTCAGATTTGCCCAGTGGGTCACCCTGGGTTGCATCCTGAGCTCTATTGCTCTTCAACACACATTATTCCATTTCCTCCTACATTTTCTGATGGGTGAAGAATAGTCTTGCACTGCTTGTATTTCCCTTCCTTTTTATTTGGCAGTCTTTTCCTTGATATTTGCAGAACTTGTTTCTGAACTGAATTGTTAGATTTAACCACCCTGTGTCTTGGAGTTTTTTCTGGAGGCGATCTGTGAGGTGGGGTGCAGTTCTCTTCTATTATTTCCTGCATTATGACGTTAAAGTTTTTTGTCCCTTCATGTTCTTCTGGGAGACCTATGGTGATTAGGGTGCCTTTATGTATTCTATCTTCAAGATCAGTATGTTTTGCTTGCATAATGGGCATATTTTCATTTTATTTTGTTTTATTTTATTTTTTGCTTGTCTTCTTCTATATTGTCCTTCCCTTCTGTGTATTTGCATCTTCAATCTATTATTCTCTCTTTTGTTTCTTTGGTAAATTTTGCATTGCAGATTTCAGTTTTTTATTCTGCCCATTGTTTTTGCAGTGCAGGACACAAATTCTGCTCTCATAATTCTCATTTCTCTTTTGAACTGCTCAGGAACAGGGTGTTGTGGTTCCACATCCCCTTCATATTCCAAAATGTCCTTTGTCTCATCAAATGTTGAATCATTTTCCTTTGTTTTGCAGGATTTATTCATAGATGTCTGCACTTACTTACTAGATTTGTAAGCATTTCCTTCTTATGGTACTGTTCTCTCTTGATTTCACCTGCTTGTGTTCAAGGTCTTTGAGTGTTCTTCATCTTGACATTTTTTAATAATTTCTGTCCCCTGCTGACCCCTGCCCCAATTTCCTCTTATTCACTTTCTTACTCTGTCCCCTCTGATGGTGGTTTCCTTGGGGGCTAGATCTCAAAGTGTCTCAGCCTTCTGCCACGCTGGACAATTCTTGGTTCACCAATCTGGGTCTCTGACCCAATTAACTTTTGGGCGGTCAGAGCTGGCCCTAGGTGGTTAGATGCCAAGTGCTTCCCTTCATGCTTAGGGGAATACTACATACACACCCTTTCCTCCCCAACACACTGTCCTGGTGTTTGTCCCACTCCCCCCATTCCTCAGTTTTCTGTCCTGGGACCAGCAGTTCAGACAGCTACTGCACAGATGCTAAAGGTTTGTGCCCCAGCATTCCCGAGCTTTGAGCTGGTGCTATGGAGTTGTGGCTTCTAACAGGCTTTTGCTCCTGAAGTGCTACCACCTGCCAAGCTGGCTGTCCATTGCTGCCAGGATCTCCACGTCACTGGCAAAAGGGTCTGCAAGGTTGAGTTTTGTGGCAAGTCTCAACCCTTGCATCAGGTTCTTGGGTCTGCTAGCACAGTCTCATTGCTGGTAGTGGGGGATGTGGGGGAGGAGTACTGAGAGCTCAGTCAGTGAGCATCATTTTGTGAATATTTTTTTACCTTCCTTTGGATTCAGGGTGCCTTAGATCATAGAGACAACTGAAGTTGTTTTATCTTTGGCGCATAATTTATGTTTGGAGAGGTTTGAGAGCTCGTGAGGATCAGAGTAAATACTTAGTATACCATTTTGTTGCTCATAAGATCTGGAAGTCTACTAGCCTTTATTTCTGTGAGACCCCTTTCTGTTTCTGCCCTGGCAGTGGAAACTGGCTGAACGGGGTGGGGGCACAAGCTACTGTTGACGAAAATGATGATGATGATGATGATGATGATGATGATGATGATAGCAGCTCATATTTATATAGTACTTTAAAGTTTGCAAGGTGCTTTACATATATTATCTAATTTTATCTAACTCATTTGTGTGCTAAAAATTATACAATTTGTAGACCATCCATAAATTCAGATTTGGCTGTCGGTACTTTAAATTGAGATCTTTGTTTAATGAACAATGAGTGGATGTTCTGTTGGAGAAGCTGAGTCATATTAATCTTGACTTTCTCACTATAAACAAAACCAGAAGAAAGAAGGAAGTTGCAACTAAATGGAAGGATTACTCAGAGGTGCCTCTTGGAGAGGCAAAGAAAGGAGTTGGTCCAGTTGTTATTTTTCCATTTATATTTGAAAGCAATAAGAAACAATTTCGTGAGGGCATTTGGTCATCTGGTATTGAAATCCTCATGATAAATATTTGAAAAAAGGTCAGTATGAAAATTATTGTTGCCTATGTGACGTCAGTTGTAGGATTAGAGGAATTTTACCAAAAAACAAAAACCTTGCTATGATCCTTCAAATTAGATCAACAGAAACTGATATCCAATGACTTAAATGCAAAGGATCGAATAACAAAAAAAAACTTGACTTACTTGCCAAAGGGAGAATTTAAGGTCTTTTATAAAATATTATGGAGATCTACAATAGAAATTTATGAACCTCATAAAGCAAGGAGAAGCAGTAGAAGATAAAGTCTAATTAAGGCCAAGAGACTGAACTAAGTAAAGTCAACCCCAAGAGCAATGAAAGATGAAAATGGAAAGCAAACAACAAACAGAAGAAAAATGGAAAAGTGTCTCAAATATATTTATTTATTTTTAGGCAATTGGGCTTAAGTGACTTGCCCAGGGTCACACAGCTCGCTAGTGTCAAGTGTTTGGCCTGAGGCCAGATTTGAACTCAGGTCCTCCTGACCTCAGGGCTGGTGCTCTATCCACTGTGCCACCAACTGCCCCTCAAATATATTCATAACAAACTATTTTCATTATCAAAGATAGTGGAGCCATCACCCTTATACTTCAAAATCACAGCTGAAATGTATTTATAGAGAGGTAGAAATGGAGCTAAAGGGAAAAAAGACAAGAAAAGCAGTCAGACCAGATCAAGCATACAGAGTATATCTATTCTGGAGGTGACACAATTGTGATGGTGTTGAGGGATTGATGCTCTAACCATTTGAAGAAAGAGAAGGGGGAAATTGGAACTAAATTCTGAAACATATACATATGTGTACCCATATATTTCTGAAAAAAAGGCGATTAAGAGAGCATCATTAATTACATGCCTTCTTCCACAACTATACAGATTTTTATGGCCATAATTTGTATATGCATTTAAGAGCATTCTTAATAAGGAGTTTAGAAGAGAACAAACAGACTTTTGAAGCAATAATGCACAGAGGACCACATCTTTACATCATGTAATTAACTGAAAAATGGGGAGAATACAAAATCCCACTGTACTATCTGTTAATCATGAAAAAAATAGATTTTATAAAATGAAGGGCTTATTTAAAGACTCTCTTCCAATAAGGTGCCTCTCATCCATATTTCAAAATCATTCAACATTCCATGACCAATGTAACAGTAGTTCTGATCATAAACATCACCTGTGAAGCAAAAGACAGGGAGTTTATATGCTGACAAAGGTACCAATATGACGGAAGAGATGCTGCACAAAGTCCAAGCCAAAGAGTGATTTACTATGGATGGTGAGGTCCTCCGGCTTCTTCTGTTTGTGCATGACTGGTTGCACTAAGCCCTGGAACACTGCAGATATTTCTGGGAGAAATCCCTAAGTCTCATCTGTAAAATAGGGATAATTACAGTACCTACCTTCCAAGGTTGTTGTGCAGATAGAATGAGATAACACACATATATATATATATGTAAAGTACTTTGAGAACCTTAAAACAATATATAGATGCTAGATATTATTATTTATAAATGTGATATCCAATTCAACAAGACCACAGATTCATTTGAGTATATTTTAAACATTTATTGAGCACAGCCTATGTACTCAGCACTTTACAAACATGATTTCATTTGTTCCTCACAACAACCCTGGGAGGTAGTTGTTATTATTATCTCTCTTTTATAGATGGGGAAACTGAGGGGGACAGAAATTAAGTAAGTTGCCCAAGGTTCCACAGCTAGTGAGAATCTGAGACTGTATTTGAATTCGTCTTCCTGACTCTAGGCTCAGCACTCTAGCCACTATGATACCTAACTGCCTCTTCTATTTGAGTAGATGAAACCATTATACTTTGAAAAAATAATCATATTTATGATTTTATTACTTTAAAACACATCATCTAAATCAGTGAAAACCAATGATATTTTATTGTTTTTTTTTTAATGCTTTCATCTAGTTTCTTTCTGCATATAGTCAGGTCTTACCTTACTGCTCTCAAATGAGCCAGCTCCTTCACATGGCCATAATATATGGCTATGCAACTTCAGGCTGTGCCTAAACCCTCCCTTGACTAAGGAGGAATGGTAACATGATGTCCTTTAACTTGAGTTTCCTCCATCCCAAAAGCCTAACATCTTAGATTCTTAGGTTGAGTGGCACCTTAGTGGTCATAGAGACCACCATGCCATGTCAGATGAGAATTTCTACATTCTCGGTAGGAGGCCACCTAGCCTCTGAGGCCTGGATTCAGTACATTTGGGGCAGACTCAATACATACTCTATATGCTTGTGTACCGTGTACTGAGATATTCCCCTTTTCCCTTTTATCTAGTTCTAGTGAAAGATGTGCCATAAGGAAAGAAAGCCATAAGATAACCATAAAGGAAGATGGGTGTAGTAATCTATGGGGACGGCAGGTAAAAGAAAATGAAAAGACATGAGGCAAGAGAGTAGAGGAAATCTGGCATCTGGGAGAGAGGGAGTAGGCTTAATAAGTGCTTATTGATGGATTGATTCATTGATTAATTCTCATCCTTTGTGGCTATTTTCCATTTCTTCCCTTAAATGCTCCACAGAAAATCTGTTAAAAGACACTGCAGATCTTCCTATGACACTTTGATATTTGGGGGGCTACAAGTGCAATACTCTGTTGATCCATATGCTATCCTTCCCTTGTACTGCAGGAGAGGCAGATCTTCCTTTTCCAAACACGTGCGTCCACAGCGTCATTTACATTATGATGCTACCAATGTACTTACATCTACTGAAAGTTTTATTATTGCCCTCGGGTTCACTTGCACTTCTGATTCATCTTGGATTGTGGTGCTCTATGATTTTAGCCATATAATATCACTGCAAGAACATCAGGGTTAAAAAAAGATGAGATTTTATGGCAGAGCATTAGTTCAGTGCGATGTCTCAAATGCAGTCCAGACTGCTCTCATTTCCCACTCCCATTCTACTCTTGACTTAGTTTATTAGTCAACTACAGCATTTGTCTGAGACAAGTATGCTGACATTGTGCCTACTTTCCCATCCTGTCCCATGCCAAGATACCTTAAGCCTACCTACCCAGCTGGGTTATCTATCCAACAACTGCATACCATAATCTGAACATATCCTTTTTTAAAAAACAAACAAATTTGTTTTCATTTGTTTGTTTTCTTTTCCTGTGTAATTTGCCAGGCTGATCACTTTTAAGTAGCCTTGGATCTCATTGAGGAGTACCTGAAGTATTTCAGGGATCAATGCAATCAATACAATGTCATCCCCCCAAAAAAGTAAGATTAAAGAGAACCTCACCATCAATATGGGATCCCTCTTCTATTTGAACTTTTCAAAGAATATACTTCATGGCACATATAAATTGTAACTTGAATATATGTATGTATTTGTATATGTGTCAGAGTATATACACATATACATACATACACATATATCAGAAACCTGGAGGAATTGGGGAGAGCTCTTTTCCTCAGAAATAAAATATCTCAATATTTCTCCAGCACTTTCCTCAAAAATGACACTATAAAGTCCGTAGGGACATGATAGTCATCCACCTGCCAACTATAGGAGTCTGAATATTTTCTAAGCTCTGGTTGTGAACAGAGCCCAGCAGTATCTCCTAACAACTGTGATAATTAAAGTATTGCCTCTCATTCTCCAGAAGAAGAGATCATTAAAAAAATAATTGAGCATCTCAAATGCAGTCAAGAAGAAGTGATTAATGGCTAATCAGGACTCTCAATGACTGGATAGGACATCACAGGACAAAGATGCTACATGGCCCATTAGAATGTGTGGGTTTGGGTTCCAGAAAGATCACACGGACTGTTTCTAGCAGAGAATGTCGCAGGAAAGGTTGACCTTCAGTCATACGGTGGCTCTGGGAATTCTATTTCTAATGGTAATTCCAAGCAAGATCACCAATTTGCCCCCAACCCTGAGACATCAGCTCACTCGAATTCACTTCTATTTAATAAATATACAAATTCATGGAGCAAGAGCGCTGTCCTAGGAACTTGGGGAGATACAAAGTTTACCTTTATGGAACTTAACAGTCTAATTGGAGGGGAAGTTACAAAGTCAGAAATCGATAACATGCAATTAATTTCAACAGCTGGGTTAGATATGGCACAAATGAAAAATTTAGATAGACATATCTGACCTCATGGAAGCTACTTTGAGAATGAGAATAAAATGCATACAAAAGTAAATATTGTAGAGAAGACAAGATGTCCCAAAAGTTTTAGTGCAGTTTTAAGCTTAAAGACTAGAAACATTCATTGACAAGAATTTTAAAATATTTTTTCATATGCTATGATTTATTATAATTTCTCTGATCTGTGCAAATGTAGCTATCATGGGGTCACAAAGAGTTGGACATGATTGAAAATGAAACAACAACAATAACAATTTTATTGTGAAATAAACATTTTCATCTTCCTATCTCTAGTATTTCTTCAAGATATTCCTAAATGCCAGTCCTTCACTAAGACTTTGGGGACACTGGATGTTAGTTTATTCTAGCAGTAGCTCATTTCTTGGACCTACCCTCACCCCACTGACTCAGGGAAATTCAAAGTAGTTTGAAGGAGAGCACCCTACGTGTGTACTTTTTATCTTGCCCCAATAAGATGAAGCGTGTGTATGTGGCAGGAGAAGGACTAGCTTCATTTCTGCCTCCTTCGTGTTTCCAGGGCTTAGCAAAATTTCTTGTGCATAGGGATGTAGGGGTGCATTGGTAAATGTTTAACCAGGTAGCTCTCTGAAAAACTAAAATTATGCATGACACACTCTTAAGTTTAATCTGCATTATTAACATTTTCTACATCACTTTCTTTAGTCTAGACGACCAACAAAACAATAAACGAAACCCCAACTTGTAGTGTGTGCTGGTTTCCGAGGCATAAATGCTGCTTGGAAGAGCTGGCTTCAGCACATCCCTGAATAGGGCTGAGGACTATACTTGTGGTTTCAGTCATATCAGGAGCTAGCACATGGGTAAAGTATCCCAATCAATTCAGAGTGTCACCTTTTCTGTAATTTGTCTTAGAGACAGCTAGGAGGCACAATAAAGAGAGTGCTAAACTTGGAGTCAGGGAGACTTGAATTTGAATTCTACCTCAGACATGTATTATCTGTGTGACTTTCAGCTAGTCACTTAAGCTTTGTCTACCTCAGTTTCCTCATTTGTAAAATGTGATAGTAATAATAGTCATCACCTCCTAAGGATGTCGTGAGGATACAGCAAGTTAACATTTGTAAAGTGCTTTGAAAACTTTAAAGTGCTATATAAATGCTAGCTATTATTGATGTCGTTGTTCAGTCACTCCCAACTCTTCATGGCCCCATTTGGGGTTTGCTTCACAGAGATACTGGAGTGGTTTGCCATTTCCTTCTCCAGTTTATTTTACAGATGAGGAAACTGAGGCAAACAGGGTTAAGTGACTTGTCTAGGGTCACACAGCTAGTCAGTGTCTGAGGCCAGATTTGAACTTAGGAAGAAGAGACTTCCTGATTTCAGGCCTGACTCTATCCACTGCACCACCATTATTATTATTAGCAACTTGCTTAGGCCACTTAGAATGTAATTGACTTGTTCAGGGTTACACATTCAGCTCCATTATGTGTTGTCAGCACAACTGGAACCTTGGTCTTTTTGACTCCCTCTGGATCTCTCTACACGACTCTACACTGTCTCTCATCTTATACACATAAGGTACTAAATCAATGTGAAGTTGAATTGAATACTTGTATTAAAGAGTTATAAAATAACATTTATATAAGGCCAATGATAGGTAGGTGGTGCAGTGGATAGAACATGGGATCTGGAGTCAGAATGACCTAGCCTCAGACACTAGCTCTGTGATCCTGGTCAAGTCACTTAATCCTATTTACTTCAATTTCCTGGTCTGTAAAATAAACTGGAGAAGGAAATGGCAAACTACTCCAGGATCTTTGCCAAGAAAACCCCAAATAGGTCATGAAGAGTTGGACATGACTGAAATGACTTAACAACAATAACAATGAAAGGTCCAAAGCGGATAATGGGAGGTCAGAGAAGGGAAGAATTCTCTGTTCCAGGAGATCCCTAATAGAGAGCTGGATGGCACGTAGTAAGCACTTAAGTGATTTCTGATGGACTAACAAACATTTCACAAACTTCCTAGGGACTCTAGCTATCTTTAGTGGTTAGTGGTAGTGTTTGCTACATCTACTTGGATAGATACTTTTTGAGGTATGGGTGCAAAGGCCCACATCATCCACTCTGAATTACTAATTTATTTATGAAATTTTGAGATCTTAGTAGTCATGCCCAGTTCTTTGGGTAGCTGCTGGGAGACACCAGGACAGCAGCTGGAAGTGAGGCTGCAATTATACTTTAATAAGACAACAGAGGGCGTAGATTCGGAAGGTACAGGAAAGACAGAGAATGGTGGTGAAAAGAGGGGAGGGATATAAAGGCAGACCACAGCGTTAGGGATAAGGTGGTGGAGGGAGGCAGGCAGTGGTGGGGAAGTGGATGAGGGAAGGAAAGGCACAAATAATTGCCTAATTAACCATGGATTAGAACTGGGGAGACTTGGCAGCATGGACCCCATGGAAATAGAAGAGGGCTCTGGGGGAAGGAGTTTGAGGTCTCGTTTTATAGGGTTTGGGGAGAACAGGCTAAATCTTACCTCTGCCACTTGGTGTTAGCTCATTAGCATATTAAAATTATCTCAAAGTTGTCAGTAAAACTTTAAAGTTACCATGTCCACTTCATCTCAAAATGATCAGCACCATTTGGTGTTCTGCTGGCCCTCTGGAACTTGTCTGAAATTTACATATCATGGGACCAAAAGGTTCTACAGCAAAGCTTTGATGGCTTCCCTGATTCAGCGCCTATTACCAGGATATGATTTTTAATTAATATATGATACAGTTTGCAAATCATGCTCCCTTGATCTTTGGGATGGTCTGTAAGGGACTCCTAAGTTCCCCTTTACAATCTTACCTCCTAATATTGCCACTTCATATTGGCTACTTATAAACTCACTAGGGGGATGGTCAGAGGGATCAGAACAAGAAACAGTTTTAACACACTCCATGATCCAAGTCCTCCTCAATATCTTGTCTATTGGAGTCCTTTAGGATGACAATCTTTTTGTAGCTCGAAGTTATCATGAAATGAACAAAAGAAAAGTGCATTAAAATTATTCACCACCAATCAAAAATGGTCAGGAAAGCTCTTTTTTGGGTGGGGGGAGCAGGCAATTTTGACTTGACTCCTTTCACTGTTGTATTAAATTCTCCATATGAGACACTGCAGTGTTGCAGTTCTAGATGTACCCAGTCCTTGTGAGTCATGTCTGCGGATAGTATGGGAAGATTTCCATAGCAACAGGCTCACAAGGAATAAAAATATGAAGAGTCAATGTTATATAACTAGTGGGTTTAAAAATTTCTTCTTGTGAGGGAAACAAAAAAAATACTTCCGATTTTCTATGGAATTTATTGTAACAATGAATTTCTGGCTTTTAACATTTGAATTAATAATGAACAATCCCAATTAATTAGTTCCCAAAAGAGTAGCTCCCAACCCTGTCAGCCCTCCTAAAAAAACCTTCTTTCAGTAATCAGATTTGCAAATGAGAACCTCTTTATGTTGTTCCAATTGGACTTCAGAATTTATACTTACTAAGTAATGGAAAAGGAATAAGAGAGTGTGGGGTCTCAGGATGGAAATGTACAGGCTAAAGGTATGTGCCGATTTTCTATTGCATAATTAAGAAGGTTTCCCTAGTGTTCTAGGATGTTCTTTGATTTACAATGTATTCACCTTCGCACATATAGGAAGCAGGGTGGTTAGTGGATAGAGGGCCAGCTTCATAATCAAGGAGACCTGAATTCAAGTCTGGCTATATTAGTTGTATTGATCTGGGCAAGCCATTTAATCTCTCTGTCCCAGGCAACATTCTAAGACTTTAAATTAAAAAGACCTTGCGATCTGCATTACTAGAGAGATTTTCCAAAACAGGAGTTCCCTGTATCAATGAAATCACATGTCCAGACCAAAACCAAACAGACAAAAATAAAGATAGTCTTCACTACGTAAAGCATTGATTCGAGAATTGCAATAGCCGGAGACACCAAGGGGTGAATTCAAACCCTTGTGATAGTGACCTTGCTTTAAAAACTTGACTGATAGAAACATCTTTAGGCTATATTGGCTCAGTGAGAAACCAAGCACATAGTTTCATGAAAATACCTGTCAAACTAAAAAATACCAGTTACTTGATGACATATGAACAAACTTGGTGAACTGGTTGACTTCACTTTTAAATCTATTGTATGGTATCAGCTTCAGACTCTGTATCCATAAAATGGAATTACTTTTTCTCTTCTATCACCTGCCTCACCATGACAAGGAAAAGCATTTGTTATTTTTATTTGGATGGAATAGCTTTAGTTTAAAGAAATCATTTCCTGACATCCTCTGATGTTATTTGCCTTTTGCAAGGTCATTTCAGATCTTTGAAAATGAAAATATGGGTTGGTTTGGAGTCAACGCCTCAAAAACATTCTCGAGATCATTTAGATCAAGAGTTCTTAACATGGGGTCCATGAACATAAAAAAAAAAACATTTTGATATCTGTACTTCGATATTATGGGTTTCCTTTGTAATAGTTATTCTGTGTTGTTAAAAACATGATTCTGAGATCTGTCCTTAAGCTTCACCAGTCAACCCAAGGGGCCCGTGCCACAAAGAAAGGTTATGTAGACCAATCTAATGATAGGTTTTCTTTGCAGATGAGAAAACAGGTTGAGAAAAGTTAACGTGGATCTCCAGGAAGACAGTAAACAGTTGTGCAGGGAAGATGCAGCACTCGTGCAGCTGTCCACAATAATTAATAATTCTGCTATTTAAACAGTGAATACAGCTCTTGGATTCTAGAGATTAGGCATATTGGTGGCAAAATATGGCCCCTGGGTATTTATGATAGGGCAAGTTGCAGTTATTGAAAGAAAAAGTAAAACTTAGATACGTTTTTGTAAAGTGTAGAGATAAAGTTAAGCAATTACTTGACACGGTTGTTTGGAATTAAAGATAACCTTGTTAACCAGTTAGTGTAAAGGAATATTTGAGGGCATCACTAATGCAGAACCAAGTGGAGCTTATGCCAGGGTTTGTGGAAATATGGAAAGAGTGGGTATTGAGGTGGAGACAGTATAGGGAGATTCCCATGAGCTCCCAAACCATGCTTTTACTTTCTTTAGGGAGCAATGAGGAGAGAGCATGGGCAGTAGGGGAAATCTGATTGTCACATTTCAGAGACCCCGGGACTATCTGTATATGGAAAACAATGTATGAAGATGTATGGAGAAAACAATGGGTCCAGAATCTAGATGTGAAAGTATGTGTGGGCCTGTGTCATAGAGGTCATGTGACTTGCTCATCATCTAGCTGGATAGTGACAAAGCTAAGACAAGAAGGTAGTTCCCTGACTCAATCTAGCGCCTCTTAAATCCTCTACATTAAATGAATACTCATCTTTTTAATAAAAATCCGTCTTGCTATTCAGGCTAAATAAAAAAGACCTTTGCTCTCAATGATTATTATGAAGTTATTTTTATTGTCTTAAACACATAATCCTTAAGAAAGGATCCTGCTGTGGTTTCCTACTACGTGGTAAGTCAAGGTCTTTAGATGCTCTTTCAAAACCCTCCCTCAAACCCCCAAACATTTTAATGACACAGAATATGTCCACTTATTCTGGGGCTGTTATAGCCACAGAGAGAGAAAAATATTCCAAACACTGGTTGTATGATGGTGTTTTCTTTTTCTTTTGCCTAAGAGAATTAGGGGGAACAGTTTATTTTGATTCCCATGAGTAAATCAATCTGTATGCCCATTAATATCAATTTTGCTCAATAATACCCATGTCATTTCCAAAGTCAGGTTGTCTCAGAAGTGGGACATGTTTGCTTGGCTTTTTTTTTTCAGACCCATTTTTATTTGTAAGAGCAACATCTCTGTTTCCATAGGTAATGGATACCAAAAAAATTCTTTCAATTTCATTTATGGAATGATAGGCCATTTTGAAACAGAGTAATTGCCCAGAGCAGCTAAAATTGTGGAGTAGGAGGAATCAGTACATCCCAATTCTCCCTGACAGTTTGTTTACCTCTAACCAACTTACTGTGAGTAGCACTGTTTAGCTCTAAATATTTAGCTTACTGTAGCAGTTCTCAAAGTACACAGATACCGAGAGTCTTCGAGACCCTTTCAGGAAGTCTTCAAGGTTAAAATTATTTTCCTAACAATACTAAGACTTAATTTGCCCTTTCAAATACATCTCCTTTTTCCAACTACATATCTGTGTGAAGCTGGATCACCTACGTATACCTCAACCAAAATAATGTATTGAAACAGATTGAATGCAGAAAAACAACGCGGAATGCAGAAAAAAATTATGAGAATCTAGCTGTCTTCTACTAAGCCAGACATTTAAAAGATTGGGTAAATATGTAAAATAATGCCACTTATCACTATTTTATTTTAGATATCTTATTTATACTAACATGTAATAGGTTCCTTATTGTCATTTTAATTAATGAATATTTTAAACTTATCAATTTTAATTTCTAATATGGCAAATATAGATACCTATAACTCACATAAACATTAATATGGTAGGGATATAATGGCAGTCTTCATATAGGTGAAAGGTTATCTCGTGGAAAGGGGATTAGACTTTTTCTTTTTCACCTGATAGATAAGAAGTAATTCTAAAGGGTAGATGCTACACAAATGCAGGTTTTCTTGTAATTTGAAGGGAAACTTCCTAACAATTACAGACATGCAAAAGTAGACTGGGCCATCTTGGTGAGTAGTTAATTCACCATCACTGGAGGTCCTTTAAGCAGAGGGAGGATTGGATCTTGACAAGGATGTTGACAAGGTCATCCCAGGTGAGCTCTCTGATCACTTGCAATGCTGGAGCTCTGTAATTCAATAACTCTATTTACTGCAACACTGACAAGGGGCAGTGGGACATCTATAATTTATATTAAAGGATATAAAAGAGAAAATGCTAATCACTATAGTTTATTAAAACAAATCTACACTAAACAAGATTTTGAGGCCATTTCAGTAAGTATATGGATATGACAAATGTATTTTCAAGGGGAACTAGGTGAATATCTCTTAGGAAATTTCATAACACCACAATATTCTGCCTGTAAAACAAATGCTTGAGTAGGGGCTGTAATAATGCAGTGCCCTTTGCTAAGCCTCCCAAAACAATTGAATTATTCAAGCAGAAGACTATGAATAATAAGCTTTTCAAAATGTTTGTTAAGAAAGAAAATAAATATGTGCATGTATAATTTACTTATCACAGTATTTGGTAGATTGCAGAGTTCAATGCATGTTGCTTAGCAATCTGAAAAGCTGATGAACACAATGAAAATAATTGCAGAAAAAGTCAATGAATAAACAATCATCAGGGAAAGGATAACCAGAGGGTACAGTAGCAAGGAAGACAGAGCGACTCTTGCCTATTACTTCATCCTCTTCCATGATAGCACGTGTTAACTTTTTGGTGTGTTTCATGTACCTCTTTGGTCATCTCAGGAAGCCTATGGAAATCTTTGTTGCTTACATTCATAACTGAAGGAAATTCTAAATTCCAGTTGGTTTAATGGAAATAAAAATGTAATTTTTATCCCATCCAAGTTCACAGACTCCTTGAAATCTATCCATAGACTCATATAATAATCCCTGAACCACAGGGTGATGAGATAGGAATAACCAAAGGAGTATGAACATTATGTGCTCATGTTTCTATGAACTACATACACGTGTAACTCAGCAAAATTATATATATATATATATATATGAATATAATATGTATGTATATATATGTGTATGTATATAGATAGATAGATAGTCAAACATTTTAGTTCTTTTTTTCTTTCTTTTTTTCTTTTATTTTTCTTAGGATTTTTAATTATGTCCTTTTATCCAATTCTGTGTTCAAGATCAATGTTCAGAGTAATTTGTATTCTTTTTACAGTATACTACAATTAATTTTATTTCTAAAATTTTATTTTACTTTTCTAAATTGACAAAAATACATCTTCTTTTCCTCCCACACCAATCCCACTGAAAAAGAAAGAAAATCAAACACAAAAGATATACAAATTCCCACATTGGTCATGTCCAAAATTTTATGTCTTAGTCTGTACCCTGAATCAATCACTTCTCTGTCAAGAGGTGGGAAGCATGTTTCAGCATGAGTCCTTGGAAATGATAGTTAGTCATGTGTTGATCAGTATTCTTAAGTCTTTCAAAGTTGTTTGTCTTTACAATGTTGTTATTATATAAATAGTTCTCCTAGGTCTACACTCTGCCTAGGTTTATGAAAGTCTTTCTAGGTTTCTCTGAAACCTAGCACAATAATATTCCATTATACTTACTGCAATAATTTATTCAATTATTCCACAGTTGATGAGCATGCCCTTTATTTCCAGTAATTTGCTATCACAAAAAGATCTGAGGTAAATGTCTTTGTACATATAGGTCTTTTTCCTCTTCATTTGATCTCTTTTAAGTAAAGGCCAGTGGTACTTCTGGGTCAAAGGGTATGCTGAATTTCAAAACTTTGGTGGCATAGTCTGTAATGACTAGACTAGTTCAGAGCTCCAACTGCAGTGCAATAACATGCCTGTTTTCCCACGACCCATCCAGAATTTATTTTCCATTTTTGTCAACTTTGCAAAGCTGATTAGTGTGAGGTAGAACTGAAGAGTTGTTTTAATTTTCATTTATCTAATTATTAACAA
Source organism: Phascolarctos cinereus (assembly GCF_003287225.1). Taxonomy (NCBI): domain Eukaryota; kingdom Metazoa; phylum Chordata; class Mammalia; order Diprotodontia; family Phascolarctidae; genus Phascolarctos; species Phascolarctos cinereus. The sequence goes on from NW_027556098.1 coordinate 332,295,899, forward strand.
TTTAGAACATTTTTTGCATGGGTATTAATAATTTGTATTTCTTCCTCTAAAAACTTCTGATTTCACATCCTTTGATCATTTATCAATTAGGGAATGGCTCTTATTCTAATAAATTTGAATCCGATTCTACATATCTCAAAAGTGAGACTTTTATCTGAAAAACTTGCTGTGAAGATTTCCCCCCAAGTTATCTGATTCCCCCTAATTTTAACTGCATTGGTCTTGTTTGTGCAAAAACTTTTTAAGAAAGTGTTTATGAAATCAAAATTGTTCATTTGAGCTTCTGTGATCTTCTCTGTTTTTTTGTTTGTTTGTTTGTTTGGTCATAAGCACTTCCTCTCTCCATAGATCTGGAGGTATTTTCTTCCTTGTGTCTCTAATTTGTCTATGACATAAACCTTTATTTCTAAGATAAATACCCATTTGGAGCTTATCTTGGTATACAGTTTGCGATATTGGGATATATCTGGTATCTGCCAGACTACTTTCCAGTTTTTCCAGCAGATTTTACTAAATTTTTATCCAAATAGTTAAGATCTTTGGGTTTATCAAATACTAAGCTATTGTGCTTATTTGCTTCTGTATATTGTGTATATATTTTGTTCCTTTGACCAACCTATTTCTTAATGCTATAAATAATTTTGTTTATTAATGTTATTATAGTTTGAGATTTAGCACTGTTAAATATCCTTTCTTCCTGCATATTTTTTCATCATTTCCCTTGAGAGTGTTGAAATTTTGTTCTTCCAAATATATCCACTGGTGCAGTGGATACAGCACTGGCCCTGGATTCAGGAGAACCTGAGTTCAAATCAGGCCTCAGACATGTAACACTCACTAGCTGTGTGACCCTGGGCAAGTCACTCAACCCTATTGCCTAACCAAAAAAAAATATTTTTTTCTAACTCTATAAAATAATAATTGAAATTTGTTTGGCATGATACTGAATAAATAAATTAATTTAAGTGGTAATGTTATTTCATTATATTCACTCATTATAATTGCTCATTATTTGAACAATTAATATTTCTCCAGTTATGTAAATCTGTCTCTATTTGTATAAAGATTGTTTTGTAGTTATATTTACATAGTTCATGTGCTTCTTTTCAGATAGACACTATAAGTATTGTATATTCTGGAGTTATTTTAAATGTAATTTTTCTATCTATTCTTGCTAGGTTTTGTTGGTAGTATATAGAAATGCAGATGACTTTAGTGAGTTTATTTTATGTCCTTCAAATTTACTTAATTTATTACTTGTTGTAATTAATGTTTAGTTGACCCTTTAGGGCTTCCTAAGTAAACAATCACATTGTCTACAAAAAAATAATAAATCTATTTTCACTTTGTCTGTTTATTTCCACTTCACCCAATTCTTTTCTTACATGATTGCTATGGTTAACATCTCTAATATGATATCAAATAGTAATGGTGAAAATGGATGGTCTTGTTTTCCTCCTGATCCTATTGGAAAATTTTCTAGTTTAATTCCATTATACATAATGCTGGCTCTTGGTTTTAGCTACATATTTCTTATTCTGTGTATTATATATTATTATTTATATTAATATCATAATATATTAAGGAAAGACCCTTTGTTTTTATAGAATCCAGAAAGATTCCTACTGTATCTATATATAGGCTCCTGTGCTTTCTAGTATTTTTTAAATCTATCTATATATAGTATCTATGATATAGATTCTTGTGTTTTCTGGTATTTTTAAAAATAGGAATGTATGTTGTGTCTTAGCAAAACCTTTTTCTGAATCTATGGTCATATGATTAATGTTTTTTGTTATTAATATGTCCTATTATATTGATAGTTCTCCTAAAAGTAATTGGGTAGGACCCCTTCTTTTCTTCATTTTTTTCCCAAGCAGCTCATTTTTGTCTTTTCTCCCAAGCCCTCCTTTCTTCTTTACTGCACTACTATTGTCAAGGATTCCACTATTCTCCCAGTCACCCAGATTCATCACCTAGGGTTCATCCTCAACTACTCACTCTTTTTTGTCTTTCCCTACCCTGTATTCAATCACTTGTCAAGTACTATTGATTCTACCTTTGCAACATCTCTAATATATGCCACCATCTTATCCTCTAGCTTTGGTTCAAGCCCTTACCAATTCCCACCTGGACTATTTAAAAAATCTTCTAGTTTGTTCTCCCTGCCTCACAATTCATTTGCAGTTCAGCTGTTAAACTGATCTTCCTGAAGTACAAATTTGACCATACCAACTCTTCCTTCACCCTCCCACCCCCCACACTCCCTAACCCCCCACCAATAACTGAAGTAGTTCCCTATTACCTTCCGGATGAAATGTGAAATCTTGTCTTCGGCTTCTAAAACTTAATCATTTGACCCCTTCCCAGCTATGCAAGTCTTCTTATCCCTTACTCTCATTCATGTACTTTATGATCCAGCAAAAGTGTCTTCCTTTTCTTTACACAAGACACTCTGATGCCCCACTCAAGGCACTTTCATTGATTCTCCCCCATGCTTGGAATTCTTTCTACTCTCATATCTTCCTTTTATTTCCCTGGCTTCCTTCACTAAGGTCTCATCTTGTACAAGAAGTATTTCCCAGTCTTTCTGAATCTATTAATGTAATCATATGATTTTGTAATGTTTAGAGCCTACTGAGATTATGTCTGATTTATGCTATATATACCGTAAATAATCTTGTTTGTACGTAATTTTATTCATGTTATCTCTCTCATCAGATTGTGAGTTCTTTGAGAGCAGGGACTATTTTTTGCCTTTATTTGTATTCTCGGTGTTAGCTCAGTACCTGGCATATAGTAACTACATACAAAATGGTTGTTGAACCTACAGCTAATAGTAGACTTAATTGTTCTTTAAATATTCATCTGGTTCTGTTTTTTTCTCCCCTACTGAAAGTTCTTTTATGGCTTGTTGAATTTCTTTGTTCTGAGATTGAATTATTCAAGACTTTGATTTCTCGTCTGGTTAAACTGAGCATTTTATACTTTTGCAAATATTCAACTATTTCATTTAGATTATCTGTTTCATTGACATATAATTGAGTAAAATACTTTCTAATAATCTTTATTTCTTCTACATTGGTTTTGAATTCTTTTTTTAATTTTTGACACTAGTAATTTTGTTTTTTTCTTCTTAAAAATCAAAAATCAAATAATTTAATGGTTTATCTATTTTAAAAAACCTCATGCCCACTTAAGTTTATTAACTTAATGTTTTTGTATCTTATTTGAAAATTCTCTTCTTTTGCTTTCCCGATTTCTCTTTTGACATTTTATTGGCTTCTTAAATTTGTTGGTATTCTTAGCTTTTCTTTTTTAGTTTAATGCCCGGTTAGTTCATCTATTCTTTCTTTCTGATGTTGATGAATGTTTTTAGAGTTACACATTTTCCTCTAAAGACTACACCCCAAATTTTGATATGTTATTGCATTGTTATCATTATCTTTAATGAAATTGTCTACTGTTTCTAGAATTTCTTCTTTCACTCACACATTCTTTAAGATGAAACTATATGTTTCTAGCAAATTTTAACTGCTTCTTCAGAAGCCCTTTATTGAATATCTTTATATTATCGTGGTTCATAAAATATGTATCTAATATTTTTGTATTTGTGAGGCTTTTGTGTCTTAATACATGGTAAATTATTATAAAGGTTCCAGATACAGCCTTAGCTAATGTCTAAGCTTTTTTTGTTGTTGTTGTCATGGCTTTTATGTATTCCAAATGATTCTTGAATATATTTCTTGACATATTTTCCTTAACCTGTTTTTAATATACAGAAATATTTTCTTCTATTTTTTCAGATTTTAAAATTTATTTTGATATTTCTTATTGTAACATAGCCCATTCTGACTTTTGAGAAATCTGATTCTAGCATCAGGAAGACGAGTTCAAATTTGGCTTCATAGACTTACTAGCTTTGTAATCCTGGGCAAATCACTTAATCTCTATTTGCATCAGTTTCCTCAACTGTAAAATGGGGATGATAATATCACCTACTTCCCAGGGTTGTTGTGAGGATCAAATGAGATAATATTTGTAAAAAAAAATGCTTACCACAGTGTTTGCCTGGAACATAGTAGGTGCTATAAAAATACTCTCTCTCCATTCTTCTTTCCCTTTCTAATATTTTCTCTATTGCTCTAATTTCATTTTAAAAATCATTTAAACTTTTAAAAAATGTTAATTCATTTTTTTGCCCTGGTAATTCCTGTGTTTTTCTTTGAGCTTTGTTTGTAGATATTTTGAAGCTGATGTTTTCTTCTAAATTTGTATCTTGAGCATCACTGTCACCATAATAGCTCTTTATTATGGATTTTGTTTCCTTATTACTTCAGCCTTACTTCCTGACTTTACACTTTCTATTAGTGTAAGGCTCTATGATTTTCTGGAGGGAATGTTTTGGAGCCCTGATTGGTCCTATTTTATATATTATTTGGTACTGCTTCTGCTTTCTTTGCATATTGCTGCTATTCCTGTATCTCAGGGATAACTCAGGCTAGGGATATACAAACTTTCAGTGCACTCAGATGGTCTGACCCATTTAAAGTATGATCACTGCCTTCCTAGTTTTAGCTCTGCAAGTTCTTAACCTGAATTTATATCTAAGCAATAGAGTTGTGGGCTTTTCCTTGTTGAAGCTCCAGGAAAGTGCAGACAATGTATTAAGTATTTTTCCCATCTTTGTCATTCACACATTTAATTAGCATGAAATCTATCCTTACATATAAACCATTAACCACAAGTTTGAACAGAATAGGGTCAAGAACAGAAGCCTCTAGCATTCTACCATGCACCTCAAGCAAACTGTCACACAGTCTTAATCAACCCTATTTGAAGCAAATCAGTTGAGCACATCTGATTCCTTCTATCTAATATTTGGTCCACATTATCAATCTTGTCCTTAAGGCTACTATGAAAGAATTGTCAAATGCTTCTTTACTGAAATCCAGATATGCTCTAACCATTGTATTCCTCTGATGCACTGTCAGTGTTTTTTTTTTAGAGTTTAGTCTGATGTGATTTTTTTCCATATTGAAGCCATGCCAACTCAGTAATCATCTCTTCCTTAAATAAGTGTTAACAAACTAGCTCTTTAATAATGTGTTCTTGAATTTTATCAGAAATCAATCAAAGTCAACACCCTGGAGCTTGGAGTATAAAAATCTTTCTCCTTTTTGAAACCTGAGTCAATTTTTTTCTGCTTGCAGTTCTAAAATGCCTCTACTGATCTCTTCCAAAAGGAATTCAGTGATAATATTCCCGAGATTCTGGGGTGTCAATCACAGAAATCAAGTGGCCTGCACTCATTGAAGCCATCTACATGCTCTTGCCATTTCCTGAATTATCTTGGGTTTCAATAAACCATTAAATATGTTTATTTCATCCTTTCCAGTCTGAAGTTAATTTTTGTTAGAGAATGAAGCAAAAATAGTTAAGTTTTACCTTCTCTTTACCTTCATTAACATCTTCCTATCCATTTCAAGCCAAATCTTAGCTCTTTCTTGATCTTCCTACTTCTCCCAACATCACTCTTTTCCTATTCTTTAGCATTTATTACAAATATCAGCTCCTCAAGGATTAGCCTTCCTTACACATTTCTTAGCAAACTATGCCCATCTTTATATTTATTCTCAGTCACTTAACCTCAATCCTACCACTTTGATAGGTTCTTTTTAAATGTGAATTTCTTGCACAGTGATGCTACTCTTCTTTGAAATGACCTCTTCTTTTTTATCATCTAACACTAGATTAGAAAAAAAAAATTCCTAAATTGAGAATGATAATGGCACTTCCAGACAGAATCATTGTGAGGATCAAAGGAGATAATATGTAAGGCACTTTGCAAAGCTGACTGCATGTTATAAATGCTTGCTATTATTATTTTGGAGAGGTTCCCTTCTTTTATGAATGAGAGGAGGGAAATAAAGAAGGAGACTGATGAGTAGGGGTAGAGGGAAACTGATTTATAATAACAATAGCCTGTCTTCCTTCCTGGTTTGCAATCTGCACTGGTAACTTAGTACCCATTTCACCCACTTGGTCCATTAGCCTGCAGTATTTTCCCACCCTGATAACACCTTGTTTCTCTTTCCTTTGTGATTTAGCCAAATGTTCTTCACGATATTTCCCTATTCAGGTTCATGTATCTCTGCCTCTATTCTTTGATGAACAATGTTACTTTAAGAGGTCTAAATACACAACCCCTTTGGGTTATTTAATTTAATTGATCAGGTGAATTGAAAAGACAAATTGAGTAAGAAAGAGAAGAGAGAAAGTAGGAGGGAGGAAAGGAAGGAGGGTAGGAAAGAAGTATAGAAGGAAGAGGGAAGGAAGGAAGGAGGGAAGGAAAAAAAGCAACTACTTTTTATTAGAAAGTTAAATGTACTAACCACTACCATATTGATCTTCCTAAAATACTTCTTTTGTAAGTAATTAAAATTATTTTTTGAGTACTCGCTCTACACAAAGTAGTTATGTCACTGCTACTAGGAATATAAAAATTTAAGACATGGCAGCAGCCATTAAGAAGCTGAGTCTAATTGGGGAGGTAAAACTAAAGCATATATAGCAATAGCAAGCAATACAAGAATATGTGATTCAGGGAATGTGTATACTAGTTGTACTAACATATTCTCTTGAGAAGCCTTCTTCTGTTTTCTTATTTGTAGATATAGTTATGTTATCCCCCCTCCAAAAAAATCATGTAATGGAGTCTGGTACTTTATTGAGTAAAGTTCGAAGTCATATGCTCTTAAGTCTTCCAAATATTTGCTCCCAGTGCACCTATCTCTTCTATGCTCCAATTCAACTGATACTTTCCTACCTCCATGCTTTTTGCTCCCATTATTGTATATACCTGGAATACCTTCTCTCCCCTTTCAGTTCTTGAATTCTTACCTCTCCTTTAAAGCCAAAATCAAATGCTGCCTTCTCCTTGAAGTCATCTCTGATTCCCTGGTTAGAAGTGAACTCTATCAGGGCTTACATATCACTTTGTTCTGTAAGCTTTCTAACGAAGTTACAATGTGGTATCTTATAGTTACCATTTTCCCCTATTGAATTGTAAACTCCATGAGGGTAGGGACAATTTTGTAGATAACATTCATATCTCCTCCAGGTTCCAGTTTTTGTTGTTGTTCAATTGTTTTTCAGTTGTGTCTTGACTCTTCATGACCCCATTTGGGGTTTTCTCGACAAAGATGTTGGAATGGTTTGCCATTTTCTTCTCTAGCTCATTTTGCAGCCAAGGAAAGTGAAGCAAATAGGGCTGAGTGACTTGCCTAGGGTCACACAGCTAGAAGGTGTCTGAGGCTGGATTTAACTCAGGAAGATGAGTCTTCCTCACTCCAGGCCTGACATTCTATCCATTGTGCCAGTATAGCAATATAAACAGAATTTACAACAACCATTTGTTGATAAATGAATGAAAGAATGAATGGTGCACTTGTAACCTAACATGTGTCAAATATTCCAGCAAGCAAAAAGTGAGTTCCTGCTACTTTCCATGCCTGTATATGAATATATTCTGGGTATCTGAGGTTGAAGTCCTCTTGTATTTATTGCCTGAACTGCAAAACTTTGTACTTGATTTTATATTCTATTGTTTTCTAATTGTTTTGAATCCTAAGAGTTTTAAGCAGCTGTAGCCAAGCCCTATGTCCTTGACATTTTGGTTTCTCTCAAAGCATTCCTAGCACATCATAGGTATCCAAGAAATGCTAGGAAGTTGAAATAAATGGCCAGGATGCTAGAGAAAATGAGCTCAAAGACAAATGGCTGGCCATGCATCTGGGTTGTGATCTGAGGGTATAGGTTTTCCAGAGAGCTGCCTCTTCTTGAGCAGTTTCCTCTTAAAGGCTACTAGATTTTTCACCTCATGTACTTTTTTTTTGGCAAAAGATAACTCAGCCATCCAAGGCAGAGCATCTTAATTATATCTTTCTAAGACCTGTTTTGAAGGTGACAAAATCATGTGATTCATATAATGGAAAGCACATGAAATTGAGGATAAGAAGACCTGGAGTCTCAGCTCTACCTTTAACTAGCTGTGGGACCTTAGGTGAATACCCTCATAGCTCTTTTAGTTGATTTTCTATGATAACTACTCCAAAGGGGAGGGAGGAGACTCTACTCTGAAACTTTGCAGGGGCAAGTCTGGTCTGTAATATCACTTTAAATGATGGGTATTCAAAATCAAATTTGAACTTACTTTTCATGATATCATGGGGAAAACCAGTGAATTTGGAATCAGGAAACACGTTCCAGCCTAGACTGTGTTACAAAATAACTGATTTTGGAAGAGTATTTAACCTTTCTGATCCTGAATTGCTTAAAATATAAAATAAGGATAATATTATTTCCCTAATCTACCTCTCAGGTATTTGAGTACCAAATGAGAATTTATGTAAAAGTGTCTTAGGAAAAAAAAAAGTTGGTAAAACTAATGAAGTGGAAATGACACGGAATCAGTCTCATTGCTTAAGAGTCAGGCTGTTTAAGAGGCATCATGCAAATATAAAGGATAATCATGAAACAAATTGAGTCCATCCCTTTTTCTGACTTCTTTAGGTTTTACAGAAATACCTCTAATAATAATTATATTTCAGTTGAACTCAGAAAAAGAAAAAAAAACAACAAGCATTAATTACCTAAACATGAAAGCCAGGGTTCTAGGGTTATAAAAAGTTCACTCAAGGAACTTACATCCTGAAGAGTGAGGGGAGAATGGGTGGGTGGCAGTCACAATATGTGTATAGATAATGAAATACAAGGTAATTTGAGAGGTGAAGAAGAGAGAAAGGGAAAAGAGGGAGAGAAGAAGAGAAGAGAACTCAAAGGGGTTTACAATCAAATGGGGAAAATAACTCACAAAAGGAAGCTGAAAACAGGAAGGGGTGGGTGCATGAAGATGGAGTGGAATCCAAAGCCTGCAGCTAATGCAAAATGAGGAGTTTGTTGGACTTTTGAGTACTCTTTATATGGAGGCTTTGGGAGAAATGTTTTGCTTATACCTCTAGCCCTACTATGGATATCACAAAGCACATGACCTGAAATAGGATAGTGAGAAGATTAAAACTGAACCCGTATTATTAATTTGTTGATCCTATTTACAAGTAATTGATTTTGTCCTATAACTGTTTTTGTGTATTTTTGTCTTGTAACTGCTTTAAGTCATGATTATTTATCTCTGAACTTAGTCTGAAGTTCAGTTGGCCTGTAATGGATTGTGTTTAAAAATCCATTTTTCCCACCTCAAGGAATTTTACTGACCTTGGAGAATGTGTGTAAACAGATAAGGAGTTTGACATTAATATCTTTATTCCACCAAGCTGTGCCTCAAGGATATCTGTTTGCTGTCCAAAAGACTGGGCTGCTATCTCTCATCTGCATTCAGACAATGCACACTTCTTAGTCTCAAGAGAGAAGAAAGGAGGGAGGGGTCATTACTAGCCCTCTTTACCAAGCTCTCAACCAATCATTTTCTTCCCTGCACCTTAGCTCTGTAACCAGTCATGTTGTCCTTAATCCCATGATGTCATCTACCCTGCTCAGTTCTTTGTTCTGTACTCCCCCAAACCTATAAAGGGGGAGCTGTCTTCTTGCTCTGGGTCTTTGGCATTAGTGGAGGCAATTCATTGACCCTTTTATTGACAGGTAACATTGCTCTGCTAATAAATGTTATCCTGCTTAGAGATCTATTTCAGTTTGTCCTTTTGCTAAAATTCAATTGCAATAGTAGTGAGGGTGAGAATAAGTAGGATAGGAGGTATGTGAGATTTGTTGCCTAGAGGGAGTCAAATGATATGGAAAAAGATATGAGAGGTAAGGGGTAAGTAAAATTTCAAACATGAGATTGCCCAATGACATTGCCACTTATAAAAATAATAGTCAGAAGAAGCAATACATTTAGGAGGAAGATCATAAACTTAGTTTGGACACATTAAGTTTGAGGGGCTGGTGGGACACCTAGGCAATGTCCTGTAGGTATTCGGCAATGTGGTTGGTCTGGAGCTCAGATAGAGGTCATTACCCAACAGATAATTTTAGTTATTTGCATAGATGGAATTTTGAGCATCTTCCTTAATGTTTCCCTTTCCAATGGAATTTAAACCATTAAAGTGAATAAGATTGCCAAGAGAGAGCTTGTAAAGTAAGAAATAAGGAACATTGGCAGAGGTTTGGGAAATATCCACATTACGGGTTAGGAAGAGGACAAAGGATAGACAAAAAATAAAAAAAGACAGAAGGATTAGTAATAGAATTGGGAAGAGAGGGAGCATGGTATCTCTGGACCTAATATGAAACAGTTCCCACTAGAAAGAACAGATAAACAATGTCACATACTACAGAAAATTCAAGGACATTGAGGACAGAGAAAAGCCATTTTATTTGATAATTCAGAAATCATTGGTGACCTTTTAGAGCATAATTTCAGTAGTGTGGTGAGCAAAAAAGAGAAAATGACAAGCGTGTGAAAAGAAATGAATACTGAGGTAGAGGATGTAATGGGTATAGATGATTTTTTCAGGCCTAGCAGTAAACGAAAAGAGAGATATGAGATGATATCTCATGAGATGAAATATATATACATATACATATACATGCATACACACATGTGTGTATATATACATATATATATATATATATATATATGTATATATAAAGGAATGGCTCTCAGTTTCCTCATCTGTGAAAGCAAAATGATAACACCTCTACTGTCTAGCTTATAAGGTGGCTGTGAAGATTAATTGATCTAATGGATGTAAGTCGCTTTATAAACCCTAAAATGCTAACTAAATGTCAGCTGGTATTATTTTATCAGGCTTGATTCCTGCCATCCAGCAGTAGTAGGAGCAACTGACATGCCTATATTTCTTTTGAAATTTACAAGGCCCCTTCCTCACCATAACCCTAACAGATGGGTAGCACAAGTATTATTATTCCCATTTTTCAGATGAAATAACAGCTTCAGACATACTGACAAATACCTATGGGTTGTTGCCTGGGTGTCTTGTTAAGTGCTTGTAAAGGATTAATAAACGGTCTAATTGGAATTTTCTTCATGCTGTTTTTTTCTGCATTTGGACTCATTAATTTAATTTAACTGCAGAAGGTGTGAAGCACATTCTCTCGCAATTCACAGGACCACAGTTGGCTTCTAATCCAACTTCTGCCTGAACAAGAATTTCCTCTACAACATGCTCACCAAGTAATTGCTGGGATTATGGTAATAGTTTCTTAATTGGTTTTCTGCATTCTAGTCTCTCTCTTTCTCCAATTTATTCTCCACATAGCTATGAAATCATCTGTCTAGGTGTGTTACTCCCAAGTTTTATATACTTCAAGGTTTATTACTTTCAAGTTACTACCATGTTACTCCCAAGTTTTATTTTTAAATACCTTCATTGCCCCATTATTGTTCATCAGATAAAATACAAAGTTTCTGATTTGTCATATAAACCCCCCCAATTTGGATTTCAGCTAATAAGAATTTATTAAAAGCCTACTATATACCAGGCACTTTGCTGTTCTGGGATACAAAGAAAGTCAAAAGACAGTCTCTGTTCTCAAGGAGCTCGCAGTCTAATGCGAGAGATGATATGCAAAAAATTATTTAAAAACAAGATAGAAACAGGATAAACTGGATACAGTTAATAGAGAGAATGCTCCAGCATGAAAGGAAAAATCAGGAAAGGCTTCTCCCTGGAGGTAAGATTTTAGCTGGCACTACAACGAGGCCAGGAAAGCCAGGAGGCAATATGGGAGGGAGATTATTCCAGGTAGAACACTCTAAACCTTTTCTGCCTAATTTCATACTACCCATTCTCCTTTTTTGAACTCTATGGCACACTTAATTTTAAAATAGGAACAATAAGAGGACCTACCTTGTAAAGTTGTTTTGAAGATCAAATGAGATATTTGTGAAGCACTTAGCACAGTGCCTGATGCACAGTGGGCACTTAATAACATTTATTTATTTCCTTCCTTCCTTCCTTCTCCTCTTCACCCTGGAAGCTCACTCCTCCCATGGACTACTTCTCACAATTGAAGTACCCGCCACTTCTAGGGCTTACCTTCTGATCGGCTAGTTCCTCCCAGAACCTCCAATTTAAGGAGGAGGCTCAGGTCAAAGATGTCTTCATCCATCTCTAGACTACGCTGCTGACTCATCTCCAAAGGACTTTCTTGACCAAGACTTAGAGGCTGGGTACTTCCCCCCCAACACACATCTTTCAGCTCTCTTTCATGTTTTGTCTTCCCCACTTAGAATGCAAGCTCTTTGTGGGCAGGGGAAGTCTTTCTGTTTTTATTTAAATTCCCAGCCACAGTGCTTGGCACATAATAAGTGCTTAATCAATATTTGAATTCCTGACTTAAAACAGGTTTGAATCTTTAGGCTTGATAGTAGATGCTAGGGGAATGTTATGACTCTAATGAAGTGATGAATCTGCTGGAGGAATTGCCTCTGAAATTACAGGGGATCAAAAAGCTGCAGAGTATTTGATGCTTCAAGCAAGGAAATGGAAAAGGGGGAAAAAAACTGAAACAGAGATCTATGGTGCTGCATGGTCCTAAAGCGGAACATTAAAGTAAGTTTACATTCTAGTTCTCCTCAATTTTTTTAAAGTTTGGTTAATGCAAACTTTTTTAGATATAGCACTACCCTTCCTCCCTTCCAAGGTCTTCCCTTGTAACCAAGAACAACAACAATAGCAAAAACAGGTAAAACCAAGACTCACCCACCACATCTGTCAGTGAAGAAGAAATTGTATTTCCTTCTTTCTTCTTCACAGTCGATACAAATTATCCAGATTTCAACCTGTTTTATTACTCTTGTTTATGTTTTTTTTATTTTTCCCCAATTTATTATTAATTTATTTTTAACATTCTTTTCTTTTTAAATTTTGAGTTCTGAATTCTCTCCTTCCCTCCCAGCTCCTCCTTCACTCACTGAGAAGGCAAGCAATATGATAGTAAATATACATGTGAAATCATACAAAACATTTCCATGTTAGCCATATTCTTTTAAAAGTAATAAAAATAAAGTGAGAAAATTATACTTCAGTCTACACCGAGTTCATTCATTCTCTCTCTGGAGGGGAATAACTTTTTTTTTTTTTATCATGATTACTTTGCAGCTGTCACAGATCCCTGTATTGATCAGAGTAGCCAAGTCTTTCACACTTGATCATTATTAAAACATTGCTGTTACCATGCATAATGATCTCCTGGTTCTTTTCACTTCACTTTGCATCGGTTCATATAGGTCTTGCCATGTTTGTTTGTTTTTTTTGAAACCACCCCCCTCATCATTTCTTACAGCACAATAGTACTCCATCACAATCATATGCCATAACTTGTTCAGCCATTTCTCAATTGATGAGCATTTTATTCATATTGTTGTAGTCATTGTCTATATTATTTTCCCAGTTTATTTTGAGAGTTCATACAAATATTCCTATATTCCTAAAAATTCCTTATAGTCTAGTCTTATAGTGCAGAAATATTCCATTATATGCATATCCAACAGTGTGTTTATCTATTCTTCAAATGATGCACCTTGAATCCAATTCTTTGATGTCACAAAAAGTGCTGCTTACCAAAGTAGATAAGAGTTCCAGGCCTGGAGTCAGGAAGACATCTCCATGAATTCAAATATGGTCTCAGACACTTACTTGCTGTGTGACCCTGAGCAAGTCACATAACCCTATTTGCTTCAGTTTCTTCATCTATAAAATTAGCTGTAGAAGGAAATGGCAAACCACTCCAGTATCTTTGCCAAGAAACCCCAAATGGGGTCATGAAGAGTGGGACATGACTAAAAAATGATAACAACAACAATCTGGTATCTTTGGATCGAATGATATGGAGAGTTCAATTGCCTAAGTAGCATACTTTAAGGAGGTTTACTGTCCCCAAAACCATATGTCCTATAACCTAAGATTCTCTTTATTTGGTGGAATCCCTAAAGCACTGTAAGTACTTCTTGAGCAGTAGAAGGAAGGAGGGATAATTTGCTTCCTCATCCAAACACAACCAACCTTTTTCAGAGAGCAATTTGTGATAGCTGTCTGTTTCATGTGAACAATCCTAACTTTTGAAAGTTTGTTCATCTGAAAATGTCTAGAAGATTTTTGAAATTCACTAATATGTCATCTTGAGCCTCCCCCACCCAACTGCTCTTTTTTAGATCTGTATTTGACATATTAAGTTTCTGTTTTGCTTTTGCACATTTTCCTCCCCCACCTCAGTTCGCCTAGTAGACCCTCCCTCCTTTAGCTCCCACCACTACTGAGGCTGGATAATCATACTGATGCTTTTCGCTAGCAAAAATGTACCATGGACCTGCTAAAATTACCTCCCCTAGCCCAAGAAAGTTCCTGCCATTTTAAATGAATTTTGAATAAAAGACATGAAGAGTTCCTTCAATGGAAACAGCAGTCAAGGCGAGGGTAGGATCTGCAGCCATGGAAACAGGCCTTAGGGAAAGAGCAGCCGCTGAAATAGTAGCAGGGGGCTGCATCATCTCACTCTCCTCCCACTCAACCCAACCCAGATCTATTACCTCACCCTCTAATTCTCCAGATTTTCATGTTTGGGCCGTAATCTAGCAGCATGAACTATTTCTTATACGTACTTGCTGCCTACCCTGTGCAGAGTTCAGTGGCATAGATAACAACCACAACCAAAAAAAATCAGCATTAACCTTGCAAGACATTTGAGATGTCTGACACCCATTGCCACCAACTCTCCATTATGTATAGCAATCAGAGACCAGGTGGATATGGTCAGTTGAAATTGAATCCACAGATAGTCCTAAAGCATTCAAGGATTTCTTGGATTATTTCAACCTTCGTCCTAAATCCAACTTTTGTGAGAGTTGCTAATAGAATATCCATATTTCCTCTGCGTTTGGCATCCTTTTGGTTAAGATCTGATGAGACAATTCCATAAGCAAGGAAATTATCCAAAAGCAGCTAGGTCACTGGAGAAGTTACAGCAATGGCTTGAGATGGCAGCAATGGATTGAGTCACTACCAGGTTTTCAGAAACTGATTATTCACTTTATCATGGTTAGGGAGCTTTAATTGACTATCTTTTGAACCAAGTTTTTAATCTACTTCTGTCCCGATGGAAATAATACCCTTTATATATGTTGTGGACCTTCATGACATATCTCAAATGCGTTCCCTTTCCTCCACTCACATAAGCCTGACCCTACCTCAGACCCTCATTGATCCTTCCTAGACTCAGACCCTCACTGATTCTTTTCTAGACTACTACAGTAGATTTCTAGCTGGTTTCTAATTTCTCTGCCTCCTGTCTTTCTCTACTGTAATATACCTTTCATTTCAACCACCAAAGTGATTTTTTTCCTTCCTTTTCTTTTCTTTTCTTTTCTTTTCTTTTCTTTTCTTTTCTTTTCTTTTCTTTTCTTTTCTTTTCTTTTCTTTTCTTTTCTTTTCTTTTCCTTTTTCTTTTTCTTTTTGGTGAGGCAGTCAGGATTAAGTGACTTGCCCAAGGTCACACAGCTAGTAAGTGTGAAGTGTCTGAGGCCTGATTTGAACTCAGGTCCTCCTGACTCCAAGGCTAGAGCTCTATCCACTGTACTACCTAGCTGCTCTGTGATTTTTCTAAAGTATAGTTCTGACCATGTCTCCTCCTGGCTCGACAAATTTCAGTGGCTTGCTATAATCTCCATGAGCATACATACATACTTACATAATACATATATATGTAGGTATTTCTCTGGTTCGTATTTAAAGCCAGTCATAACATGGTCTTTTCCTACCTTTCTTGTCTTCTTAGATTTTTACTATCCTTCACAAACTCTAGGATCCAGCTACAGTACTCTTCTTGCTTCTCCTCACACAGGGCATTCTGTCCCCTGACTCAGAGGCTGTGGGCCTTTTGTCCTCCAGGCCTGGCAGGCTCTCCTTCTCCACACTTCTACCCCTTAACTTCCTGGCTTCCTTCAAGACTCAGCCCCAATCCTACCTCATATAGGAGGGCTTTCTGGGTTTCCTACATCTCCCCCTTCCTCACTGCTCATGTGTCCCCTTAGAAACTATCTTCCATCTACTTAGTATATATCTAGTCTGTTTATAGTTATTTGCATATTATCTTCCATTAGAATGTAAACTTCTTGAAGTCAGGGAGCAGATTTTTGTATTTTTTGTATTTTCAACATTTAGCATAGTGCTTGGTACATGGTAAATGATTAATAGATTCTTATTGACCCACTGATTCACTAATTATTACAGACAACTGTGCCATTTTAATTTCATCCTTTTTGGAAATAGGTAATCATGCCATTGCTAAATGCTGAGATCTCCTTCTTAATAATACCAATTGCACTCATCACCTGCTCTTCAGTACAAAGAACAATTCACGAGGTTTAAGGACTAGTGTCTTCCTCTTCTATCACCACTATTATTAACTCCTTATTCTGCCCATTTGCTTCAAAACATTCTCCTCTTCTATTATATTATGCTACAACATACTACTAAAATAGAATATAATAGAATTTTGGAGCTAGAAGGGATTTTAGATTTTTAGATTAGATTTTTGAAATAATGGAATCCAACATTCTCAATTTAGAAAGAAGGCAATTGGGTGCCAAACAAATTGAGGGAGGTATTGAGAGAGAGAGAGAGAAAGACACACACACACACACACACACACACACAGAGAGAGAGAGAGAGAGAGAGAGAGAGAAGAGAGAGAGTGAGAGAGACAGAGAGAGAGACAGAGACAGAGACAGACAGACAGAGACAGACTGACAGAAAAAGACAAAGAGGGAGAAAGAGGAGAGACAGAGAAGAGAGAGAGAATTTATTATATGTCAGGTAATATGCTGAAGTGCTGTATATACCAACATAAGGATGCTAGATAATCCTTGTCTTCAAGGAGCTTCCATTAAATGGGGGAAAACAATACTTAAAGGGGAGCTTGAAAAAGAGGAGTTGGAGGGGAGGGGCAGATTATTTTGAGCATCATGGACAGCTCAGTAAAAGATAGTGTTTGGAGATAGAACATCATGTTCAAGAACCGTAGGCCATTTTAGCTGGATTATAGAGCATGCGGAAGGTGGTAAAGTACAATAAGACTAGAAACATAGGAAGGGGCCAGGTTATGAAGGGCTTTAAATGACAGAAGACCATATTTGACCCAGGAGTTAATAGGGAGCCATTGCAGAAAACTGAGCAGAAGGGTGGCAATGTTAGTAAAGAGATTTAGAAAAATCACTGGGGCAGCTAGGTGGAGGTTGGATTGGAAAGGAAAGGAAACCAGTTTGAAGACTATTGCCATCAGAAGAGTTGACAAGATCCTAAACTACTGTTGTGGCACTATGAGTAGAGAAAAGGGGAAGTTTAGGCTGTATAGGAGAAATGTGGGGAAGGGGGAAAGGACAAGATTGGGCAAAGGATCAGATGTGTGGGGTGAGGGAGAATGAGGAGTGGAAGATGATACTAGGCCTGGGAGTCTAGGTGACAGGGTATCTGAGTGACAAGTGGTGGTATCTATGACAATAATAGACAAGTTCAGAAAACAGTGTTTGGAACTATGCACCATGCCCTTTGCAAATCTTAAAATGCTGTGCAGTGATTATTTCTCAGATGGTAATCAGATGGAATGCCTGTGCAGCCATTCTGGATTCAGCTTTACTTGTCTTTGGAGGTAGAGCAGAAGGAGAGATGGCATTGAGTCTCCCAAAGAAAACATCTCATGAGGTCATTGACAGCTGGCTGGGAAGCTCCAGCAGGCTACAGAGGAGCTACAGTGTTACAGCTGGAGGTCCTAGTAAAATGGCCCTTTCAATTATGGTGGTCCAATCATTTGCTGATGGTAATAACAATTAGAATTGATATGGTGCTTTTCAAGTTTGTGAAGTACTTTAGACTTGTCTCATTTGGTCTTCACAACAACCCTGTGAGATAGTCGCTATTATTATCCTCAGTTTATAGATGTTGTTGAATCATTTTCAGTTGTGTCCAATTCTTCATGACCCAATTTGGGGTTTTCTTGGCAAAGATACTGGAGTGATTTGCCATTTCCTTCTCCAGCTCATTTTACAGATGAGGAAATTGAGGCAAACAGGGTGAAGGAACTTGTCCAGGGTTACATAGCTAATAAGTATCGGATGCAGAATTAAAACTCGGGTCTTAACTGCAAAAAGGTCTATCTACTGGGCCACCACCTAATGCAATTCATGCTGCGCTTGTGAAATGCCCTTATTAAGGACAATATGGCTAGTAATTCTGCCAAATGAACTCCTAAGAATAGGCTCTACAGACTAGACGATCAAGTAAGGTAGATTGGGTGGGGAGGGGGAAAGGGTCCTCAGGCCAACCCACGTATTTGAATGCACCAAGCACAGAGGCAGCAGAATAGGTGTAAATTACTACTGACTAGATTGCAAAACTGCTTCATTTAGCTACTCAATAATGGAAGTCACTTAAGCTTCAGAAGGGCTTTGATTTGAACGTTACCCCAAACTTACATTCATTGAATAGTTCTAGGTAAACTTTCTGTTCTTCTGGGCAGGCTGTGAATTGTCTTGATAAGTGCCTCCCTTCACTTTGTATCTGTGCACATAGGCTAAGGTGCATATGAATACATTTTGACAGTTGAAGAAAGATTTAAAAGAACAGGAAAATAAAGCCAAGGATATGTGGGGGTTGGCGTTTTATTTACAAATTATAAAGAAATGCTGTTATCCTAAACCTGAAGTGTATCTTTAATCAAAAGATTAAACGCTCCCACCTACATTTAAGACCATTCTTAGAGCACTGTTTGTGGTTCTGATGAGAATTACCACCTTGATGTTATTTGCTAAGCTTCACAGCCTACAGGAGCATTCTCCTAATCATGTATCTTTTATTTCCTCTGCAAACATGTGAAACAACATTTTTTAAAAAAAAAGTAGAAAGAACAGAGTTTGCTTCCGTAAGGAGGTTTTGTTTGAAAAGATTCTGGGGAAAAATTAAAAGAAAGAAGTTTTATTTTTTCCCTCGGCTAAATTGTGTCTTTCTCCCTCCTGCCTTTATAAAAGGCATCGATGTGGGAAATCAATGAGACATAGTAGTCCTAGGTGGAATTAGGCGAATGTGGGCCATTGCAAAGGTAAATTGTAAAATGATTGATAAAATACACCTCCACACTCCCCCTACACCCCACACAGAAGAATACTGGTTTATCTAAATATTTTTCCTGCTGGTTTAAATTCCCATGATGCCCTGATGCTTCTTCTAATAGAAGTAACTATTTATGTGTTCAGATAAGAACTGTTGATAGGATTTGTTGGTAATAGTGTAATAACTTCACAGTTGCAATGCACTTTACAGATATTATTTCATTTGACCTTCATAACACCTCTGTCAGGCAGGTAGCACAAATATTATGGCATTTATAGTTTGGGTAAAAATAGTGGAAAGAATACAGAACTTATAGTCAGTGGAGATTTAGTTTTAAATTCTTCCTTTAATACTAATTGTGTGATACTGGGCAAACCTCACTTTCCTAATCTACAAAATAGGGATAATAATACTTGCAATACCTACTTCGTTCAACTGGCATAAATAAAGTGTTTTGCATACCTCTAGAAGCATAAGTTATTATTATTCTAATTTTACTGATAAAGAAAATGAGACTCAGAGAGGCTAAATGTTCATGGTCACATAACTTCTCAGTGACAGAGTTGACACCCTAGACACATGTCTTCTGGCTCCTAGTCCTCTTCCACTATACCAGAATAGATATGTCACCAATAAGTTGCGTCTAAATGGAATTTTTGTAAATCAAAGTATATGCCATGTGTACTCTAGGTTATCTTTTTATTTAAAGGAAGCACCATGGTATAATAAAGGGAGTTTTAGAGTGGGAGTTTGGAGACTAGTTTTTCCACAGACTTACTCTGTCAATTTGGCCATGTTCCTTTACCACTAATGATTTCTTTGTACAAAAAAAATAGACAAGAATCTAGGAAAACTTGAGATACTGAGGCAAGAAGGTATTACAGAGACTTGGTGAGATGAGATGCCTTATTAGAATGTGACTATGGAAGACTATATATATTAGTTAAAATGAACAGGATAGATAAAAGGGATGATGTAATAATAGTATTATATGTTGAAAAGATATGTTCATGTAAGGAAATCCAGGAACAAGAGTGTGGAAATGTGGTAGAGAATAATTGGCTGAAGATGAAAGACAGAAGCAATAATACCATAAGAGTATACTGCAGACCACCTGGACTGAAAGAGGAAATGGATACAAAGTTTAGCAAACAAATCAAGTCTGACCTAAAGGTACCTTATGCTAAAAATAGAAGACTTCAATTATCTAGAAATTTATAGTTGCTCTCTTTATACCCAAAGCAAAGATAATATTTTTTATTTGCCCTACCAATAATTTCATTGTTGAAAAAGTAGAGAAACCAACAAGGAAAGTTCTATTATTAAAAAACATTTGGTTCTTATTCACAAAGAACTGGTTTTGTGGAGTGGAAGTGATGGAAAACTTGTGGGACTCTTTGGGATAAGTGACCACTCCCATCATAGAATTTGTAATTCTAAGGAGAAGAAGAAAGGTGAGCTGAAGAAAGCCAGGCATAATTGGACCTAAACTCCAAGTTTTAGAAGAGTACACATTAATGCATTCTGATAGAGAATCTGATATCTTAACATTACTTAAAAAAAGACAAGGATAAATCAGAAGATATGAAGAGATACAACTCTACTGTGAATTAAAAGAGGGCACTGTTTGGGAAGTACCCTAACAAAAATCCGTATGATATTAACAAAGCATCATTCTAAGGAAGCTCTAGAAAAATGAACACTTCCATTTCAAAAAGAGGAAAGAGGATTGATATTCTTAGATATTCTTTGAGCCTATGAGAGATTGATACTGCCATCCACGTTAACTATTGTTCTATTTCTTTCCTGCACTTCGTAAGCCTTTTCTCCTTGAAAAGGTAATTTCCAATAGGAGCTTCCACTATCCTCTCACTCTCTTCTTAACCCCTTAAAATCTGGCTTCCAACTCATTGTTCCACTGAAACTGCTCTTTTCAAAGTTACTAGTGATCGATCATCTCTTAATTGCCATTGACCTATTTTCTCTATCCTCATTCTCCCTGATTTCTCTGCATCCTTTGACACTGTTGATTGGACTGTGTCTTGATAGTCTTCTCTCTAGGGTTTTGGGATACCACTTTCTTCTGGTTTTCCTCCTTACCTACCTGACTCCTTCTCCATCTCCTTTACTGTATCCTCCTTTAGATCATGCCCTCTAATTCTAGGTTTCTCAGGGTTCTGTCCTTCTCACTGGGTGATCTCATCAGTTCCTATGGAGTTAATTACATCTTTATGCTAAGGATTCTTAAATCTACCTTTCCTGCTCTAAGCTCTCCGCTGACTTTCAATTTTGGATCTCCAATTGCCTTTTAGACATTTCAAAGTGGAAATCCAGTAGATATCTTAAAATCAATGTGTCCAAAACAGAACTGTTTTTTTATCTTTCCCTCTAATCTTTCCCCTCCTCTCCTACTTTACCTATTACTGTAGCAAGCTACATCATCTTTCCAGTCAGTCCCTCAGGCTTGCAACCTAGGAGTCATCCTGGATTCCTTACTCTCTCTCACCCCCCTTTTTCAAGCTGTTGCCAATACCTATTAATTTCATCTTTAAAACCTCTCCTGAATACACCCCCTTATCTCATCTGACACTGCCACCACTCAATTGCAGGCCCTTATCAACTTGGGCTTTGATTACTAGAGTAGCCTGCTGGTGAGTCTGCCTGCCTCAAGCCTCTCCCTGTTCCAATCCATTCTCCATTTAGCCACTAATGTGATTTTCCAAAAGTGCATTCTCACCATCTCATCTTCCTACTCAATAAACTCCAGTGACTTCCTATTTTCCCCAGGATCAAATACAGAATGCTCTGTTTGGTATTCAAAGCCGCTTTCTACCTTTCCAGTCTTAAAAAAAAACAAACTTTTTTGGAAATGTTTTATTGACATTTTTAACATTTTAAAAATGTTATATATTTTCCCCAATTATATTTAAAAACAATTTTTCTTTCCACCCTTCTTACATCTTAGTCCCCAACATGTACTATTTTATTCTGTGACACTGGCCTCTAGGGTGTACCGCAAACAAGATACTCCATCTCTCGGCTCCAGGCATTTCCTCTGGCTGTCTCCCGTGCCTGGGATACTCCCCCTCCTCTGCTGTGACTACTGACCTCCTGGCATTCTTTAAGTCCCAACTACAAAAGCAACAGCAGTAACAATGACAACAACAACATCCCATCCTCTATGGGAAGCTTTCCCCAACCCCTCTTAATTTCAGTGCCTTCCCTTTGTTAATTATTTCCTAGTTATCTTGAATGTAGCTTGCTTTGTACATATTTGTTTGCGTGTTGTCTCAGCCATTAGATTGTAAGCTCCTTGAAAGCAGGGCCTGTCTTTTTTTTTTATATCTCCAGTGCCCAGCAGAACATATGTTTATTGAATTAAATTGGAAAAAGCTACAGAAATATGATTGAAAAAAGCAGACTATACTTTCCCCAGGCAGTAGTAAATCCTGATAATACGTATATACCATTGGATTTGTCAAATGTAACTGAAAGTAGCTTACCTCTGAATGGAGCCTAGGACATAACTAAGATCCAAGAGTAGAATCAAAAGGCCCCCTTTGAGTGATAACCACAAGAACTCAGTCAAAAAATATGTTATTAAAGAAACATTGAACAAATGCCTAAATCCTGCATTTGTAGAGCTAGAAGTCTATAATGGCAATTCTACACTAGGACACCGCCATCAGAAATGACAGAACAGTTATTAGGGCACCTTGATTGAGTGATCAGTGTGGAATATGCAAAGAAATGATGGGGACAAGACAATGTATTACTGCAGGCTATAAAAAATTAGTATCTACCAAATACCTGGTAAGATATGACCAAGTGTTAGAATTATACATTAGAAATATGCTATATTTCATGGTCTGACAGACAACAAACTCCCATACTACAAATCCATATCTCAAAATAACCTGAAGACTCAATCAATAAATTGTACTGGAACTGGAACATTATCATAGACCAAACTGTTGTCCAAAATCACCCAGGAACAATGTTGATTTGTAAAAATATAAGAACCATGTTGTTAATAGATGCCACCATTCCAAATGCTTGTAACCTCCAAGTTACATGAAATAAAAAAAGCTTTTAAAGTATAGAGTCCTGCCCAAGGTTATAAAAAAAACCATGGAGGGAAAGGATTAGGTATAATTTCATTGCTGTTGTCCTATCTGCTACTGGAATTTTACTGAGGGTGCTTTCACTGAGCCTACGGAGGATAAGCATGCATAAATAATGTTTTAATTCAACTACAAAAAGCAGTTATTTTAGCCACCTTGCAATGATAAATAAAGCACTGAATATAAAAGAATAATAGCAAAGGAACAACTTGCCTCAGGACTCTTTCTATCTACACCCCATGGGAAAAAATGAGAAGAATGGGATGATGATGATAATAATAATAGTTGACATTCATATAGCATCTTAAGTTTTGAAAAAATACTTTGTATATATGAATCCTTACAGTTATATGAGAGGAGTATTATCATTATTATTCTCATTTTACAGATGAGGAAACTGAGAGAGTCACAGGGTCACATAGCCTATAAATATCTGATAAGGGATTTGAATCCAGGTCTTTCTGACTTCAAATCCATCACTCTATCCATTTAACTATGATATCTTTAAGTGCAGGGCAATTTGAAATCAGGTAGATTAGTTTATATTCAATGACCAAATATATCTGTGATCTTATTGGTTCATGATTTCCCTCCAATGATGTAGAGTACAAGTCATTTATACCTGCCCATCCCATTTAACTTTTGTCCATGTTCTACTAAGAGTTTACTCCAGAAGGTCCACCTGAAATGTTTTGCAGTCCTTCCTTATTTTATGCTGAGGGTACCAGCAGAGCACTCTGTTGACCTGTCACCTATCGCTTTTGCTACAAATCTAGTCAGCTTCCCTTCTGGACATACAGTTTGTATATAATGCCTTCTTCAGAGATCATCCTATTTACAACTACCATGCATTGGGGCTCCTTTAACTGAGCCTTATTTGGTATGGTATCCAACTGCCACCCTATACGCCCTTTTCTGAACACCATCCAAATAAAGATCAGGGCATATGTAACTTGGAGAGGAGAGGACTTAGGGAGAACACGACTGCAGTCTTCAAGTATTTTAAGGATTTTCATGTAGAAGAAAGCATATGTTTGTTTTGCTTGGGATTTGAGGTCAGAATGAGGAACAGTTATTGGGTTTTGCAATCAGGAAGGTTCAAATTTTATGTAAGGAAAAAGGAAAAAAAACCTTCTTAATCATAAGAACTACTTAAAATTGGAAGAATCTTCCTCAAGAGGTAATGAGTTCCCCCTCTTTAGTGGTCTTAAAGCAGAGTGTGGATGAGTACTTGTAGATGTTGGAGAGGGGTTTCCTGCACACTTACATTTTGGACTAGATGGCCCCTGAGATCCCTTCCAACCCAGAGATTTTCTTATTCTTAGTTCTTATTGATGTAGGAAGCAGTCCAATTAAATAAAGGAGAGATAAAGAAGGAAATATATGGTTCTGGCATAATGGTTTGAGTTGACTAATGAAGGAAAAATGCAGATGGGGCAAATGTCAAGTTTGCAGAACCATTAGGGTTTGAAAACGATTTGCAAATGTCAGCAAATGAGATGGTTTTAGAAGTATATGGAAAAATTGGAAATCTTTAATGAATTGAAAACAGTATATGTCAGCATTATGTTATGGTAGCCAGGAAAACAAACAGATTGAGGAGAGACAACATAAGGATTGTCAGACTACCTGAAAGTTATGATAAAAAAAAAAGAACCCTGGATACAGTAGTGCAACAAATTATTAAGAAAAATTACCTTGAAGTTCTAGAACAAGAGAATAAAATAGAAATTTTTTTTTTAAAAAAATCTACCACTCACTGCCTGAAAGACATTGTAGGAGGAAAACTTACAGGAATGTCATAGTCAAGTTTCAAAACTCCCAGGTTAAGGAGAAAATATTTCAAGCAACAACAACAACCAATTTAAATATTGTGGAAATAGTCAGGATTTCACAAGACCTAGCAGCTTCTACACTAAAAAAGTAGGTCTTGGGAACATAATCTTTCAAAGAGCAAAACAGCTGGGGTTGCATCCAAGAATAACTTACCCAGCAAAGTTGAGTATAGTTCTGAATGAAAAAAAAATGATATTCGATGAACTGAAAGACTTTTGTGTATTTGTAACAAAAAGACCAGAACTAGGTGGAAAATTTGATATAACAAAATATCCAGAAAAAATATAAGGAAAACATAAAAGACATTACAAGACACCCATTAAGGTCAAACTATTTACTTATTTTATATGTGAAAATTTTATCATACATATCTTATTTTATATCATAAAATAATAATACAATTTATTTGGAAAAACAAAAAGTCAAAAATATCAAAGGAAATAATGGGAAAAAATGCAAAGGAAGGAGGTTTAGCAGTACCCAATCTTACACTATATGATGAGGTAGTATTTATTAAAACTATCTGATATTGGTTAAGAAATAGAAAGGTAGATCAGTGGAAAAGAGTAGACATACAATTTACCAGCAGCAAATAAACATAAAACCTTGTACATGACAAGTGTAAAGGCAAGCTTTTGGGATAAGAATTCATTATTTGATAAAAATTGTTGGGAAAACTGGAAAGCAGTATGGAAGAAACTGGGCATAAACTATCTTACATCATTTACCATGATAGGGTTAAAATGTACATAAAACCTAGATACAAAGACAAAAAAATTAGAAGAACAAGGAACATATTACTTACCAGACTTATGGATAGATGGACAATTTATGAATAAATGAGTTAGAGAGCAAAGTTAGATGTAAAATGGGTAATTTTGATTACATTAAATTAAAACATTTTTGTACAAATGAAACAAATGTAGCCAAGATCTGAAGGAAAGCAGAAAATTGGGGGGAAATTTTTATAGACAGTTAATCAGATAAAGGCTTAGTATCTAAAATATATAAAGAACTTTATCAAATCTATAAGGATACGAGCCATTCTCCAATCAATAAAAGGTTAAAGGATATGAATAGGCAAAGTTCCAAAGAAGAAATCAAACAACTTATAGTCATATGAAAAAATGCCATAAATTATTATTGACTGGAGAAATGAAAATTAAACAACCTTGAGATTTCATTTTACACCTACCAGATTGGCAAAAATGATAGAAGGGAAAAGTAACAAATGTTGGAGGGGATGTGGAAAAATTGGGACACTAATTCATTGTTGGTGGAATTGTTAACTGATCAACCATTTTGGAGAGCAATCTGGAATTATGTCCAAAGTGTTATTAAATTGACTATATCTATACCCTTTGACTCAGCAATGTCACTAATAGGTCCATTTCCAAAGATGACTAGGGAAAAAGGAAAAGAACCTACATGTGTTAAAGGGTTTATAGCAGCTCTCTTTGTCATGGCAAAGAACTGGAAATTGTAGGGATGCCCATCAATTGGGGAATGGATGAACAAGCTGTAGTATATGATTGTGATGGAATACTACTGTGCTGTAAGAAATGATGAGCTCAGTAATTTCAGAAAGAAACATGGATAGACTTGCATGAAATAATGAAGAGTGAAATGAACAGAACTAAGAGAACATTGCATACAGTAACAGCGATATTGCTTTAACAATGCCTTTTGAGTGACTGTTATAAATACCCAAATTAATTATAAAGGACATACGAAGAAAGAGAAATAGAAGTATGTATAGGATAATTTTACATTTATACAAAACACACACACACACACCTTTTGTGTCTGATGGTAGTCCTCTCTAGGTCATGGGGAGGAAGGGAAGAAAAAAAGGGAACAATTTACGTGATCATTTTATTATATATTTAAAAGGAATAGCAAATTGTACATAATAGATTTACAATTTTATATGTAATCTTTTTATTGTACTATGTTATGGAAATACTTGATTTATTCCATAAATTAACAATAAAATAAATTTTTAAAAAAGAAAACAAATGCAATACTAGGTGGCATTAAAAAGGTATAGTTCCCAGGACTATGAAGAGAGTCCCATTGTACCCTGGTTATACTACATCTTGAATATGGTATTCAGTTATGGGTACCATGTTTTAGGAAGGACAATTTATATGATGGGGAGAGGAGGATTACCTGGAAAGTGAAGGTCGTTGAGAAAATATGAGGATCCATAGAAGAGGTTGGAGAAGTTTAGTATGGAGAAGAGAAAATATAGTTGGTACATGATAGCTAGTTTAAAGTGAATGGTTATGTACATGGGATTACTCTTCTTCTGCTTGCTTCCAGAGGTCAGACCTTGAAATAATCAATGGATATTTCCAAGAGGCATACATATTCTAAATACGGAGAAAAACTTCTTGATAACTAGAACTCTCCAAAAGTTGATTATGTCCTATGAAGAAGATTCCTCCACCTTGAGATCTCCAAGCAAAGGCTATATGACAACTGGTGAAGTGTGCAAGTATACCAGAGGTCAATTTCCTGCTTAGGAATGGGTTGGACCTCAGATCCTATGAGGTTAAGGAAATATGTCTTATATAAACTTTATAATTCCCTCAGTGCTAAAAATAATGTTCTGTAACACAGAAAGGAGCTGATGGATGCTTTTAGTTAATGTCATTGTGCACAAGTACACAGAAAATTTCACTTTCTACATCACATCATAAAAATGCCCTTGATTTGGCTTGCAGACAGCAGTCTATAGAGCTGGCCGCTACGGGAAGCTGTGCCTTCTCAGGTTTCAAGAGGGTATTTATCTATCCAGATGGAAAGTAAAAACAAACAGACAAACAAAAAAAGCAATAGTTTGCCAACATGTGAAACAAATACTTTATCTAGATCTCCCTCCAAAATAGCCTATATAATCACTAGGCCCAGAAAAAAATGCACCCCAATGAGCAGGCATATCTTTGATAGTGCCATATGCCAAATACTCTGAGAACCAGGGAGACTGAAGGAACAAAGAACAGGGAAGTCTAAGCCTTTGAACTCCTCTAGAAACATTATATAGCTCCCATACATATATTTCCTGATCTCTGAGAATGTCATTGAAATAGTGACCACCTCTATATCTTCAGAATGTCTCTCTACATCCCTGAGAAGAGAACTAGTCTTCTGCAGCATCAACACTTGATTCAAGAGATTCTTAACTAAGTAGCAGCCATAATCCAGTACAAATTTGTATGTGTTGGGAACTGTGGAGACTGATGATGCTGTATTTAATAAGATACTCATTTCTAAGTTCAATTGGGCAATAGAATATTTTTGAGGCTGTAAATTTGGTGAATCCAAGAAAATTTCATAATTGGAATGGGGCAGCCTGAGGAAGTCTAGGGCATGAAAATGAGACATATTTTTCAAGAGCAGGGCATGAAAGCAGAAAAGTCCCAGGAGTAAGCAATAGGAATCCATTCAAGTAGAAAAGACCACATCAAGGAAGCATAGCAGCAACAGGTATGAAGCATTTCTTCTCCACTGAAATCTGACTCTGTTACCATGAAATGACCTTCTCTGAAGTCATTAATAACATCTTTATGGCAGTATCTGATTCCTGTTTTCTTCTACACTTTCCTCTTTAACCTACCAGAAGCTGTTGACACTATCATCTGTTGCCTACTTCTACATTCTTTATCTTTCTTTTCTTCTATAACATTAAACCACAGAATCTCAGATATGAAGGGACTCCATGCATCCTGTCTATTCTGTATGCCACAACAAGAAAGGTTCTAGATAGCATTTACATGTGTTTTTAAAACTTTGGGTTCCCAATTTTCTCCCTTCCTCCCTCCCCACCCACCCTCATTGAAAAGGCAAGCAACTTGATACAGGTTATACATGTGCAGTCATGCAAATTACTTTCATAGTAGTCATGTTGTGAGAAACTAAGTATATTTTCCTTCATCCTGTCCCACCCCCCATTTATTCTATTCTCTCTTTTGACCTGTCCCTCCTCAGAAGTGTTTGCTTCTGATTACCCACCTCCACCAATTTGCCCTGCCTTCTATCATCTCCCCGCTCTCTTGTCCCTTTCCCCCTCTATTTTCTTGTAGGGTAAGATAGATTTCCATACCCAATTGAGTGTGTGTTATTCTGTCCTTAAGCCAAATCCCTAGATAGCATTTACAATGAGTGGTCATCCAACCTTTGTTTGAAGATTGCAATGGATGGGGAGCTCCCCATCTCCTAAGACAGCTCATCTCACATTTGGGCAATAGTTAGGAAAATTTCTCTTATACTTAGCAGAAATTTGCCTCTGTGAAGCTTCCACTAATTACTTCTAAGTCTAGCTTCTAGAAATAAACAGAAAAAAATCTCTTCCATATACTCCTCCAAATACTCAATTCAGCTAGTTCCTTCCCCCTTCCCTACCTTTCTAGTCTCCATTTCTTCATGAGGTTAAAATCACAATTTTACCTTCTTGGTCTTTCTCCTCTAGAAATTATGTAAACCACCCCAGTCCTAGCCACTATTCATTCCTTAATGCTCACTTAATGCTCACTAATTCAATAACAACAACAATATTACCTTGTCTTTTTTAACTATCATGACACATTGATAATTTATTTTGAGCTTGAATTGAGCTTTATTTCGAGCTCTAAAACTGCCAGACTTTTTTCCATATGAAAAATCTAGTCATACTTCCTCAATCCCATATTTAAGAAGTTGATTTTGAACCTGTGCAGGAATGTATGTGTTTCTCTATTAAACATTCTTATTAAATATATAAGGGGGAACTACACTCTCTTAGGGGGCAGTCTCAGTTGAGGAATCCACAAGGTAGTAGAAAATCTTCCTGAATTCTCCTTTCCTCTTCCTGTAAGCCTGAAAAAGCCAGGAGACAGTGACTAAAATCCATTCATATTACTAAAGACAAGAGGGAACTGGAGCAGAGGGATAGAACATGAGACTTTACAAGGCCTAAAGGAAAGTGGACTGATATCCATGTGAAGTCAGTCTTGTCCCTCTAGAATTTATTTGGAACGTAGATTAAGGTCAGTAAAAAGTGAATTCTCTAACACTGAAGGAAGCTTGGTAAACACAACATCAAAGGAGGATGGATTCAGAAAGTGAGCTACAGGGGAAAATAAGGAAAAAAAGAAAGACTAAAATTGCCAGAGATCTCAGGAGATATAAAACTCAGATAAAAATCTACAGTGCAAGGAGATAAATACACAGAAAAGATACAAAATATTAAAAGGGCATATAACTAAGAAGACATCTAAAAGACTGCAAATGTCTCTAACTAAATATTGCAAGACAAAGGTAATTGAAAAAAAGCCCACCTCATGAAAGGCAGAATCCTGTGCCTTTCCAAATGCCATGTAACTAGAGCAAGACACTCCCAGACATTTTAAGAAAGAAATGAAAATCTTGAGAGAAGTTAGACAAGAAAAAAGCAGAAAATATATAGTCTACAGAGAGGAAATATTTAACTAAACAGAAAAAATCTTGGATCCACAGTGGCAAAAGAGAAAAAAATGAAATAAACTATAATAGACTATATTGAAGTTAATGATAATATGGAAGAAGAGAAACAAAAAGTAATAGCATTAAAATGGCATGATCTTTATACAAGCAATGAACTGATTTTGAAGACACATAGAAGGGTACATAGAAACAATTTAAGGATTATATGCCTCTGAGAATAATAGGAAAAAAAATTTAAATCTATAATATAAGAAATAACACAAGAAAATTGCCCAGAATTTCTGAATACAGAAAATTATATCAGTCACAAGAATCCACAGATTGCCATTTGGAAATTTCCCTCCAAGTTGACATTAGTTAATTAATGATAATACTTTCATTCAGGTCATTTAATCAATTTCATATCCACCTAACTATACCACCATCTAGTTCATTTATTCACCTTAACTACAAAGATGGCATGAGAAAATCTTTCAAAAGACTTTAGTAAAATGTCATTATTATTAATAGGCTAAAATTTTTCTCCTAAAATGCCCTTTTCTAATCTGAGTATACTAAGTTTGCAGAATTTTCTTATGCTACAGATATACTCATCCATTTTTCTATTCAAGGAAGGGAGATTCATTTGTCATAATCAGTTCTTGACAAGCCCAGTTTGGCTCTTAGTGATCACTGTTTTCCTTTTTAGGAATTCACAATCCAGTCTCATCATAGATAGAATTTAGAAAAAAAAATAAAAGAAAGAAAGTCAAGCTCACTGGCCTATGGTTTGAGAATTTGCTTTTTTACCTTTATTGAATAGTGGGACTACACTGCCCATCATTAACTGCTAGATTCTTTTACTGGAACTAAAACAGATTGGCAGAATAGATCAACCGCTCAATACTGTAAACAATAAGCTTTTTAAATAAGCATGTTTAAGGGAAGAGCAGATGATTTGACTGGCGACATCCCAAAGAGGCAGAATTGGAGTATTAGGGTAGTTCACAAACCATCCTCCACGATATCAGGAGCAATGCCTCCCAGCTAGCTTAGCCCACTGACCTTATTTACCCTGGGTCCAGGATTGACACCTCCATGTGGGGACTGGGAAAAGGCAACGATACAACCAGGCATATCAGGAGGGAGTCTTGGGTATGGTGGTCTTCAGATAATGGAAGGAAGGAGGAGTCCACAGTAGACTAGAACTCTTTCAGGGATCCATGCTTCAGGAAAGCTCAGAAAGTTCTTGAATCATAGTTACTTAAATGTTTTTTTAAAGAGAAAGGAAGGATATTGATAAGGCTGTTCTGATAGGTTTCTCACTCCTGAAGTAATCAGGTAGGAAGTTTCTAGATTTGGGGGAGGAATTTCCAGATTCAGATAAGGGGATAGGACAAGAGAGTTGGTTTGGTAGACGGGAAGAGGGAGTTTGTCTAGAGAATAGACAGTCTTTAGGAGAGAGGAAACAGCATCAATGCTACTTAGCATTTATATATGTATGTTATCCCATATTCTAAGATACAGTTTGAAATCACTGTGGTAACTAGATGCTCTCCCTATTTGAGGTTTCAATTTCTTGTTAACCATTTTTGTTTCTAATCTTCCCAGTTGGAAGCTTATTCTTCTTTCTCATGGTTATAGTTCTCTCAACCACTTCTCTGTCTTGTTCGATGACTCCCATACAAGTTCCCAAAAGTTGACATTTCCCATGGCTCTCTCCTTGGCCAATTTATTTTCTGTCCTTTCAATTTTTTTTCTTAACTTTCTTGTCTATGGTTTTGACAAAATTTGATTTTCTGATTATTCTGGACTCTGATAGCAAGTCTGCAATTTTATATTCAAATTATTCTGAAATCTACATCATCAGCAGTATAGTTTTCCAATGTCTGGGTTCCATATGTTCATCCTCCAGTCAGTCAATAAAGATTTATTAAGCACCAACTATGTGCCAGGTTGAGTTCTGAAGACACTAAAAAAAGGCAAAAACATTCCCTTCCTTTAATCTAATAGAGGCATCAACAAACAAACAAATATGCATAAACAAGTTATATCTGGGGTACGTAATTGAGAGGAATGGCAATAGAATAAGGGGTGTTGGGAAACCTAAAGAAGGTAGTATTTTAGTTAGGACTTAAAGATGAGGAAGCCACTAGATTAGAGAGGGAGAACATTAAAATTCCAGGTATAGGGAACAAGCAGAGAAAATGCTCAGAGCCAAGAGAAAGATGTAGTGTCTTATTCTTAGAACTTTAAGGAGGCCAGTGTCACTGTATCAAAGAGTACGCAGCTAGCAGTAAGGTGCATCAAGATATTATTAGGAGATGCCTTGTTTTCCAGATCTAAAGCCCCGGCAAGCAAGCTGTGCACTGAGCTTGGGGTAACAATTCTTTGCACTCACCCTCTGCCACAGCAAAATCCCAGAATGGTTTCCCATAATTATCGTATTGCTTTGACCAGCACCAGGTGTTCCCTGAGCTTGGACGACCTGCAGTCTGGTCATAAGCCCTGCTATGAATCAAACTTGGCTCATTGTTACTGTTCCCCCTCATTGTCACAGCTACAGCTCACTGTGTAATCATTGGTATAAGTATTGAGATTTGTCCACACTGATGTGAATCCCCCACCACGGGGAAGGGTGACACATATGTCTAATTTCCCTCTTGGCTTGCAAGCTATTTCCCTTTGCTGTAGAAAATAAACTTCTGTCTTAGTCTCTTGCCTATTCTGTCTGTTCAGCTCAGGCCTCTATAGACCAAGAGGTTCAGTCTAGATGACAGGTGTAAGAAAACTGGAAAATCCGGAGGGTGCTATCTTACTAAAGGCTTTGAATGTCAAACAGAGCATTTTGTATTTTCTCTTGAAGGCAATAGGAAGCCATTGTAGTTTATTGAATGGAGGGTGAGGGGTGGTATGGTTAGACCAGAGCTTTCGGAAAACTACTGTAGTGGCTGAATGGAGGATTACTTAGAGTAGAAAGAAACCTGAGGCAGGTAAATCTACCAGCAGGCTATTGCAATAGTTGAGGAGGGAGGTAATGAGGACCTGTACCAAGGTGGTAGCAATATCAGAGGGGATTAAGGGGCATATTTGAGAAATGTTACAAAGGTGAAAACAAATTGGACATGGAAGTAGTGAGGAATAGTCCCTCAGGGTACATGTTCAGCAGGAGATGGAAGGCATTTGTAGGGAATGATCATGCCTGTCTTCTTCTGGAATCACCATTCATTCTCCCAGTTATCTTTGACTTTTCCCTCTCACTCATATTTTATATCCAATTAGTTCCCATATTTTCTCAATTCCATCTCTGAAATATTTCATAAGTTTGTCTCTTCTTTCCTACTCCCATCTCCCAGGGTCGTTATGAGAAAAAACACCATATAAATGTACATTAACTATTCCTTCAGTGCCTCATGAAGACATGAGTGTGACCTTGGATTCGCAAAGGCTATATCATCAAAACACAAGCTATAACAAATCCTTCTAGACTGGAAAGTCTTTGAGAATCTCCCCACTGAAGGTATGTTGTTGAGGAATAGTGTAGGACAATCCTGAAAAGCTCTAAACAGGGTGATAATGTGGGGGCCAGAGCAATTCTGAAAGACTGTCTACTAGGGGTTCTGATCTGTGTTGGGAGGCAATACAGTACAGAGAAAAGAATACTGGCTCTCAAAGCCAGGGAACCTGGGTTCAAATACTGCCTCTGAAATTTACTATATGTGTGTCTTTGGGCAAGTTACTCAGCCTCTTTGGATGTCATTTTTGTCATCTGTAAAATGAAGAGGTTAGACTAATTGGTCTCTGAGATTCCTTCTGGTCTAGATCTCTGATCCTGCAATCAGTATAGGGAAGACCAACAGTGACTGATGAAATCAGGAATCTCTTTCTTCTTCCAATCCATGATTACTCAGGTGATTTTCCTGATGCTTTTCTCTTATCACATCATACCCTAGTTCCAAATGCTTCCCTGGCTCCCCATTACCCACTGAATTATGTATGAACTCCTTAGCTGCATCCAAGGGGTACGTATAAACCTTCATAACATTTTCAGATTAATCTCCCTCATGTATATTTCTGATTGTGGCGTTCTGATCAGAACACTTCCATAGCCACTCCTTAACCTGAAATTCAGAATCCTTTATCTGGCTTCTCACTGTCTTTTTCAGCCTGTGTCACACTAGTTAGCACCAGGTTTTAACCAGATTTGACTACTTGCATTTCCCACATCACTCCCTATATTTGCAATATCTTTCCTGTAACACTCAAATTTCCCACTTCAGTGTAGTCCAAACGCTTTCTCATCCATGATGCATATCTTAAGCATCTCTCTGTAATCTAAAAGAAGCTTTCCATCTTAAGATTATACTTGGCACTTTCTACCTTTCTTGTGGACATAAAGTTTGGATTTTATACAAATGCTTCACTTGATAATCTAGTTATTTAAAAATGCATAGTGTGAATAGCATATGGCATTCCAGCAGAGGAAATATTCATCTTTATTACCCTCACATAAGGATTAGCGCATTATCATATACATAATGGAAGTTTAATAATTGTTTATTGATAACTTCGTGTTATTAAAAAGGCAACTGAGGGATTTTGTGAAGTCATAGAAGAAAATGACTCTGTGGAATTCATGTGGGGTCGCCCAAAAAGCAATGGAGAATTGCATGACGGATGTGAAGAGACACAAACATGTTACTAGTATATTATCGACATATTTGGCAACTAGGTTGTACAGTGTATAGAATGCTGGACTTGGGGTAAGGAAGACAAGTTAAAATGCTGTCACAATATGTACTAATTCTGGGGATGACATCGGATATACAAAGCTGTTTGTAAATAGTAAAACATTACATCAATGTAAGCTATTATTATCATTAAGAAATCATTTTGTTGTTTTTCAGGATTTTCAGTCATGCCCTACTCTTTGTGACTCCATTTGGGATTGTCTTGGCAAAGATACTGGAGTGATTTACCATTTCCTTCTCCAGCTCATTTTTCATATGAGGAACCTAAAAGCAAACAAGTTTAAATGATTTGCCCAGGGTCATAGAGTTAGTAAATGTCTGAGGCCAGATTTGAACTTAGGAAAGTGAGTCTTCCTGATTCCATGCCTGGTGCTCTATCCACTACATCACCTAGCTGCCCTAAGAAATAATTACTCAGCAGAAACCACACAAAGGATATTATTACAAAAGCTGTACAACAGAAGATGAGATGGGACACTCATATAGCTAGACTGAGGTATAAATGATGGATGGCTCATGTATTTCATTGATATTCATACCAAGTCAAGACATCAACAGGGAGAATTCTATTAGGCTGGTTCCTCATGAAGAATTTAGGAGGGGACACAGACAAGAATTATAGAGGATGGGCAGCTATAAATGGGCTATGAGCTGATCCTTTGGGAGCATTACCCACATTGATGAAGTCATAGAAACATTAATGTATCAAAATAAGTTTTGCAATGTGCATTTCATCCTGCTCTCATACAGAATAAATATTATAATGAAATATTACTGTCTATACTATCATTTGCCATGCCAAATTTGATG
The DNA here is from genome assembly GCF_003287225.1 of Phascolarctos cinereus. NCBI lineage: Eukaryota > Metazoa > Chordata > Mammalia > Diprotodontia > Phascolarctidae > Phascolarctos > Phascolarctos cinereus. Next base: position 332,332,010 of record NW_027556098.1, read on the forward strand.
ACTCTGAAGACTGGATATTTCAATGGTATTCTGAAATTTAGTAATTCAAGAAATACATTCCCTGATCATTCAAAATTAGCAAATTCAATAAAGGAAAGAATAGGTCCAAATCATGGCACTTTAAAAAATATATAAAAATGAGAAATAGCTTCCCAACCCATAAAAGTAAAATAATTGTGACTTACTAAGTATTAATCTCACTATTGCTTCCATCTCAAGTAACACTAAGTCTACTAAAATAGAACAGAGATTACAAAAGAGGCAAAGCTTTCACTACTAACACAGCTGGCTTAAAAGCTCATTCCCAAATGGTACTCAATAGGAAGACCGGAATAGTGAAGTTGACTGAAAGCCTCCCAAGAACTGTGTTTGGTAATGGAGACAGAGGTAAAATAAAACAGCTAAACAGGTTTTGAGTTCATATGTCAATGATGATAATGATCAAGGATTTTCTAAGGAGGGAATTAGCCAAAAATTAGCAGCAGCATCTTGGAAAAGTGGCAAAAGGCACTGTATAGACTTTATCCTTAAAGATTGTACATTGAGGGGAAGGCAAAGCTTTCTATTTCATTCTTTATATTAATTGTGCTAGGCCTTTAGAAGAAAGCAGATTGGAATCATGGAACATTTTAGCTAAGAGGGATTTTAGGAATCATACTGTGTATTAATTTCTCCAAACAAATCCAATATAATGCAGAATATCCTGTTTTGTTCTAGAAATAGAACTTTATCAGCATAGGGAACTCTCTACTAATTCGGATCAGAAATTTCTCTGTATCATAGAGTCTTGAGAGTATTAAGAGTTTAATGAGCCACCCCCACTCTTACCCTCATTCCCACCCTCTCATTCAGCTGGTTTGTGTGAGAAGCAAACCATGAACTCAACTCATCCAGATTCCAAAGTCAGCCCTTTATCTACTATGCCATGCGACTCTCAATCATGAAAGGAACGAAACAACAAGTTAAAAGCCATAAAAACCTGTTTAGGTGTGAAGCAAACACAAACAGCGTAAACCATAGTACACTGTAACATGCCCCAGAAGTTCATTGCTTAAAGCATATCACCATATACTCTTTGTTTCCATCAAAATGGAATATTGGTTATTTCCCACATGTAGACATATGATCATAAACTGAAAAAACATGCTTGCAAATGACTGCAGCTGTATGACCCTGATGATCTGGATGAAACAAACAACGACCATGTATATTAACTCTAACAATTTCGCACTAACTTCTTTTCACTGAATTTGCTGTGTTTTGCTGCTCTTTCATATTATCATTCTTTAGGAAGTTGAAGTCAGTGTGTATCTATGGTTCTGTTTTTTTCGTTCATTATTTCATCTTTTCCTATATTTTTGTCTTATTCATGTTCATCATTCATTATGACATAATATTTTATTATACTCATATGATTTATTTAGCCATTTCTCAATTGTTGGGCACATATGTTGTTTCTACAATTTTTAAAAAATAATATGGATAGTGCCACTATAAATGTTTTTGTATAAATGGGTCCTTTTTCATTATCACTGACCTCCTTTGTATAAAATTAAAAACTAAGATTGCTGGCTCACAGGGTATACACATCGTCGCAATTTTAACTGTACGATCCCATACTACTTTTTAAGATAGATCGGTTACAGTTCTCAAGATAGTGAATTAACATTCCTGTTTTCCCACATACCCATCAACACTAAATTTTTTTCATTTCTTTCCATCTTTGTCACTTGATGCATATAAAGTTGCAGTATAGAGCTATTTTGATTAAAATTTATCTATTTAATAATATTTTAAATACTTGTTTTGTTAACAGTTGATAATTGGTACTTCATTTAAAAATTCTTATTTTCTTTGAGTTAACTATTGGAGAATGACTTTCCTTTTTATAAATTCACATTAATTTATTTTAGATTTAGGATATCAGATATTTAATGGAAAGTTTATTTCCCATTTCTTTTCTTATTATTCTAAATGCATTACTTTTATGTTCATAATCCCTTTTTTACATATTTGAAATTATCTCTTTTTCATCTTTTATTATTTCCTTTTTGATGGATGATTAAGAATGTTTCCCTTGTACATATTTGTGAAAGTTATAGGGCTTCATCCCAATTTTTTTTCCTAGAATGATATTTCATATTTTGAACCTTGGTCCATTTTATATTTATTATAGTGTGCTTGTCTAGTATCGAGGACAGGCAGAGTTGGTGAAGAGTTGAACAGAAGAAAGTTGATTGCTTTGAAGAACTTGCTTTGACCCTAAACTTCTCATGGAAAAAAAAAGTGCATATTAACATTTTTACCAGTCTCACCACAGAGCAATAAGACAAGAAATATCACTGCCTTCGAATAACTAAAAATATAGGTCAGAGAGAAGGCAAAGGAGATAAGTTTCACGGTGTGACATATAACAAAGAAGTAAGTCTTCGGTCTCATGGCAAAAAAGAGAGTGATGACAGGTAGCCAACCAGAGTACTTCATTTTACTGTTTTGATGATGGAGAAGGTGAGAAAGGCCTCCAGCATGTTGGGTGGACCCCTGTGGAAAACGTTCTGAAGGACCTAGACAGGATGGGCAGGCCTGAATGGGCTGTGATCGGTGTCATGGAAGGGACCGTGCCTTTCCTCCACTCCTGCCAATCAATAAGATCATAGATCAACTAGAACATTTAGCTATAGTGTTACACGCTGATTAACCCCTAAACCCAAATTAGCTGGTCATCTATGTGGCTTTTTAAGTCCTTCACAAACTGACCCTTCCCTGGTCTTTTGGTCTTTACGCCTTTCCATTGACTTCATGATCCAGCAAAACTACTCATCTTATTATTCCTCAAACAGAATATTCTTATCTCTGGATTCTGTGTCTTTCATTAGCTGTCCCTCATGCCTAGAATACTTTTCTTCCTCACCTCCTGCTTCCCTAGATTTTTCAAGCCTCAACTAAAAGCCTACCTTCTCTAGGAGGCCTTTCTGGCCTCCCACCTATCTCTAACAGCTACCAGTACCTTCCCCTCTACAATTATCTTCCATTTTCTCTGTATATATTTTGCATAGACATACTCGTCTACGTGTTGTCTCCCCCATCAGACTCTAAGCTCCTTGAGAGCAGAGACTGTGGTTTTTCCCCTTTCTTTATTTTACTAGTGCTTATTACAGTGCCTAGCACATAGATTGCATTTAATAAATTCAAATTGACTGACTGACATACTAAATTATTAATAAATGCTCTTTGATTGACTAGTAGACTGGCCCATTAGTTCACTTTATTAGAGAAGAGGGCCTGGGGGAAAAGGACACAAGGCAGGTAAGTTTTCTAGCTTAAGGAGGGAACTAGGTTATGTTAAGAAAATTCAAGTCAACATGCATTCATTAAGTACCTACTATGTGCTTCAGGTTAGAAAGACAAAAATGAAAATAATCCATGACTGCAAGGATCTTACATTCTACTACAGATTGGTGGGGCTGAAACCACATGAATACAAATAAGTAAATGGAAATTAATTCTATTGGTGGATAGGGTTGGAAACAATATGATGGAAGGGAGAAGGGAAAAGGCTTCTTTTAGAAGGTGGCCAAACTTGAGTTGAACCTTGATTAGAAATAGGGATTCCAAGAGGTAGAAGCAGAGGAGACAGGGAATTCTAGGAATGGGGAACAGCTGTTCAAAGTCAAAGAGGACAGGAGATAAATGTGTGTAAGGGAAGAACAAGGAAACCAGTATAGCTAGAGCTTAGAGGGCAGAGAATGGAGTCCTGCCTTACTTAGCCAGGCACCATGTCAGGGAACCCTGTGTAGATCTGGTTAGTTTAAAGACACTGGGTGCCTAGAAAGAGGGCCTTTTAAAGGAAGACAGAGGACTGAAGAAAGGTGGCTAGAACAGTGCAGGGACAAGCTTTTCCCACTTCATAATTCTGACTAGATGCTATTCTAACCCTGGCTTTCTTAATCATGTATTCTGTTCTACTTACAACTTAATTATTATCTCTTGGATTTGTTTCTGATGTGTCTCAACATTCTTCAATTTATATTCACATAAGCTTTATTTATATACTTTTATGTACATTAAGAAGTCCCTTTAAGAAGTGATAAATAAATCTTCCCAGAAGAGAAAAATTACCTTGTCAAATTTATAGGAAATAATTTTCAACCTTTTCTTTGGGTCTGTGAGATAAAGCACTAAACTTATAAGGCTCTCTAAGGAAATCTTATTATTTTAACATTATTCCATGCTGTTTATCCTGCAGGGCTTGTTTTCATAGTCCAGGAAGAGTTGGATTTATTTCATTAAAATTCTCATTCTACAAAATGTAGGAAATTTTATATCTGGAAAATTACCTGGAAGGCGAATGAAATACCAGACTATCAAAGAGACCAGGGCACTTTAAAAAATATACTCAGAGGAATGGGATAGAATACCAGTTCAAATAAACTTTCCACAACTAAGAAATAAAATATATTTTGAATGTGACACATATAACATAAATCTGGGATGTATTTTAGACCCACAGACACCACTCTCCTTTTTCAATAGTGATAATAATATAACTGACATTTATATGGCACTTTAAGCTTTGCAAAGCACTTGACATATGTTACCTCCCTTGAACCTCAGAACAAAATCATGAGCTATCCTACAGGTAATATCACGCTTTAAAGAGAACTCAGAGCCTCAGTTTCCTTAAGTGACTGCCCTTAATTTTCTCCCTATTTTAATCTACCCTTTATACAAGTTGCCAAAGTGATTTTTCCTGAAGCGCAGGTCTAACCATGTTACACTCCTTCTACTCAATATGCTCCAATGACTCTCTTTTACCTAAAGCATAAAATAGAACCATTCCTAGCATGGTCACCCTCCTCACTTTCACTTCTTAGCTTCCCTGCTTCCTTCAAGATTCAGCTCAGAGCCTTCTCTAATGCAGGCTGAGAGAAGGGTAGGGGAAAAGGAGAAAAAAAAAGAAATTTACATGATAATTTTGTTGTCTATTTGAAAATAATAGCAAGTTGTGCATAGTAGATTTGCAGTTCCATGTACAGTCATCTTTTTATTATACTATGTTATGGAAATGCTTGTTTTATTCCACAAAAAATGTATTAATGTAATTAAAGAAAAGAGGAAAAGAAGAAAAAAAAAGATTCAGCTCAGATCCTACCTTCTGCAAGAGATCTTTTCTGATCTCTCCCAGGCCACTCTCCACTGCTAGTGCCTTCCCCCTAAAACTGCCCCAATTTATGCTATATTTATCTTGTATGAACATTGTTTATATGTTGTTTTGCCCATTACAGTATAAGTTCTTTGATAGCAGGGACCATGTTTCTGCTTATCTTTGTATTCCCAATGCTTAGCACCATGCCTGGCACACCAAAAGTGTTTAATAAATGTTGTTGATGCTAACTATGATGATGGTCACATAGTTAGACAGGGCTGGAGGTGGCGTCCAAGTCCATGTCCTTAATGATTCTACCTAGTTTCAGCCTCAAGCAGCAGAAGATATATGAGTGATATGAGATGAAGAACAGGAGAGAAGAGGGAGATCATAGCAAATGGCCTCAGCTGTTTTTCTGTAAAATACGAGGCAAGATTCTCAGCTGAGAGGCTGGAGGGAAAGGGAATAAAGTGAGGTAGGACAGGAATCTGTATGAATGTAGTCAAAATGGATAGTTTAAACTTTTTTTCATTTGATAACCCACATGGGTTTAATTCCCATCTCTATGTGAATGACTACCACATCTATAGATCTAACCCTAATTTCTCTTCCAAGTTTTTGTAGTGCATGACATATCAAACTTTATGTCTTTTAGCCACCTTAGACTCAGCTTGTCAAAGTACAACTCATTCTCTCTGGCCAAAGACACGCTGGAGCCAGCTCAAACCGGCTCATAAGAGCAGATTGGTAAATTATCATTGAGTACATTAATACCTTGTAAATCTGCAAAAGCTACAAATCAGGGATTGACTTTTTTGTTGATTGTCTAAACTTAAGAAAGTGATGAGAAAGCTGTTAAAATGCAAATTAAATTTAAAAGTGTCTTGCATTTAAGAAAGCCTTGATAAGAGTAAGGCCACATCATCATGTGAGACAGGGGTGAAGGAGCAAATGGCAGCAGAAGGAGTATGAGTAATATAAGGTGAGGAAAAGGGGAGAAAAGAGAGCGTAGTCAATGACCTCAAGTTATTTCTGTAAAATATGAGGCAAGATTCTCAGCTGAGAGAGTGGGGGAAGGGGGAGTAATAGGAGGTTTGAGACAGGATGAAAAGGTTTGGAACAGCTATTGTGAGTGGGATAGTAAGTTGATGAGGGAGATATATAGTAGGGTTGCCTAGCAGTAATGAGGGCCCAGCCGAGGTTGTGTAACATAAATTTGTAGTGGATGTAATCAGAACAGTTGCATTATTTTCTCCACTTTTGTTCAGCACCATGTGTGTAGGAGCAAAGACAGTAGTAGATGGTGGAACTGACCCAAGATTAAGCCTTGGCAAGGTGCAATCTCGGGTCTAAGGACTCAAGAGAAGACAGTGCAGATTTGAATTGGTTCACCAATTGACCAAGGGTCAAGCTGGGGAAGAGAGTAAATAGTAACTAGTGCAAGGGAGATGGCCTAGGAAGGAACTAAACGGTCAAGGGATTGGAGGCCATGATTGTGAAAAAGAATTGGGTTTGGTAATGGAAGGCAGGGAGAGAGAGAAATAGAAAGCCAATAGATTATGGTCAGGTAAAGGGACTTCAGAATTCTTAACCATGGAGGTGGTGCATTTATCTGTGATGGCAAGATCAAGGGTATGACCATCTTTGTGTGTGACTGAGGTGGGGAAGGAACTAGTGGTCTGTAGACAACAGATACCAGGATTTTTATTGGGTTGTAGAGATAAATTGCAAGAATCTTGAAGGAGAAGAGGTCACTGAGTGGTGGAGGTAGAGAGAGAACTTGGAAATGGAGCAAGGTGTATTCCAATTACCCTACCTCAGCCAGTGAGCTGAGGGAAATAAGTGAAGGTATGTCCAATACCAGAAAAGGTGGCCAGGGAGGCTGTGTCAGGAGGAGACAAATTTCAGTGATAGCTAGAAGATGGAAATATTTGTCAGGAAAAGACTTATGATGAAAGGAGATTTGTTGCCTATGGAACAGGTATTCTTGAGGATGTAGGATAAAGAGTTGGTGGTGTTTGGGATGGGAGGTTTAAGGGGAGTAGGAATAAGGAATCAGGTGGTGTAAGATGAGGACTGGGGTTTGGGTGATGACCTATAGGGATTTAGAATCTCTAGGACGTGTAGGGTATGACCAAATGTGAGAATATTCATTATTGATGGAAGGTTCTCCATTTTTTCCCCAAAGCAGCCTGGAGACAAGTGCAACAGGAGGTAGAAGGCCAATAGTTATATATGGTCAGAGGGGAGGACCCATTTCACTATTCCTTTTCACTTTGAAGGCTGGAGATTTAGGCAGGAAACAAGGCAGCAGATGGTAGAAGTTGAACCTGCAGAGCAGGAGAAGGAAGTCTTGTTCTCTATCGGCTTTTCTCTTCCTCTCTCTCAAGGAACAGTTGCAGAAGGAGATGAAAGGCCCAAGATCAAAGGGAATATTGTTCCTCTTTGTATGCGAGGTTGTCCACAGGTTGGTTGGAAGAACAGACTGACCACAGGAGTTAGAAATTGCCCTGTGCTGGAGCAGAAGGAAGTTGCTCTCCTAGCCTCTAGCAGCCTTCCTTCAGGTGACAAGCTCAATAGGAGACGTAAGGTCCTCCATCATGTCACAGCAAAGTGTTGCACCTCTTCTCACCTGAGGCTTGAAAGAGTCTGAAAGAAGCCAGGGTCACCACCATTCATGAAGAGATTTTGACAAAGGATTCTGGTGCAGGGGTTCTTAACCATTTTTGGTTTTTATAGATTCCTTTGACAAGCTGGTAAAACCTATTAACTTCTTTTTTTAGGATGATGTTTGTTGCCTACATTCATAAGGGAAAAATATTTTTTCCCCATCGAAGTTCATGGACCCCCTGAAATTTTATCCATAGACCTCAGGTTGTAGTGGCCTTTTATATGTCTTAATTCTAGTGCCTTCTCTCTGCTATTTATCTTCTATTTATCCTGTATATAGTTTGCTTTGTATATATAGGTTTGCAAGTTGTCTTACCCATTAGATTGAGAGCTCCCTGAGGACAGGCACTGTCTTATGCCTATTTTTGTGTCCCTAACACTTATCACACTACATAGTACTTAGTAGGTGCTTAACAAATATTGATTGACTGAAATATGGGTTATCATACCACCATTAGCTTTCTTGTGCAAGATATCATGATTTTTAAATTAGACAATAATAGTGTGGCACATTTAAGTGGTGCCTTATAAATTTATCAAGCATTTAATTCACCCCAACCCAGTTAGGTTGGTAGTACAAGTGTTAATATTTTCATTTGAACAATGAGGAAACTGAGGCATACAGAGATTATGTCTCACCTAAGATTACACATCTAGGAAATAACAGAATTTATGAGTTGAACCCAGAAAACTGAGGCAGAGAGGTTAAATGATTTTCTTAGGATCTCACTGCTAGTAAGGCTTTGTGGTAGAATTTGAACTCACTTTTCCCATACTCCAAATCCAGTACTGTACCTCTTATACCTGGGGTGCTTCCCGGACTAATGCTCAACAACACAGCTATTTACTTCCTTATACCTCAGACAAAGAATATTTAAGTCAGTGTTAATATAAAAAGAAAAAAAAGTCCTTTCAAATTTTCATTTGTAATCCTCTTCTTTCTCTTTTTTATTCCTCTTTTCCTCCTTCTCCTTCTTCTTGTAATAATAATATCAATGTGAGATAGTGCAGAGTAGTGGAAAATTGGTTTCAATCTTGACTCTCACCTTACTATGTGGTCATGAACAAGGCATCTCTTTGAGCCTCAGTTTTCCCATTTGAATCAGATTATAATGCTTGCAGTATCTCTTCCTTAGAGAGCTGTTGGGAGGTTCAAATGACAGAATGTAAGTTAAGTGCTTTGAAAATATTAAATCACTGTACAAATCAGAGTCCTCTTTAATAAAACAAGTATCAAAGACCTATTAGGTATAATGTACTACCCTATACTTGCACTAATAGTGTACAGTACAGTACACCTAATAGATGTTTAATTAATTAACAAATGACTTAATGAATTAACAATTTAGCATATGTTAAAGCAGAGCTAAAAGCGCTATATAAATGCTAGCATGAAGACACTCTGTGAGGACCTGATGCTATAAAATTTTTTTAAAGATGTATGCTGAGCTCTCAGAAAACTAAAATTTTACTGAATGTTGGTTAAAAACTTCTTGGGGCCTAAGTTTTTTTGTTTTGTTTTGTTTTGTTTTAGGCAATTGGGGTTAAGTGACTTGCCCAGGGTCACACAGCTAGTAAGTGTCAAGTGTTTGGTCTGAGGCCGGATTTGAACTCAGGTCCTCCTCACTTCAGGGCCAGCGCTCTATCTACTGTGCCACCTAGCTGCCCCTCTAAGTTTTTTTTTTTTTTAGAATAAAATCTTTGGGCTGTAGGGCCCCTAAAATCCTTTTCACTGCTAACTCTATAATGTCATGATCTATAATGATGATGATGATGATGGTTCTGCTGATGAATGTGCAAAAGCAGGAAGATAAATTAAAATAGAAATTGGGGAAGATTGTAGACAAAGGAGAAAAGAGGACAAGGTGCTCAAGGAAAACTGGGGAAAAAAAGGAATCACTTTCAGTTGGCAGCAGCATGGAAGGCCTTGATATACAAAGTGGTTCAGCCTTTACATGGAGAATTCTCACACATATTCCACCCTTTTCTTCTAAACAAGTGAAAAGCTAAAGATCCCATCAGTCAAAAATGACCTACAAATTTCCTATAAAACAAAACAAAATACAACAAAATATAAATTTTAATGTTTTTAATCCCAGTAATGTGTGCAATTTCTTTTAAGTTCACACTCATTTCTTGCATCTAACTATGGAGACCGGTTTTCATAGCCTCTAAATTTACCTGCTTAATTGGTGGCCTTCTGACAAAAACTACTGCCAGTCCCCAGTCTACCTTTCTTTGCCAACAGTGTCACCCTCAATGCCATCTCTTTCTATAGTGTTCCAGACTAATGCAATGTTCTTATTTCCCACTTTTCTTTATATAACCACACAAAACAGTGTTTTGAAAGACTTGTTCAAAATGATGAAGAACAAAGTGGCCAGTTATGTTTTTCAAAGAGTTGTTTTCTTTAGTGGATTTTTTTACCTCCTTTTCCATTTGGCCAATTCTACTTTTTAAGGGGTTATTTTCTTTTTCCAAGTTGTCGACTCTTTTTTCCAGTGATTCTATTGCATAATTCTAATTTCTTTTTTCTAATTTTTCTTCTCTCTCTCTTATTTGATTTTTACAACACTTTTGGAGCTTTTCATGAGGATTTTCTGGGCCTGAGACCAATTCATATTTCTCTTTGAGACTTCACAGGTAGGCATTTTGAGATTGTTGTCCCCTTCTGAGTTTATGTTTTGATTTTCCCTGATGCACCATAGTAGCTTTCTATGGGGTGGGCTTTTTTTTTTGGCTAGCTTTCCAAACCATTTCATGACTTTTAAAGTTGAGCTCTACTCCTGGGGTCCAGGAAGCATTTTCCCAAGCTTCTTGCTCAGGGCGCTAGGGAGCTGGTCACTGTCTTTCTGTGCCAGGGCCTTCAGGGCTGGCAGCTTGTCTGCTGTGTTGACGTTACCTGATCTAGTCTAGCCACCTGCACTGGGGCCTCTTGGTCTGCCAGAGTGACCACTAGCCGGCTGGCCCATTGTACTGCCGGCCTGTTGAGCCAGGAATGGGGCGGGGGGCCTGGGTTGCTGACCTATGCTGGGGCTAGGAACCTCCCACTGGCTTGACACCTGCTCTGGGCTATGCTCCCTTTTTAACTAAATGAGACAGGTATTTCCTGCCGTCTTTCTAAGTTGTCTTGGACTGGAAAATTGTTTCACCCCATCCTTTTGTGGGTTCTGTCACTCCAGAATTAATTTGGGGTGTTATTTGAAGTTATTTTGAGGGAAATAGAAGAGAGCTCAGGCAACTTCCTGTCTTCTCACTGCTGCCTTGGTTCCATCTCCCTATAAATTTTATTCTTCATAGACTATGTTATCCTATGGTTTGGAGACATGCAACTCCCTGAGGTGGGAGTGTGGAGGGGGAAACGACTGATGTTAAAAAGAAGGATCTTTGTTTCAGGGAGAAGCTTGAAGGTCATTTTAATAGTTACATGTATAATCTTAAGCTTACATTAAACTTTCCCATTTCTCTTATCATGACCTTTAGTCTCTTGGCCTAACCTCATTCTTCTAGTCTACCTCTCTTACTCAGGCCTGCCTGCCTGCCTCTGTGCCCAGCCCTGATCCCATGGTCTGCCACTTTATCAGATCACTAGCTACTATCTTAATATCCTTTATTCTCCATATTCCTCCATTCCTGAAATGAGTGTCCTCATCCCTGGAGGATATCTACCACTTGTCTCCTTTACTCGTGCTCCTATTTGGTCTGTTAAGCATTACTTGAGATGACAACATCTGAGTTAATTTCTCTCGCTTCATAAACCACACTTACAGCAGATGACTTAGCCTCCAGCTCCAGATGTATGATCCTATGAACTAGTCATGTTTAGCCTAGAGGGAAGAAATCATGGATGGCATGGTAGCTTTCTTTAAATATTAGAAGCCTTGTCATGTCAAGGAGAAATTAAACTTGCTCTAAATTACTCCAACTGGGCAGATCTAGGACCAAAAGGTGTATCTTATGAGTAGGAAGGTTCATTAGACATGTTCAAACGGATGGGTAGGTCCAGTTTGGGGAAATTTTATAAAGGGATTTCATGCTTCAGACTTTGAAGGTCCCTTGTAACTCTGGTATTTTCTGATTCTATGGGAATGAGAAATAGCCAAATGAAGAATGCCTGTTGTGTTTTGTCAGAGTACAGTTGAAGTGAGTTAGATTAAAAAGAAGTATATTAATAAAGTAAATATTTGGCCCATAGCCATATGCCTCTAAATTTATCTGCTTAATTGGTGGCCTTCTGACAAAAACTACTGCCAATCCCCAGTCTGCCTTTCTTTGCCAACAGTGTCACCCTCAATGCCATCTCTTTCTATAGTGTTCCAGACTAATGCGATGTTCTTATTTCCCACTTTTCTTTATATAATCACATTTTTTTATTATGTGGAAAGATGACAACCTTATACAAATACTATTTTTAGCTACCAGCAATAATAAGACAGCCTGGACTTTATTATTGATCTCAGTTGCTGCTTCATTAAAAAAAAAATCCTTGGCAATCTCCCTCTGATACTCGTCTCCTCATTCAGAAATTTCTTCTGGCAACATATTTAAGGCAGATCTTGTCACTTGGATTGCCAGACTTTCTGTTGCTTTTAGAATTGACTTAATTCTGTAAGTCTGTTTTTTTATTCATTTTTCCTCTTCGTGAAGTGATTACATCAATTATACTGTTCATATTTTTTTAGTTGTCTTTGGTTGTGTATGACACTTCGTGATGTCTTTTGGGATTTTCCTGGCAAAGGTACTGGAGTGGTTTATCATTTTCTTCTCCAGCTCATTTTACAGATGAGGAAACTGAGACAAATAGGGTTAAGCGACTTGCCCAGGATTACACAACTAAATGTCTGAGACCAGATTTGAAATCAGGAGGATGAGTCTTCTTGACTCCAGGCCCAGCACTCTATCCACTGTGCCACCTACCTGCCCTTATGGTACATATATACCTAATTAAGTAAAAGACATGATTACTCTAGAATAAATATTACCCTTTAATTACCTTTTAAGCATAATCATATGAATATGTGTGATATTACATCTGGAACTTTCGAACACCTTTAAAGGTAATGACCAAGACTTGTCCTTTATCTGGGATGAAGCCCTCATTTATCTAAGGAAGAACTTATCATTGTAGATTCATCTAATACTAGAAGACTGACCTTGGGCCAAGCAGTAGGTAATCTACATATTCACAGTATACAGAATGTCCAGAACAAGGAGAAACAAAGGCACTCATATGACTTCTCTAGATCCCTTCCCTAGAGTTGGTATCCTAAGGAAAACCCACAGTGACCCACCCAAGTAATCCCTTAGAGATCCTGGAAGTATAGCCATACACTTAAGAGACTGAAAAGACATACCTGAGTCTTAGGGATCTAAACTGAACCAAACCTTTTAGAAAACTCTAGAATGATCACTAGTCTCAACTACCAGTGAGTCACACCATTCTTAATCCTCTTTAAATAACCCATTACCCATTAGCCTTTATGCCCATGTTAGTAGCTCAGCTCAGCTCACATGTGAATAGTGTATCAGGTTCCCTTTCCAACTTCAGACTTAGATAACAGGTTTTATTTACTCTATTTCCTTGGGCTCCATGTCAGACATATGAGTATGAGGCTTCTATAGATACCTAGTCATATTTCACTCATAACTAGTCTCAAATAAATTCATAAACTTCCATTTAGTAAGGCATTTTACAGGGTATATTTCTCTTCTGTTTATTAAGAGCATCATCTCCTTCTCATGTTTATCCAATATCAGAATGAAGTCTATGATTTATTGGCTCTTTACAGTCAGATATACCCATTGGTAGCTAATTAGGCAACAATCCAGATTTAGGACAGTATGCCTGATGTTTGAGGACTTTGAAATTTCCATAGAAGTAAGAACAACTTTTGCTAAGCTCTGTACAAATATTGTCTCATTTGATCCTCACAATAACCCTGGGAGGTAGATACTATTATTATTTACATTTTAGAGTTGAAAAAACTGAGGCAAGACAGTTAAGCAATTTGCCTATGATCAAATATTTAGTAACTGTCTGATATTTGATTTTAACTCAGGTCTTCTTGAGTCCAGGCTCAGGGTCCTATCCACAGTGTTGCCTAGTTGTGGCAGAAAAGAGGCAAGGTAGGAACAGTACCAGGCAAGAAGAAGAGCTTTATCTAGAGCAAACATGCTGTCAGTGTTGTTTTTCCCTGGGATTATACAGCTTGGTATCACCACTGTTGGTGGCAAGCATGGAGGAAAATAATCCTGAGGGATATAACCACCAAATCCTTTTTTGTTACCAGACAATGAAAGACAATAAAGAGATCAGTAATATGGGCAGCTAGGTGGGGCAGTGGACAGGGTGCTGGGCCTGTGGTCAAGAAGACCAGTTCAAAAATGACCTCAGAGAGTTACTAGATATAAGATTTTTGGTAAGGTCACACAGATACTAAGTATTTGTCTCAGTTTCTTCAACTGTAAAACACAGATAATGATATCACCAACCTGGAAGATTGTTGTGAGCACCAAATGAGATAACACTTGTTAGATGCTTAGTGCAGCAGTAGATACATAGTAAGGACTACAATGAAATTCTAATTATTATTATTACTAATAATAATAATGATAATTATTTCAGCTGGGGATAGTCCATTTTCTTCCAAAGAATCTTTCTTTCATTTAACGCAGCCCCAAAAGATACACTATCCATTTTCAGAAAATATACTTTCAAGTCAATTCAACATTTATCCAGCATCTGTCATATAAAAGGTTGTGTGAGGCAGTGTGAAATGGAAGACAGATAATGAGTAAAATAGACATTTGGGTCAAAGAAGAATTAAGATTTGAGGGGAATGATGGGAAGGGACTAGTGGAAGAATCATAATCACAGAATCTCAGTTGAACAGGTCCTTGAAACCTTGAAGCCAAACCTATATCATCACAAGAATTCTCTGCATAACATATAGTCCTACAACCTTTGCTCTATCTTTCCTCATGCGAGTACCCGTTACTTCTGAAGAAAGCACATTCCATTTCAGAATAGCTCTCATTACTAGGAAACTTCTCCTTACATCATGACCAAATCTGACTCTTTCTCACTTCCACCTACCGTTCCCGATTCTGCCCTCTGGGGGCTAATTGTGGTAGCATCTCTAGAAATGGAGGTATGGACTACATGAAAGTTATGATCATAAAAAAGAATTTGCATACAATATTACAAGGAATTACTAAGGAAAATTTCCCTGAAGTTCTAGAACAAGAAGATGAAGTGGAAACTGAAGGATCCACCTATCACCACCTAAAAGAGATCCTAGAAACAAAATTTACAAAAATATCATAGCCAAGTTACAAAATTCCCAGGTTAAAGAGAAAATATGGCAAGCAACAAGGAAAAAAAAATTAAATACTGTGGAAAAACAACTAGGATTTCACAAGACCTAGCAGCTTCAACACAAAAAGACCGCAGATCTTAGAACATTATATTTCAAAGAGTAAAGGAGCTGGGATTGCATCCACACATAACTTATCCAGCAAAATTGAGTATAAGCCTGAATGAAAAGAAAAATGGACATTTGATGAACTGACTTTCAGATATTTGTAATGAAAAGACCAGAACTCAACAGAAAATTTTGTATTAAGGATCCAGAAGAAATACAAGGAAATCATTAAAGACTAATTATAAGGCACTGATAAAGGTTAAACTATTTACTTATGATATATATGCTATCAATATTCTTAAAACTGTCATCATTACTAAGATAGTTTAAAAAAAGTTGGGGATGAGTTGTGTATAATGTGGTGATTCTAAAAAAATAAGACTGGTAGGAAAAGGTAAAAAGGAGCAATTATCTCATAAAAACAGGGTATGAAAGGAAGAAATAATACAGAGGAACCATGGGGTAGGGTGGAAGACTGGTAATGCTGGAACTTTACATCATCTGGGTTGAAGAGGAAACAAAGTGTACATCTGAAGAGGTTTAGGAGTCTTCCAAACTTCTAGAGAGGTGAGAAAGCTGTGTGTGGGGAGGTGGGGGGGAGGATGAGAGACAGACTTTTAAAAGGATGTATCAGATGATATTAGGAAAATGGGGGAGAACATAAGGGAGATAATTTTAGAGGGGTAGGTAAAATGAGGAATAAGAAGGTAGGGGGAAAAGATAAGGTAACAAGGATAGGGTAAAAAGAGAATCTGAGAAGGAAACAGTGAGTCAAAATAAGATGGAGAGAAATTCAAAATAATAAGAAGAAGTTTGTCAAATCTACAAGAATACAAGTCATTCCCCAATTGATAAATGGTCAGAGGATATGAACAGGCAGTTTTCCAGTGAAGAAATCAAAACATTTTATAGTCATATAAAAATGCTCTACATAATAACTGACTAGAGAAATGCCGATTAAGACAACCTTGAGATTTCATTCTGCATCTACCAGATTGGCTAAAATGATAGAAGAGGAAAGTGACAAATGTTGAAGAGGAAGAGGAAAAATTGGGACACTAATTCATTGTTTGTGAAATTGTAAAACGATCCAACCACTTTGGAGAGCAATCTGGAATTATACTCAAAGAGTTATTAAAATACCTGTACCCTTTGACCCAGCAATACCACTACTAGGTCTAGTTCCAAAGGTTATTGGAGAAATAGAAAAATAACCTGTTTTAAAATGTTTACAGCAGCTTTCTTCGTGTAGGCAAAGAATTGGAAATTGCAAGGATACCCATCAATTGGGAATGGCTGAACAAGTTTGTAGTATATGATTGTGATGGAATATCAGTATGCTATAAGAAATAATTAACTCAGTGATTTTATGAAAATACTTGCACAAATAATGAAGACTGAAGAGAATGGAACAAAGAGAACATGTATACAGTAACAACAATGTTGTTTTAAGAATAACTGAGCGAATAAGTTATTTTGTCTATTATAAATACCCAAATTAACTATGAAGGTCATATAAAGAAAGATAGTCTCTGCATCCAAAGAAAGAACTGATAAATAGAAATATGTATAGAATAATTTTATATGTATACCTATTTGTGTCTAATGGTAACCATCTCTGAGATGGGGAAGAGGGAAGAAAAAATTTTAATTACATGATAATTTTGTTGTACATTTGAAAGGAATAGCAAGTTGTGCATAGTAGATTTGCAGTTTCATATATAATCATCTTTTTTTGTACTATGTTATAGAAATGCTTGTTTTATTCTGTAAGTGTATATATATGTATATATATATATATGTATGTATGTATGTGTGTGTGTGTGTGTGTGTGTGTGTGTGTATGAAATGGAGGTATGAGAAGGGAGAGCCCATTTGTATAAAAGCTGATGAGTTTGGTGATTTCACACATGTTGAATTTCCTTAAATAATGACTTCTATCTTTCTGAGACTGAAAATTGGAATTTAAAACAGCTACCAGAAATGTTCTTAAAGTATATCTTCTCTCAGCTCCTTCCTTCCTCCATGGTGAAATCTTTCTACTGGCATTCTTGAAGTGTTTCCTACATCAGATAGCATTTCAATCATCCCTCCACTAAAAGACTTATCTAGGCTGCCTTATTCTCATCCCCAAATGGCTATTTTATTAAGCTGTATTTGAAATATGTTGGTCAGTTTACCTGTCTCTGCCTATTATAGGCACATGAGCTTCTTATCATAAATCTTTAATGGATTTTTCAGAATTTAGCACGAAAATCTTCCTGTACTTTAAGAAACTGTAGGAACCTGCCAACTCTTAAAATACTTAGCTAGCTTCATCAGAGGTATACATGGGAGGGAAACAAATAACTTCTAGAACTGTCATGGCTATCCTAAAATATCTGAAAATTAGTGAGATGGTGCAAGTATAAAATAATTTTATAGACATGTGTGTGTGTGTGTGTGAAGCCTTTTTGAACCCATGAAGGGTTGTGTTCATGTCCCATTAAGGCATCATTAGGATGCCTTCATTGCTCACTGAAAGGTTCTACATTCAGTAATCTGGATTCTGCCCAGGTAGCCTACCATTAACCTGGACAGAATGCCTAACTCAGTTAAACCTAGTGAAGAATGCCCACTGGGATGATTCTATAAGACTGTATTTCAGACTAAAATTTATGGGTTTTATTCAAGAACACTCCATGATCACTTAAGA
The DNA here is from genome assembly GCF_003287225.1 of Phascolarctos cinereus. NCBI lineage: Eukaryota > Metazoa > Chordata > Mammalia > Diprotodontia > Phascolarctidae > Phascolarctos > Phascolarctos cinereus. The sequence goes on from NW_027556098.1 coordinate 332,349,945, forward strand.
AAGGAGTGCCTTGGAGGCTCAAATGACAGGAATCATTCTTTCAATCACTGTAGGAGAAACCACTATCAGCAGGACCATTTTCAAGTACAAAGGACATAATTCACATTTAATAATAATAACAATCATAATAATGACAATGATGATCATATAACACTTTTAAGGTTTGCAAAGTGCTTTACATATGTTATCACATTTAATAATAATATTAAATATATACTCCTGGAGTATATAATTGTATGCAATTATATAATAATAATAACAATAGTGCTAAGAGCTTTATGATTATTATCTCATTTGATCCTCACAACAACAGTGGGAAGTGGGTGCTATTGTTAGATGGGGAAAAAGAGGTTAAGTGACTTGTCCAGGGTCATACAGCTAGTAAGTGTCTGAGGCCACATTTGAACTCAGGTCTTCCTGACTTCAGGTCTGGAGCTCTACCCACTGAGCCACCTAGCTGCCTTTTTATCGAACATAATTTTGATTTTCCTCTTCTATAAGAAAATAGTTTTGGATTGGGTGACTTCATGGTCCCTTCCAACTCTAAGTCCCAGAATCCTCTTTCCGGGCACCAGAAATATCTCTTCCTTCCAGCCTCTGGCTGGTTGGTATCTTGGCAGTACAGACCAAAAGACAGTAGAGGGCAGTGTGAGATCCTTCCAAGGAGGTAATAAACTTCCATGAAACTGAGACATAAAGGTTAACTGCTCTCCAGGCAATGATTTCTGGAAGCATTAATACCCAACTTAATGTTGCAAATGCCCAGGAGGGAGTTGTATGGCGGGTACTCAAAGTTTTAGGAAAGCAGCTCCCAATCCCAGCAGCAGAAACTAGGCTAAAAATTGCTCTTCAGGCTCCTGGGCTCCAGTTCCTCATTAGTTCATGCACCACCCTGAATGGGCAGGCAAACAGTTGATGTTCCAGCCAGCTGTGCGCTGCTTATTTTTATAAAACCAGCAGGGTCCTCCAGGTGAATTCCTCATTCCAGCCTCCACTTTAGTCCATCCTAGAGAGGGGGAAATTCAGTACTGGTTTAAGAATGGTGTGGCATGCCAAGTCACTGGACTATTTTCATTAAGTCAGCCAAGTCTGCATCGCTGCACAGGAGAATGCATACTTTGAGAATCTCATCATCGTTGGTTTCACTAATTCACAGGATGATTACTAAACTGTTGTTGCCACAGGGGGAAATCGATGTGTGATCTTACATTCTTGTGTGAGAGGTTGGTGGGGAGTGGGAAGGAGAGGCACAGAGAGGAGGAGGAAGAGGAGGGGGCAGAGATAGTCAAATACAAAGAGACAGAGAGAGAAAGAGAAAAGGAGACATAGAAATACAGAGAGATAGAGAGAAAGAGAGAGACAGAGAAAAGGAAAGATAGAACTACAGAGAAAGGTGAGAGACAGAAAAAGATACAGAAAGAAAGGGAGATACAGAAATACAAAAAGAGTCAAAAGATACAGAAAGATGAGAGAGAGAGAGAGAGAGAGAGAGAGAGAGAGAGAGAGAGAGAGAGAGAGAGAGATTAAAACAAACATGTAAGGGAATCTGGGTTCTATATTGTTTTGCTTTTTACTGTCTAAAGATAATGGATTTCCTATTAAGAACATCAGTGGAAATTGGATTATTTTCTAGTTTCTTTGTCAGACAGCCAAAGCAAAAAATTACTTAAAGCAGACAGAAAAACCTCATCCTTAAATTTCTGTGCTATGTGCATTTGGTTATGTTTTCGTGTCCCTGCATTTTGTACTGTCCGTAGCATTCATACTGCGGGAACTAGCCTTGTCTGCACCGTGAATTTGTCTAGCAAGGATCTTGATGAGAAAATAGGTCACAGAACTTTAGAACTTTAGAGCCAGATGTCACCTAAGAGCCATCTAGACTAAAGGTACAATAGAAATGAAAGGAACCCAAGGAAATTTAAGCATCTTATTAGAACCTCATAGCAGTTATAGACCTACTATGAATGAGAGGCAGCATACTGCAGCAGAGGTATCAAATATCAGCCCACAATACTCCTGAGTGCAGACTGAACCAAGTTAAATGTAATTAGGAGATATTTAACTAGTAAATAAAAATACAATAGAACCTAGATACTGTTAATATGTGGCTTTTAAGTCAATATGTGGCCTGCAGGTATACTTAAGTATGCTCTAGTGGGCCCTTTTTCTATTTGAGTTTGACACCACTGGACCATCGTGAATAGAATACTGGATCTGGTATCAGAGGCCAACTGTAAAGTCATATCTCTCCCACTTGCTAGTTGTGAGACTTTGGACAAATTATTTTCTCTATCTGGGCCCCTGTTTCCTCATCTGTACAATTAGGAGAGTGGACTAGACGACTCTTAAAGTCCTTTCCAGTTCTTAATCTCCCATCCTCTAAGGAGCCAAAGAAGAATGATGATGATGATGATGATGATGACAGTAATAACTGCTAGAATAACAGATGACATCTTATAGTGTTTTAAGGTTTACCAAAGAACATTTAGTAATGGTATATTTTTTCTAAGCCATGTTGTCATTGAGTAAAAAAAAACCCACTGGATTTTGAGTCAGAGGACTCACGCTCAAGCCTTACCTGTCACTAGCCATGTAAACTTCTCTAGGTTTCAGCTTCCTCACCCAAGATATGAGGGAGTTGGACTATGGGTCCTCTAAGATCCATTACAGCGCTAAGTCTATGGTCCTATGATTATCTGTTTGAAAGAGAAACCAGAACACGATGTGGGAGGAAGGTGTAAGAGGGCTCATAAAATACTCAGTCCTTTGGTCTTTATAGCAGGATTTGGCAATGGTTTCTGTTGTGTGGAGGGCTTCTTAGAATGAGGATTCATTGCTATAACCATATTCCCACTGCACAGGCTGCTGCCAATTGAAATAGATTCAATATGCAAAGTTAGTGAGTAGAACAACATTTCCTATACCTTGAATTCTAAAGAATTATGGATTTGGGGGAGAAGGGACCATAGAGGACATCTAGACCAAACCCATCTTTTTACAGGTAAGGAAACTCAGGCCCAAAGAGGTAGTGACTTGTTCAAGGTTACACAGCTAGTAGATGACTGAGGTGAGATTTGAACCTGAGTTCTCTGATCCCAAATCTCACAATTTCCATTGTGACATATTGTTTCCCTCAAAGGTACATATGAAGAACTCTCTCCTGGAAGTTTGGGATTGTCACCATCAGGAGACTGTTCTGGATTCAACATAACATAGGATGAGGTTGAATAGATTGAAGAGGTTCATCACGTGGTAGATTCAGTTCAATATAGAAGCCACATTCTTATCTACAAATCCCATGACATTCTATGCCTCAGAAGCTTTGAGTCCTCCATCCCCTTTTCCATTTATCTGTCCTTTTCTCAAACACAGGGTTAATTATTACTAAGGATTCTCTAAACTAAGGAATTATGATCATGGATTAATATTTTTCTCTCATCTACATCTGTCCATTCAGAGTGTAATGGAGCCAGCTCCTCTAGAGAGCTGATTGTTAAATTTTCATTTTGAGCACTTACATCTCAGAAGTCAGCAAATATCATAAATTATGCTTTGATTTATTGTTTCATTGATTGCCTAGAATTAAAAATGGTGGAGAAAATGTTAATGATGCAGATGAAACTTGAAAGTGTATTTTTTTGTTGAAGAGACTGTTATACATTTACTAACACATCCCTGACTCTCCTTATGTGTGCCTTTCTACCCTTTCTCTGCTTTCATTTCTCCTTTTATTATGTTTAAAATCGTATTTGTCTTTTGGATGAAGATGGGACTAAATCTATTCACAGCTCTCTGTTTTACATGTTAATATTTTAGAATCATAGCATTTATAACTAGAAGAGATCTTAGAGAATATTTACTATAATAGATGGGGAAACTGAGACCCAGAGAGAAGAACTGAGTTTCCCAAGGTCAAATGGGTTATGTGAGCTTAACCAGGTTTCATACCAAGTTCATTTAAATCTAGATCAAGTTCTCTTTCCATTACACCACACTGTCTCTTATTTCTCTAGTCAGAAAAGTGGGATGATTGGGATGTTGTGCAAGGGCATTAAAATTGGGGGGGGGTACCAATTACCCTTATACTCTTCTAAGAGGAAGCAATAGCTAGGATTAGGATCTAGATGGCAAAAATAAAGACTAAAAAAAAAAATTGCATCCCTGATGCTTAGCACAATGTCTAGTATAGAGTAGGTGCTTAATAAGTGTTTGACTATTCTTGAAATAGGAAGCTACTGGACTGTTGCACTTCCTGCCCCAGGGCGAGCTGATATTCCAGTGAGGATGAGTGTCTGAGTATGTTTTTCTCTTCCAAATAGGGCACTGTCTCGGAGTCTCTCCACTCACAGTCTCTCATATTCCAAAGCCTGAAAGCTTTTCTTTTCACCCCTCCTTCCAAAGTGAAATTGTCTTTGAAATCAGAGGGGATTTGAGCATGCATTTCATGGCACATACCCCAGAATGCTAGTTACAGCTTTGGCCCCAACCAACTTGTAGGCTTCTTGGGAGCAAGGACTACTTAGCTTAAGGAAGGTAGCACAGAGTGAGTCATAGAGGGCAAGACTTGAATTTGGGATGATCTTCGTTTACATCTCTACTAATCCCTCTGAGTGTCAGTTTTGTCATCTATAAATAGGGAAAATAGCACATGCCTCTCAGGACCATCAGGAGGATCAGATAAGATTGCTCTGCAAACCTTAAAATGCTCTACATGGAAGTAATCATCATCATCATTGCAATTACCATTGTCATTATCATGTATCTCCTTCTGGATGGGCCTTGCACAGGGGTTGGGCTAGTAGTAGATTCTTATTAATATTTATTGGCTGATTAATAGCATATTTGAAACATGGTGATTGAAGGGATCACCTTTAGGGAGGGAGGATAATGCAAATGACCTTAGACTCTAAGGGTTTAAGCAGTTCTAGGGAAGAGCAGGTTCTAAGGGAGCATCGGCAAACCAGTCTGGTGGGGAGAAAGCACAAGTCGACGGTTGGCATCCACAGCACCAGCTCAAGGCAACAAAGTCTGTTAAGGTCTAGGGTCAGACTCTGTATGACGTTGACTCAGGACTTGTGCCCCGACCAATGGGAATCTGGTACGTAACCCACAGGTACATTAGCATATCAGAGAACTAGAATGTGGATAACAATTTCCCGTGTGCTATGTAGGTCATGTCCACGGCATTAGCCCTCATTCCATCTTGTCTGTCACTGCCACTCGATGCTGTCAGTACTAGAAACTGAGCATTGGGCAGATTCCCATGGAAACTGGGCTAGCCTATTTTGAAGGAGGCTTTTGGGCATCCTTTTTTCAAAACGTTTCCACGCAAATATTCTCATCAGCTTTTTCTGTTTCCCAGAGATGCTGACAAGCCTGGTGAAGGTTAAAATGGAATTCAGTCCTTTCTCCTTGATCAAATAGTTTTCTTTGTTCTGAAAAGACAGTAGTAAATTCCAAAGCTGCTGCATTGGAAGGGGATTAATTATGTTTGCAATGGTTTTCTTTTTTGACTTTACTATCTATTTAATACATGCCTGGGGGTCAGAGGATGAAGCACGTTGTTCCAGCTATCACAATCACACTTGTTGTCTGAAGGAGGCAAAAAGGATTTTTTTTAATCAGATGACAATTCAAGGTGTCATCAGGTAATGGGTAATGACCATCTAATGCAGAACTCCATTTCTATCACAGACTGACTGAAGTTCTTTCAGCAATCTAAGGAGAAAAAAGACCCCACTGCATGTTGCCTGTTGCTATGGAAATACTCTCTAACGGTAGGAAGATGCTTTTATTTTAGTTAGTGGGCTGGAGTGATTCCAACAAAGGGAAAGAGTTGTTAAGAATAAGCATTATTTTCTTGAGGGTTGGAAGATACTGCATTTGACCACATGGCTTTCTATTGTCAGACTTCCCAAGTGCTTATATACCTACTGTTAACGGTTTGCTTCATCACTCATCCACACTCTCTGGGTTGAGCCCTACTGTGTAAAAAGAGAGGCAGCAGAGGATATAAGCAAGGGTGTGCTTTTAAATGTTTAACAACCAGCTGCATGGGTGTCATTTAACATGCATTTTTTGTTTTTTACATTTTCTCCATCACTTTCCTAAGTCTAGACAATCAACGGAACAATAAACCAAGCTCTGCTTGGAAGCATTTCCAAGGTTTAACCTGCTGGCTGGTCTGCCTCTGACAAGTCTCTCCCCACCCCAGCCCATCCTCCACTCCACTGTCAGGATGATCTTCCTAAAGGATGGATACAGTCATGACACTCTCCCCCACTACTTAATAAACTCCAGTAGCTATCACCTCCAGGATCAAATACAAAATTCTGTTTAGCATTCAAAGCTTTTTACAATCTGGCCCTCTTCTACCTATTAGAGGTAACTAGATGGCTCAATGATGAGAACGCTGGGCCTAGATTAAGGAGGATCTGAGTTCAAATCCAGCCTCTGATATTTACTAAGTATGTGACTCTGGGCAAGTCATTTAACCTCTGTCTGTCTCAGTGTCCTCACCTATAAAATGGGAATAACAATAGCACCTGCCTTCAGAGTTGCTGTACAGTACCTGGCATATAGTAGGTGCTTAATAAATGCTTGTTTCTCCTTTCCTATTACATCCTTTGAAGGGAAGACATGGGGTTGGCATACTACTGAGCTAGGGAAGTAGTCCTACTAAAGACTGATAATCTTTGCATTGCCAATGTAAATAGCTCACCTATCCTACCCTGGCCACTTGTTTTGTAGAGAGGAGAAATCAAGACCCAGGTCTGGAAACTCTTTTTTCAATTTACCAAGTATTTACTAAGCACCTACTATGTGCTTAGTAAGAGAAAGCTTGTGTAGGGTGTGGAAAGCCAGCTTTGATTTTGGGGAGACCTAGGCACAAGTTCTGCTTCTGATGCACATTGCTTGAGTGATCTTGGACAAGTCACAACTTCCCAGTGCCCCAACACAACATTGTAAGACAGGAATTCTTAATCTGCAGTCCAGTGAACTTTAAAAAACTGTATCTCAATATACTCAATTCCTTTTGTAATCCTATGTATTTTATTTTATGCATTTAAAAATATCACTCTGAGAAGGGGTCCATAGGCTTCACCAGACTGCTAAAGAGGTCATCACACACACACACACACACACACACACACACACACACACACACACACATTCACACAAAAGTTAGGGACTTCTAGGACTATCAGTTGCATAATATTTGCTGATATTCATTGGTAGATGGAATTTTATCATTAGGAATTTGCTGTCCCAGCAAAATCATAGGTCAGGTAAAAAAAAATGCTCCTAGCACCATATGAATCACTGTGGGGCATAGCATATGATAGGTTACTGCCCTCAGGCTCTTATCATTTACCCAAACCCCAAAAGACTAAGACATAATGAAGCAAATAGAGAACAATGTCAGACAATGTATGTATGCAGTATACATATATAATGACTTAAATGAATACTGAATATAAACAATGACCAAAAAGAAAAAAAAATCCTTAAAACCATGATGCATACAAGATGGCCAACAATCAGTTGAGGAGAGTCATCTTGATCTGCCCTTCTCTGCCAGCTGTCATCTTGTCTTTCTCCTTCCTTTACTGGCTAAACTCCTTGTAAAGCCCCTACTTCTTCTCTTATTCCCTCTTAATTCTATAGTTTTGCTTGTGACCTCATTATTCAACTCCAACTGTCCGCCACAAAGTTCTCAGTGATCTTTTATTTACCAAATGTAATAATCTTTGCTCAGTTCTCATCTTTCTTGACCTCTCTTCAGCCTTTGACATTCTATCATTTTTTTTCTGCTTGCTTCTATCTTCTCTCCAGATTTTATCAACATGCTTTCTCCTGGTTCTCCTACCTGCCTGACCACTCCTCTGCCTCTTTTGCTGGATCTTCAACCGGTCATAGTCACTAATTGTAAATGTTACGCAAAGCTCTTCTCCTTCCATACAATTTTGCTTGGTGATCTCATCAGCTCCCATAGATTCAATTTATCTTTCTATACAGATGATTCTCAGATCTCTTTGCCCAGTCCTAACCACTCACAAACTCCAATCTAATGCCTCCAACCACCAATTGGGCATCTTGAACTAAATTTCCCATAGACATCTTAAATTCAAAATGTCCTAAACTGGCATTACCTTTCCTCCAAAACTGTCCCCCCTTCCTAACTTCCCTATTACTGTTGAGGGCACAATTGTGTTCCCAGGCACCCAGGCTCAGAAGCTAGTTGTTGTCCATGACTCCTCATTGTCTCTTACCTCTCCACATCAAATTTATTGGCAAATTTTTATCAATTCCACCTTCGCTATCACATCTTATATACACCACCTTTTCTGTTCTGACACTGCCACCACTCTGTTGCAGACCTTCATCCCTTCATCTCTGGACTATTTCTATATAGCCTATTGGTTGGTTTCCCTGTCTGTTTCAGGATATCTTCCACTTAGCTAGTAAAGTGATCTTCCTAAAGCACAGGTCTGACTATATCATCCTCCTATTCAATAAATTCCCTGTTACATCCAGGAACAAATATAAAATCTCATTTGACCTTTAAAGTCCTCTATACCCTCACTCCTTCCTACCTTTCTGGTTGTCTTACATTTTATTCTCCTCCAGGTACTCCATAATCCAATGGTACTTGTCCTTGCTGTTCCTCACACAACACTCCATCTCTTGATTCCATGTATTTTCACTGGTTATCCCCAATCCTTTGAATGATTCCCCCTCCTTGTCTCTACCTCCTGGCTTCCCTTACTCTATTTATGTGTCAGCTAAAATCCCACTGTCAGCAGGCAGGGTTTCTTCATCTCCCTTAAATGCTAGCGACTTCCCTTTGAGATTACCTCCAATTTATTCTGTATTTATCTTGTTTGTACATAATTGTTTGCATTTTGTCTCCCCCATTAGATTGTGAGCTCCTTGACAAAAGGAATGGTTTGTGCCTTTCTTTATGTCCCAAGTGCTTAGCACATTGCCTGATACATAGTAAGTGCATTATAAATGCTTGTTGATTGTTAACTGTTTTCTTCTTCTCTCCTGACTACAGTCCTTCTTCCTCCCTTTCTTATCCACAAAATCTAGTCCTAGAGTTATTTTTTGAGTAGGGAAAGGTAGGCTTTGGACAGTTCTAGCTGCCTTTGAAGGGATGTCCATGGTCAAAGCAGACAACCAACAGGTAATGAGCCTCTTAGTTCTTAGTGAGGCTAATCCTTGGGCATCTGGCACAACCTCATTCTTCTCCAGGTAGCACTCCACACTTCCTCTACCATGTCCTCCCTTCACCAGCTTTTCAGGTTCCTTTTTTTTTTAATGTTGTCTTGTCCCATTAGAACTTAAGCACAGGTACTATCATTTTTTTCTACTTGTTTGTATTTCCAGCACTTAGCATACTGCTTGGCATTGTAAACACTTAATAAATGCTAGTTGAATGACTGTTTACTGACTGCCTCTCATTGGGGCTATTCTAGAAATTTTTGTGATTTGGTATAACCTTTCAGACCTTTACACCTTTTTGGTTTAACTTTTGTGGACCCAAGATGACCACTAGACTGGTTATTGACAAACATTGTGGACTGGAGTCCATAAAATTGGCTATGTAAGATCAAGCAGCTTTCTCCTGAAAGGAGAAAGGAGCTTTTGAATATCAGATTAAAGAAAAAAGGAACAAAAATAGCAAGAGCAACAACTTCACAGCTGACACAGACTTGCCAATTAATTGCAATTTAGTCTTTAAGGATGTTGGCACTCAAGGTAAGTGTCCAATACTACTTCAAGGAAAATAATCCTCCTTAATTAGTTTTCAAGTAACCATAAAGGAGGAAAAAGACTCACAGCACATAATACTCACTAATTACTTTGTTTTCCTTCTGTCTGCAACTGTTTCCGGAAGTCCAAAAATGTGGATGTTAAGAATGTGACCTTCCTTTTTCCTTCAAGCTTTAGAGCTACCTTGAGGCTTGGGGATGAGTGATGTGCAGATTAAGGAATGGTACCCAGGATAACTTTCAGGTATCTTTGCGACTGGGAAATATAAGCTTAGCTTTATAGTTACTAGAAGTTAAAGTCAGAAGAATCAATATAGATCACCTAGCCAAGATGCTTCATTTAATAGATAAAGAAGTTGAAGGCCAGAGAGATGGACTGACTTATACATTGACACACATCTAGTCCATCACACCTCACATTTATATATGACTTTGCCAAGTATTTTATGTACATTATCTCATTTGCTTTTCTCAATGACCCTATGACATAAGTGTCATTGTTACCTCCATTTAACAAATGCTAATGGGATGTTAATTGTTACCTCCGTTTAATATATGTCAGTGTCATTGTGTCTTGCTCAGGTTCACACAACTATTCAATTTCTGAAGCAGATTTTAAAGCCAAGTTTTCCTGACTCAAAGTCCAATATCCTATCACTATCACATAAAATGTCTTTTTTCCATGACAGGCAAGGGGCTAGAATTACACTGAACAGGAATTTCAAAAACCTCAAACAGTCTCTCTTACCAATGGTATGAACATCCTTATCACCCAACACACTATCACAAGTGCAGTGGATAGAACAGAGTCAAAAGCCAGACTCACACACTTACTAGCTGTAATTCTGGGTAAGCCATCTAACCTGTTTAGAAGTTTCCTCATGTGTAAAATGGGAATAATATTAGCACCTACCTCTGAGGATTGTTGAGGATCAAATAAGATAATATTTGTAGTGTTGTACAAACCTTACAGCACTATACAAATGTTATCATCATCATCATCATCATCATCATCATCATCATCATCATCATCATTTGCCATAGGTTCTGTTAAAGAAGAAGAGAAAATAATAGGAAGTGTTTTGTAGATGAAGTCTATTTCCACATGCCAGTGAACAGTACCTCTCCACTGCTGCCTTGAAATAATTACAACAAATTCGCCAAGGAAGAAAAGTACGTACCAATGCTAATATATGCCAAAAGTTTATTCTGATGGCTAGTATTAGATCCTTCTCTGTATTAAAAGCAAAGCAGTATTTTCTGTTTGCACCATAGGAGGAAGAAGTACTGATTGCTGTTGAGGTGTGTGTGAGCTCACCATGGCTCTGATGATCCACAGCTGGGCAGCAATTATCTCCCAACTCCTTTGCCAGTCCTTCTATTCAGTGGTCACAGTACACATGTATGTAGTGTGACATGTCACCCTCACCTCAGGGCACTATGTCAATCATGTAAATTAGTCCCATATCATGCAATCAAAACTTAAAAGAAATCAAGCAATGAACTATTTTCATCCTTTCTGCTTTATATGGGTACAGTTTTTTAGGAGATTTGTGATTGTAAGGAAATCAGGTGTTTTGGCTCCTGGGTGATACTTATGTTACCTCTGTCTAATGTGTTTCTTTGGAGGTTCAGTAGTAGTCTAAACTTTCAAGAGTGATTTCTTGTGTAAGAATGATAAAACATGTTCTGCTTGGCCTCAAAGGGCAGGATGAGAAACAATGAGTAGGAGTTAAACGGAGGTAGATTTTTGTTCGATGTGAAGAAGGAGATGCTAGCAATGAAAGCTGTCCAAAACTGGAATGTCCTGTCTTGAGACATAATTACTTCCCTGTCTTGGGGACTCTTTATCTTCCAGCCTGGGGTGAATTAGCACTTGTAAGGGCTTATTAAAATAGACATTATTATTTCTGTTAAAATAGAAATTATTATTTTTATTAAAAAAGAAATTTTTACTTCTATTAAAATAGAAATAGTTTCATGGTTGAGGTCAATTGAGTCAATCAATCAAATGACCTCATCCTCCTTAAAATATAACAATATGCTATGCTGATACCTTTATCAGGTGAGAACACCTGAATTCAGTCAACCAATAAGAAATTCAAACAAGGCATGAACAAGGTATGAACAAGCTCTGGGCATCTCCCTTGAATCCATTACTCAATCAATAAAAGGCATTTCAACTAGGTGCGCCAGAAGTCTGGATTGACTGAGGAAATTGGTCACCCTCTATGGGGCTTATAGGAACCAGGAAACTAGTGGGGGATTGGGCATTTGAGTGGTTTGAAGCTTAATAGTTCAAGCCTCCAGTCAAGCCCCTGAGAATCATTTGGGGTGGGGGGAAGAAAAACAGCTCCAACCCCAGCATTGGCATTTGGCACCATTTGGCCTTGTGGCTCAGGTTGGGGCAGAGACTCAGGTTTGAGGATTTACAGAAAATTGATACTCAGGGAATCTAATGCAAGCATGAGCTTCATTAATATATGGTACAGCAAGAAAGTAAGCACACATACATATACACAAATAATATTTGGCACCATACAGAGATTCGATCAACCAGAGTCAGATGCGAGGAAGACACGTGCGGATTTCTTGTGAGATCTTAGTGGGAATGCATGCTTAGAGTGGAGTCAGTGTAGGAAAGTTTTATACCTTAAAGATGGGCTGGGTTAAGAACAAGTTAACTGATGCCTGATATGAAAGGGGGCACTCCTAATCAGACCCAGATGTGGTGGGAAAATTCCCTGAGTCATTTGTTGATACCAGACTTGGAGCTTTCTAATCAGGACCAGATAGTAGATGAAGGTCTGAATCCATAATCAGGGATCCTAGAAATGGGAGTTGGCATGCAGCCACTGCAGTCGGCCAGGAACTTTGTCCATTCAGGTGATGCAATTGCTACATATAATATAAGATCAGACTGAGTCAGGACGGTGAAAAAAGTATAGACTGTCTACTATTGCTTATGTGTTTATGGTGATTAGGACCACTTAGCCTAAGTGACACCATATTGGAATTCTATCACTTTATATATACATACATATACATATATATATATATATACATATATATATACGTATATATATATATACGTATATATATACACACACACACATACATACATACATACATATATATATATACACACACACATATATACATATATATACACACACATATACATATATACATATATATACATATATATGTGTGTATGTATGTATATATATATATATAATATATAATTTTTTGTTTTGCTTAGTCAATTGAGGTTCAGTGACTTGCCCAAAGTCACACAGCTAGTAAGCGTCAAGTGTCTGAGACTGGATTTGAACTTAGGTCCTCCTGACTCCAAGGCCAGAGCTCTATCCACTGCACCACCTAGCTGCCCCAATTCTATCGCTTATATTAAAACTTCAAATAAGATTTTTCAAAACTCACAATTAAAACACTCTATCTTAGTTGTCAGTCTATGTCTCCTCCCCTGCCCCTTGACCAGAAGAAGACCATGAGAATTTTAGAGGTTTAAGAGATTTTTGGACTTTCCATTGGGCATTTTTTCCCAGCAGCACCCCTGAAAGAGCTGGTTCAATGTCTGCATTCAGGAGTCAAGGATGAAGGAGGCACACTCTAGAAAGACCAATTCAAGGTCATATAAAGAGCTTAGTAAGAAATTACACCATGCCTAAAGGAATCCCCAATGAAGGAGTGTTCCAGCAAGTAAGAGCTCTGAGTTACCCATTTGCTACATGTTCTCTCTAAGCTTGAGTCCACTTTCCACGGGAATATTGGAATTTGTCACAGAACTCGGGGCGGGGGGTGTTTTGTACCAATGCTGTTATTCCTTAGTAAAAAAAGGTACCCCATTCTTTAAAAAAAATGCCAATTAATTCTGGCTGATTCATTGATATCATCTCATAACAATGAGGGAAGCATACTCATGGGAGCTCATGAACTAGATCATTGAAAACACAACCACCAACCCCTCAGTGTTCACTATAACATAAAGGGGGAGATGTAGCCACAAACTTCCAGGCATCCAACCTACCAGTAAGAGTAGTGGAGGGGACATTGAAAGAATAGCTCCAAAGTCTGTGCTATAATAGAGTCATTGATTTAGAGTTGGAAAGTACCTTGAAGATCAGTTACTTCAACTCCCTCCTTTTACAGATCAAGAAACTAAGGCCCAGAGAGACCAAATGTCTTACCCAAGTCACAGGTACAGGTAATAAGTTACAGAATCATTATCTGAATCAGTATCCTCTGACTACAAGGTAAACACTTTTCACTTGACCATCTGAGGTTAGCACCCATAATGTAACATTTTAGAGGCAGAAGAGACAAAAGACATTACAAACTATAAATTACCCCATTATTTTACAAATAATAGAATCTCAAGTTAGAGTGGATATCAGAAACCTTCTAGTTCAAGCTGTACTTGATGCGAAGTCCTCTCTACAGCATTTCCAATAAGCGATCTTTGTTGAATGCTTAGGGTAACCTACCACTTCCCTAAGTAGCCCATTCTATGCTTGGATAGTTCTTTAAGCCTAAATCTCTCTCTCTCTCTCTCTCTCTCTCTCTCTCTCTCTCTCTCTCTCTCTCTCTCTCTCTCTCTCTCTCTCTCTCTCTCTCTCCTTCTCTCTTTCTCTCTGTCTCTCTCTCTCCCCCTGTCAGTCTGTCTATCTGGCTCTGCCTCTCTCTCTGTCTCAAATTTTCACTCAGTTTTCTTATTGTTTCCTATGGGACCAAGGAGAACAAGTCTAGTCTCTCTTCCACATGACAGCACTTCAAAGACTTAAAAACAGCTCTCATGCCCCATTCCCCAAGTCTTCTCTTTCTTTACTAAACATTCTCTATAACTTCACTTTTTTGTTTCAGAAGATGGGGGATAGAAAAAGTCTATGAAGAACTTGATATGACTTTCCAAATTAAATCAATAGAAAATAATGTCACTTGGTAACATCAATGAAAAGGTGGACATATGAAAGGATGACAAAGCTATACTGAAACACATGATTCACCAGGTCACATAACCAACAAGATGGTGGACTAGACATTTTCTCTGACTCCCCACAACTTCTCAAACTTCTTCAAAACTGAAATTATGCACCAAAGATAAAGCAACTTCAACTGTTTTTTTATGGTCTAGAACACCTAAAATAGAAAAGGAGGTTAAAAAGTTAAACAACAACAAAAAAACAAAACCCAGCAACTCACACTCACTCACCCTAAGCTCACTCATCACCCCTCCTCTGCCTCCCATGCTACTGGCAACAAACCTTTATTAGCAGACCCAATGTTATAACATAAGCTTACATCAAAACACATCCTTGCATCTTGTTCTTCCCTGCCTCCTTTCTAGTGTTTTAGAGGCCCCATCACTAGGCTGTGAAAGTTTGCTCAGACCTCAACAGCCAGCTTGTCCATATCCCTTCAGGAGCAAAGGCCTTCAGGGGGCTGCAACCTGGAAGTACTCTACTATAAAGCTCTGTACTGCCAGTACTGGGGAAAGTAGACTCTAAACTTCTGGTGCCAGGTTATAGAACTAAGGAATAGAGAGAGTAAGATAGGTCACTGGGAGAGAATATGACACACATAGGGGGCTATGCAGTACTCCACTAAGCCTGAGGCCAGTTCTGACTACCCAAAAGTCAGTTGGGATACAGGCATAAGCTGGTGAATTGTGAATTGCCAATTATGGGAGGAGGCTGAGATGCTTTGAGATCCAGCTCCCTTAGGGGGCTTAGAAATCACAACCAGAGAGGAAGAAGTCAGAAAGTGAGTAATAAGGAAAATAAGGGAGGAACAATTAAAAGTACCAACGATTTTACAAAGTAGAAATCTCAGCGACCTTGAACATAAACAGACAAATCAACTGAAAAAAAATAGGAACAAAAGGAAATATGGCCTCCAGAACTAGTGAACAAATTTAGGCGTCCATGAATAAATACTGCAAAACATGGAAGATTATATAGCGATAGAAGACCCTGTGGAATTTGAGAACATGGAACCACAATACATTGTTCTTGAGTAGTTTAAAAAAGAGATGCACATGTGAGCATAATAATGTCCTGCACAACAAAAAATGAGCAGAACAGAAAAAAACTTGAATCTGCGATGGCAAGCATCACCAAAGAAAGAAAAGAGAGAAAAACAGAATAGGAATGTAAATACACAGAAGTGTATTCTAGAAGAAGAGAAATTTAAAAATAAATAAAATTAAATCAAAATAAAATATTCTCAAAGCAAAACATATGGATCTCAAATATAAGAATAGTAGAGACAATAACAAATATTGATCTGTGATTCCTTTATTGTTACCATGTGCTTGATCTTCCACAAAATGGCATTCTCACTGGCCTTGTGCTTAGCTTTCCCTTTAATACAGATTGCTTGAACTCCAATTGTTTTTAGCAGTGTTGGGATCTGGACTTCAATTTTCTGGGTCAGCAAGAAGGGCTTGAAGTTAAATTAATGACAACTTTGACCTCCAATTTATTCTGTCCCACCTCCTGAACCAAGTTGATCACCAGGAATGAAAGGATGATGTCCTTGGTGGTCTGGTCCCTTACAAGCCCAAAGTCCCCATATGAGAGAATGAAATTGTTGGTTTCTAAGACTCAAACTTGATGAGTCGCACACTGGTGGAAAGTGTAGTCATCTATGGTAATGGACTGCTTCCCACTTTTTCCCATTTCATCAGCTGTGCTCTTTCCCATCTTGTTATTCATAACATACTTGCTTTGAGATGTGCCCTCAGGTGCTCAAGTATCATTTCATCACAGCTTGGCCAGACACATGGACTCTTAACTGCATTTGAGGAGACGTGAGCAGATTGACACTCTCAAGCACATTCGGGAAGAGCTCATTTTGCTGAAATTTGATGCCCTTATTGCCACCAACCAATCTTCTCCATCACCCGGCTGCTGATCTGAGACTGTTCTTCCTTTGTCTGATGCTGGTTCTTAATGATTTGCTGAGTGATAAAGGATTTTAGAGCTCTGGCGTCAGAGTTTTGTGGGTAGCTGAAGTCCATGATCTCATCCAGAAACGTATAGATGAGTACAAAGTTGTTTTTGATGCTCTCTTCATGATCTTTCCAAAGTAGACAGCCATTGCATCTCACATTTAAAGAGGAACTTGAAGATCATGGCAGCATTGACATTTTGCTTGGTGATGGCTGTCAGCCGAATGTTGGAACACTTGACATGGAAGAAACTGGTGTGGGCAATGTTGATGATGGAGGAGTGCACCTGCTACCCAGTATGAATAACACTGACTCAGAGGTTGTCCATAGAATTCTGCTCAATAACATCTCAGTAGTCATGAGAGATGAGCAGTTCCCCCTTGTGATTGTAAATGAAGAACCCTCTAATCATGGTAGCAACTCAATCTCCCTGCCCGTGGCTCTGCTCTGAGAACAGACCAGTTGCTGCTGTGACCTGGCCCTCCATGTCAACTTTTCTGTCAGTCTGTGCATGGCTCTGGCTCCTCCACTACCTTCTCCTCTGATGCCACTACTCCCAAGAACCCTCAGACACTTTCTATAGCTGTGTGACCCTGGGCAAGTCATTTAACCTCTTCAGGTCATGGTTTGCTCAACTGCAAAATGTGGATAATAATAGCACCCATTTCCAAGGGTTGTTATTATGAAGATAAAATGAGATGATAGTTATAAAGTGCTAATCATAGTGCTTGGAATATAGTAGGAATTCAATAAATGATTGTTTCCTTCCTTTTTTCCCAATATGGGAGTCATTTCTATGTCATTTGGCTATTACAGGTCCCCACTTCTTAGGGCAAGATACCTAATACCACATTAAAATCAATACCACATTAGAGGAAACAATATAAAAGAGAAGACAATATGGGCCAAAAGGGAGGCAACTCTAACATGAACTATTTAAATGGCCTGACCCTGGCTATGAGATATAGATTAAAAAAGAGATGATATCAGGGCATTCATCACCTCCTAAGGAGGTTTTAACAATGTAAGTAAGTTGATACAATGAGACCAAAGAATTCTAGAAACTACCTGATGTTGCCAAACAGAGAGGGATGGCAGCCAATGGCAACACTAGTTGAGAATAAAAACTTCTATATAAAAATCTTACGGAGGATGCTGCTGCAAGTTTATGAAAAGCATGCTTTTTAGTCATTTCACTCATGTCTGACTCTCCTTGACCCATTTTGGAGTTTTCTTGGTAAAGATACTGAATTGGTTTGCCAATTTCTTCTTCATGTCATTTTGCAGAAGAGGAAACCAAGGCAAACAGGGTTAAGTGACTTGCCTGGGGTCACCCAGCTAGTAAATTTCTAAGGCCAGATTTGAACTCATGAAGCTGAGTCTCCCTGACTTCAGGCTTGGAACTTTATCCACTGTGCCATGTAGTATCATCTTTGAAAAGTGAGATGCAGTGCAAAGATAGCCAAGTTCATTAAAAGCTTGGCAAGAGATTTATCCAATCCAAATTATCCCAAGGGCATTTAAGAATAAAATTAAAAGGAGGACAATGGGCAGATGAAAAAGGGAAAGCACCTATACAGACTTCTCTAACGGATTCCTTTTTTCACCAATAACAATAGATCTGTATTTGGCTGTACTATTGCTGTCTCCTATTATGCTGCCTGATGAGAAGACACCAAAGAAAACCAAGATGAAAAGGCCATCTGATTAGACTGGGTCTAATACCCAGGAGGGGTCCTGTGAGAGGTGATACAATTTATAAACCATTAAGGATCCAAATCTCAAGTTATCTGGAAAAGGGGAGGATATCAAATTCATGGAAAATATAGACCTTATAACCAAAAACATTGTCTTCAAGACTCTGCTCTCAGAAGTTATTAATATGTATATGTGTGTGTGTGTGTATACATACATATATATACATATACACACATTTATAAGTATGTATATATACATATATATCTTCCATGTATATATTAATATCTTATAATCCTTGACAAGTGAAACAACAGAGAAAACCAATGACCAGCAGATTATTAATATTAAGCAACAGAGCAACTAGAAAGCAAGTTTGCAGGAAGTGTTTTACACAGTCATGGACAGTGTTCAGTTCAGACTAGACATCAATATTCTTCCCAGTATACTATACAGCTATGAATAATGTTATATAACAGTATAGCAACAATCAAATTTTTGGGTCACCCAAAGGGCAATGGAGAGACACAGTGGAGTAGGTTATGCCCTGTCACCTTTGTAGTTTGTTCAAGAGAAGTGGCACAAAGCATATGAGGGAGGTGTATGAATGGAAAAGGATGGCCAAGGTCCTCAGGATCAATCTATAGGGAGATCGGTTAACAGGTATATGCATGTGTATCTTGGAAAAGAGAAGGCTTAAGAGAGACTTACCTTTCTTCATATTATTTGAAGGGATGTCATGTGGAAGGGGAATTAGGCTTGTTCGCTTTGGTTCACAAGTGAGAAAAAAGAACAATGGTTGAAATTCACAGAAAGGCAGGTTTCTCCCAAGTTAGCATTGGTCAAAAGCCACAATGACTGGGGCAGCTAGGTGGGGCAGTGGATAGAACACTGGCCTGGAGCCAGGAGTACCTGATACCAAATCTGGCCTCAGATACTTGCTAGCTGAGTGACCCTGGGCAAGCCACTTAACTTTGATTGCCTTCTCCTCCCCCAAAACATAGTGACATGGGCTGCCCAGGGAAGTAATGGGTTCTTTCTCACTTGAGATGTTTAAGCCGAGGCCAGGGCACTCCCTGTCAGGGATGATACAGAAAGAGGTTCTTGCTGAGGGGTGGACGAAATGGTCTTGGAGATCTCCTCCAGCTCCTAAATTCAATCATCCTGTGAACATCAATGATGGGGTAATGACAAACAAGTATTTTCAGCAACAAGGTCAGAGCAGAATTCTCTTCTTCCATTTCAGATTAATCTTCTCCTGGACAGATCTGGCATGTACCTCTTCCGGCCAGAACTCTTCAGTAGCTCCTTATTGCTAACACTATTGAGTATATAAATACCTTTATCTGGCGTCGAAGTCCATTTACAATGAGGCATCTTTGACTCTTCAGTCTTGTCTTATACTGCTTCCTGTCATATCCACTACGCAGCCACATTTGAATACAGGCTTATGGGAATGCTATTCCAGGTCCTACGCTTTCCTGGCTTCATATTCTGTCTCATGGCATGCCTGGAATGCTCTCCCCTTCCCTTGCTGCCCCTCCCCACTAATTTTGTAAAACCCAACTCAAATGTTTTATTCTCAGTGATAACCACCAGTGGGTAATGACCTTTCACCTTTTGTCCTCTTATAACACTTCTGTTTTCCATTTTATTAATTCTTTCACCGTGGACAACTTTCTATTTTAATCAATAAACATTAATTAAACGCCTATTATGTGCCAGGCATTCTGCTAAGTACTGGGAATATAAAAAGAGGCAAAAGACAGTTCCTGCCCTCAAGGAGCTTACATTAAATGGGGGAGACATAATGAAAACAAATATATACAAAGCAAGCTAGTTGGAGAGAAGGAGGGAGAGCATTCCAGGTATGGAAGTCAGAGAGAAAAAAATGCCTGTAGCCAAAAGATAGATTGTCTTATTCCTGGAACAGCCAGGAGGCTAGTGTCACTGTATCAAAAAGTGTGTGTTGAGGAGGAAAGTATAAAAAGACTGGAAAGACAGGAGGGGGCAAGGTTATGAAGTAGCATATCGTATTTGATCCTAGAGGCAATAGGAAGCCACTGGAGTTTATAGAGTGGGGGTGACATGCATGGACCTGTGCTTTAGGAAAATCACTTTAGTGCCTGAATGGAGGATGTATTGGAGTGGGAAACAGACCTGAGGCAGGCAGAGCCACCAGAATATATATGTCTTATTTATATCTGCATGTAGCCTGCTGTTGGGTCTGCCTGCCTCAAGTCACTCTATACATACATATATTCATATAGGTATATATGTATATATACATATATATACATGTATATATACACACATACAGATATATACATTGTATGTGTGTATACAGACACACACACACACATACATATTCTACTGTGCTTTAAAGTCAACAAAAGCATGGACTGAGTCTTAACTTTTTCCTTTAAAAACTCTATGACGTATATAATTCAGTTATTATTTCCATTTTGCAAATGAGGAAACTGAGACCCAAATTTGACTTAGGTTCATCCAACTAGAACTAGATTTGGGACCCAAATAAGGGTTTTTTGTCACTAAAATCAGTCCTTAGAACCTCAGAGTTAGGAGGAACCTCAGAGCCATCTAGTTCAACCTGTATTTGAATAAGAGAAGGTCCTTTTGGAAATCTTTCCTATCACACCATCAAAGTATTAGGTTTTTTAAAAAATATTATTGGAAAAGGCCAAAGGTAGTATTTCTATTTCAATTCTGACAAAAGATTGATGTTCATAAGACAATGGTTACTTAGAAACATAGAGTTTCCAGGTATTATATTCAACAAAGGTTTGTATAAAAAGAAGAAAATGAAGAGGAGGAAGAAAATCTACTAACTGTCTAATTTAGTGCTAATTTAGGACAAATTGCCTAAGTCTGGGTTTTGGAAAGCAAGCAGCTGCCTGTCTTGTGAGGGTGGTAGCTGAGTCTGAAGGCCATAAGACATGTTTGTCTGTACAAGGCAGGAGAAGAACAAAGCGCAGATGGTGGTGGTGGTGGGGAAATAAACCATTTTAAAATAGCTATTTTCCTTGGATGCAAGCACAGTATGCAAATTGTGAGGTTGCAAGAAATGGAATTTGCAAGCCCATGAAACTTTTGTGGGTTTCTGAAGTCAGGTAAGATGATGCCAGGAGAAGCTAACTTGCTGTAAGGAAAATAGTAATGATTAGAGCTTCACTCTTAGAACCAGCACATTGTTTTGTCCTGTTTTTTTTTTTTTTCTGAAGGAAAAGAGATGTTGAATGTCTGTTAGATGAATGCTTGTTAGCACCTACTATGGGTAAGATATCATGCTTTGTTCATAGGAGACAATTGCTAAATTACTATTTAATTGAGCAAAACTGTTCATTTAATTAGACTAAATTATTGCTTTGGCATGACTTCAGATGGAATAATTGGCACTACAGGGACAAACTTCATGGAATAAATGTGACATATGGAGTATTGGACTCTCTGTTTAGGGGAAGGGAAATTAGAGGGGAAATGTATCTAATAAGCTTTGCATGAATAGGTCAGGTACATTAGAAAAAAATAACAAGAAAATTCATTTGGAAGAACAAAAAGTCAAGAACATCAAAGGAACTAATGAAAAAGTGTAAAGAAAGGAAGTTTAGCAATATCAGATCTTAAACTATATCATAAGGCAATAATTCTCAAAACTATCGGGTACTGGCCAAGAAATAGAAAGGTAGAACAGAGTAGACATACTGTTCACAGAAGCAAATAAACATAATAACTTTATATTGACAAGTGTAAAGACAAGATTTTGGGATAGGAATTCAGTATTTGGTTAAAAAAATGTTGGGAAAGCTAGAAAGAAGTATGGCAGAAATTAGGCATTGACCATTATCTTACACCATTTACCAAGATAAAGTCAAAATGGATATATGACCTACATATGAAGAGAGATATTACAAGAAAATTTGAAAAACATGGAACATACTACTTATCAAACTTATGGATAGGTAAACAATTTATGAATAAACAAGAAATAGCAGAGTGAGGTATAAAATGGATAATTTTGATGATATTAAATTAAATAGGTTTTGTGTAAATAAAACAAATGTAGCCAAAATCAGAAGGCAAGCAGAAAACTGGGAAGATGTTTTTATAGTCAGTTTCCCAGATCTCAAATATATAAACAACTTTGTCAGATCTATAAGAATATTAGTCGTTCCCCAATTGATAAATGATCAAAGGATATGAACAGGCAGTTTTTAGATAAAAAAGCAAAATAATTTATAGTCATATGAAAAAATGCTATAAATCATTATTGATTAGAGAACTGCAAAATAAAACTGCCTTGAGATATCATTTTATATCTATCAGATTGGCTAGAATTGAGGGGAAAAGAGACAAATGTTGGAAAGAATGTGGAAAAATTGGGACACTAATTCATTGTTGACAGACTTGTGAACTGATCCAACCATTTTGGAGAGCAAATGGAACTATGTCCAAAGTATTATTAAATTGCCTATATCTATACCCTTTGACTTAACAATATCACCACTAGGGCTGTTTCCAAAGATGACTAGGGGAAAAGAAGAAGAACCCGTATGTTCTCAAATATTTATAGCAGCTCTCTTTGTGGTGGCAAAGAACTGGAATTTGTGGGGATGCTTGTCAATTGGGTAATGGCTGAACAAACTGTAGTATATTATTGTGATGGAATATTACTGTGCTCTAACAACTGATGAGCTTGATGATCTTAGAAAAACATGGATAGATTTGCATGAAAAAATGAAAAGCCAAATGAACAGAACCAAGAGAACGTCATATACAGTAACAGCAATATTGTTTTAAGAACAACTTTGAGTGACTAAGTCATTTTAAGTATTATAAATACCCCAATTAGCTACAAAGAGCACGTGAAGGAAAATGCTATCTGAATCCAGAGAAAGGACTGATAAATAGGTGTGTATGAAATGATTTTACATGTATATGTATATTTGTAAATATATATTTATACATACAGACATGTCTATGTCTAATGGTAACCATCTCTAGGGCAGGGAAAGGAGAAGGAAGAAGAAAATGGAGAAAAAAAAAGGAAATGTACATAACTTTATTGTATATTTAAAAGGAATAGCAAGTTGTAAATAATAGATTTGCTGTTTCATGTGCAATCATCTTTTTATTATACTATGCTATGAAAATGCTTGCTTTATTCCATAAACTAAAAATAAAATAAATAATTTTAAATGAATAGACCAGGTATGTCTGTGTGACTGGTAAACATTGTGTTAATGGGGTCAAAGTTCAGAGGACTGAGCCCGGAGGAGGACAACCAAGAAGATGAAATAATTGGATAACGTCATACAAAGGTCAGAAAAAGGAATTGTTCATGTTTATCAGGAAGAACAGAAGATTTGAGAAGCATCTGAAGACTACTCATGTGGAAGACAAATTAGTCCAGTTCTGCTTGGCCTCAGAGGGCAGATCCAGAAGCAGGAGATGGAAGTTTCAGAGATGGAAATTTCAGAACCATGTTAATTTTTTAAAAAGTTTCCTAGCAATTAGAGCTAACCAAAAGAGAAACAGACTGTCTATAGTTAGCTTTACTGACGTTCTGATAATTCTTCTTGGTTTTTGTTGTTGTATTTTTTTTATAAAGAGTAAGTCACGCCATACTAACCCTGTCCTTCTTGTGTATGCTTAATAAGTGTTCATTGAATTGAATGGGATTTCCCCATCTGTAAAATGGGGATAATTATCATCTACCTACCAGGGGCTGTTACAAGGATAGAATGATATAATAGCTATGTTTTTTAAGCCTTAAAGCACTATATAAGTACTAGCTATTATTATTCTATGTATACTAAATAGCTAGGTCAAGGGAGTGTTAAAGACCTAATATATAAGGATGTCATCAGGGTATTTGGCAGTTTTTAATGATATCTTAGTGAACTAGATGGAGAGATGCAGTTTGTATGAGTATATAATTGCATAGATTTCCAATTAGTTGAATGAAAATTCCAAAGAGCTGGGTCCCCTTCACTGGAAATCTCCAAAGTTTGGAGAGTCACTTGTAGTAAATGGTGCAGAGGGGATTATTTTTTTCATATATGGGTAATATTAAATGGCTACTGACAACCCTCCCAATGGTAATTTTCTGTAATTATGTGAATATCTTTTAAAGGTTGGCAGCATACGTTATATGCATTAACTCATTTGGACCTCACCAACCAACATCATTAATTACTATCCTTGTTTTACAGATGAGGAAACAAAGATTCAGGGAATTTAAGTGTTGACTGTGATCACATAGCTAATATCGAAGATAGTTTGGACTTAGGTCTTATGAACTCCAAGTCCAGGAACTGACAGTTTATATATGTGTGTGAATGTACATGTGTGTATTTATGTGTGCATGCATATGTGTGTTGGTAATTCCTGGATCTAGAGTTTAGAAGCTATGAGCTCAAATCCAGCTTCATTTACTAGCTTTGTGACCTTGGGCAAGTTACTTAACCTCTATCTGACTCAGTTTTTCCATCTGTAAAATGGAGATAATTATATTACCTATCAGAATTGTTGCAAAGATAAAATGAGATTATATTTGCAGTGTTTTTCAAGTCTTAAAGCCTTATATAAATACTAGATAGTATTACGCTATATATGTACATATGTACACTTCTAGTTATAAATATAACATACATAAACATAGATGAAGAAATAATAATAATAATAATAAACATTTATATAGTACCTACTAAGTGCTTTAAAATATCTCAATTTGATCCAAGACAAAAAACAAAGCAAAACAAAAGGCTGGCTCTATCATTGTACACCCATCTCCCCAGCAACAAAAATTTATGGGTCAGAAACACCGGTTTTGTATATATTCATATATTGTGAACCTGAACTAACAAAATGCTGCTAAATTGAATTGTCATAACAATGAAACATTTTCCTAACAATAAAAATGTACCTGCCCCCCAAATTATCCTTTCCTGCTCAATTCTCACCTGCCATTTTGTTTCACTTTTGCTATGTACTTAAATTCTAATTTTTCTTGTAGTCATTCATTTATATATCTTTCAGCTACTCCATAATATTCATCTTTGAATCCCCAGCACACAGAATAGTTCCCTGAACCTTATTCTTTTTTACTTGAACTATGATTTTTATCATTATAGGGAGCTCTCAGTGAGACTAATTCTATCCAATTCAATAAACATTCATTAAGCACTTACTATGGGCCAGGCACTGTGCTAAAAACTGGAGATACAATTAATAAATTAATTAATTTATAATTAATACATAGAAAGTCTCTGCCCTCCAAGAGTTTACATTCTAATGGCGGAAGACAACACACAAAAGGGGAGCTACAAAGGGGTGTGGATGATGGGTATCTACGGCATCTACTACAGGCAATGTGAAGAGGTGGTTTGTGGTGGTCAAGTGAAGGTAGGATGGTCCAGCTTTGAAGAAAGCATAATCATTGGCATGAGTTATTTTCCAAATTAAGTTGACAGAAGGACTTAGTAATCAGAGGAAAAAACCATGGTGGTGGAGGTGTTGCCAGTATGAAAAGAAGGCCCCTGGGGCAAAGGTAAATAAGTTATTCGGGGTGTCATGGGCTGGCATGCAGAAAGCATGGTGACTGGTATGCCCCCAAACAACCCAAAATACCAGAAATATTGATGTGAAATGGACCATAGTCAGATACATATAGATTCACTCACATCTTGTGCCTGAATGATTAGAGAATAAATTTCCAGGGAATCCACAGACTAGCTAGTTGAATTGGCAGATAATTTACACATGAAGCACTGAGAAAAATCAGACCTTCTCTACCAACGTTAGCCACTCTGAGAAAGAATAAAAGACAAGAAGGTTTTGAGGCCATAGCTAAGCTGTGAGGTGGGTGCAAACCCACACAAATACGTACACACACACACACACACACACACACACACACACACACACACACACACAGTAAATTTATCTCAAACTTCAATTTCCTAGAATCAGTTTTCAGATATTTGTCAGTGGCTTCTTAAATGATTCTCATCTACAATATTCTGTCTTGTTCAGATACAGAGAAATGAGACACCACAGACATTTCCGGGAAAAGCAGAGGCCAAGAGACACATGTGATTGGGCAGAAAGGGAAGTCCCATTTCAATAGAAAGGTAAGGGTGTGTGTGTGTGTGTGTGTGTGTGTGTGTGTGTGTGTGTGTTGCTATTTTTGGCAGAAATGCTTCTCATTCTTATTGAAATAAAATTTAAATTAGTCAATAACCACTAATTGACAGAGTGTGACAGGAAAACAGACATTGATCATTCAGTAAAGACTTATTAATGACTAATATGAAAATGTTTTACATGATTGCACATGTGTAGTCCCCTATCAGATTATTTACCTTTTCATTGGGGAGGGAGGGAAGCAAAAGAGGGAAAAATTTGGAACTCAAAACTTTAAAAAAAAAATCCCAACAATGATTAACTGCTTGTTATGCACAATACAAATGATTAACAATGACATTATGCTTAAAGATTCTAAGTTCTTTAATACATTATCTTACCTGAGCTTCAAGATAACCTTTTGAGGTACATACTGAAGCCATTATTTTTCCCCATTTAAAAATGAAGAACTGAAGCTTGGAGAAGGTAGTATTTTCTGCAGTTGCACATTTAGTATGCTTCAGAGGTAGGACCTAAAGCCAAATTTTCCTCACTCAGAGTCCAGCATTATATCATATACACACATACAGCACACAGATAAAGCAATGCCCTTAAGAATACTATGATATAGCAAGGGACAGTAGACACTCACACAAATACTACAATGAAAGGTAATACAGGATGAGTGCTGGATGGAATCCAAGAATCTCAGAATGGCAGAGCAGAAAGGGATCTCATGGGTGACTACTGGGACCAAACTTTCCCCAAATCTGAAATTCCTTCTACTACATGCAAGAAAAATGAAGATTCTGCCTCTGTACGAAGATCTCCAGTGAAGGGGGCAATTCATTAACTCCCAATGGAAACTATTCATTCAGGTTTTGGATAACTCTTGGTATTAGGAAGGGTTTCCCTCTGCTGGTCTCCAGATCCACCTCCTTAAAACTTCAGTCCACTGCTCTTTGTCCTTCTCCATGAGAACATGACCAATTCTAATTCTCTTCTACATGTTTGAGCATGTTTGAACAGTTTTCATGGGCCCCCTCAAGTCTTCTTCTGCCCAGGCTACACTTATTTTTAGTTCCTTCAACTTATCATTATGACTTATGCTCTTAGGTCTTAGCATTTCGGGTGTTCTCCCTTGAATGCATTTCAACTTTGTTAAAATGCCACCTAAAATATGGCATTCCAATCTGGTCCTCAATTCCCCACATACAGCCTGGCCAAGGCAGAATATAAGAAGATTTGATGTCTTTCCTTCTTAAGGCTGTGTTTTTGTGCATGCCGCTGGAGATTTCGCCAGCTCTTTTTTGGCAGCCGTAGCATAATGCTCACTTATGTTGGGATTGTGTTCTGCTAAAATTGCAGATCACCACAACCTGATAAAGACATCTGAACTTGTCAGCACTTAGAAGGGACAGCCAGGAGTTAGGAACACATGCTACCAGAACTAAAAAAAAAATAAAGTTGACACTTTGAATAGTTAGGTTGAATCAGATTAATGGTCAGCTCCCAGGCATTCATTCTGTTCTTTTCATCTTCTTTCATCTTGTTCAGACTATGAAAGGGACTTGGTCTTTCAATATGTCTCATCCCTTGCTTTAGATATCCTGATACTACCTTTGTCTGATTTTCCCGTTCATATTTGTGCTCCTTTCAATTTGTTCTCTGCCTCTTTGACCCCAGATAGAGATTTCCTTCCTGTTTTCTCAGGGGAAGGGGAGTATGTAGCTTTTCTGCTCATGAATGCTCCCTCCCCTACCCCCACAAAATAGTAGATCTTTTCTTCATATAAACTACTGCTGAGTGACCTGTCTCCTATCATATGGTTTTGTAACAGCCCTTGAAGCTAAATGCAAACTTATTTATCCTTATTACATTTTACCTGCTTAACTTTAGCTCAATGCTCCATCCAGTCTGCTGAGATCTTTTAGGGTTCTGATTCTGTTATCCAAAGTAGATGTATAGAAGCTTAGACTTGGAAAGACTTTTGAATGTTATCTAGTCCTCATTTTAAAGATGAGGAAAGAACATTGAATTCAGTCAGAGGATCTTGTTTCAAATCCTGAATTTGTTACTTGCCATTTATTTGATCATAGGAAGGTCATTTAACTGCCTGGACCTCAATTTCTTCAACTATAAAATGGGGTTGATGAAATGGATGATGTCTATAATATCTCCTAGTTCTCAATACATATTTCTATTGCAGTCGGTGCCTTTTAGGTGCTATTTCTCCTCTTACCCACCTTAGGAACATTCCTGGTGATGCCACAGTTTGGAGGGAGGGGGTAGGCCTAACTTCTGGATGATAAATGACTCATTGCTTGATTGGGTAACTATTGAGTACACGTGGCTCTTGAGCAGGAACTCCAGGAATCCCACAAAGGGATGACCTGTATCTCAATTTGCCCCCAACTACAAAGCATGAAGACAACTCTAGGCTGTCTGGAAGTTTAGTCAGGGGTTGTCTTTACCCATACCCAGCCACACTCAGCTATGAGAATGTGTTCTTTCTAGATGATCATGTGCCTGGAACGCTTCCTTCCCTCCTTTTGGCATCTTCTTTCCTTTGGCACAAGTCCTTGTGAGAATTTGAAAGCCTTATAGGCTATATTGCCCATTAGCAAAATGTCCCCAGTATTGATACCCAGATCAAGGGAAATACCTACATTGATCATTTTGGCTACTGTAGGAGAGTACTAAAGCAATGACAAGAGTGGGCCGGCACAAAAAAAGAGAGTGGGCATTGGAGGGAAATCACCAAAAAGATCAAATTCTGTTTATTAATCATAAAATGCCAATGTGGGTGAAACATAGCATGGCTAATTAACAGTCTTGCAATTGTTTATGTCCAAATGAGGCTTGAATATTGGCTTCTTAGCTTAATGTGTTGGTATTAATGTATACTATACTATATTCTGTTAGGGTAGTTCCTTAATATACACTATGTTTTTCTCATGGCTATCATGGCTCTTTTCTAATAGGAATTAACCTCTCTTTCCCCTCTTTAGGGAAAACCCTAGACTAGAGACAAAAATAGAATCGTCTCTGGAGTGTCTAAAGTGGAAGAGCATGTGAAAGGAAGTCTTCTGCTTTGCCATGTCTTCTACTTGTGTCAACTATAAAGCTGATGATGTCATCTATGAGAAAGAAGATAATGGACAAAAGCAGATCCAAGGCAAGATGGAAGAGAATGAAAGCAAGAATACATGTAAAGTGATGGGCCTGAAAAAGAAGGTACACATCTTCCCCAGACACAGGAAAAAAAGAAGATAAAATGGGTAATTATCTAGAGGAAAATCAAGACAGCTCACGTTGGATAACTTCAGTCTTCTCAGTAAAATTAGAGGCAGGGTTACATGCTGAGGGCAAAGGCAAGGGGCTTATAAAAGGTGAAAGTGGATGCAGAGTTCCTGTGGGAAATGGAAAAGGGAAATCAATGAGGCAAATATCACCATATTAATGATATTGATTTCTATTGCTGTTACCATGTCCAACTATCATAAGACCAACAGTATTTTCATTTTTTGTAATTAACTTGTAAATTAAGTCAGTTTTTCATATTAAGATATTGCTGTTGATTTTGATGACTTGTTCTTTACAGAAATTATGATATGATCCATGCGTAGCACATAAGCAATATGAACTACCATTTATCTAGGACTTTATACTTATTGTTTCATTGGAGACTCACAACAACCCTATAAGGAAAGTATTGTAGCTACTATTACCTTCATTTTGCAGAAAAAGAAAATAAAAGTTGGGAGAAGAATTGAAACCTAAGTTTCTCCTAATATCTACTCCATCTCTCTTTCCACTAGATAATGAAGCTATTCAATTAAGCTACTTCTGTGAAGTAAGAAACAATGTTTCTTAGTATATTTAAATAGAAAAAGACTTTAAATAATCATGATTTCAAATTAATAGTGTGATAATGGATTCTCCAAAGCATAGAGATTTTTGAAAAAGAAAAAGTAAAAAGAATGTATCTCATGTTTTCATGCAAATCATTGATTTAAAAAAAATGTGGACAAGTACTGTGTCAAAGAATGTTAGAACTATGTGGAACCGTCTGGGGTTCTTAAACTTTTTTTCAGATCACTCCGCTGGCTGTCTGGTGAAACTTATGGACCTTTTCTCAGAATAATGTATAAATGCATAAAATAAAATATATACGATTACAAAATAAATCATTACATTGAACATAATTATCAAATACATACAAATATTATATACATACACATATGTATATCTCTGTATGTATATATTTAAGTCCATGAAACACAGGTTGGGGACCTTTGGACTAGAGAATTCACTTCATGTCAACACAATTATTCTTTGGGTCCATTAGTCAAGCAGTCCAATACCATCTAACTGTACTATCATCTAATCCACATCTTTCCATCTTATGGTGAAATTTCATCAGCTGCCTTGCTGAAATCCAAATATCCTGGGCACATTTGTAAAACTAGACTTGTGATTAAATTGGTACAGGAAGCTCCTGCTGAGGAATGTCCATACCAATGAGTATCAGGATATTCTCTACAACCATTCTAGGAACAATATTAAAAAGGGAAATAAAGCTCTCCTGGTAAGACTTCAACTTAATAAACCCAGGAACCATTTCTTCCCTTTATCACTAGCACCATTTTTATAATATATTCTAGACTGTTAGCAAGAATTGAAGTCCTATAGCTTCACTAGCCTATAAGCTAAAATGATTTCTTTCTTCCTCTTTTTCAAAATTAGAGCAAAATTTGCCTTTCCTCAGTCCTGTTAAATCTTTCTTCTTCTCTGAGGTTTCTCAAAGATTATTGACAATGATCAGTAATCATAAAGATACATTTATGTGTATATATTATACATATTAAGTGAATTAACATATATAAAGTACTTTGTAAATCTGAGAATACTATATGAATGCTAGGTTTATTATCATCACTATCATCATCATTATCATCTTTATCATCTTCTCCTGTCTCTTTCCTTCCTGTCCACTTTTTCCTCCTTGTCCTCCTTCTCCTTCATCTCCTTCTCTTTTTTCTTCTTATATCACCCAAGAGAATGTCTGTACATTTTTTCATCTTCTGCTTGGCTCTAAGAAAAAAAAAAAACGTAATTAAGTTCCATTGGCAGGGTTTAATTTTTTTTCTAAAATCTAATTTTAAACTGTTTTAGACTATTCTTTTAAGAACTTTCCATTTTGTAAATTATTCATTTATGGTTGCTGTTCTTCTCTTCCATCTATATCTATCTATCTATCTATCTATCTATCTATCTATCTATCTATCTAGATATAGATATAGATATGTCTCTTAAAAATCTTAGTTAATCAATGAGCTTACTATGTAGCCATATTGATTCTCTTTAGAAAGTGCCTCTTCATTGCAGTCTATTGCAACTGACTCATCAGAATTTCCTTCTTGAGAGCCTTCTATCCTTTTTTATTCTTAGACTGGGATCCTATCTTCTCTCTCTCTCTCTCTCTCTCTCTCTCTCTCTCTCTCTCTCTCTCTCTCTCTCTCTCTCCTTCCCTCCTCCCCCCCATCTCTTACCCTGTCTCTCCTCAAAAGTATATTTGATTCTGACCACTGCCTCCCTTAATCTGCCTACCCTTTTATCATACCCCTTTTCTCTTATCCCATGCCTCTCCTACTTCCCTGTTTGGTAAGATAGATTTCAAGGCCCAACTGAGTGTATATGGTCTTCCCTCTTTGAACCAATTCTGACGAGAGTGAGGTGTAACTGTTGACCACCCCATTTCCCCCTCCACTATAAAAGCTCTTCCTTGTGCACCTCTTTTTGTGAGAAAAATTTCCCTATTTTTCCTTTCCCTTCACCCTTCTCCCAGTGTATCTTACTTTCTCATCCCTTAATTTTTTTATATCATCCTATTATAGTCTATGTATAATCCTCCTAACTGCCCTAATAATGATAAAGTTCTTCGGAGCTACATATATCATCTTCCCATATAGGAATATAAACAGTTTAACCTTATTGAGTCCCTCATGATTTCTCTTTCATGTTTACCTTTTTATGCTTCTCTTCAGTGTTGTGTTTGAATGCGAAATTTTCTATTCACCTTTGGTCCTTGAAAGTCCTCCATTTCATAAAACATTCATTTTCCCCCCTAAAGGACTTACTCAGTTTGGCTGGGTAGATTATCCTCGGTTATAATTCTCGCTCTTCTATTCTAGAATATCACATTCCAAAGCCCTCCACTACTTTAATATGGAAGCTGCTAAATCTCATGTGATCCTGATGGTGGCTTTTCTTTTTGGATGCTTGCAATATTTTCTTTTTGACCTAGGAACTCTGGGATTTGCCTATAATATTTCTGGGAATCTTCATTTTGGAATCTCTTTAAGGAGGTGATTGGTGGGTTTTTAAAATTTCTATTTTGCTCTCTAGACCTCAGATACTGGGTTTCCTTTTATAATTTCTTGAAATCATAATTTTCTTGAATAATACAAATATAATATATAATACATAAATATAACATATTATTATATTAATATAAAATATATTATGTATAATATAAATAGATATGAATACATTACAATATAATATATACATAAAATAAAATTTCTTAAAATTTGTAATTTCAGTTTCCCTTTATAATTCCTTGATAGTTGATGTCTAGGCTTTTTAAAAATCATGGCTTTCAAGTGGTCCAATAGTTCTTAAATTATTTCTCCTTGATCTGTTTTCTGGGTCAGTTGTTTTTCTGATGTGATATTTCACATTTTCTTCTTTTTTCCATTTTTTAAACTTGTTTTATTGTTTATTAATGTCTCATGGAGTCGTTAGCTTCCACTTGCCCAATTGTGATTTTTAAAGGATTATTTCCTCCAGTGAACTTTTGTACTTCCTTTTCTATTTGACCCATTTTACTTTTTAAGAAATTCTTTTCTTCAGTGAATTTTTTGTGCTTCTTTTACCAAGCTGTTAATTCTCTTTTCATAAATCTTTGCCTCACTCTCATTTCTTTCCCCAATTTTTCCTCTATCATTTCTATATCTTTCTTCAATTCTTCCAGAAATTCTTGATGTGCTTGTGTCCTACTAGCACTTTTCTTTGAGGCTTTGGTTGTAGCTGTTTTCCACATTGTTGTCTTTTTCTGAGTTTGTGTCTTGGTCTTCCTTGCCTCCATAGTCGTTTTTTATGATCACATTCTTTTTATTGTTGTTGTTTGCTCATTTTTCAGCCTATTTCCTGACTTTAAGCTTTATGTTAACTTTATGTTAAAGCTGGGCTGCTCACCCAGGAGTGAGGAGACATTGTCCCAAGCTTCAGGTTTTTTCATGCTGCTGTTTTTAGAGTGAATTCTGGGCTTCTGCAAGTTTTTGGTATTGGGATCTGGAGAGTGCTGTAGTCGTTGTTCTCCTAGTCTTTACCCAGGAGATTCCTCCTTCCCTGCAGCTTCAACTGCTAGTGCTCCTCTCTGCCTTGGAACTGTGACTGGGGCCCCTGATCCCTTGTGACTGACCACAAGCATTCCTCTCCACTCTGGACCTGTGACACAGAGGTGGGTATAGGCAACAGAGCTGCTACCCAGTGCCAGCAGAGAGTCCCCTATAATCTCTTTCTAACCACTTTTCCAGCCCTTTATCACCTGTGGGCTGAGAGCCCCTGAAGTTGTTGCTGCTGTTATGGCAGCTGCCTCGTAGGCCTACTGTTCATGCTTCTGCCGTATGTGTTGCAGTCTGGCCCCCTACCTGGTGTCAGAGACCTCTCCTATCAACCTCCTACATTGTCCTAAGCTGGAAAAATATCTCACTCTGATCTTTGGTTGGCTCTGCCTTTCCAGAATTCAATTTGAGATGTTATTTTAGAATTGTTTGGAGAGGAATGTTGGGATTGGCTGGGTTGCCATCTTGGCTCTGCCTCCTTCAAGCTAAACTTCTAATCACTAGTCATTAATGGGGAGGATGACACCAAACTTTGTATCCAGGGCCTTGAATTCCTTCCAACAAAATACCATTTCCATAATGAATACACTTGTGAAGTCGCAAAGAAGTCAATAACAAAACAGAAATCAAAGAAAGCATATATAGGAGAATATACGCCAGACAATACAGGGTGAAAGAGTTCTCCCATTTGGAGTGGGGTAGCTCAGGTCAAACAAGAAAAAGTTCCAGATCTTACTCAAGGGGAAATTCCCCAAAGTCTCTAGTGTAGCAAGTTGAAGATAGGGACTGTTAGCTCCTCTCCTGTTGGCTTCTTCCCAGAATCTTATTCTCCCTTCAGGAACCTGAAGTGGGGTTGGCATCATCTATCTTCTCTCTCAGAGATGGAAGTCTCAAGCATCCAAATTGACTAAAGGGTCCAAAGAGACTCAAAATGTTGTAAAGTGACTGAAGAATCTCTCCTCTTCTTTTCTACTCTACCCTGCCCATTCCAAAGGCATGGGTAATTGATCTCTATCAATAACAAGATAGTCCCAAACCAATGGGTTTTGGGGCTTGAGCTATACTAAAATTATTCCTTCAGTCAACCAAGAAACATTTGTTAAGCTCTTACTACATGCCAGACACTGTAGAGGAAACAATAAAGGGCAAAAAACCAACTCCCTGCTTTCAACAGGTTAACATTGTAATGGTGGAAACAACACATAAATAATTGGGTATATATACAGTATATGTATAGAATAGATGGAATATAATTTCAATATAGAAGGAACCTTGGACAGCTCTTAGTCCACAACTCCCAATTTTACAGATGAAAAAATTGAAACCCAAAGCGCTTAAGTTATTGTCTCAGGGTCACAACAGTAGAAAATAACACAGGTAAGATGAAAACTTGGGCCCTTTGACTCTAAATGTAGTGATGCCCCACCCCATCATACCAAGGCCAGCATTCAAATCTAGGGCATATATAAGCCTATATTTTCTCTTTATTTGTTAAAAAAAATTCTTAAGACTCCATGATCAGTATCTCCCAGGGTTCTTATCATCTCTGCTTCATGAAGCAGTTCTTCATTATTCAGAATAAAATCCAGACTAGCAGTTTACTCTACCTTCTAAAGGATGGAATTATCATCAAGACAAGCTGAAATGTATCAGTTCCTCTGCTTTTAACAATGACAGATCTTTAGCTGATGACTGTATAGTTGAAGTTTACCATCACAATTCTCTCCTACTTTGGTACCAGATGTTTGCCTGAGTCAAGAATTCATCATCCAGTTTCTTTAGCTGTCTTGTGACCTATATTGTACACTTACCATGATACCATCTATTTCACCTCATTTAATTATTATCCAGATGCCTTCATTGTGGTTTCATACTCAAGTTCCATGGCTTTTAATTGAATTGAATACCTTCTTGAAATGCAGTATTACAGCTCTTGAGATTATATACACACTCACATCCCATGCATTAGTGAACAATTCAATTAAATTCAATAAAGGTGATTAAGCACTTATTTTAATGAGCTGATGATATAAAGACTAAGATAAAGCAATGCCTGCCCCCAAAAGACTTTACATGCTACCCAGGTGATATGACATGTACACATATATGCAGATAAGTAAATATAAAATATAATGAAATTTCAAGAGGGAGAAGAGAATAAACACTGGAGGACTAGGAAGGGCTTCATGCAAAGTGTACTATGCTTAACTGTAAAATAAGCTAGGGATTCTAAGAGGCAGATGGGGAAAAAGGAGTATATTTTAAATACGGTGGACAATTTTTGGAGAAGCACAGAGAAAGGAGATGGAATATTGTATGTGAGAAACAGCAAAGAGGCCAGATTGAGTATAATGGAAGATGAATGAAAGGGTATAATGTGAAACAATACTGGAGAGGGAGGCTGTCAAGAACTTGAAATTCAAGACTGAGGATTTTGTATTTTATTCTAGAAGCAACAGAGGGCTACTGAAGATTTCTGAGCAGAAGAGTAACATGGCCAGATCTAGGGTTTAGGAATATAAATTTGGTAGTTGTGCAAAATTGGAAGGAAGAAGAGACAGAAAGCAAGGAAATCAATCAGGAGGCTATTGTAATAGTCTAGATGAGAGATGATAAAAGTCTGAAGCAGGGTAGAGACTGTGTGCCTGCAAATAAGAAGATGATATAAGAAGTGCTATGGCATTGGAATACAAGATTTAGCACCCAATTTGATAGGAGGGAAAAGAATGATGGAAAAAATCAAGGATACTTCAGAGGTGATAAACCTAGGTGATTGGGAGGATAGTGATGTCACCAACACATGGGGACATTTGAAAGAGAATAGGTTTGGGGGAAATATTAGAAATTCCATTTTGGACATGTTCAGTTTGAGATGCCTTTATGAGGATTTGTCCAGCAAGCATCTGGTATTTCAAGGCTGTAGTCCAGAAGAGTAACTCGGGTTAGATATGTGGACTTGGGAGTGATCTGTAGATATATCTGAACCCAAGGAAGGTGATGAGTACACAACAGGACAGTGTAGAGGGAGAGGAGAAGAGGGCCCAGGAAAGAACTTTAGGCAATTCTCACAGTAGACAGAGAGAGCATAATGATCTAACAAAGGCTGTCAGAAAGGTAGGAGGAAAATCAAGAGTGAGTTATGTTCCTGTCCATAGTCTCTTTATTTTGTCCCATTAACTTAACATTCATTGTTATGCTTTAATTTTTTTTTCTTTTTCACTGGATAAAATTATTGTGGCCGTTGGGGATGGGAAGTGCTGGTAGAGGGCAATGCAAGGGGATAAGGAGATAGAAAGGGGGAGGCAAAGGTTGCCTCTGCCCACAGCCCTTTCTATCCTGTCC
This sequence comes from Phascolarctos cinereus, assembly GCF_003287225.1. NCBI lineage: Eukaryota > Metazoa > Chordata > Mammalia > Diprotodontia > Phascolarctidae > Phascolarctos > Phascolarctos cinereus. The sequence goes on from NW_027556098.1 coordinate 332,387,288, forward strand.
CCAGCCACACACCCCTGGCAGGCAGGGAGCTATCTTCCCAAAGAAGCCTCCCCTCCCACTGTCCACATGTCCCACTAGTGAAGCAAGAGGACCAGGTTAGTCAGAGGAAACTTCAGAGAGAACCAGCTACTTGATGGTTCCTTTGACTTTTCACATGCACACCCAGGTGGGAAGACCAATTTGTATGTCAGGACATCTATTCACAGCTACTAGCTTTCTGGCTTCTCCTTGCACGGGTATTGTTTACTATCTTTTAGGTTATACAAGAGGCAGATGACATATTGGACAGCGAGAGTTGTGCTCAAAGCTAGGAAGCCCTGATTTGATCTATCAGTTCAAAGTCCTGCCTTAATACAAAATGGCTAAGTGATCTTGGAAAAATCAATTGACCTTTGAGTCTAACAAGTGGCTTTCTAAAACTAGAAGGCACTTACCTATTTTGGTAGAAGGCAGAGGTATACTTAGAGTCAGCAGGAAGGACTGGAGACCTGATTGTTAAATTTTCATTCAGAAAATAAAATCCGGGTTTGATGCACTGTTTGGTGGATTGACTAGACATAAGAAAATGATGCAGAAAATCTCTACAAATACTGATTAATGTTAAAAATGGATCCTGCTTTATCAGAGATCAAGTTGGAGTCTCACCAGGAACTCTCTACCCCTATAATGAAATCACAGTTCTTAATGCTATCTTTACCCATGAATATTATTCTCCACAATATCTACTTTAATGGCTACGTCTGAACATTTTTCTCCTTTCCCTTCCTTTTTTTCAATTTAGGATTGGTACAAAGAAAGTATTTTAGGAATTCAGAAGGAAAGAGATGTCATTCAGCTACCCCACAGTCCTCCAGTTATTCTGAAATTTAGTGACACTGGCCTCCTTGCTATTCCTTGCACAAGACCCCGCATCTCCTGGTTCCATGCATTTTTCATTGGCTGTTCACTATGTCTGGAATGCCCTCTCCCTCCTTGTTTCTACTTCTTGGCTTTCTGTCTCATTTAAAATACCATCTTCTGAAAGCAGCCTGTCTTGATCCCTTTAATTCTGGTGCCTTCCTTCAGTGGTTGTCCCAACTTATCATGTATATATTGAGTTTGCACATAGTTATAGATACAGTGCTCTCCCTTACCTCCCACTAGATAGTGAGCTCCTTGAGTGCAAACTGCTTTTGCTTCTCTTTGTAACCCCACCCCTTAGCACAGCGTTTGGCACATAATTGGTTGATTGTCGTTCTTCACTCTTGAAGAAAATGACATCACTATGTTGGAGCCAAGGGATGGTGTGTCCAACTGTGGCTGATCAGACCAATAGGATCTCGGAATGCTCTACCACAGGTCAAGCACAAATAGTCCACGTGGCACATAATAGCTGCTAAACAAATGCTTGTTGATGTGACTAGCTCTTCCATTATAATAGCTTACAATGTAGTTGATGATGAGAGACTATTGAAATGTAAAATAATATAAGAATGCCTACATAGCCCCTGATCCAGGGTTGACAAGGACAGAGAAGAGAATCCACTGAAGAGCTGTGCCAACAAATGAAATAAGTCAGAAAAGGGTGGGGAAATGTGGTACTCCTAACTCCTTTATCATCACACAATACCAGTACATGGGTATGACCCAAAAAATTTAACTTGGCTGTCCATTTATCATCTAATCTCTTGTTATCATTAGTACTTTCTGATTGCCAAGATTGGTTAAAGATTTATTTATTCTTGGACATACAAATGGTTGCTGATGTCAACCTCATGGCTCTCTGGAATGAAAGAAAGTGTGAAGAGTGGCCTCCAACATGAACTGAGAGGAGACATGCCCAAAGAAAGGCCTTCCAGTTTCACCTTAATAATACGGATTGTATTCAGCTAGCTGTATATTACCTCGCAGACTGTCTTTTTTTTTTTAATTGTCTCCTATTTAGCAATATTTCCTATCCTGCAGAGGAGAGTCTATGTGACCTCCCCTCTGGCAATATTGGTTAAGGGGAACAGTTAAAATTGTCTTTGCTGCCAAAGGACTTGCACATAGCACACCTTCCTGTCACTAGTAAAATCCTAGTGGGGACAGTTCCATTATGAAGATCTCTGGAAAGAAATGTGGCTACATGAAGCCAAAACATTCAGCTATTTTGGCTTCATGTAGATTAAATATGGGAATGATTGATTTTCAGTCTTTCGTTTACCAGTTATATATTGATTTAATGCTTGGTATACTACTCCAATCTTTTTTCTTCTTAGTTACTACATGTTTTCAGAGACAGAGTTTTTCCTCTAAGGAATGCTTTAACTGCATTTCATATATTTTTGACACACTGTCTCATCAATAACATTCAACTTAATTTACATTGTTTCTATGATTATTTTTCTTGCCCACTCATTATTTAGGATACTGTTACTTAGCTTTTAAGTCCATTTTTTTCTTATCGATTTATATTGTCATTGTGTTAGAATTTCTAACTATTTCTCCCTTCCTACATTTATTTAAGAATTTTCTACATCCTGGTAATAGAGAGTCATGTGATGGGGAAATTGCAACATGTCACAAAAAATAGAAGTAAAAGGTGCCATTGAAAAAATGCATAATAAGTAAAGAAGACAAAATGGTTATGTATGGAGGATAAGAGATGCCAGATAGATAGCTGGAGTGCCACATTGGTACACGTGAGACACTAGGAAAAATTAAGGGAGTTCTCTATCACGTTGGGTAGATTCCCTGTGACAAACTTATGGGTGGACAAGGAAAAGAGTCACACATGATGGGCAGACATGGATGGGTTGCAATCTGTATTTTTGGAAGGATATTTCAACTCAGTGTGATCATAGATCTGTTTGAGTGTATTTGACAATGACTTTGTTCATTTCCTAAGAGACTTAAAATAATCAAGCTTCCGAGCTTGTCTTTCATTACATTATCTATTTTTCCTTTTGCCTTATCTGAACTTTTGATTTCAGTTTCTGCTTTTTTTTTTATTCACCTGAACATTCATGAATTCTATTCTGGCACTTGATTTTAGCTTTTTACATCTACAGGCTTTAAGTTTGTTTCTTTTATGTAGCAAATTGTCAACTTCTATTTTTTATATCCTTCCTTTCCACTTTATGAGCAAGTGCATTCTATAAATATTTGGTATTATAATTTTTATATTTGTATTTCCTTCATTAAATTTAGTTATATTACTTTATTTTTAATTATTTTTCTTTCTGAATTTAAACAGCAAAATAGAGCATTTTCAATTACAAACCTCTGTTTCATACTAATTACTTTTTCCAAAAAGCAATTAGTATTCCCAAACATTACTTTCAATATTGTCTCACTTGTCTGTGCTTCTGTTCTCTTCCATATATTAAGAAAATCAAAGTTCTTTTTTTTTGGTAATGATCATTGCTAACCACACTTCCCCTCCATACTACCAATTTCCCCCCTCCCCCTCCCAATTAAAGAACCAAGAGAAAATAATGAACTAGTATTAGTAAAGAAATATACAATGGTATTTCCAAAAATGAATATCTCTTTCTGCACCTGCAGTCTATCACCTCTCTGTCAGGAGGTGGGTAACATGCTTCATCATAGTTTCTCTAGAGATATGGTAGATCATTACATTAATCAGAGTTGAGTTGTTTTCTTCACAATCTTATTATCCTTTTTGTAATTTTTTTCTACTATTTCTGCTTACTTCACTGTGTATCACTTCATATTATCCAAGATTTTCTGAAAATTCCTCTTTCATAATGTCAAATTTCATAATAATATTCCATTACATTCATATACCACTATTTGGTCAGCCATTCCCCAATGGATGGGCAGACACCCTTCAAGATGCTGGTTCTTTTCTCCTCTTTCTTCTTCTCCCCTTTCTTTCTCCCTTTTAATATCCCCTTCAGGATCATTTTGATATATTTCCATGCTGAATTGTGTATATGTGTTCAAGTGTCCTTTGTTCATTTCAGATAAGAGTGAGATTCATTTGATACCCACTCCTCCCCACCCTTTCCCCGACCTTTGCATATTTTTCTCAGGAATTCTAATTATGAGAATTCCACCTCCTTCTTCCTCTTTTCTATACTAGTGCCATTCCTTTTACCATCCCTACTGTTTCCATTCCTAACACCCAATGATCAAAATCAAGCCATTCCCAGGTCTCCTGTGACTATTATTTAACTCCTTCAATAGCTTTTGAAGATACTAGAATGCTTAAGGGACACTTTTTTTCTTTTCCTGTTAGAATGTTAGTTACATCATCATTCAGCCTTTAGGGATTTCTCAAATGAATTTAACTTCCTAGGTTTATCTTGACTTTATTTTGTTTTTCAAAGTTCCTACTCAGTTCTGACCTTTTCATCAGAAAATCTTGGAACTCCTCTGTCTCATTAATGGTCCATTTCTTTCCCTGTAGTATTCTGCTCAGTTTTTCAGGGTAATTCATGATTGTATTCCTATCTGTTTTAGAATATCATATTCCAGGATCTACTGTCACTACTACTATTACTAGCATTTATGTAGTATTTTAAGGTTTGCAAAGTTCTTTGTTAACTCTGATCCTCACAACAACCCTATGAAAGTTACTATTATCATCCACTATTTACAGATGAGGAAACTGAGACACAGAAAGGTTGTGACTTGGCCAGGGTTACCTAGCTAGTGTACTAAGTTTCTAACTAGTAATTCATAGTAGAAACTGAGATGTCTTGTGTGATTCTGATTGATTTATTGGTAGTTGTAATGTGTTTTTTTTTCTGGGTGCTCACAGTATTATTATAATCATTGTTGCCACTGCTGCTGTTATTGTCATTATTTTATTAGAGCTCTTGAATTTTGACTATAATATTTCTGGGACTTTTTATTTTCAAGAAGCGATGAATGTATTCTTTCTATCTTCTCTCTGCCCTCTGGTTCTAAGAGACATGCGTAGTTTTCATTCATTGTTTGTTTGTTTTTTTTTAAATATAGCACCCTGGCATTTTTTTTAAAATAATGATTTTTTTTAAAAAATGATAATCTGGGAGTCAAATTCTTCCTAAATTAAGTCTCCATGACTTATTTTTCCAGTCAGTTGTGTTTTATATCAAGTATAACAAATTTTATCTTTTTTGAATTTTTTTTGTCAGTATTTCTTATCCCATGGGGTTGTTGATTTCTATTTGGTCCATTCCAGTTTTTCTGGGAACAAATTGCTTAGGTAAGGTTTATCCCTTTTTCTTCTAAGCTACTTATTCTCCTGATAATTCTTTTCTACAGAGATTTTTTTTTTACATTAAAAAATCCATTCCCCCCCCCGAGACTCTGCTTGTTGTGTTTATGTCATTATGGAGTTAATTTCTCATCCTTTCTGAGGATACACACACACACACACACACACACACACCCATATCTTCTCATTGGATTTCTTGATCACTAATCTGGTGAAAATATACAAGTATTATCTCATTTGATCCTCATGACAATCCTGGGAGTAGGTATTATTATTATCCTCATTTTACAGATGAGAAAACTGAGGCAAACAAGTTAAGTGACTTGCCCAGGGTCACACAGCAGACCAGATTTGAACTTCTTGAAAGCAGGGACTTTCTTGCTTTTCTCTTCATATCTCCAGTGTTTAGAATAGTGCTTTGCACATAGTAAAGATTTAATAAATGCTTTTAGTTCATTCATTTATTATTTCTAGGTGGTACAGTGGTACAGAATTTAGGACTTGGAGTGAGAAAGACTTGAGTTTAAGTCCTGCCTTAGACATTTACTAACTAGGTGACCTTGAGCAAATCACTTAATCTCTCTGTGTCTCAGTTTCTTCATCTGAAAATTGGGATAACATTAGCACTGACCTCCCAGGGTTGTTGTCTGAATCAAATGTGTTAGAATCTAAAGCATTTGCAAACCTTAAAGTGCTATATAAAAGTTAGCTGTCATCGTGTCTTTGTTCTTAATGAACTACAAGAAAATCAATTTATCTTCTCCTTTGCCCAGCCCAGACAAAAGTATGATTCTACATTGTCCCTTCCCTCCCTGTCCTTTTCCCACCTTTTTGTTCAAAAGATCTGAGAATGGAGCCCAATTTTCAGAAATATTAATTCACCAGGTAAGAATCATGAGGAAGCAGGTGGGATGCATGCTGTGTTTGGAGTTTGAGGGCCCAGGGTGGATGCAGTCTCCATCATTCACTGTCTCTCTGCTCTGGGCCCCAATGCCTCCATCTCCACAATGAGTGACTTGAACCGCACTATTTACAATGTTTCTTCCCTCTGGGAGGACTTCTTTCTTCTCTCTTCTCCTTTCGGTCTCTTGGCTAATTTCTGATCCTTTTTTATGGACTTTTCCCACAGACATTGGTTGTTTCTTTGTTATTTTTTAATGACCCACAGATAAGATGAAATTTCTAAGAGATGATAGTCTTATTTCCTCCTTAGTCCATCCCAGATAGTAGACTGATTCAGAATTCTCTCATCTCCCACCCCAATCTCCCTGGCTTTTTTAAAAATGAATTTCACATGTGGTTCCTCACTGTAAAAAATATTAATTCATTCCCTCTACCTACCTTCACTCTTCTGGGAACTTTTATGTATTAAATCCACAAAATAAGATTAAATATATGTTCTTCCCTTTTCATCTTGTTCACCCTCAGATGAAGTGAGACTGCTAAGAGACCCTAGATAACTTGTGTTGTATATATGTATGTATATGTAGATATATACAAAAATATACATATGTCTATGTATGTGTGTGTGTGTGTGTGTGTGTGTGTGTGTGTGTGTGTGTATAGGGCAGCTAGATGGTGGCACAGTGGATAGAGTGCTTGGCCTGGAGTCAGGAAAACTGAGTTCAGATCCAGTCTCAGACACTAGTTAGCTGTGTGACTCTGGGTAAATCACTTAACCCTGTTTCCCTTAGTTTCCTCATCTGTAAAACGAGCTAGAGAAAAAAATAGCAAACCACTCTTGTATCTTTGCCAAGAAAATCCAAATGGGGTCACAAAGAGTTGGAAATGACTGAAACAATTGAAGAACTGCAACAAATATATGTGTATATACACATACATGCATGTATACATATATACATGTGTATATGTATAATATGTGAGTGTTATATGTATATGTGTGTCTACTTATATATGTGTGTGTGTGTGTGTGTGTGTGTGTGTGTGTGTGTGCGTAAACAAACCTATTTGGTCTTCTCATGCTAAATGGACATGTTTCCTTAAATTTATTTTGATTGATGAACTTGCACATCAATGTCCTGATTATCAATGACTTCTTCAGTAAAAGCAATTAAAATTCCATTTTCCTGTGAAAAACCCAACCCCTACCCGATGTATCACACACCATGGTTAAGCTCAGATTTGAAGGATATGTTATTTTAAGATACAAAGTCATTTCCCTTGTTTTTTTAAGATATATTCTACCTTTTTTCCTTTTATGTCTTAAGAGCAAAGAATAATCTTTGTGACTGTTTTCATTAACATGCAAACAACCTGGCTGCTTGCAAGATTTTTCAGTTAATGCTTAAGTGTTTGAAATGGGCCGTATTTCTAGATAAGGTGAACTAGGAGTTTCTCTCTGACAATATCTTGCAGATTCTAGTGACCTTTATTTTGTCTTTCATCTGTGGTACTTCTAGGAAATATTCTTATGTGATTTCCTAGATCATAGAATTTGGTCTTTTTGTTTTATGTATTTTTTCTGTGAGACCAATAATTCTCAGATTATCTTGCTACATGTTCTCTTCAAGGTAATTAATCTAGCTTGATTTGGGTATTTTTGTAGTATTCTTTTTTCCATCTCTGCATTTTTGAGTTCAGAATCTGTGATTCTTTTTTATAGAGTTGCTTTATAGATTCTCCACAATTTATTCTAAACAATCAATTTTCTGTTTGACATTTGAATTGTTATTTGAGATGTAACTTTAGTAGTCTTTTTTTTATTATTTCTTCCTTTAATTCTTCTATTCAGTCATATCAATTAGCATTCATTAAACAACTAGTATATGACGCTGTGTTAAGCACTTGAGATACAAAGAAAGGCAAAGACAGCCCTTACTGTCAAGGAGCTCCCAATCTAATGAGGGAGACGACATGCAAAAAACTTTGTAAAAACAAGATATATGCAGTATAAATGGTGATTTTAGTAACATTAAGTAGGATAGAGAAATATTTTTTGCAAAAGATATAATTTTAGCTGACACTCAGGGAAGCTAGGAGGCAGAGGTGAGGGAGGGAATTCCAGCACTGGGAACTGTCAGTGAAAATGCATAGGGTTGAGAAATTATGTATCTTGTGAGAGGAACAATAAGGAGGCCAAAGTGAAGGGGAGTAAAGTGTAAGGAGACTAGAAAGGTAGGAATAGACCAGTTAATAAAGTGTTTCAAAACCCAAACAAGATTTCATATTTGATCCTAGAGGTAATAGGGAAGCATAGGGAGTTCATTGAATGGGAATAAGGGTGAAGAAGGGGACCGACATTATCACACCTTCACTTTAGGAAGATTAACTTGACCTCTGAGTGGAGGATGGACTGAAGTGAGGAGATGCTTATGGTAGAAAGATTAAATGGCAGGTCATTGCAACAATGTAAGTGTGAGGTGATGAGGACCTACACAGGAGTGGTAGCAGTGTCAAAGGAGAGGATGGAGTGTATTATTACAAAGGCATAAGGGACAGCATCCAGCAACAGATTAGATAATGGGAAATGAGACAATGAGCACTTGAGAATCACACTTTGGTTATGAGCCTGGGTAATTGTGAGGATGTTGATGTCCTTGACAGCAAAAGTGAAGTTAGGAAGGAGGAGGGAATATGGGGGAAATGATGCCCTTCTAATTATTTTCAAAGTTTTTGTAGTTATTCCATTATCTTTTCTAAAGTCTAGTTGTTGTCTAAAGCATTATCCCCGTCTTTGCTCTTTGGGGACATTTACCTTGTTTTCTTCTATTGAGGTCTCTTTTTGGTTGTTTCCTCATGGTTTTAGCCTCTATTCTAGTTTTTCCATGGTTTTCATTATAAAGCACTCAATCTTTTCTTTTTCTAGTGCTGTACATTTCCTTTATTTTGTGTATTTCTTAGTATTTTGAGGTGATGAAGCGAACCTGGGTTTAGACATGACCTCTCACTCATCCACTTTGCCCCTTCTGTACTGAGAACCTACTATGTGATGACCAAGTTGCACTAGGGTCTATGAGGGAATTTACACCCTCTTTGGGGAGTAACAGTGTACATGTATGAAAATACTTGGAGAACTGCTCATGACAGGATATGATAAAGGTTAAAATGACTGATATGGGCAGTAAGTGTTATAAAAATTGATAGGAAGTATCTGGCTTCTTATAGGAAGCCTACATTTAATCTAGTTCTCAAAGGGTTTGTGGAATTTTGGTAATAGAAATTAGCTATTCCTTTTTTTTTGGAATAGTATCAATTGTTCAATAAGAATTTACTAAGTATATCTCATATATGAAAAAAGTGTGGATATCTTTTTTTTTCCATTTTGCTGTTTTGAATGGAGACATATAGAGAAAATCATTATAAAATCCTATAGCTACCTTCCCCATTATTCTGCTATGTTGCAATGATAAGTCTATGCCTAAAATGGACCTGTCATATTGGACTGAAAGGACATTCAGATGAAAAAAATCAGTAGAGAAAGTATTTATTTGCATTTTAGGTTAATCTGTCAAGGGAAAAGTAAACAGTTTCAAACTAGTTAAAGACAATACCAGCATATACACACAAACACACATGTACATGTGTGTGCATGTGCACACATGCACACATACTCTGAGAGCTAGGATAGAGAAGAAATCCAGAGGCAGCACTGTATAGTAAGTAGAATGGTAGACTCAGAGTCAGAAAAACCTGTGTTTGAATCCTACCACTGATATTTGAGAATATGTGATTATGAGCAAGTCACCTAAGTTTCAATTACGCTTCAGACACTTGACTAGCTGTCTGACCCCAGGCAAGTCTCTTAACCTCTATTTGCCTCAGTTTCCTCATCTGTAAAAAGATGATAATAATATCACATGTATCCCAGGGTTGTTGTGAGGATGAAATGAAATAACGTTGGTAAAGTTTTTTGCCAGACCTAAAAACAATATACTAATGCTAGCTGCTGCTGCTGCTGCTGCTGCTACTGCTGCCAAGTCCCAATTTCCTCACCTATAAAGTGAGGAATAGTTATGTTATATGGTTATTATGAGGATAGAATTACATGGTGTCTCTAAATCATTTTACAAACCTTGCAGTACTATAGTCATTCCAATTCAATAAATATCTATTAACAACTGTTACTCGTTTATTTCATTGTTTCAGTCACGTTCAATAGTTTGTGACAACATTCAGTACTGACGTGGTTTGCTGCCATCTTCTCCAGCTCATTTTATAGATGAGGAACTGAGGTAAACAGGGTTAAGTGACTTGCCCGGGGTCACACAGCTAATAAGTATTTGAGGCAGGATTTGAACTCAGGAAGATAAGTCTTCCTAATTCCAGGACCTTCTCTCTACTCATTGTGCCTCCTAACTGCCCTATAACAACTATTGCATGCCAAGAAATATTCTAGGTACTAGGGAATCAAAGACAAAAAAATAATCGTACCTGAATTCAAGGAACTGGATAAATGTAAGCTATTAATATTATCTACCTTACAAAAGTGTTAAAACATGCCTATAAAATTGTTGTAAATTTTAAAGTTTATATAAATGCCACTTATAACTGTTATCCACCTTTCCCATACCTGTCCAAAAATCAAATCTCGACCATACAAGCCAATGCATGTTCTTCAAAGACCTGAGGCTGGGGAGTAGAGGGGAGAGGGAGGATGGATTTTCACTACTTGTTTGTCCCTCCATCACCACTTCCTAGGCCTTTGTGTTGAAGAAAACAAGATAAGTGATTTTTTTTGGCTGTCATTGCCTCAAGCCCTAGAGGCCTTCATTAATAGTTCAATTGTTTATGGAAAGATGAAATGAATACCTTTTCCTTGAACCAAACTCCTTGATCTTTCTTTGGCCTTTCAAGTCTAGACTTCTAGGGAATTAGATAGTTCATAAGGTAAGGTTCGCATCAGTAGTAAGTAAGCAGGGCATCTCCGGATAGTTTTTTGGGAGGAGGTGTATGCACCTGTGAGATGAATAAAGGACTCTTCAAACCCATTTGCTGCACAATATAAGTGGTAAGTAACAATTAACATCCCTCTTGGCTTTGTCTCTTGTCCTCTCCTTTCTGAAGGCAGTGGTTAATCAGCAGAAATATTCCAGAGCTGGATTTGCAACTCCACCTGCCGAAACTTTGCTTACTGTTCCAATTGGGAAAATTATAAGTATTTCACTAGTGTAAGGTTGTGGTCATATGTGTATGCCTCAAATAGTGGTGTTTTTAATGCCTTGAACAATTCCCAGCTTCTAATTATTTCATTATCCAGGGTAACTGCATAATAATGTGTAATGAGATCCCACCGACAGATTTCACTAATCTGAAAAATGAAGGACCTAATGTTCATGCTGAATAAGTTTAGGATGAGTTTTTATTGTGGGATCTGTTATTGTTGTTGGTGGTGGTGGTGGTGTATGTGTGTGTGTCTGTGTGTGTGTTTGTGTTTGAATACATCTGCAAAGGAGAAGAAACTTTGAGGAGGAGAAGGGTGGCCTTCTAGATTCCACTCATAAATTCACTCTTTTGCAGGCTGATTTGTATGAATTTAACAAAACATAGATTCAGCTTGAAGCAGGACCAGAAATTGGAAAGGGGGAGTGAAGCTGAAATTTAGAGGATAGGAAATGCTACAAGAGCAGAATGGCTAAGAGGAATAGCATCCATTTCCACTTTTAATGTGCACAGGAGACCAGAAGCCCAAAGTACTTTATGGATCTCAAAGGAAAGAGCCTGCCTTGTAAAAATTAATCATTCAAAAGACAGGGGTAGTGGACAGAGCCCAGGCCTGGGACTCCCCAACCTGCCTCTAGCTGTTGCTAGGTGACTTTGACCAAGACCCCTAACCTCACTAAGTCTCTGGTCTCTCTTCTTAAGGTGAGGGCAGTACACTAGATAATCTCCAAGATGCCTCCTAGCTCTAGCATTCTGTAAATCTGTAAGAAATTATTTCCCAGAAAATTTCTATAATTTACCCTCTGGGCAGGCCTGTATTTCAAGAGCTGCTGACTCAACAACTCAATATCTTTTGGGGACAGGTAGATAATCACAATTTGGGGCAGTGGAAAATAAATATTTGTCTCAAGACATAGAAATATCTTTGCCTGTTGTTATCAGGATGACCACGGGTCATCAGAGTACATAACAGGGTTTACTGAGGGCACTTGCTACCTCCTTACTGTACTTTATATCTGATTGCTTTTTTGGAACAGAGTATATGTGTGTGTGTGTGTGTGTGTGTGTGTGTGTGTGTGTGTGTGTGTGTGTTTGAGGGAGGAGAATGAAATGTTGGGAGGTGAAAAGGCACTCTTTGGCTCAAGGGAAGTCATTAGAATAGAACAGGAGGTCTAAAGAGTTAGGGCTTCAGATTGCTGTTTCTTGGCTTTGCATTGGTGTATGCTTTCTATCCTGACCCCATGTATCTTCCTTTGTTATACTACCCATATATCACAGTATTTGATTGACTCATGAAGGGCCAAGCCTGAAGGTTTACCAGTCCTATAAAGCTTGACCCCAAGTGGGCCATTCCTTAGTGTTGTGACTACCTGATACAGTTTTGCTTACCCATGCTACCTACCATGTAAAAGTTTCACAGATGAAATGGAGGGCACTTCAGTCAGGCTGGTAGACCCTTAGTGGTACCTCTCAATCAGTGGAAGCTCCAAGGGTATCTCTGGTGCTTTTTCTCAGTTCAAGGATTATGGGACCTGCACAGAAGGAGGCATACAAATTCCTACACGAATCATGCTCCTGCTGGCGTCTTTTGCCCACCAAATTGCCAACTTGATTTATTAACAACTGAGTGTGGTGATCTCTCTCTTGGTTCAGCTCCATGTCTCTGAGTGCACATCAGTTTGGTTTATACAGCTGATAGAATTAGCATACATCTGGACAAGGACTGACATCTTTACATACATGTGCATCTGGAAGTGTATCCACACATATCCCCCCTCCACACACACACATACATGCTTCTCTGCCCTTAGGCCTCAGTGGAACACTTGCAGTGCTCTTAGGGCAAGACTCTTGGTACATCACACTGACCATATTGAAGTCTGAATCATATGAATTACATGAAACTCAACAGTAAGCCTGCTGAGGAACACTTTCTAGAAATATTACTACTGGTAGTAGAAAGTAGTACTAATAAGAGGCATCATGGTAGAGTGAATAGAGGCAGCCTCAAAGCTAGGAAAACCTAGGTTCACATTCCATTTCTGAGACATTCTATCTGTTCCATGTTGGCCAAATTATTTAACCACTGAAGACAACTCTCTGAGACTCTAAGCTACAGAAGAGGTACTGACTTGCATTTGTAGAATGAGTTTCTTCATCCAGGAATCACTAATACCAATGAAATCATAGGTCCAGTCCCTGTGTCTTAATAATAATTAATAAGATTATATGAATATTTCACATTTCTAAACACTACTTACAAATTTCCTAATGCCACAGAGATAAAAATAATACCTTAGAGGCTAAGAGGATAGAAGAGGAGGTTAGTTAGACACAACCTCAAGATTACAAAATGAGGTTTGAGATTTTGAATCATCTGGAGAGCTTTGTTCACATGAAATCCATCAATCAATAAACATTTAATAAGGGCCCATTATATGCCAGGCACTGTACTAAGTGCTAGGGATACAAAAGTAGGCAAAAGACTCCCTTCCCTCAAGGAGTTTATAATCTGATGAGGGGTGGTATATCACTCCATTATCATTTATTAATGCCTTATGGGGTAATTCATTTGTGAAATGCTTTCCTAATGACAATTGGCCCCTATGGGGCAGCTAGGTGGCTCAGTGGATAGGGCACTGGCCCTGGAGTCAGGAGGACCTGAATTCAAATCCAGCCCCAGACACTGGAAACTTACTAGCTGTGTGACCTGGGCAAGTCACTTAACCCCATTGCTTAGGAAAAAAATTAAAAAGAAGGCTGTCTCTTATGTTTTGGTTATCATTATTCCATATAGAAGTATTGTATTCTACTCGTCAGTAGTAGAGGTGAAATAGAGAGAATGATACTGCCATGGACAGGCCTAAGAGATGATGATGGGAAGCTGTGGGCAGCCAGTGGGCAATAAGGAGGCATAGAAGGTGTGTTTCAAGAATTAGGAGAAAACTATTGAAACACAAGCATATTGCAGTAGAAAGGCTACAAAATTTGGAACAGAAGACCTGAGTTCCAATCCAGGCTTCACTATTTATTATAACTACGACCCTGAGTAACTCAAGTCACCTTACCCTCTCTAGGTTTCAGTTCTCTCAGCTGTAACAGAAGGAGACTGAGTTACTCTTTAAGTTATCTTACTGCTTTAAATTCTATGATACTAGAAGGTAAAATAGAGCTATATAAATAATTTTGCTAATGTGGCATCCAGATTAAGTTGTCATCATGTACAGCAAGGCCTGTTCAATTTAGTTCAGCAAATCATTATTAAGAGAAAACATGCACTCTGCCTTCAAGAAGCTTGCAATACAGTAGGAAGGACAGGTACACAAATAATTGTGATGTCTGCCATCATCTGATGTTAAGTTTATACTTTGCTTTGTTCTTTGGAAGTGACCTACACCTTGCTCTCCTAGTCTGTCCTAGGGAAAGCTCCATTCCTCTTATTCAGACACATCTAGAATGTAGTTAAGAATGGCGAAATTCGGTAGGCATGTAGGGACCCAGTTTTACTTCTTTTGGATAGGAATAGATATGCCAAAGTAGCTGAGAATCAGATGGTAAGAAGTATTTGAGTAGTAGACTTGTCTCAGTGTTTTTGAAGGGGAGCATTTTCTCATAAATGCTTTTTGTTAGAGGAACCCAAAGACTTTTGACATAAAAATATGAGTTTCCATGCTGCAGTTCAGATCCATGGCCTGTCCAGTGAAGGAGCCTGTCTCTGATGGAAGAACCCAGAGATCTGTTTGTTTTCCCTGATAGTAATCTCAGCAGGTTGATAATAACCACTAAGCAAACTAGCTGTATGACCTTGGGCAAGCTAATTAACTTCTCCATTTTTTTTTCATCTGTAAAATGAGGATAACAAATGTACCAACATTTGTGATGATTGAATGAGATAATTTACGGAAAGATTTCTATTTAATGTGGGCTACAATCCTCTTACTCCTTCTCTTATCATCATCATCATTATTACCATCATCACTTCATCTCCTGGAGGAGCCACATGATCATAGGGTCTTAGACTTCGAAGGACCTCAAAGATAAACTAAACCAATCCTACCCCAGTTTTTATCCCTTCCACCACATCCCTGATAAGGGGCAATACCATCCCCAGTTGAAGACCTTTAAAGATAGGGGCAGGATGTGGGAAGCCATGACTTGCTGAAACTTGTCACTCCTCTTTTGGACACCTCTGATTATTAATAAGTTCTTCAGTATATTGAGCCTAAACCAACTTCTGTGATGTTCACTCATTACTTCCAGTTCTGATTCCTTATTCTGAAGCTGAATAAGCCTAATCCCTGTTCTACATTATACCTTCAAATATGTGAACACAGATATGGCCCCCTATCTTCAGAAAATCTAAGTTTAATGAATCCACTCTAATTTTTCATAATTGTTGTCATTCTACACCTGTCTTTTAAATCCTAAAACCTGTTTCTAATATAAATCCCAGTTGACCTTATTTGTACCTTTCTTGATGTTATGGATTTTGATAACTTCCTCATTTGTTAACTTCTCAGAGAGGCAGTGCGGTTTAGGGGATAGAGCACTGAACTAAGACGTAGGAGACCTGGGTTCAAGGTCCAACTCTCCTACTAACTAGGTATATGCCTTTGGGTGATATATTTTCCCTATATGAATCTCATTTTCTTATCATGTAAAATGAGGAGATTAGACTATGAGATCCTCAGCATTCATTCCTTCCCACACTAATGTTCTATGATTCTTAAATGGAAAAGTCCTCCCTTGACCTTGACATGCAGTCCCCTATCCTCTAGAATGGTTTAATTCCTTCTCTATTTCAGTTTAGTATTTCTTTGAAAGAGAGTGACCAAAATAAGACAGATGTGGATTCACCGTGGGTGTGTATAAGAATGGAACTATGTTTTTTTGCTTTGTTTTGTATATACACTTTTCCCTTTCACGTAGTGACATTCCCCATTTCGGCTTTGATATATCATGGGTTGGCATAAGAAATTAAATCAGAATTTTGGGGGAGTTTTGTGGAAGCTGCAGGTGACACTTGAAGATTAGCAGATGGCACAGAAAGGGTTCAGAAACTCAGAAATTCATAAAATATATGTGCAGTATTATATAACATCAATATGTTTTGTCTTTTAATATCATAATAATTCAGCTTTCTTCTCTGGTATGAAGATAGGTCCAAAAAATTTTACATGAATTTTTGATCCTTGATGTGAAAAGGATAGCTGTATTTTCTAATTAATAACACCTAGTCCTCAGTAGCACACTGGGCTGGAACATATAGGAAATAATGACTTCCATATCCTTTTCTGGAGTCAAATATGGTATCTCAGAAATTATCCCAAATATATATTTTGGGTGATTTTTCTCTAAATCTGTAATCTTACAATTATCACACCGATGTTTTACTAACATGAACCATACTAACATTGACATGGTAGACTCTTAGAAAAATGTTTCTGGGCAATAATAATGATAAGTATAAAAACAAAATGAACTGAAACAAAAATCATGTATTAGTCTACTTGTACATAGATTTTATAGCTACTATGATCTTTCACAAATAATATTGAATCTTGTAATATACTTCAAAGGAAAGCATGGAACGGTGTGGTATGGTATGGTTGCTGTCCTTTCTTCTCAAAGAGGACCAAAATTACATCACTATGCTAGAGTTAAGTTTCAGTGTGTCGACTGTGGATCATCAGACCAATCTGAGCTCAGAATACTTTACCACAAGTCAGGCACAAATAGTCCACGTGAACATTTAGGGTGGATTCTCTAAATTTGTGCATCCTGCATTTCCTTTGAGCTCTTTTAATTCTGTTTTGCTCATAGAGCACAGCACCTTCTCTCATGTGGGCACACCAAGTTGAGTAGTCCTGTGCCAATCTCTCCCATATCACACAATCAAGTCCAAAGTTCTTGGACTTGATTGTGATTCCAATCTGTTCTGACTCCAAGTCAGAACTTGGAGTCAGAAGAGACCTTTTGAATCCTAATTCTGACATCGTTGTGGCCATGGGCAAGTTGTTTAACCTTTCTGTCTCATGACAGGGGTAATAATACCTGTATACTTTCCTTATAGGTGTTATGAGAATTAAATAGTAGGAGGAATGTACAATTCTTTGTAAACCTTAAAGTGCTATGTATTACATTGTATTTAAATGGTAGTTATTATTATACCCATTTTGTAGATAAAGATACTGAGACTCAGAGAAGAAAAAGATTTTCCCAGTGTCAGAAAATGACAGTGGTAGGGCCAATATTCAATTGTGGTTCTTTCTACTCCAAGTTGAGTGTTCTCATCGATACCTCTCCAAAAAATATCACAGAGACTTGCATTCCAACTACTATACAGCTATATAAAAGACCACTTAGGACAGAAATTTGAAGAAAATTACATTTAGCTAAAAAAGTAGATCATTTTGTTCAGCAAAATTTAATCACCTGAGTGGAGGTTTTGTTTTTAATAGGTGCCTTGTGGCTCTACTCTACTAGAAAAAAAGGAGTTTGAGAGAAATAATGAGCACAGTAGGTCAAGATAATCCTCTATTTCATAGCTGATGAGAAAGCATGATGTTCTAGGACACTGAGTCAGGGTTAATCCATTTGTGCTTTGGGGTGACTTGCAGCATTGAAAACATAAAGCTATTTTACTGTTTTTCCCCACTTCTTGACCTCGAGGCAAATCAAGAAAATTCAGATGAAAAGAGGAAACAAAAAGGAGGGATGTTGTATTTTCTTTGTTTTTGAAGAGGACCAATGACATCATGGGGATGAGGTCTTGACTTGTGGGTGAGTTAGATGTGGGCAGAGTTACACAAAGTTGTCAGCTTCACTCTCTCTTCCAGAGTCATCAAAGTCCAGTGGAAAGACAAAAGTCAAGATGACTGGTGATGGTCTGGGATATAATGGATGACCTTGACATCTTTGGTGTCTGACCAAGTTGTAAGCACTCCACAGAGCCTGCTTCAGCCACCTTCATTGCTCACATCCACCCATTCCACTGGGGGAAGTCTTCACATGCTTGACGTGGACATCCCCTAAGTCACCAATGGGTTTGAGGTTTGTCAGTTACCCTCAACCTTGTTTAGCCTATCTTCTGAGACTGTTTTATTGGGGGTTATGGTCACTGATCATGCACATACCTCTATAAATACACTTTGCATGCATATGTAAATGCACTTGGTAAACAATGAGTACTCTATAAAGTTAACTCATTATAATCTATCTATCTGTCTATCTATCTATCTATCTCTCTATATCTGTCTGTAATCTCATTTAGTCATTACAACAGACCTATGAAAAATATGCTATTATTATCTCCATTTTACAGGTGGGGAAAATTAAGTGATTTATCAGGGTCATACAGCATAGCAAATATTTCAAGCATGATTCAGACTCAGTCTTCTTGACTCCAAGGTCAGTACAGTCAGTTCTGTTATAACTCAAAATATTTATTCCTAAAAATCATTGTGCTTTGCAAAATTATGCAATTAAAAAACAAATGGCTTAAGGGGAAAATGGGGCTAGGGACACAATCAAGCCATTAACTTTCTAGAAGATCAAAATTAAAATCAAATTTGAAGAATTAAAATTCAGATCAATTCAATTCAACAGGCATTTCTCAAGCACTGGTTACTAAATGGCAAGGTAGGCTTTAGGGATATAAACCCTAAAAAAATGAATAGACTTTGTGCTCAGGGAGCTTGCATTCTGATGAGAGAAAACAATGGATACACAGATAAGCAAATTAAAAATGAAATAAGAAAGAGAGAGAGAGAGAGAACAAAGTGATTTTGCCATGGGGAGAGAGAACAAGCAATCTCAGGAAACAAGAAAGATCTCCAATGGGAGGTCGTGCTTGGGCTGAGTCCATGCAAAGACACAAAGCCAAGTGATGGAGTTCAATGTACTGAAAACAGCAAGAAGGCCATGTTGGCTCAAACATAGAATATATGAGAAGGAGTAACGTGAAATCATTCTAGAAAGATAGATGTGAAGGGCTTTCATAGCAAATGGAGGAGCTTATATTTTATTCTAAAAGTGATAGAGAATCTTTTGAGCAGAAAAGTGACATAGTCAAACCTACTCTTCAAGAGTATCAATTTTGTAGCCAAAATGGAGAACGGATTGGAGAAGGAAGACATAAGAAGTCCAGAGACAATTAGGAGAAAACACCCTCTTAATTGCAATGGTTCAGTTGGCAGGAGTGTTCTGGAGCCAACTCTAACTAGTTGGAGAGTCAATGGTTAAATTTTCATCATGAGAATTGACACCTCAGAAATCAGCAAACTCTATAATGTGTGGACTTGTTGGTCTACACTTAAGAAAGTCATGGAGAAAATGTTAATGATGCAGATTTAACTGAAAAGCAAAAAGCCCAAAGATCTAGAAGATAGAGAAAAGCCATTATTATAAATCTGCATGTACTCTATTGGAGTGTCTGCTCTCCCTGTGTATGCTAAAGACACACATTGTGTTATTGACAAGATGGTGGAATGAATTTCTTCAAACAAAAGCCTCAGAAAAAGGAGTATGTACCAGATATGAGATCAAAGTTCTGGAGCTTTAAGAGACCTCAGAGACCATGTAGGAGGTTCTAGGCCACAGATGAGGAGAATGAGCCCCAAGGAAGATAAGCAACTTGCCAAAGTCACACAGTAATAAATTCCAGAAGCAAAATCTGAATCTCTTAGGTCTTCTTACTTCTGAGCCAGTATTCTTTCTACTTTGCACTTCAGAGAAACAGAAGTTGAATGAATAATGAAATAAGTGAATAAGGAAAGAGAAGAAATAAGCATCTTTTAAGGACTTCTTATGTGCCAGGTCCTGTGCTAAGTACTTTACAAATATTATTTTATTTGGTTCTCACAACAACCATGGGATATATGGAACATAGGTGCTATCATTATCCTCATATTATGTGTGAAGAGACTGAGGCATGCAGAGATTAAGTGACTTACCTATAGTCATACATCTGGTGAGAATCGGAAGTCATATTTGAACTCAGATCATCCTGACTCCAGAATCAGAGCCAGAGCTTCTAAAAGGAAGAAAGCGGGGAGGGGGGGAGCCTCACAAAGTAAAAACTTCATGAAAATATCATCAAATGCTTCAAATATTTAGTGGTCCTGATCTGATTACTATCCCCTTCCACAACAGCAACAAATTTTTCAAGAAACCAAGAGAAAGACATTCATATAAAAAGGAAAAGTCATTTAAAAAAAGAATTGCACACTTTCTTTACTTTGTTATTAAATTAGGCTATGATGCTCAAATCAGATAACACAAACCTAAACAAATATGTGACCCTGTTAACTGAAAATAGGTATTTCTTTTAAAGTTTTCAGCATTGAAGCAGTTGTATAATATTTATCTTTCTGAATAAGGACAACTTTAGCCTTAATAAAAAGTTTTTCTAATTAAAAGGTTTGTTTTAAAGTATTTTTTCAGACATATTATAAAAGTTCTCATGAACCTAAAATAAGGCGTTTAAGCATCTAGCTCCTTACATTCAAAATACTCAATTTACCCTGTTGTTTAGCATTTTCACATTTGCCTCTTAATTTTAAGATTTTGAAATAAACCTTCCCAATAAATCATCTTTCAAACTGTAAATTATTTGACATGTGCAGAAATAAAGCATCATTTGAAAGTTATTTAAGGGGTTATATGCTATTTCTGAAAAAGTATATGGAATTAAGGAAAGAAAGATAGTTGAGCATTTTGTTGGATGGGAAGTTTGGAGAAAGTTTAACTTCAAGTTAACTTTATGTTCTGTAAGCCAGATTTACTAATTATGCTTGAGTTCTGGGAAGGTTATAATCCATCATTGCTCTGGCACATGTCATTTGTAATACAGTAATTTAAATGCTATGTTAAATCTAAAGTCCCAGAGTAAATTCCATCTGGTTTAAACACTGGAGTTCTGCATCATTTATTCTAATTTAATCCTTCAGATCCTTTGGAAATGAATAACATTTAGGAAATTAACCCGAGTATCTTCTCTGGAATAGATAGATCTTTCAATACTTTTAACAGGTGGGATTGAGGAGGTTTGGTAAAGACATTGATCGCTGGTTTGTTTTGTTCCTTGCCAGCCTGACTTGTGGATGCAATCTGTAGCAGATGGTTCAGGAAAATGGGTAAAGGAAGCACAGCTGTTGGCATACCTGATCCTTTTAACAACAGAGATGTAGAAGGAAAAGTGAGAGGATGCAACTGATTTCAGGAAATTTCTACTTCCATTGGTAGTGGAAGATCTGTTCTGTGAATGTGAACAGCAGTGTGTGACATGTGAATCACATTGCAAAAGTAACAGCATTCACTGAGGGATTTTTTCTTATGATGGAACCATTATACTTTGAAAATGAATCTGTTTGGTGAATGGTGGACTCAGGAGAAGGAAGCCAGTCTTACCACCATAGACTTTCCCGTATCCAGCTTTCTACCCATCTGCGGACTGCTCTGCAAGATATGCTGGGAGCCTATTGTTGGTGCTATTGCATTTCACTTCAGAACTGGGCACTAATCAATTCAATTTAATTAGCATTTAGTAAGAGCCTAAACATGCAAGGAAGCTGTTTGTTTTTATTTCATTTTCTTTTTAAACTACATGGTAGCATGGTGCATAATTAGCAAGGCCTGGGTTCAAGTCCTTCCTTGGATACATATTAACTATGTAATCCCAGACAAATCATTTCACCCTGCCAGTGCTCTTGGCAACTGCAAGAATGTGGGAGACCAACGTAAACAAAGAAATAGTGCTTTCCCTTAAGGTGCTTACATTCTATTCTTCTGTTACATTAGCACCATCACAAATATTTGCCAAATCAATGTCACCAAACACAATCATTCAGTAACTTGAGGGTTTAGTTACATCTTCAAGTAACCAGATAATGAAAACTGCTATGTAAAGAAAATTGTCGATGGCGTCACCTATATGTTCCTTGCTGGGGCAGGTTGGGCTTGGAATCAGGAAGACTCATCTTCATGAGTTCAAATCTGGCCTCTGACACTTACTAGCTATGTGACCCTAAGCAGGTCATTTAACCTTGTTTCCCTCTGTTTCCTTGTCTGTAAAAGGAGCTAGAGAAGGAAATGGCAAACCACTCTAGTATCTTTGCAAGAAGACCCCAAAATGGAGTCAGGAGAGTTGGACACAATTAAAATGACCCAATAACAACAATGTATTCCTAGGAGTTCTTGTGCAAATGTAAGTTGTGACATGTGATCTCTGAGACACCTGCTGATCCTCAGACACTATCTGTGGAAAGGACCTGAGAACCCATTTATTCCAACCCATACTTGACCAGGAATGCCCTCTATAACTCACTCAATACCCAAGTTGTCATCCAGAGCCTGAGTCTGCGTGGTTTGTTTTGTGTTGTTTGCCCTTCATTCTCAAAGAGGACCATGACATCAGGAAGATGAGGCCTTGACTTGCAAGTGAATCGCATTTAAGTAAGGGAGGGCTGTGCAAAGCACCAGCCTCACTTTCTCCTGCAGACCCATCTGGGTCCAGTGGCCAGATACAGATCAGGACGACTGGAGATGGCCCCCTCCTCTGAATATGCTTCTTAGAAGAGTCAGAATAAAAATGGATAATGGAATGTCAGATGGAATCTATCATGCATGGTAATACTTTGGGAAAGGGTTGGTCTTAGGCCTCAGGCCTTATTGAGCTTCATCAGCTTTCTGGGCCACCAGTTCCTTCTCTTCAATTCAAGGTATATTTTGCCTCAGCTCTCATCCATTGCTAACTTCTCTACAGAGATAAAGAAAGCTTAATTAAAGGCTTGATAGCCCTTGACATTCCTTGGCACTGGAGTCTACCTGGCTCTTTTGAGCTCCAAGATTTACCACATTTAATCCATAATCACCACATGCTCACTTTTGCCTCCTTCCTTTTCACCTAAGTCTCTCCCCTTTTCTTACACATTCAAGATCACAGTAGTTCCTAACATTTGTTCTGGAGAGAAACATTCACCTGGATCTGTGTCCTTACTGATATGAATGTTTTCTCCAATTATGTAGATTTCAACCCCCCTCTGCCTGTGCTACATTTATCCATTACCACCCAGAAGCTCCAGCTTTCTGGGGGACTTCCTCCCATTCTCTGGACATCACAAGTATATTAACAAAGCACATTCACTGTCATTTATATCTTTCTCTCATCATGTGCCAAGCCCATCTTTTCCCTTCATATATTTCTTTGAGAAAATTCTTAATCTTCTAAATGCTACATTTGTACTTACATACTCACACCATGTGCTTTTCATTGTCCTCTGGAAGATGGTCATTTTGAATTTTTCTGACACTAAAGTGTTCCGTGACTTGTCCCCATTCAACATATCACCAGATGGATGTTTGTATTTTAAAAGTAGACCCATGCTTCAGGGAGAAATTTGGGGTCATTAAAACAAACTTTGCAAATTCCCAAAAGCAAGCAAAGGGAAAATTAGATGGGAAAAGAATATACAAATAAGAAATTATATCATACAAAATTATGCAAAATAAACAATCAAATTACAAGAGAAAAGAATATAAACATTGAAAAATTACATATATCAGAGCAGAGTAATTAGAAGAGTAAATAAAAGGTCCTAGAATGATCCTAGAATAACCAATTACAATTTGACTTTCTAATCTAACTAGCCTTAGGTTCCTAGTCCTAGCCTGAACCATTTTGATTCTCAGTAGGCTAACAAAATAGTTCTCTCACGGCCTGAGAAAAGAACAGTTACTCCTTAACCATTTGGTATTGACAGTCCAAATTGTAAGCATTAGTCATTCTAAAGTCTCAGGTTCGCTCTTAGCCAATCATGGAAGTTTCTAAATGCATATAAGTATTCTTATTCAATTTAATTCAACAGGTATTTATTAATACATTCTATCTGAAAAGCACTTAGCTAGGCTAGGCATACAAAGGCAAAACAAAAAGTGGCCCCTGCCCTCAAGGAGGATATAATCTACTAAAAGGTGCAACATTTAGACAGGTAAATTAGTACAATATAATCTAAGGAAGGATAAAGAAGCTAGGTGGTATAGTGGATAGAGTACTGGGGCCTGGAGTCAGAAAGACTCATTTTCCTGTATTCAAATCTGGTCTCAAACACTTATTAACTGTGTGATCCTGGGCAAATAATTTAACCCTGTTTGCCTCAGTTTCCTCATCTGTAAAGTGAGTTGCAGAAAGAAACAGTAGATCACTGTAGTGTCTTTGCCAAGAAAACCCCAAAAAGGGTTACAAAGAGTTGGACACAACTGAAAAGTGACTAAACAACAGCTAAAGCATTAATAATTAAGGTGATCAGAGACCAGGAGAAACATTGTACACAGCAACAGCAATATTGTACGATGAACAACTGTGAATGACTTAGCTATTCTCAGCAATATAATGATCCAAGACAATTCCGAAGGATTTATGATAAAACTTGCTATCTGCCTCCAGAGAAAGAACTGATGCTGTCTGAGTCTAGACTGAAGCATATCGTTTTGCACTTTCTTTTTTTTTTGTTCGAGTCTTCTTGAACAAAATGAATAATATAAAAATGTTTTACATGATAATCTATATCAGATTGCTTACTGTTTCAGGGAGGGGTGAGAGGAAGGAAGGAGGGATGGCTAAAATTTGGAACTCAAAACTTTAAAAGAAAAAAAACCAAACGTTAAAATGTATTTATCATGTAATTGGGGGGAAATAAAATAATAATTAAAAATAATTAAGGTGATCAGGGAAAGGTCTCTATAGGAGGTAGCTCTTGAGTTGAGGGGGAAAAAAGTTGAAAACTTTAGAAGTAGGGATGATGAGGATGAAATACATTCCAGCTATGTGCAAAGACATGGAGATGGAAAATGAAGAAGCAAAGTAGGCATGAATATGGAAAATCAGCACCGGCTAAGTCTAGGGAAAAGCAATAGACCAGTTTGTCTTGAACAGAGTGAATTAAGGAGAATAATACAAAGTAAATATGGAAAGATAGGGTAAAGACAGACTGTGAAGGGATTTAAATGCCAAGCTGCGGAGTTGTATTTTATCACAGAGGTAATAGGGAACCACCAAAGCTTCTTGAGCAAGAAAGTGACATGGTCAGGTCTGTGTTACATAAAGATTACTTTGGTAAATATGTAGAAAATTAATTGGACAAAGGACAAACTGGAGAGACCATTTTCTCTGTGGGAGATAATAGTCTAAGAAAGGTTATGAAGGCCTAAATTAGGATGGTGTGGCAGGAAGGGCCAATAAAACTTTAAATGTTTTAAAAACACTTTCCCTAATGCTCTGTCTTTGTCATTCTACCCTCCTTATTATGTACATATGGATGTTACTTAGAATTTGTAACTTCAAGGCCTATCATTGCTCATTCTGAGGAATGTAAATAAATCAGTATTGCTTGAAATAGAATACATACTGGCACATACACATTTATACATAGACATATTGACAAGTAAGCCCTTTATCCCCTGGTTCTGATGTTTGTGCATAAGGACCTTATCCCCATCTCCAATGGAATCTAAATCAGTAATTCACTGACAGGATTTTCCTGCCCTTCAGCCTCCTGCTGCTCTACTCTCCAAACCAGGCCTCCAGAGACTATAACTTCAGGGAATCAAGTCACTCAGCTTAGCACTCCTTGAGAATATAAAACGTCCTCTTTACTCTGGTCATTTTCTGCTTTGTTGTGCCCCATGGGCCCATTATTCCACGGGCTCAACATTTCTGGAAAACATATGTCTTTACTGTAAAGACTCCAAATGATCTGGGAAGATCCATTCAGAATATCCACTGGTTCTCCAGCAGGCACATACAGAATATTTACCCACACTATTGATGACAAAGTCCAGTGTAGAGCCTTGAGTAGTTTTGAAAGCCAGCTTGGCTGGAGCACTGGAGTATTATGCTATAGTTCAGGAAGCCTAACCACCTGTATTGACTTCCTTTGGGAACTTTGAGCAAAGCAGCCATAGTTTAGCTTTCTGTTTCATTCATACAAAGGATACACCTTTTTTTCCTACATAAGTCCAGAGATGCAGAGGAAATAAGTGAGATCTTTGAGCTCTAGACAAAAATGATTAAATACAAACAAACAGATACTGGCTTGGCCACCTCTGCCAATCCCATAGGGGTGGAATTGGGAAGTCTTCAAGCCAGAATGAAGTTGGGCACAGATTCAGCTAATGGCAGTGAAATAATGACAGCTATCCAAAAGTGGAATGGTTAGCAGACAGCTTTAGGAGGTAGTGGGTTCGCCCCTCGCTGGAGGTTTTCAAACAAAGGCTGGATAACTACTCAGGTATATTGTAGAAGAAGATTCTTGTTCAAGTATTCATCAGGTTGGATGGCCTATGAGGTCCCTTCAAACTCTGAGATTTCTGGCCTCAAATATTTACTAGTTGTGTAACCCTGGGAAAGTCACTTAATTCTGTTTCCCTCAATTTCTGCATCTGTAAAATGAGATGGAGAAGGAAATGGTAAACCACTCCAGTATCTTTGCCAAGAAAACCCCAAGTGGAGTCACAAAGAGTTGGACACGACTAAAAAAAATGATTCAACAACAAGGTGGCTCAGATCACATTCTACCTCCAATGTGCAATGCGACACATAATGCATCTTTTTTACCTATAATTCAGGAAACCCTTAGAAGGGGTCCCTAATCTATTTATAAATAGTTGCGATGCTATAGCACTAAAACTATTTGACTCGATGATTCTAATATCATTAGATTAACCGAAGGTATCTGATCTCACTAGAAAAAGAATGGCCCAACTATATTTTGTCAAAGTATTCAATTACCAATCATGAGACCTGATATGGACTACCCTCCACATAACTCCCGGGAGGTCAATGAACTGTTGAGTTTGGAGTCAGAGGGTCTGGATTCAAATCCTGCCTCTGCTATTTGCTACCTATGACCTTCACCTATGCAGACTTCAATTTCCTCTTCTATAAAATGAAAAGGTTGGGCTGCATGCTCTCTAGGGTCCTTTCCTGATCTACATCTATGAACTCTCACTATGAATACAGAGGGATGTCTTGCTAGAAGGAAGCAGGGAGGATTGGGAGAGAGATCCAAGTGCTTAGCTGAGAGCATGATTGGATTTATGGATTAGTGAAATGAGGTAGATCAAAGTTTTCCTATCAAAGAACAGAGCAGGCTCTTCAAAGAAGGTGCCTTGGCTCTCATTATCTTTATAAGCTTGACCTCACAATCTGGGTCTCAGACTTAAGAGGGAATCAGTAGAGTGAAAAATTCAGTCTTGGGCCCCATCCTGGTTTTTGTCTCCAGATGGGGTATCATGAATGTGTAAATAAAGAGCAGAGTCCTGGGAAGTTTCAGTTTCAGAACGTAATCCTTAAAGCTGTGATACTTTTCCTTAGCACAGGCCGGGGTACCTGGGTTATCAAGAAATTGGCTAGCTTCTAAGCTGAGCCCGTATTCCTACTTCTAATTAATCACCATCTCATCTTTCTGTCTTTGTTTTCACCTCATATCCCCCTTTCTCATCTCACCTTCCCCCACCCCAATTTGTGACAAGCCAAGAAGCTGAGTTTGGAGCCTTTTGAAAATTCTAAACAACCAACTTGTTCTTTGTCAGCACCAGGCAGGGTTCTAGTACCACACTGTGGCATATTTCTCTCAGTAATGATGGTGATAATGGATGATATTTAGGTGGGAAAGGTATGAGCTGACGCAGGTAACCGAGAAGCCACAGGGCACACTTATTGTATGACATCCAGATTTCTCTTAGCTCCATTTCAGTCCCTTCCAACTATGACATCAATTTTGCATCTCTTTGTGCATGGCCTTCCTGGTCATTTTGACTGTCATTCAGGGCCACTGACCATCCAATAGCTACCTAAATATGGTGCTAATTTTCAAAAGCTCTATATTTCAGCTATACAGGGCTACTTTCCATCCACAATGCTTATCTTGCCTCTTCTGAAATCCTACGGAACTGAGGCATAGAATCCATGTCCCCTCTGCACCAAATGTTAATGTTTACAAAATTCCTTCCTCTCGACTCTTAGCTCAGATGCCATCTTCTCCAATAATGTACAATAGTTGTTAGAGAGCTAGATTTAAAGAGAGGAAGATGTGGGTTCAAATGCTGCCTCAGAAACTTACTAGCTCTATGACCTTTGGCAAATCATTTAACCTCTATTTGCCTCAGTTTCCTCACCTGTAAAATGGGGATGATAACACCACCTACCTCACAAGCTTGTTGTGAGTATCAAATGAGATAATATTTATAATGTGCTTTGCAAACCTTAGAAGCATTATATAAATGCTAGCTATTATCGTTGTTGTTATCTAAGACTTACTCTGATTCTCTGGACTACTGTTGTGTTTGTACCCAAAATGATTCTGTACGATTACTTCCTTTACCTGCCAGTGGTTTCAATTTTTGTAGTTTCTTTTAACTACCAAAGCAACAACTTAGAGAGGGAGGAGAAAGTTATAACGTGTCTTCTTATGTTTATCAGCCTTAGTTTTCTTCAGCCCTTTCCTCTACCTCTCTCCACAGGAGGGAGTACCCAATGAGGATGAGACTTTGGCAAAAGCTTGAGTTCAGAGAACTTGAAATGTAAAGAGGAAGTCACTCAGATACACAATGGACTTTCTCCACCATAGGAAAGGTCTGAGACTTGAACAACTCAAGAAAACTTACTTCCAGGATATGTGGTAGATAGTATCCATACTTTTGTACCTGGGTACTTTGATGCATAAGATTTTTTTAAAAACAGTTTTTTTTTTTTTGCAATTCCACGTAAAGACAATTTTTGTCCTTTGTTTTCATTTTATTTTATTTCCTTTTATTTTTAATTTATGGAATAAAACAAGCATTTCCATAACATAGTACAATAAAAAGATGATTGTATGTGAAACTGCACATCTACTATGTACAACTTGCTATTCCTTTCAAAAATACAACAAAATTATCATGTAAATTTCTTTTTTCCTTTTTTCCCTCCCCCGCCCTAAAGATGGCTACCACAAATATAGTATGATATGATATGATACAATATGATACAATATAATATAATATAATATAAATTATTCTATATATACTTCTATTTATCAGTTCTTTCTCTAGTTACAGATAGTGGCTTTTTTATATATCCTTTGTAGTTAATTTGGGTATTTATGATACACAAAATAACTTCTTTGCTCAATGTTGTTCTCTAAACAATATTGCTGTTATTGTAATATGATGTTTTCTTGGTTCTGCTCATTTCACTCTTCATTATTTCATGCAAGTCTTTCCATATTTTTTTAAATCATTGAGCTCATCAAAAATGTAGTTACCCTGTTTATCTCTTTTAATTATATCTATTTTAGCTATAATTTTGTCTGAGATCATAATTGCCACTCCTGCCTTTTTAATATTAATTTAAAAAATGAGTTCCAAATTTTCTCCTTCTCTCCCCTTCCCCTTCCCTAAAACAGTAAGTAATTTGATATAGGTTATGTATTTGCAATCGTCTACAAACGATATTGAAATGAATATGGGAAATGGAACTGACTAAATTTAAAAATCATCCTAGGTAACATGTGGTGGGTTACTGACAGAAGGGGTTTTTGAGCCAGACCATGGAATAGGAAAAACAGCATCTAGACCATATCTTGCCTGGAGATAGAAATAACCTCAGAGCTGAGGTCAAAGGAATCATAGGGAAGAAACTTCTAGGTATCCTAAGTTAAGGACCATTGCTCTAGCCAAAAGGGTTCTATAGTACTCAAAATGAAAAGAAAGAAAAGAAAAGAAGTATAGTAACAGCACAGTTCCACATAAGTAAGCCATTAGCTACAATAGAAAAAACTGCAGTTGCCCATTTGCTGATCCAGCCCAGAGAGTGAAGTGGATCGTCCTGTTCAGCAGAAATACCATATCTTGAGGAGAGCTCAGCAGCTGAGCCACCTTCTCAACAACACCCTCAACAACAGCCATTGTCTTGTAGCAGTGACCCCGTCTGGCATTGTTCTATAGCAACTGCTTGGTGAAGTCACTGCTCAGCAGCTATTGGCCCCATCTATCTGGGGTATTATGCCTTTGACTAATCAAAGCCTAACAGAACTGCCCTTACCATGGAGATACTGTGTTCTGGAAACAACAACAACCACAAAAAAAGACCAGCTGAACAGCAGTGTCCTGCACATCACCAACACTATGCCCTGAAAAAAATACCATTAGGATCCCATGGAAAGAAGAAGGCGGTGATAGGTATAAATCAACAGGGGCAACAGATAACCAGTTGGCCCTCAAACTGACGAGGAACATTATTTCAATAAACAGCACCTTTGTTCCAGACCCTCTTAAATGGGGAAGCTATTTTCTTGTTTGCTAGTCAATTCTTGACTTTTTGTCTTTCCTCTTCCAATTCAAAGGAGGAGAGGGAGAGGAAGAAAAGCCACTTGCCTCTGTCTTTGGATAAGTTATTCCCCCAGTGCTTACTTCCAACACTTAATTTTGATTAAACTGTTGATATAAAATTTGATTATCAAAAAGATAACTACCTGGCATAAACTATGTAATTAGCTAACTAACAAAATTTGGATTGATCTGTCAACTTTTACAAACTTCCTCAGTCTCATTCCATCAGAAACTACTTTTTTCACCTACATCTTTTACCCTGAACAGAATACTGTGAGCAAATGTTAAATAAGGATTGTGAATAGAGATTTAAATAATTTTCAATACATTCCCTTGCTTCAATGAATAAAAGTATTTCTAGAACACAATATACTCCACCACATTGCCAAAGTACTTCATTCACCCTGTCATTTAAACAAGTGATTCCATTGCATTATTGAGACAGATTGTAGTGTAGTCAAAATGTAAAGATATGCAGGGAATTTGTCACCCCCACCCACAATGCACACCCATTAATGAGGAGAATCCTATTATTTCTGGTAACAAATCGTCAGTTCATATCTATTAACTTTTTTTAAAAAAAGATGAATAAAAGACAAAAATAAACCCACACGAAAAATACAATTCAGAACTGCTTATTCAAAATGCCAAGATACTGTGTAACCATGTAGGTACTACTGTTTGCAAATTCTATCCATGTGTATTCCATGCCAGTTCCTAATAGGAGTAATTTTAAATCATCATTGTGTAATAACTCTGAAGCAGATGGTGTTTCTTCACCCAGACCTTTCAATTATTTTTGTAAATTCCTCATTTCTGTGGCATCATTTTTCATATTAGTATATTTCAACTAGGCTTCCTAACAATTCAAGGTGTTAAGAAATGAAATGCTTGATTGAGTTGTCACTCTATCCCACTTAAAGTAAGTGATAAGAGGCTCTGTTGCCTTTTAAGAAAGCATATCAATCAATCAATCAATCAATCAATCACTCTTAAGCTTTAGATCAAGTGTGAAATTACTTGGAACTGGATTATGCCCAGGTAGCATATTGGAATAGGTTGAAGAAATTTGGTTGCACCCAAGGGCTCCTTTGTAAATATCAATTGAATTGAAAACTGGAGTCATTCTAGAGATTCGAGCCAGTAGAACATTTTAGTTCTTAGGGATTCCTAGGAGCCTAGAACATTCCTAGCCACAGGGGCTTGTAAAACCTGTTAAGAGGGAAGGAAAGACTTCTGTTTTGGCCGTGCCCTAGATCTCCTTTCTCCCCTTTCTTTGTCTAGAAGAGGAACATGAAAGCTTTGAGAATTTGGGGCATTTCATAATCCCATCAGTGTCCCAAGGCAGTGCCTGTATTGAGAGCCAAGGATATACTAAAAATGTCACTAAACTGTGTGATAGGAGAGTTGTTCTACTTTTAGATCTACCACTAATTAGTTCCATGAATTTAGGCATATCACTTCTCCCCTTTTCAATGTCCTTATCCTCAAAAGTCAGTCAATAAATTCAAATTAGAAACTGATTCAACTTTGATACTCAAAACTCCTCAGCATTCTCAGTTGTCTCTCCCCTCTCACTGAATGGCTGGAGGACAGAGCAATGAACCTCCAAAGCCTGCCTTTATTGAGGGCTCAGAATTTTCTAGCTAACTTATTTTCTGCCAGCCACTCTGCTTGGTTTCAACTCCACAAACATCATACCCCAGCACTGGGTACTCTCTGCACGCCTCTTCCCCTTCACTTTCTTTTTGCGTATTGTCTTCCCCAGTTAGATTGTAAGCTCCTTAAGGACAAGGACTGTCTTTGTTTTTCTTATTTGTACCTAAGCACTTAACACAGTGCCCGGCACATAGTAGGTGTTTATAAATGTGTGTTGACTCTTATTTTTATTGACCACTGAATTAGGGGATTAGTTTTTTTTCCCAGGCTACAAACTCTTTAGATTTTTTGCACAATTTTGTAAATTGGCTTAATTGTTCATTCTTCTTGGGTTCTATGAAATTGAAATATTTATATGGTAAATACTCCAGAAATCACTTATATAATGGCATAAATGGGACTACAGATTAGGGAGACAGCATAGTGCAATACAAAGTACCTTGGACTGGTTGTTGGGAGACCTGGGTTCTAATCTCAGTTCTGCTGGTAACTGGAAAGGAACTTTAGGGGAGTAATTTCACCTCTTAGTGTAATATTTCTCTAACTGTAAAATGAAGGAACTTATCCAAATTCATACAGCTAAGTTAATAATGGATGTGAGAGTAGAGCAAGGTTCTTCTGTCACAGTCTAGTTCTATTTCCACCATACCATGTCACCATGAGTTAATCAATCCTTTCTACCTCCAGTGGACCTTTCTCAAAAAGATCTTTGTCTTTGCAACTTAAAATATGAAGCTAGGTGAGGTTCTAATAAGGGGTGGGAGGAATTCTAAAGTCAATCCTACATCACAATGCTTTCCTCTAGGGTCCTGCTATTTGTAACACCATGTTGTTTCTTTCCTGGCATCACCATTTGCTCCTCCCCCATACCTCTCTATATTTCTGACTCTTGTGCTTCAGTTCTCTTGCTTATATAAAGAAGAAAGTCAAGGCAGTTCCAAATCAGATTGGGAGGTGTAAAGGTGTGGTGTGTGGGTGATATTTCCTTTACCCGTGTACGTTATTTTATGTCCACATGGATTTGTCTAGATGTGGCACACAGAAGATAAGAATAAATATTTCTAATGATTTCCTCTGGAAATCTACTTAACCCTTTAATTTTTTTTTTAATTTGCATCATTTAAAAATATAAAATAAGTATTTTTTTAAAAAATGCATCTAAATTTAACAATTTATTGTAAATTTGTGTTTTTTTCCCTACATTGAAATTTTGGTGATGCCATATTACTGTATAGTATCATACTGTAAACAAGTCATTAAACACACATATTCCTGCTGATGCATGCTGGACTTCCCGACAATGCATGACATGCTTGCCTGCCAGCACTTGCTTGTTAAGACTTATTAGCGGACTTGACCACTGATAGGTTACAACTTGCATTTTGTGTGTTTATTTGGAAAATAATATAATCACTATGACTTTAACTCTGTTATGCAACAGATGAAATATGTGAGGTTTTTCAAAATTTTCTTATCTTCTCTTCTTTCCACTTCCACTGGCCCCTTATTTTTATTCAATGCCATCCAATTACACCAGATGAAGAGAGTCCAGTACCATAGGCTCTCTGAGCCAAGAGTTACAGAAGTTTTTTCTAAAGAATCTAATAACAGGATATAAAGAAGTGACCCTAACGACTTGATAGCATTAAAAGGCATTGGCCATTAGACAGAGGCAACTGGTTGGAAACAGGGAACATCTAGTGATTGACTGGCTGAGGATCATTCATACCTGGCAGGCCTTTTAACATCACGCTGGCAATATTCTGAATCAAGCCTGCCAACCAGGTTGAGTACTTAGCTCTGAAGCTAACTGAATGAGCTCTTAGGATTCATTCCTTCCTTTTTCCCTGGGGGCTGTTGCAAAGTACAGAAAGGGGAGAGAGGTATCACTTTCCTAGCAAGGACAACCTGGGACAGGAAGACATTCTCTAATTCAAAGAACTGTAGCCCTTTATGTAGTGAAAGTTGAAAAGACAGATTGGAACCAGGAGCTACTCAGGTGATGAGAAGCCAGAGTCAGGACTCTGAGGGAATGGGTCTGTAGAGACTTTCTGCTGCTGCCATGTACTAAGCATGGCCATGGTTAAATGTTTTTCCAACTGAATTTTAAGACTTAAGAATGCTTACCAATGATTGGAAGAAAGCCGTATTGTAGTGAGAAGAGCATTGTATATGAGATTCAAAAGACTGGTTTAAATCTCAGCTCTGCCTTGGCCTCTGTCACCTTGCTCCAGTCGTTTTACTTCTCCCAGAATCAGTTTCATCATCTG
This sequence comes from Phascolarctos cinereus, assembly GCF_003287225.1. Classification (NCBI taxonomy): domain Eukaryota; kingdom Metazoa; phylum Chordata; class Mammalia; order Diprotodontia; family Phascolarctidae; genus Phascolarctos; species Phascolarctos cinereus. Next base: position 332,421,896 of record NW_027556098.1, read on the forward strand.
CGAAAGGAGGGAGTTCAATGGGCTCTAAGGTCTCTTCCACTTTTAGATCCTGTGACATCAGGCTCTATGCCAGGGGTGGGGAACCTGCAGCTTCAAGGCCACATATAACCCTCTAGGTCCTCAAGTGTGGCCCTTTGACTGAATCCAAGTTTGCATTCTAATGACTTGTTTATAATACAATACTGTATGGTTTCATGTTGCAAGTTACAAATCCAAGTTTGGATTCCGTCAAAGGGCCTAATGAATATGCATAGAACTTGTGGTGAAGGAGTTTAGAATATTGATATAATGTAAGTTTTTCTTCCGTTTTTTAATCAGTTTTACTGATTTTTTTCTCTTCCTCCTTTCCTTTTTAAATTTTTTTAGAATAATTCTTTGTTATGATAGATGGTTCTATGAGAGAAATGATTAGTAAAATCTATTTTTAAAGAAGTATTTGCATGGATTTTTTTTTCAATTTAGTTCCTTTCAAAAAACTAGAAGAATTTATTTGCTAAGGAGCATTAGAATATTAGAATGTTCTTTTAGCAGAAGAAAACACTGATGTTAAGTCCTACTAACCAAGAAGACTTCTTGGGAGCATTTGGTTTTGATATAAAACCAAAGTAATTCTGAACGTGATGGAATGAATGAGTAATGGCAAAATTCCCAAAATTGATGACAGAGGATAGGTGTTTAATTCCAGGCTGGGAAGGAGACATTTTTAGTTACAATGACTCAAAAGTTAAAAAGGGTTTTAACTCTCACAGCTGCTTTCTCTCTCTCTCTCTCTCTCTCTCTCTCTCTCTCTCTCTCTCTCTCTCTCTCTCTCTCTCTCTTTCTCTCTCTCCCCTCTCTCTCTGTCTCTCTGTATATCTTTTTCCCCCTCTCCCTTCCTCTCTTTCTCTCCTCACTTTGTTTTTTATTCTGAACTTAATAAACACCAAATAAAATAAACATTTTCATGCTCACTGAAGAGCAGAAGGAAAGGATTATACATGAATAGTATGCACAGCTTTGTGATAACCTCCTAATCAGTCTCTCCAAGGAAAGAGAGTTGGGCTTACAGTTGCAAAAATTATCTTCCCAAGACACAGGGTAGGTGTGGAGCCAAGATGGCAGAGTAAAAGCAGTGACTTGCTTGAGCTCTCCCATAAACCTCTCCAAATACCTATTTTAAAAAATGGCTCTAAACAAATTATAAAGCAGCAGAACCCACAAAAAGATAGAGTGAAGCAAATTTCCAGTCCAAGATAGCCTGGATGGTTGATTGGAAAGGTATGTTGCACGAGCAGTAAGAGGAACACAGTTCAGCTTGGGTACAAAGATAAGGCAGGCCTGAGCAAACCCAGAGCAGGCCTCAGAGGACTGAATCACAGGTAGCTGTGGCAGTTTCTAGACTTCTCAACCCATGAATGCCAAAGACAACTTAGAAGGTCAGTGGGAAAAGTCTGTGACTGTGGTGAGAGAGAGAAGCTTGGTCCCAGCCCCAGTCCTCAGGATGGCCCTGGGGCAGTGGCTGCTTCCCGAGTTTATGGTCCATAGACTGAAAGAGAATCAAGTGGCTGATCAGAGGGGGTTTGCAGGGATCTCTCTGCTGGTGCAGGATTCTCTTGCTTTGCCCGTGCTTGGATCTGGGTCACAGTTCTGGGTGGCGGTCCTGGGTTAAGGAGGAATGCTGGTATGGTAGAGCTTGTAGTGGTGGTACAGAGAAAATCCCCCTCACAGTTCCAAGGCAGAAAAGAATGGTTGTGGTCACTCATAGACCAGAGCACAGGCCAGGAAAGGAGTAAACACCTTGCCCCTTATCATACTCCCTTGGAAGAACTGAAAATGTACGGGTCCCTAGAAGTATCTCTGAAAATAGCTGCACAAAACCCCTGAAGCTTGGGCAGTACATTCTCCACACTGGAAGTAGGCCCCTATCTTAACAAAACGTTTAAAACTCAAGTAATTGGCTGGGATCATGAATAAACAAAGGTCCAAAAAAAGTCAGACCATAGAATCTTTCTTTGGTAACAAAGGAGATCAAAACATACAACCAGAAGAAGACAACAAAATCAAAGCTCCTACATCCAAAGCCTCCAAGAAAAATATGAATCAGTTCCAGGCCATGGAAGAACTCAAAAAGGAGTTTGAGAAACAAGTAAGAGAAGTAGAGGAAAAACTAGGAAGAGAAATGAGAGTGATGCAAGAAAATCATGAAAAACAAGTCAACAGCTTGCAAAAGGAGACCCCCCAAAAAAAAATACTGAAGAAAATAACACCTTAAAAAATAGCCTAACCCAAATGGCAAAAGAGGTCCAAGACACAGGTTATTCTTCCGCCTAAAACCTTCGATGGCTCTCCATTACCTTTAGGGTGAAAGGCTTGACAAAATCTGGCTCTAGTCTACCTTTTTAAATCCTATTTGACATTACTTCCCTCCATGTATTTTATAGTCTAGTCAAACCAGACTATGATCAGTTCCTCAAACCTGACTATATCTCTTGCCTCTGTGCATACATACAAGCTACTCTCCCATGCCTGGAATGTACTTCTTCCTTACTTTTGCCACCTATAATCTTTCTTACTTTATGGCAAAACTTTAGAACCTTCTTTCACCTGGTGGCTATAACTTGAGAGTTAGGACAAGCTTGACTGGAAACTACTATAAATAAGTCACAGAACAATCCCAAAGGACTAATGATGAAGCATACTATCTGTCTCCAGAGAAAGAATTGATATTGTTTGAATATAGCTGAAGCAAGCAATTTTTCCCTTTCATTCATTTTAAAAAATTGTCTTTTTGTACAAAATGACTAACATGGAAATGTTTTACATAATTGCACACGCATAACCTATATTTGACTGCTTACCTCAGAGAGTTCAGGAGGGGAGTGAGGGATAGAATTTGGAACTCAAAACTTTAAACAAAAATGTTTAAAAAATAAAAAAAATGTCACAAAGTATGCCACACAGTATACAGAGTAACTCATGTCCTCAGACTATAGGATTAACCAAAACATTGCATTCCTTAAATATGTCAGGGGACACAAGGTTTCGTTTAGTTTGTAACAGATGGTTTGAAGAGACTCAGAGCCCTAAAGAATCTGCATTGTGCACAATAAAATCTCACCTGTATCAAGGCTGCTTTTCTTTTAGCAGACAGAAAACTCTCATGGCAACTCCTACTAACAGAGAAGGAATGGTATTAGACCTCCTGGAAGCACTAGTTTTAATAGAAGATCAAGATAATTAGGACCTTACCAGTTTTCCTTTTACACATGTTTATTCATTTATTTTTGAAATTAAATATTATTTCTTAAATGGCAATTACTCCCACCTATTGCTCCTCCCAATTGAGAAAGCAAAACTCTTATAACAAATATGTATACTCAAGCAAAATCAATTCCCACATTAGGTACATCCTAAAATAAAATAAAACAAAATAAAATAAAATTGTTTCAATCATAGCTCTGAGTCCATTGCCTCTTTATCTGGAGATGAGTAGCATGTTTCATCTTGAGTCTTCTGGAATTGTGGTGGTCATTGTGTTGATTAGAGTGCTTAAGTCTTAAAAAGTTGTATTTATCATATCAGTGTTATTATATAAGTTGTTTTCCTGTTTCTGCTCACTTAACTTTGCATCACTTCATACAAGTCTTTTCAGGTTTCTCAGAAATCATTCCATTCATCATTTCTTTTATCCTGTCAGAGGCAAACTGGTGGCATGATGGATAAAGCATTGAACCTAGAGTCAGGAAGACCTAAATTTAAATCCAGACTCAAACACTGACCAGCTGTGTGACCCTGGGCAAGTCACTTAATCTCTGCTTGCCTGAGTTTCTCATTTGTAAAATGGGGATGTTAATAGCACTTACCTTGCAGAGTTTTTGTGAAGATCAAAGAGAAGCGGCAGACACAAAAAGGGCTTTTTGTCCCAGGCACTAAAAGTGATAGTGCCTGGCACAAATTATATTTAATATACTATATTCCTCAATTGATAGTCACCCACTCAATTTAAAATTCTTTGCCATCACAAAAAGAATTGCTATAAATATTTTTGTACGTATGGGACCTTTTCCTCTTTCTTTCATCTTTGAGGTACAGAACTAGTAGCAGTATCAACGAGTCAGTAGCTATCCACAAAGCTATTAATAGCTTTTGGGGCCAATTAGTCAACCAATAAACATTTATTAAGCACCTATTATGTGACAGCCATTGTGCTAAGGGCTGAGGATACAAAGAAAGGCAAATGGCAATCTCTGTTCTCAAGGAACTTTCTTAAATAGTTCTCCTCAGTTTACCCCAGTGGCTGCCCACCTCCCCAAGAAAAGACTGACCTTTGACATCCTTTGTCTTTTCCACTCCACTGGTGGAAAGGGCATTGTTGACTCCAAGGAATATTTTATATTTACCTAATAAGAATCTTGACTAGCATGGCTTTTAGTTCATTAGCTACCTATTCATGTCCATGATGAAAATTTACACATTCTGTCATTACTGGTTGGCAACTTGCTTAGACCTAAGAGTGAAGAAGCTATAAAATGTTCAAATAAATGTCTCTCATTTAATTCAGCAAACTTTAATTGATTGGCTACTATGGACAAAGTATAATGTGGGTACTAGGGATACCGTCAACTGCTCTCTAGGAGCTTACTGGGAGCTTGATAAAGCTTATACAAACGTGAATAAGTACAAAGCAATTTAGGAGAGAAGGGACACTAACAAATGGGGAGGACATGGAAGGGTGTTGTATAGAAGTGGGCACCTGAACTGAAATCTGAGAAGAGCTAGGGATTGCAGGTGGTAGAAGTGGAGGACGAGAACATATTAGGCGTGAGGGATAGCTTATTATCACAGTTCTAACTTGGCACAAAATAAAGTCAAATTCTAAGTTGAATTTTGAGACCTAGCATTGATTATCAGTACTTAAACATGGATTTACAAAACTTTTGGTTGAATCTCAGCAATTCATTTAACAATGTCTCAAGCTTTACCAAATGGAATTTTTTTTTCAAGACAATTGGGGTTAAGTGACTTGCCCAGGGTCACACAGCTAGTAAGTGTCAAGTGTTTGGTCTGAAGCTGGATTTGAACTCAGGTCCTCCTGACTTCAGGGCCGGTGCTCCATCCACTGCAGCACCTAGCTGCCCCTATCAAACTGAATTTTAAGTGGGCTGGATTGTATACCTAAGGTTTGAAGGAACCTCAGAGGGCATTTAGTCTGCCCCGCCCTCCCCCATTGATGAGGAAGCTGAGGCTCATGAAGATTAAGTGACTTGCCTGAAGTCACATAGGTAACCAAGATCAGAGGTGAAATTTGAACTCAGGTTCTCTAACTCTAGAGCTAATGCCCTTCCTAATGTACCATACTACATGATAATACAGCTAGGTGGATTCTGAATTGGCACACTGATTGAAACCAATTAGCTAATGAATAAATCAATATCAATCTGGAGAGAGATCACTAGGGAGGTACCACTGGGCTCTTGGTTTGGTTGGCTTTTTTCTGTTCAATATTTTTTTGTTTTGAATGACCAAGATTAACCAATCAATAAACATTTAGTAAGCACCTACTATATGCCAGACATTGTTTTAAATGCTGGTGATCCAAAAGAGGCCAAAGATAGTCCCCTTCTCTCAGGGAGCTTACCATCTAATGAATGGAAGCGTAGCACATTTCATCAAGCTTAGGGAGAGCACAATGCTGGCAGGGATAGTAATTACAATGGGTAATGTGTTTAGCAAGAGGCAAAAGTCAGCGGAGAGAACACTGGCTGACAAAGGGGAAGTTCGATAATATCTTGATGACTTAGAAAATTACTGGAATCCATAATGTAAATACAAATAATAAAAACTAAATTGCTGCATTTAATAGTTAAAATCAACTGCATAAGTATGGGAGACTTGTATGGAGAATAGAGGATGTGGCAAAAATCTCCAGGTGTTAGTGGATTGTAAGCTGATAAGTCATGAGTCAGCAATATATATTCACAGCCAAAGAAAAGAATGCCATTTAGCCCCATTTCGCTGCCAGGAGTGTACAGAAACCAACTCAAACTAGCTAAAGAAAGCTGACTGTTCAATTTTCAATTGACAAACACTACAAATCTTAGCTTAGTTTTTTTGTTATTGTTGTTGTTGATTGCCTAGACTTAACAAGGTGATAGAGAAAATGTTAATGATGCCAATTTAACTTAAAAGCTTTTATGTGTACATTTCTTTGAGCGGAGGCAATCAGGGTCCAGGGTCATACAGCTAGTAAGTGCCTGAGGTTAAATATGACCTCATACTCTCCCTACTCCAGGGGGCCAAGTGTGTGCATTTTTTAAAGCTGGTTTTTAAACATCTGTGCTCCACTGGCATCCCAAATGTATCCTCAATATATGCTGTCCAGTATGTGGTAGAACAGCTCCTTTTTCAGGTATGAGTTGGAGTAGAAGGCACTGAGGTCCCTTTCAACTCTGAAGAGGCATAATTCTGGGCTGGAGATGATCATCTGCTCTATTTAGACCACATCTGGAATTTTAGAGGAGATTCAGAATTGAGATAGGGAGAAATTGGTCTATATGGCCTCTAAAGAAAGGCTCATTGAGCTCTATGATTTTGTAGCTCTTCATTCCATGGGACAACACTCTTTGCTGTTGTTTAGAGAGAAAACAGGCACTCTTTCCCTCTTCATAACTAGCCAACTAACTCAGGTGCAATGGGGAGCATCAGGCCATGAATTGGCTGAATCTTCTAGAGAGGAAAAAAGATGGATGCCTGCAGAAGATGCCTGCATATTAGATCAGGAAGGATCCTTAGAGATCATCAAGTCCAACCTCTTTGTGTTCTTTAGAAAAGAAAACTGAGAACCAGAGAAGTTAAGGGGCTTCAATATGTGATTAAAATGTAAATTCCTACAGGGCAGGGATTGTTTTTCAGGTTTTTTTTACTGTATTCCAGAGAATTTCCTATAGTTTGTAACAGAGACTCAGGGCCCCAGAGAACTTGTGATATTCACAGGGAATAGAAATGCTCCCTTCCTTTTAGCCAACAGAAAACTCTGGTAACAAAGTCCTGTTAATAGAAAAGGACTGACATTCCATCTCCTAGGAACACTGGGTTTTAATAAAGCACCAAGGTAATCCCGAATGTGTTGGAATACAAGAGAAATGGTCAAATGCCCATGATCAAAAGAAGAGGATAGTTGCGTATGTCACCAAAGGTAGGAAGGGGACCTTACTGCTTTCTCTAAGTTTACATCAGTAGTCACCCATCTACCCAACCTCATGCCAACAATCCTTTGTCTTCTCTCCTCCATTGAGAAAAAGGTGTCATGGGACTAATTCAGTACCTTTCACATAATAGGTACTCAACACACTTTTGTGGTTGTCATCATGAAAAATGTTCATGTCAGAACTGGGATTAGTACCCAGGGCTCCTCATTTTCAGTTGAGGAATCTCTTCCGTTTCTGCCCTACATACATTCCCTGTGGTAGGTGCAGTGTGTTTATTTCCACAATAAATACACATCTCCCCTTTGGGCTGTAAACCTTGCCTTTATCAAAATTCAGTAAGGACGTAAGAAGGAACAGTGTGTGTACTCCATCTTCCTATAAAACATAGCTCAGCCTGAGCAGCTCTGCACTGGTCTTGAATTCTTAATGTAAAGGAGAGGCACAAGCTGGGAACAACAAGGCTGCTCTTTTAATCGTGCCTCAGTGCTGCCTCACCTGAAGATTGCATTGCTAAATGTAAGTGAATTATCACCTTGTCTGCAGCATCTCCCTAGCAGTCCTGCTGTCGGCTCCTCTAATCTCTTTCATCTGTTTCTTTTATTGATTCTCCTACCCCTGAGAATCAGTGCACAACTCGATTCATATCAATATTAATCCCTTTGTTCCTAAAAACTCCCAGGACTGATTTGGCTGCTTTTCTCTGAAAGCTGTTCCCTGTTTAAAGTGATAAAATGTTGCTTCTTCCCTTCTATTCTAGTCTATCCATCCATCTACACATGTATAGTAGAATCACAGGTTCATTGAATCTCAGCATTAGATGGGACCTGAGAGGTGATTAGACTCTAGCCTGATCTTTTTTTTTTTAAAGATAGCTAGTTAGATAGATAGATAGATAGATAGATAGATAGATAGATAGATAGATAAATGTTTCTGCAACATCTTTATTTCCCAGTATATTCCTCCCTTTGTTTCTCCCAGAGCATCCTCCCTTATAATAAACAATAAAAGAGAAAAAGATAATTCAGTAAAACTAATCAACACATTGAAAAAGTCTGACATTATATTTAAGGCTCAACACCCACAGTCCTCCAACTCTCCAAAGAAGGGTGAGACATCCCCTCTCATGTTTCTTCTTTGGGCTAAGCTTGGTCATTATAAATTTGTGGCATTCAGATTCAGTTGTTGTCATTACTGTTCTTTCTATTTGAATTATTATAGTAATTATCTATACTGTTTTCCTGGTTCTGCTTGTTTCACTGTGAATATTTCATGTCTTTTCATGTGTCTCTATATTCAGTATATTAGTTATTTCTTAGATTATAGTAATATTCCATTACATTAATTCACTACAACTTACTTAACCACATCCCAGTCGATGGTCATCTGTTTTGTTTCCATGTCTTTGCTAAGGGAAAAAACATGGCTAAATTTTTTTTTTTTTGGTATACATTGGCATTTTCTTTCTATAATTGATTTCCTTGGGATATAAATGCCTAGCAGTGGAAAATCTGCATCAAAGGGTATGAATATTTTAGTCATTTTCCTTACATAATTCCGAATTGTGTTCCATAATAATTGGACTCATTCACAGTTCTACCAAGAATGTATCAGTGTGCTTGTCTTTATGTACCTCCCCGCCCCATCTTTTGCCATCTTTGCCAATATGTTGGGTGTAAGGTGAAACCTTTTCTTAATTCTTGAACCTCTTCCATGTTGTATATAAGGAATCTGCAATTTTGAGAGACCTCTTCAATAGGTTTTCTTCCTATTCTCAGATCCTTAAGGTGTTCTCCAGGTTTTGGCTTGCCCCCCCCACCTTATCTTCTCTTTCCACACTCTCACCAGAAACTCCTTCTTAACATGTCTTAAATAGTGCTTATTGTCTTCTCCCCAAGTACCAAAGCACTGGTGTCACTCTTGACTAGCTAAATTCAAATCCTTGATGCTATGTTTGACTCTTCTCTCATATCCAATCAATTACCAAGTCCTGACAGTTCTTTCTCTTCAATATCTTACATACATATCTCTTCTATTTGCTTTTTCCTCACTGCAACCCCAATTCTTCATTATCACTTTCCTGAAATACTGCAATTGTTTACTAACAAGTTTTCCAAGTTCGATTTTCCTCCATGGATCGCTCAACTACTGACAGAAATCTTCCCTGTGCCTAGATCTTGGCGTGTCATATTTCTGCTCAAACCCTGTTGCCTAGAATTAAGTTCAACTTTCTTAGTTTGGCAGTAAAGACCTATAATCTACCACTCTACCTTCCTAACCTCATGTTCCGTCCCCATATTTAATGTTTTAGCCAAATAATGAATAAATATTTCTTGTATACATCCTACTTTGTACTTTTAATCATTTTTACATGTGCTATATTCCCCTACTAAACTATAAGCATCAGGTGAGCAGAGGCCGTGTCTTATCTACACTTGATATTTGGCTTGGTGCCTAACATAGTGCTCTACATATAGTGGGGATTAAATAAATGATAGTTGAATTGAATTGAATAGTAAAACTACATCATGTAACAGTAAGAGCTTTGATTTTTAATTAAGTGAATCTGGGTTTAAACCCCAGTTATCTTCTTTGGACCTCAGTTTCCTCATTTGTAAGATAAGTGGGTTAGACTAGAAAATCTCTGAAGTCCTTGCTCACTCTAAAATCTGATGATTCTACAAACAATGTATCTACTGATGTTATGGAGATGTTATGGAGAGGTTTATTAACATACAAACCATTTGGTCTTTTCTGTGTCCTGTCCTTGAACATATAACAGCATGGTCCAGCAGTGTCTAGAAATATACTCGATACAAGGCAAAGAATAACATATCAACAGGAAAGATCACTGGATTTATAGAGGACCTAGGTTTCGTGGCCTTGGAAAAATCATCTGACCTCCCTGGGCCTGTTTCCTCATCATAAAATGAAAAGCAAAGTAGTAGTAGTTGGACTTGAAGTCAGGAGGACCTGGATTCAAATTCTGCCCTTCATCTCATTAGGTGTGACCATGTGCAAGCCACTTAACATCAATGAGCCTGTTTTCTCATCTATAAAAGGAGGTTGGACTAGATGGCCTTTGAGGTCTCTTTCAAATCCAAATCTATGGTCCTGTGACCCCTGGAGACACATTCTTCTGTGTACAGAAATCATCTGTCCCTTTCTTCCTCGTACCAAGACAATCAGCTCTGCAACCACATTTTACTGGGTCAGGCTAGTGCACAAGACCCAAGTTTCTCTTTCTCCCTGCTCTTATTTTGTTGCTTCTGAGCAGTCCTAGAGGAAGGGAGGCTAGGGGCAACTCATAGAACCATTGCCCATTTATGCTGGTTACTGGCTCCATAGATTAGCAGTGGATGTGGATTGTAACCCTTACTTTGAGGACCAGAAATATAGTTTTCTTCTTCTTCTTCTTCATTATCATTGCACTTTATTTACTGTACACCATCTCATTTGACCCCCATAATACCCTATGAAGCAAGTTTCAGTCATGTCCAACTCTTCATGACCCCATTTGGGTTTTCTTGGAAATGTACTAGAGTGGTTGGTTTCTCTAGCTTATTTTACAGATGAGGAAACTGAGGCAAACAGTGGTAAGTTACTTGCCCAGGGTCACACAGCTAGTAAGTGTTTAAGGCTGAATTTGAACTCAGGTCTTCCTGACTCCAGGCAAGGCACTCTATCCACCTTGACACCTAGCTGTCCAATAAAACAAATACTTAACCTCCTTGACAGATGAAGGAAGTGAGATTTGGAGAGGTAAGAATACTTACACAAGATCACACAATTAATAAGCATAGAGTCAAACATAGATCTTCTGAAATCTAGCCCATTGCTCTGCCTACTATCCTGCTTGTCCCAGTGGAAGGCTAGCCCAGTGCCTCCACAAGCTCAAACTTGATGTCTCTTGTCCTTAAAACATTCTATGGGGTAAGTAGCTCATTTAACCCAAAGCCCAGCCACACAGAACCTAGTAAGGTAGTATTATGCAGACATATAGTAATGCTTTTCTATGACAAAATTTATCTGAGTTACTGTTGTTCCCCAACTCCCTTCTCAGTTTTGTTTACACAATGGAAATGTTATTTTTTTTTTCATTTTCAGGTATAACATGTTGCCTGGGACCAATTACAGAAAATACTTTACCTAAATTACGAGGAATTAATCTCTCTCATAGGAGGTAATGTCTCTTTTGTTCTTGCTATTCTTCTTCAGACTCTCTATAAAGGTGGTAATTGCATAGCACAAATTCTTGGAAAAACACACATTTCTCTTTGCCTGTTTCATGCCAGGACTGTGGGCAGCAATGAATCACAAAGACAGCATGTTAGCACAGTAGAAAGGCAATGCAGCTGGAGAGGGTAGGGAGAGGGGGTGTTGCCTCTTCTTTGGAAGAGCCGTTCCATTATCAAAGAGTAAGAAAATGCAATGGGACTGTGTGTTGAGTTGAGAGAAGCACCCAGTCCTTTCTTGGTAGAGGATGCTTGCTGGCAGCATATATATTTAAATTGAAGAGGTGAAACAAGACTCACCAAGATAAGGGGGCATGATCCAAAGACTGCCACCTCATCATGTTACCACATAAAGTGAGATAAGTGAGATGGATGGGGAAGGACTTGGATTGCATTGAATTATCAAAGCAGGCTGGTCATGGTAGTCTTTGTTGTACATGGAGGAAGGAAGGAGGGTCAGGACACTACTTTCTAAGGGGATTGTGTTAAGAAGTACTGATGATTGGAGCCAATTAAGAGGGCCCCAGGAGAATGTCTTCCTGAAGGGAAAAAAGATATGGTCCAAGTCATGATGTGAAGCAAAAGCATAGTAAATGCAATAGAGTTCCAAATCAAGACAAGGCCCATAGAATAAACACAACTAGAAAGTCAAGTAGGAATTGTGAAGAAGGTTGCAATAATCAGGGAAACTAGCCTATTTGTATAACACAGAGAGCAGTCACTCAGTTAACTATATTTATTAAGCCTATGTGCCTGGCAGGTGCTAGACATACAAAAAAAAAAGTGAAAAAGAGTCCCTGATCTCAAGGAACTCACAATCTAATGGGAAAGACAACATGTAAACAATTATGTGCAAACAAGACGTTTATCAGATAAATTGGAGATAAACTCAGAGGGAAGGCACTAAAGTTAGGGAGGACTTGGAAAGGCCAAAGGTATGATTTTAAGTGGGAATTGAAGGAAGCTGGGGAAGCCAGGGAGTGGAGATGAGGAGGACAGGAGGCTTGAGAGACATCTATTGAGTTGAGGGAGATGAAGAGAGTTGAGAGTTAAGAAAGGGAAGAGGCCAATAGTACTGGATGTCAGAGTACTTTTAGAAGAGTAATTTGTAAGAAGACTGGAAAGGTAGAAAAGGGCCAGGTTGTGAAGGACATTAAAAGACAGACGGAATACATTATATTTGATTCTGGAAGAAATAGAGGAAGCCACTGAAGTTATTGAATAGAAGGGTGATGTGGTCAGAACTGCCTACATTTTAAGATCAATATGACAGGTGAATAGAGGATCGATTGGATGGGGAGAAACTTGAGGAAGGGAGATCATTGAGTAGATTACTGCAATAGTCCAGGTATAAAGTGATGAGGGTGGTGGCAGTGTCAGAGGAAAGAAGAGGATATATAGGGGAGATGTCAGGAAGGTAGAAACAACAATGGAACTTGACAGTTGATTGGATGTGGGGGTGAGAGAGAGTAAGAAGTTCAGTATGACATCTAGGTTTAAACTTGGGGGATTGGTTGGATGGTTACACCTCCAACAGCAATAGGGAAAATGAGGAAGAGAGGAAGGTTTGGATATTCACTTGATTGTGGCAAAAATATAAACCCAACACATTCAATGTAAGTGGCTGAAAAATTCTCCCTGATATCCATACTGACTGAGATTCTTACCCTTATATTTTTAGCTTTGGGTTGTTTATATCTCACTTGCTAAATACCTTTTATAACATTTTATCACTCTTAACAACTTGAGAACTATATTGAACTTTCCCTTTTTCTCAACAACTTTGTAATTACACCCTTCTTCCTTTCTCTATTTTCACTAACCTCTTATGTGTTTAACCAAAATATTTTACTGACTAATTTGTTTTTCTTACCTTTTAAAAAACTTATCTTACCTTGTCAATTACCTTCTCTTCAGGGCCATATTCTAATCTTTTTCTTCCTTCAGATTGAGAGCTTCTCTTTATTCAGATTCAATGCTTCTCTTTCTTCATTTTTATTCTTAAATTCTTCCATATTTCTCCAGATTTTTCTTCCCTTAATCTCTTCCCCCATAAATCTCTGTCTTCATTAGTACAAGCCCCACTAAACTTCACAAATTCTCTTTATTCACCTGAAGTAGTTTTCTTTTTTCTAGCTCCTTCTATACAACCTCTGTTTCCTTTGTTTTGCCTTTGCATCCTGAGGAGCTTTGCATGTAGTAGGACTTTCATTTCTGATTTGTTTTGAGCTTTAGTAAAGAATGAGAAAGTCTCTTCTTTTTGACTGCTAATCATTTTTAAGGGCCTGTGTTAGAAGCTATTGTTAAGGCAATCAGGGCTAAGTGACTTCCCCAGGGTTACACACCTAGTAAGCGTCTGAGTCCAGATTTGAACCCATGAACTAGTCTTCTTGATTTCAGGCCTACCACCTAGCTGGAAAAATTTCTGTGTCTTTACTGCTGTTTCATTTCCTCAGTTCATTCAGAAATAGATATTTCTGGCTATGCAAGAGAAAGTCTTACTGTGGACTCTGAGGATATTTTTTCATTAATGATTACAACGGGATAACCTTCCCCATCTTTTCTGCTCTGAAGATCATGTTACTTTTGCCAGTCTGATTTAACTGCTTTGTACTAGATGGATGTTTATTGGAGCAAGCCCCAAATCCTTTATTGTTTTCTGCTGATTCAACTCATAATGTGTGAACCCTATGGTGAATTAAGCCAGTGCTTAACAGCCAAAGGAATAAAGAAATTATTTTTAAATCTGAACGTTAGCATGTTAGAATGTCTGGAAAATGCCTTGCTAGTTCGTGAACACATTGTCTAGGAAACAAAGAAAAGTCTATTCCCTTTGATGAATGAGACATCTTTTCAGAGGTGTTTTTCAACATAAAGCAGTGATGTTTACACTTAGAGCATCTTTGACCTCTCTTTTGTGAAATTATACGAAGAAAGTCTAGGACAGCTGCTATCAACTAGTTTTTATTAAGCACTTTTTACGTGTCAGGTCCTAGAATCATCGCCCCAAAACATCCCTCATCACCACCACCATCACACACACACACAACACACACACACACACACACACACACACACTACAGTCCCTGGAATGCTGCCTATTATTTATCCTGATTACAATGGATTCATTGATGTTAAGATCAAGTTCAATTGACCAATTTAAAAAAAAAAGAAGGAAGGAAATAAGCATTTTTTAAGTGCCCACTGGATACCAAATTGCACAGTCTTTGAGTAATCTTTTCCTCTCTCCATTTCCCCTCCCCATATCCAATCAGGTGCCAAATATTTTCCATTCTATGACTATAATATCTCGAGTCTACGTCCTGCTCGTCCTCTCACACTACTCTACTTTGAACCATCATAATGAACTATTTTAATAGCCTTCTAATTGGTCTCCTGGCTTTTCAGACTCTTCCCTCTCCTATCTATCTTCCACACACCTGCCAAATTGATGGATAAGATCCTAGATTTAAAGGTATAAAGAATTTCCATTTTGACCTTTTTAGTCTTCTTACTCTTACTTGTAACTCTAGGTGCACTGCTATTTCTCCCATATCCCTCCATCTCCTGACTCTGTGCATTTATACTGGTTTTCTCCCATACCTGGAATGAATGGTAGCCTTCTTCACTTCTGATTCCTACCTTTCTTGGCTTCCTTCAAGATTCACCTCACATCTCACCTTCTTCAGTTGGCTTTTCACAGGCACCTTTCAGGCTCCCCCCACATCTCTTCTAAGATTTTCTTCTGGGCATACTGCCTGTATCTTTTATGGACATAGTTATTTTCCTGGTGTCTCCACTCCCAACAGAACTTGAACTTCATGAAAGCAGGGACTGGCTTTTGCCTTTGTTTGTATTCCCAGCACTTACCGCAGTGTTTGGCACATAGTACATGCTTAATGGATATTAATGGATGCTTATAAATTGACTAACTGCTCAATTTTACATATTGGTGAGGCATATTTTCTGTGGACAATTAGCGGCAGACTTGACACTAAAGCCTGGGTCCCCGATCATCCTTAATGTCTTACCTAGCTAATCAAATTTCAGCTGTACTATGGTGACATCTGCAAAAACCAGGTGATTTTAAAAATTGTCAACAGTGGTACTAACCACTGCCACTTTTTCAGTTGGGCACATACCTCTAGCAGAATGTTGGCATTTATAAAACCTAGTGGTAACCAAGCATCATTGAGCATAATTATTATAATAAGTGTCTCTCCATGATGGAAGTATCCAGTCACACTTTACACAGCAGGAAATAGATGTCTGTCTGCTGAGTTATCTCTCTGATGTAGCCTGATCTCCTGTAGCATAAGACAGAATAGGACCCCCAGATTTGGACTTCCAATCTTACCCAGCAATATATCTGTAAGAGAGTCTGCTCCCTTGTTCTTCCATTCTTTCTATTTGTTTTCCTTTCCCCAGCCCCAGATGCCCTTCCTATGACTATGAGTCAATGGCATAATGATGGACAGCTGCAAAATGTAGTGGAGAGAGACTGAATAAAAATGGGGGGCTGAACCCTGTGAAAGATACCAGGATTAACAAGACATGTTACCCTCTAGGAGTAGAAAATCTGATGGGATTAATGTCACATTCACAACTCCCTATCAGAGGCCATTTCTGGTAGAAATAATTCTCTTGAAGCTCTTATTAATGTTGTATGATTAAAGGAAGGAAAAAAAAGGAAGGTCCAATAGCTTTCTTTTTTTTTGCTTTTTGGTGAGGGGTTGGTGGTTAAATGACTCATCCAGGTCACACAGCTAGTAAGTGTTAATTGTCTGAGGCTGGATTTGAACTCAAGACCTCCTGACTCCAAGGCCAGAGCTCTATTCACTGTGCTACCTAGCTGTTCCTAGAACTTTTAACAAATAACATTCAACTCATGTGATAGCACAACCAAGAGAGAGTTAAACTAGGAATATAAAAAAAAAACAACCCAGGTTTGGGTATTGACTCTGTCAACTATTTGCTGTGTGACCTTGAGAAAGTAATTTTGCTTTGGGCTTCAGTTTCTTCATCTGTAAAATAAAGGTGTTGCATTACATGATTTCTAAGATCATTTCTAGCTTTGAAATCTTACTCTCTGGCAACCTAAACATTCCTTCCTTGATGAGTTTAAATACAATGAAGTTATATTTTTGTGAAAGTTCAAGATAGCTCAAGTTTGGAGGAAGAAATAATGTGTCTTTAAAGACTGACCAGACCCAGAGGAAGACAGGTTAAGAGCTGGCAAATGTTGACCATTAACACTAACAAGTTGGACTTCATTACATTAGATGAACAAAGCTCTCTGGCTGTTCTTTATTCAGGGCCCTATGGGATTTATGCCCAAAGGTAAGGCCATTCATCACTGTCGAAGAATGACTGCATCTGTCTTCCCCCAGTCTTAATTTATCCCTCCTAATACCACCACCCTTGGAACCCTGGCTAGCCTTGTTTGTACCATCCCAAAACAACAGCAGTCTATGTCATTCATGTTCTTATCTCTCTGTGTCCTCAGAGAAAGGCTGATGTCTAGGAATGAAAGACTTGAAATGCCGTCGGCTGAAACATAGGCAAAGACTTCTAAAATCAGTTTGTGTGTGGAAGTATATTGGCTTCTTTTCCAGTTCGTGAATATGCTTCCCATTTAATTTGAAACAAAGGGTAACAAAAGGCAGCTTTGGGTGTTCCTCATCCGAAAGAAGCCGACCTTTTTAATTTACTTTTATTGGCGGATGACCCCTATGGTGGAGTTTATTTGACTTCACAGTTTTCTGTATCTTTTCCTCTGCTAAAGCAATCCCTCTGCTTAAATTATTGTCAACTCTGTTTACAGTATAGTAGGAGCTGGAAGAAAAGTAAGTTTTAATTTCTCTGCTTTAAAATAAACACTTAATTACTTTTTCTGCTGTTAGGGATGGTACATGATAGACCACGGTAATACATGCATGCTTTACAAAGCAAGAAGGAGCTCTGTTTGGGATGGTTCATGACATCAATTAGAGGAGCAATGTCGATCATTCCTAGGATGGATTGCAGAGTAGGAAAAAGTTGAGCAGAAATCAACAAGCATTTATTAAGTACCTACTATGTGCCAGGCACTATGCTAAGCATTAGGGTTACAGAGAAAGGGAAAAAACAAGGAAAACAAACAAAAACAGTGCCTGCTCTCACAGTCTAATCAGGAAGACAACATGCAAACAGCTATGTACAAATAAGCTACATACAGGAGCTACATTCGGATAGAAAGCATTAAAATTAAGGACTGGGAAAGGCCATTTATAGAAGTTGGGGCTTTGGATAACACTTGGAGGAAGCCATGGAAGTCAGGAATTCCAGACAAAGGATTCAAGGCAAGATGGAGAGGTTGGTCTCTTCACCTAGATCAAGGTTTCAATGTGTAGATTCAAGAATGGAAGCGTTAGGAAGGACAGAGAACACAGGATTTCAATTTCAGCTGGCATAGGGAACAAGGGGACTTTTTTTAGTGAATTACCTGAAGGGTCTGTAATCTGGGGGTACAGACATTTTCCAGTGTCAAGTTAATGTTGCTGTTGCCTTGGGAAAGTCACAACTTCTCTGGGCCTCAGTTTATGCATTCGTAAAGTGGGCACGGTATTTTCAGTACTTACTTCATTGGGATGCTATGAAGATCAAATAGGATTATATATTACTTATATAAATTCCAGTGATGCTGCTGCTGCTGCTGCTGATACTGTTTTTGATAACAAGAATGATATGTAGTTAGCCTTCCTTCTCAAGGAGATGGAAGGTTGAGAATAATACATTTCTACTTTCCAGGTTATAATGGAAATGCTACATTATTTGAAAGAATAGAAACAATATAATAAGGTGAAAAATAAAAAAAAAAAAGAAAAAGGTTCTGAAAATGCAGAGGAAAAACCCAGACATGTGTCAGCAGGTTGGTGGGTGGAAAAAATGTCACAGAGGAGCAAAGAAGCATCAGGCCTACTGAACACTTGGAGCTAAGTAATGGACAAGGGTCTTCCCATGGAGGGGGATCTGGACCTCAGTTTGCTCTCAGAAGTAAATAGCTTCTTGTGCTCTGAGAAAGGTGGAGCTTATCTAACAAGAGACAGAGGAAGAAGCAGCATGGTAGAGAGTAAAGGGTACTGAAAGAACTTGGAATACTAAACTTATAGGCATAGAACCTGAGTTCTGCAATATACCACTTGTGTAATGTTGGACAATTCACTTAGCCTCTGTGATCTTTGGTTTCCTCACGACTAAAATAAGGGGGGTGCACTTGATGACCTCTAAGGTCCTTCCTGTTGCTAACAGTTGTTGATTCCCTACTGAACAGGGCCTGAGGCAGGCAGTCATCTGTGAAACAGGCATCAATAACAAAGGGGACAGTTGGCTTCCTGGAGCAGGAATCCTGAATATGAAGGAGAGCCCCCCCCAAAAGCCTTACACACCTGAAACCAAAAACTGCTTCTTTTGCCTCGAGGTGACAAAGGCTTCCTCGGTTCCCCCCACACACCAGCTCTCTCAAATGACCTTGTTTGAAATTTATTTCTCAATATGCTATAATCCCCCAGTAAAACATAAATCCCTTGAAGGCAAAGACTCTTCATTTTCATCTTCCTGTGCCCAGCGCTTGGCAAACTGTCTTGCATGTAGTAGACAGTTAAGAAATGTTCGTTAAATTGAATAGCTGGGATTAAGAAGTCTGTGAAAAAAGCTACAGCATTCAGAACATGGGTAGCATTTTCATTACTCTCTCTAATTAAAGGTAGAGGCCTCAGAAGAAAATGGCAAATTTAGGAAATACATATATGGTTAAGAAGATGGTGTCAGAGAATAGGTTCAGATCCTGGATAAATGGGACCTCGGGCAGGGTTGGAGTGTACCTAAGAAGAGCTAATAGAATACATTCTCTTGTAATATTAATATGATCAAGGATGTTTTAAACTAAATATGGAGAGGAGAAAGTAAATGACAAACATGAATGCTAAACAAGATACCATAAAGGGAGCATCTATAACCTAGGAAGAAAGGTCCAATAATTCATGGAAGATAAAAATCCAAGAAGAGGGCCAGAAACAAAGTCTATGACTTCCACTGTTTATGAAGAAATAAATATTATACAGTGTGAACTTGAAATCCTAAAGCAAGCAAAGAGATTTGACTTCATAGATAAGGCTTAATCATACACGACTCGAGATTGAACTAAGGCTCTAGAACAGTCAGGGGTGGAGAACCTGTGACCTTGATGATGCCACATGTGTCCATGGGTGTGGCCTTTTGACTGAGTCCAAGTTTTACAGAACAAATCTGTTTATTCAGGGGATTTGTTTTGTGAAATTTGGATTTAGTCAAAGGGCAGCACTTGAGGATCTTGAGGGCCACATGTGGCCTTGAGGCTGAAGGTTACCCAACCCTGGATCTTATTCAAAAGGAAAAGCAAAGATGAAAGCACTGAAATGGTAGTGATGCACGAAGCAGACAAACACACTTGAGGAAATCCAAGAATGAGAGGGTTAATGATGAATGGAAAGATAAGAAAGGGGCCACAGAACTTGAGAAGGGCAAGTATTGTCCTGATTTTCAAAAAATTCTTTTTTCAAGGAGCAATATTCTGTATCTATTTGAGATTCACAGTGAAATAGCTTTTCTTTTTCCTTTTTTCAATCACTTGCTATGCACTCAGATCTGTATTATGTGAATCAAAGTAGCATATTGGACAGTGGACTCATAGGAGCTTAAACAGATATAGAAATAAATGAAACACTCATAACCCCTCAGTTCCATTTAGAAGTAAACTGAAGTTCTGCTACTGATCGGGTAATCCACTGAAATTCTGGTGCATCCTCAGCTCTCCATAGGAATCTGACACAGTCTTCTCAATATTTCTAGTACCATTTTGTGTATTGTGTTCCCCCCAGAAGGCAAACACACTTTGGGGTGATGAACATGCCATTCTATTCCTTGTCCAAATAACTCTTTGTCTTTGCTCTCCAAATTGGAAACTGTTAAGGAGCCATATGGTCATCCTCTAGTTTCTTCAAGAATCACATTGCAACAGGAAATCATCTCTTTCTAGAAGTTCTGATCTCTGAACTATTAAACTTGGAGTTACCCATGAGGAAATCCCCAAGGCTGATGCTGTGCAGGAAATTGCTGTCCTCTACATAGAGGGCTGGATTCCAGAAGCATGCTGTCTTTATCCCATACATACTTATATGTGTGTTCTTATTATCTTCTCCCACTATAATATGAGCTCCTTGAGAGTCGGGAATGTTTCATTCTTTGTGTTTGTATCCCAAGCACCTAGTACATTGTTGCTGTCATTCAGTCATTTTTTCAGTCATGTCTGACTCTCCATGACCCCATTTGGAGTTTTCTTAGCAAAAACTACTGGAGGGGTTTGCTTTTTTCTCCTCCAGCTCATTTCGTAGATGAAGAAAATGAGGCAAACAGAGTTAAGTGACTTGCCCAGAGTCACATTACTAGGAAGTGTCTATAGCCAGATTTGAACTCAGGAAGATGATTCTTCCCGACTGAGACCAGGCCTAGCACTCTATCCACTATGCCACCTGGCTGCCTTTTCTTCACACAGAGTAGGCAAATAATAAATATGTTTCGTTTAATTGATAGGGAATTCAATTCTCCCCTATCTCTGCAGAGGAGTTTAGGGCACATGAGCATTTTAGAATTTAAGGTGTTAGACCTGGAATAGAACTCAGAGATAAATTAATCTATGCCCCTTATTTTAGAGGCAGTGATAATAATTCACACATGCCACGTAACAATTTGTAGCTTGGAAGTACTTTCCTTACAAGAAGACTGTGATGTAGGTGGTGCAATTATTAGGAAATGACAGCCATGTGTTATAGATAGGTAGAGATCTTTTTTTTTTTTTAGGCAACTGGGATTAAGCGACTTGCCCAGGGTCACACAGCTAGTATGTGTCAGGTGTTTGGTCTGAGGCTGGATTTAAAAGGTCCTCCTGACTTCAGGGCTGGTGCTCTTTCCACTGTGCTACCTAGCCGCCCCAATAGATTCTTGATATAGATCTTGATTGATAGATATATCAAGACCTACATCACGATAACTTTAAGATGTATCTACCAAGATCTCTATTAAGATATCTATCTATATAACATGGCTGTCATTTCCTTATAACTGTACTGCCTGCATCACAGGCTTCCTGTGTTTATATAGATAGAATCTATATCTATCTATGTATCTATGTGTCTATGTATCTATGTATCTATGTATCTATCTATCTATCTATCTATCTATCTATCTATGTAGCTAAACAGCTTTGATTCTAGAGTCTAAAACTTCAAATCCCATCACTGACTCATGCTATCTAAGTAATCTTGGGCGAGTCACTTCACTTTTCTGGGCCTCAGTTTCTTAATTTGTAAAATGAGTGGGTTGGACTAGCTGACCTTTGAGAGTCTGTCTAGCTGTAGACTCATGATCCCATGAATAAAACTTTTTCTTTCTTTTAAATAATGAAAGATAATTAAACTTGGGGTCGGCAGAGGCCTGCAATTTAGTTCACACTCTGACATTCACTAACTACTACCATGCACAAATAGTTCAGCTTCTTTTCTGCAAAATGGAAACTTACAAAGTGTTCTGTAACTTTAAAATATTGTATAAGTGGGAACTGTCATTGGAATAGGCTCAGAGGTGTATTGTCACAGGCGTGTCAATACATTTGAAGGTATGAAGAACCAGGCAACAGATGATATGGAAAGACAGATAGAGAGTTGGTAGAAGATGGATGATAGATGCTAGAAGATAGATGATGGTTAGTTGATTGCTGTCCTTTGTTCTTGAAGAAGACCAAAATGACATCCCTATATTAGAGTTAAGTTATAATGCATTCAACCATGGCTAATCAGATGATAGATAGATAGATATTTATTAAGAATTTACTATGTGCAGAGCACTGTGCTAAATTCTGGGGATACAAATACAGACCTCTCTTTTATTTTTGTGTGACAGTTTCTATTTTCAAGGAATTGATATTCTAAAGTAAGAAGACAACACATGAGGTGAGCTGAGAAGGGAGGAAGGTACCCATGAGAAGCAAAGCTGCCAGAAAAGAGGTGGGGAAGGCTGAAGATTGAGTAGGAAAGCCAGGAGTGAAGTAAGCATGGCCTCTGCATTGCATGAAATGGTGCTCTGGACTAGGGAATTTGCCAATCAAGAGAGAAGAATTCAGGATGGAAGCATCTCCAGGGAAGAAAAGTTATAGGTTAGGGGTTTGAAAGTCCATAGAATGAAAGGTGAAACTGAGAGTGAAGTGGGCACCGTCTGGGCTCCTCCTAACATGGCAGTCTGGCACTGATCATCAATTAGATTAAATCACCCAAGAGATAGTCCCCTTTCCACTTCTTTTTTTCAGTGTGTTGTTTCAGATAAGCTGGCAAGCCTGTCTGGCCTTCCCCTTGTTCTCTGGAAGGCCCAGCCCAAAATAAATTTTACTCCAGACACTCTCACCAGAGATCACTTTTAAGTTGCCATTCCTCTCTTCAATTATTCAGGACACTGGCTACAGGATTAGTCTCCATCCCAATTCATCTCCGTTCAAAACCTTTATGAGTGCCACCACTCAGAAGTCTCAAAGAGCCAAGGCCATCATCTGAAAATTCTTTAGTTGAAAACCTCTGCTGTCAGGAATTGGCTCAGCTCCCTCTGGACAAAAAGTTGGCAGAGAGAGACAGACAACAAGAGATCCTATTCGGGGATGGAGAGAGGTTCCTTCACATATTTTGAGTGAGATGGCTGAGAATGGTTTGCAGCATCCTTTGTCCTCTAGATAGTTAAAAATAGAAAGGAAGTGACCTTAAGGGGCAGCCCAATCTTTTAAAGAAGAAGACAGGTTTGAGCATCAGGAGGTTATTCTCTTCTTGACTCAGTGAATTGCTATATATTCTTGGGGAAAACATACATGCATGCATCAGTATCTCTACCTATAAAATGACATTTGTCTCTAATATGCACTGCTATAATACAAGAATTATAAATTTTTCAACACAAATTGGGTTTTCTCCCCCATACCCATTATTAAAAAAAAGTTAGGGAGGTAAACACAGATGTGACAGGCAAAGGTATTCAGAATAGGGAAAGTAAATGAAGGTCTGGAAGTAATAATTTGACTGTTTATCTTTTTGCCTTTCAGGCAACAATATTCTGTTTCTTTTGTGAGATTCACAATGAAAGAACTCTTCTTTTTGAAATCACTTCCTATAAAATCAGATCTGTGTTATATGAAGTAAGATAGTATTGTAGACTGAAGTCAGAAACACTGGCATCCAAACTGTACCTCTGAGGCTTACCAGCTATGTGAATCTGAGCAAGGCATTTAAACTTTTGGCTTCATTTTTTTGTCTGTAAAATGGGCACAATAACAGAACCTCCCTAAAAGTATGGTCATAAGGCTCAAATGAGATAATGAGTGTAAACCTTAACATGCTATATAAATGTTAGCTATTGTATGCTGCATGGGAGACAGGATGAATGATGGAGACCAAAGATTAAGATACAGTTTCTCATGACCTGGAACTTATGATATCGTTGGGTAAACTCCAAATAATCTGAACTGTTCTCTCTTCTTTAAAAGAGGTATCATGGTTGGGGCAGCTAGGTGGATAAGTGGATAAAGTGCTGAGCCTGGAGTCAGGAAGATTCAACTTCGTGAGTTCAAATCTGGCCTCAGACATTTACTAGTTATGTGACCCTAGGCAAGTTGCCTAACTCTGTTTGCTTCTGTTCCTAATATGTAAAATGAGCCGGGGAAGAAAACAGCAAACCACTCCAGTATCTTTGCCAAGAAAATCTCAAATAGGGTCATGCAGAGGTGGATGTGACTGAAAAACGGTTTCACAACAACAACAATGGCACTGAAAGAACACTGGACTTGATATCAGACAAAATCTAGGTTAGAATTCCACTTCCAATGCTTACTTGACAAACAATCATGAGCTTGCTACCTCACCATTTTGAGACTCATCCTGAAAAACAAAGGCTTTGAGTTGGGCCATGAAGGAAGGTCGGGTAGGCCAAGGAAATGAAGTTGTTCCGAGAGAGAGAAATGGCAAGCCCTGGGATGAATGGAGAAAGGGCTCAGGTTGGAAACTAGTAGGAAATTAAGTTGGATAGGGAGAGCGTGGCCAGATCACGGAGTTAGGAAATCACAGAGAAGATAGTGGATTTGATATGGTAGGCAATAACGAGCCACTGTACTAAGAGCAATGGATGGCTATTCAAGAGAGGAAAATACAAGCTAGATGTAAACTTCCTTAGAATTAGAGCTATCCCAAAGGGAAGTAGGCTGCACTAAAATGATAACAAACGGCACTGTGTAACTAATTCTAGGTGCAAAACATGGAGTACAGACAATAAAGGGTAGAAGGAGGACAGTCAGTTGTTAAGTTTTGGGCTATCACTCAACTTCAGGGCTTGATTCATTGTAGACTTAAGAAAATACTAATAATGCAGATTAAACATAAAAGTGTGGGTACATCCACATTTTTTTCCCCTGGATTGGTTGTTAAACATTTACCAGCACATTCTTGTATAGATTTATAAACATTGCTTGAGCTCAGTAGGAGTGTAATAGAAGATTCAGAGAATGAAGTCATTGCCAGACTGGAGGTCTGGTGACTGAAGGCTAATAATAATAATAATGATAGTAATAATAATAGAATTTATGTAGTGCTTTGTGGTTGGCAATGTGTTTTACATCCATTGTGTCCCTTGAGCCTCACAATACCCCCGGCTAGGGGCCTTTAGCAGAAAGAGAGGTCTGAGGTACTTAAGGCCTAGAAAGTCGAATCAACTCCTCCAACATCATAAATACAGTTAATAAGAGAACTGGGATTGTGACCTAGGTCTCCCAACTTTAATCCAGAACTCTTTTTGCTACCTCAACGTAAAACTCCTCATTCCTGTACCCCACCCCTTTTTTCACATGGAGTTTTTAGTGTAGCTCCCAATCCCTATTATAGATCAATAGAATATTAGAAGGACTCAGTACATGCAGACCATCGTCCTCATTTTATCCAAGAGGAAACTGAGGCACAAAGTGTTGAAGTGCCTTGGCCCACACCACAGAATCAGCTATCACAGAATCTTAAAGTTAAAAGACACCTCCAGATTCATCTAATGCCATTCCTGAACTGGAATCTTGGCTAAAACACCTGCCTCAAGCTGTCATCCTTTCCAACTGCCAGCTAAAGAATTCCAGGGGTGGGGAAATCATTATCCACTAAGGCAGTACACTTGACTCTCATGGTTAGAAAGTTATTTTTTGTTTTTGTTTTTCCCTCATATAAGCCAAGATCTGTCACTTTGTAACTATGATGATTTGTTCCAAATTATACCTTCTGGGGCCAAGAAGAATAAATCTAGTCCCTTTTCCTCGTGATAGCCCCTCAAATGTCAAAGGCAGTTACCATGCACATTTAAGACTTCTCTTCTGCTGGCTACACATCCCCAGTTTCTTTAACTAATCTTCCCATGACATGGCCTCAAGCCTTATCACCATCCTAGCCCCTCTCTATTTGATCTATCTAGTATGGCAGCGTCATTCTTAGAATACGGTACCCAAAACAGAAGATGAGTATAAGGAGCAGAATTGCATAGTAATAATAGTTTCAGGAGTGGTAACACCCAGAATGAGCTGCTGGACAAAAAAAAATAGTTTCAGGAGTCGTAACACCCAGAATGAGCTGTTGGACAAAAAAAATAAGGACAACAGAAGAGGTTATCTTCCCTGTGATGAAGGAGCAAGAATGATTCAAGAGGAACAGGACTTTGCTTGAGATGAGAATGTATGATGGAGACAAAGCAAAACTATTCAACTAGGATTTTTCAGAATCACAGCATTTGAGAGTTGGAAAAGACCTCTTCCAATACATACCAGAAAGAAATGCTCAGCATAAAAGTGGTCAATCAATCTCTGCTTGAGCTGAGTCCCCATCCAAGGAAGGGGAATGAACTGCCTATTAAAACAACAGCCCATTCCACTTCTGAACAGCTTTAATTGTTAGGAAAGCTGAATTTGCCTCCCTGAAGGAATAAACAGGACAAATTTAAATCCTCTGCCATGTGACAGCCATTCAAATATTTGAAGACAATTATGATGTTAATTATCATTTCTTTTTTTAATATAAATTTATTTATTTGTAGTTTTCAACATTCGTTTCCACAAGTTTTTGAGTTTCAAATTTTCACCCCTTCTCACCCCTCCCCCCACCCCAAGATGGTATGCATTCTGGATATCCCTTCCCCTAGCCTGTCCTCTTTTCTTTCTCTCCCCCTTCTCTTATGCCCTTCCCCTTCTATTTTCCTGTAGGGCAAGATAGACTTCTGTACCCCATTTCCTGTATTTCTTATTTCCTGGTAGCATGTGAAAACTTTTTTTAAAAACATATGTTTTTAAAACTTTAGGTTTCAAATTTTCTCTCATCCTACCTCCCCACCCACCCCCACTGAAAAGGCAAGCAACTCAACACAGGTTGTACATGTGCAGCTATGCAAAACACTTTCATAGTAGACATGTTGTGAAAAACTAACTCTATTTCCCTTAATCCTTCTGCCCTCCCATTTATTCTATTCTTTCTTTTGACCCTGTCCTCCTCAGAAGTATTTACTTCTGATTTACCCTTTCCAATCTGCCCTCCTCTCTATCATCCCCCTGCTCTCTTGTCCCCTTCTCCCCCTATTTTCTGTAGGGTAAGACAATTTCCATACCCAATTGAATGTGTATGTTATTCCCTCCTTAAGCCAAATCCTATGAGAATAAGATTCACTCATTCCCTCTCACCTTCCCCTTTCCCCTCCACTGTAAGAGACTTTTCTGTTTTTTTTGTGAGATAATTTACCCCATTCTACCTCTCCCTTTCTTCTTCTCTGAGTATAATCCTCCTCATCCCTTAATTTTATTCTCCAGATATGACCCCTTAATCTTCAACTCACCCTGTGCCTCTATCTATCTATCTATCTATCTATCTATCTATCTATCTATCTATCTATCTATCTTCTATCATACACATAATTTTTTCCTCCAACTACCCTAATACTGACAAAGTCTCATGAGTTATAAATATCATCTTTCCATGCAGGAATGTAAACAGTTCAATCTTAATAAGTCTCTTATGATTTCTCTTTCCTGTTTACCTCTTCATGTTCCACTTGAGTCCTGTATTTGAAAGTCAAATTTTCTATTCAGCTCTGGTCTTTTCATCAGAATGCTTGAAAGTCCTCTATTTCACTGAATGACCATTTTTTCCCCTGAAGGATTATACTCAGTTTTGCTGGGTAGGTGATTCTTGGTTGTAATCCTATCTCCTTTGCCCTCTGGAATATTATATTCCATGCCCTGTGGTCCTTTAATGTAGAAGCTGCTAAATCTTGTGTTATCCTGATTGTGTTTCCACAGTACTTGAATTGTTTCCTTCTGGCAGCTTGTAATATTTTCTCCTTGACCTGGGAACTCTGGAATTTGGCTATAATATTCCTAGGAGTTTTCCTTTGGGGATCTCTTTCAGGAGGAGATCTGTGGATTCTTTCAATTTCTATTTTGCCCTCTGGTTCTAATATATCAGGGCAGTTTTCCTTGATAATTTCTTGAAAGATGATGTCTAGGCTCTTTTTTTGATCATGGCTTTCAGATAGTCCAATAATTTTTAAATTCTCTCTCCTGGATCTATTTTCCAGGTCAGTTGTTTTTCCAATGAGATATTTCACATTGTTTTCTAATTTTTCATTCTTTTGCATTTCTTTTACTTTGTCTTGATTTCTCATAAAGTCACTAGCTTCCAATTGCTCTATTCTAATTTTTAAGGAAGTATTTTCTTCAGTAATCTTTTGGACTTCCTTTTCCATTTGGCCAATTTTTCTTTTTAGGGCATTTTTCTCCTCATTGGCTTTTTGGACCTCTTTTGCCATTTGGGTTAGGCTATTTTTTAAGGTGTTATTTTCTTCAGTATTTTTTGGGTCTCCTTTAGCAAGCTGTTGACTTGTTTTTCATGATTTTCTTGCATCACTCTCATTTCTCTTCCCAGTTTTTCCTCTACTTCCCTTACTTGCTTCTCAAAATCCCTTTTGAGCTCTTCCAAGGCCTGGATTTGATTCATATTTTTCTTGGAGGCTTTGGATGTAGGAGCTTTGACTTTGTTGTCTTCTTCTGGTTGTATATTTTGATCTTCTTTTCACCAAAGTAAGATAATATAGTCTGACTCTTTTTGTGCTGCTTGCTCATGATCCCGGCCAATTACTTGAATTTTAACCTCTTTATTAAGGTAAGAGTCTGCTTCCAATGTGGAGAATGTACTGTCCCAAGCTTCAGGGGTTTGTATAGCTGTTTTCAGAGATACTTGCAGGGCCCTGTAAATTTTCAGTTCTTCCAAGGTAGTTTGATAAGGGGCGAGGTGTTTACTCCTTTCCTGGCCTGTGACCACAAGTATTCTTTCTGTCCTGTAACTGTGAGGAGGGGTTCTTCTCCACAGCCACTACAAGCTCCACCACGACAGCGTTCCTTCTCACCCCAGCACCACCACCCAGAACTGTGACCCAGATCCACTGGCAAAAAGATCCCTGCAATCCCTCTCTGATCAGCCACTGGATTCCCCCTCAGTCTGTGGGCCAGAAACTCGGGAAGCAGCTGCCCCCCCAGTGCCACGCTCTTGGGGAATGGAGTTGAGACCCCACCTTCCTTTCTCAGCACCAACAGAAACAGACTTTTCCCACTGACCTTCTAAGTTTTCTTTGGTATTAGTGGATTGAGGAGTCTGGAAACTGCCACAGCTGCCCGTGATTCACTCCTGTGAGACCTGCTCCAGGGTCGCTGCAGCCTGCGCGCCCACACT
Organism: Phascolarctos cinereus; assembly: GCF_003287225.1. Classification (NCBI taxonomy): domain Eukaryota; kingdom Metazoa; phylum Chordata; class Mammalia; order Diprotodontia; family Phascolarctidae; genus Phascolarctos; species Phascolarctos cinereus. The sequence continues at coordinate 332,451,161 of NW_027556098.1, forward strand.
GTGCTGTGCTCCCAGTCCGGCACGATACACCTGTCTGATCAATCATCCAGGTTGTCTCGGGCTGGAAATTTGCTTCACTCTGTCTTTTTGTGGGTTCTGTGGGCTTCAGAATTTGTTTAGAGCCATTTTTTATGAGTATTTGGAAAGGTTTGGGGGAGAGCTTAAGCAAGTCACTGCTTTCACTCTGCCATCTTGGCTCCGCCCCTAATTATCATTTCTTTAACAAGAATTATCTTTAGTCCAGAAAGGACCAAACAAAAGATTAATAGGGAGTTGGAACTGAAGATAAGTGTGGAGATCAGAAGATAACACCTAGCGTCTCTTAATGAGTTCAAGGCCACAAAGTTGGTAACAATGAAGAGAAGAGTCATCAGGAGGGTGAAGGGCCTTGAGACTGTGGAGTAGTAGAACCAACTGAAGGAACTGGGGATGCTTAGCTTGAAGGAGAAAAGACTTATCAGAAAAAATACATGAAGTTTGGTCATGTGATGGAGACTTGCTGGGCAGCACAGAACAGAATTAGAAACAATGGGTAGAATTTGCAGGAAGATTTCAGATGAAGACAAAGGAGAATTTATTTGAACTGGAGACGCCCAAAATAATAATGGTTTTTCTTATTTAAAAAGAGAGATCTCCTTCATTAAAGATCTTCAGATGAAGGTTGGATGACCCCTTATTGGGGATGATATAAAGGGGGTTCATATACAGATACAGTTTGGACTAGGTAGCCTCCAACTCTGTGATTCTAAGTCTGATCCTGAGCTGACTAGAATACTCACGGAATGGATTGGCCACAAAAAGTAAAGAGAAACATGACCTCCTTCAGCTTAGACACGCTGCCAATCCTGAAGAAGCCTGCGCTCATGTTACAGCTTCTTTGGCTGCTAGGTCACATTGTGGCCTCATATTGACCTTGTTGTTTTTGTTCAGTTGTTTCAGTCAAGTCCAACTCTTGTGACTCCCTTTGGAGTTGTCTTGGCAAAGATACTGGAGTGGTTCACCACTTCCTTCTCCAGCTCATTTTATGGATAAGGAAACCGAGGCAAACAGGGTAAAATGTCTTGCCTAGATGTACACAGCTAAAAGTGTCTGAGGCCAGGTTTGAACTCGGGAAAATGAGTCTTCCTGACTCCAATCTCAGCACTCTATCCACTGCACTATCTAGGTGTCCATGTATTGACCTTATTGTCCACTAAAATTCTCCAATGGCAGAGCAAAACCTCCTGATTTGTGCTCCCTCTGATACACTACACTTTCTCTCATAAAATGTATGTGTTAGTGTGCATAAAATGGAAATTATTTTCTATTGCATAAGTGTGAGATTACCAATCGATGACAACCCCTCAAATATTGAAGGCTGTTATCATGTTCACCTGATTCTTCTCTTCTCCAAGATGAACACCCCCTATTTCCTTCACCTATCCACCTCACACTGATAAAATCACAGGTCTAAAAGAAACTAAAATGTTATGATAGTGACAGGGACAGACCAGGTAATCTTTACTGTCATTATATAATTTGAAACAGTAAAGGATACTTAGGAAGCCTTACATCTGTTTCCATTGGTTGCTCATGGCTATTTCATTCCATTTCTATGTGCTTCTTCTCACCCCAATTCCCTAGAGTCCCCATTTGAAATATGTGGACTCTCTCTCTCTCTCTCTCTCTCTCTCTCTCTCTCTCTCTCTCTCTCTCTCTCTCTCTCTCTCTCTCACACACACACACACACACACTCACACACACACACATACACACACCTACACTCTGTCTCTGTCTTTCTATCTCTCTTTCTCTGTCTCTATCTGTCTGTCTTTGTTTTCCTCTCTGTCTGTCTCTGTCTCTGTCTCTCTCTATCTCACACACACACTCACACACACACATACACACACCTACACTCTGTCTCTCTGTCTTTCTCTCTCTTTCTCTGTCTCTGTCTCTTTCTCTGTTTCTGTCTGTCTCTGCCTCTCTGTCTATCTCTGTCTCTGTCTCTGTCTCTCTGTCTCTATTTCTCTCTCTCTCTCTCTCTCTCTCACACACACATACACACACACACACACACACTCACACACTCACACACACACCTACACTCTCTGTCTTTCTCTATCTCTGTCTCTTTCTCTATCTCTATCTGTCTGTCTCTGTTTGCCTCTCTGTCTGTCTGTCTGTCTGTCTCTCTCTCTTCCCCCTCTCTCCCTCTCCCTCTCTCTTCTGCTTTGTCTTTTCTTGGACTCATTACCTCCCATTCTCATTTATCTTCTGGCCCTGCTCCATGTTTCCAGTTGTCTGTGGTATAATAAGTTTGCTGATGAGGAGCTGCCACTGGCCTTACATGCAGCCTGAACAACAGCTAACCCAGCATTTGGGATGATTGACGCAGTGATAACCATGCTTTATAACAGCCAGCCAAAGAGCTCAATGCAGTATTCAGACCCAGCAAGGGCTCAGGAGATGCTTATACATTATCTCCAGTATATCCTGTGTATATCTTATTTGAACATAGTTGTTCACATGCTGTCTCCTCATTAGACTGAGCTCCTTGAGAGCAGGGACTACCCCCTTCTTAGTATCCTTTGCATATAGCATATAGTAAGTGTTTAAGAAATGCTTGACTTACAAAATTACAAAATCTTAGAACCAGAAAGGACAATGGTAACAGCTCACATTTATATAGCACTCTAAGGTCTATAAAGCATCTTGCATACCTTATCTCATTTAAACCTTACAAAAAACCCTGTTATTATTGTCCCCAATTTACAGATGAGCAGACTGGGTATCATAATATTTGATGACCTGGCCAAGTATCTCACAGCTAGTAAGTACCTGAGGCAGGATTCAAAGCTAGGTCTTCTTGACTGCAAGTTAAGCATTCTACTCACTGTATTATGCTAGGGTCTCTATGTTCATCTCGTCCGTGGATTCTTAATTTTTTTTTATCTCATGGATCCCTTTGGCAGTCTTGTGAAGCCCATGGACCCCTTCACAGAATAATGTCTCTAAATTCATAAAATAAGATGCTTAAGATTGTAAGGAAACCAACTAAAGTGAAATATGGGTTACCAAATATTAAAAAAAAACACAAATTCAAGGCCCCCCGTATTAAGAACCTCTGCTCTAGTCCAATCCCTAAATTGACAGGAATCTCCTGAACAATATTTAGGTAATCAGAGGATACAGTGGATAGGGCTCTGGGCTTGGCATCAGGAAGACTTGGGTTCAAATTTTCTTAGTTGTGTGATCCTTCCAGTTGGCCACCTGCCTCTTCTTGAACATCTCCAAGGATGAAAGACATTTTGAGGCTGTTCACCCTGCTTTTGAAGAATTCTGGTCATTTGATCTGCAAAAAAACACCCTTTGTGTTTCTGCCATCCTCAGAAGGTTAGGGAGAGACAGTCAGTAGGCACTTTTAATAGATAAGAAACTAAGACAGGCAAAAGGGAGGTCAAAGATTGTATGGAAGGGTGGTGAGGGAATATAGAGAATTGCTGTTGTCCAGGATTATCTGTGTGCTGTTTCAATGATAATGTTGCACAGTGGAAAGAATACTGGCCAGGAACCTGGAAATGTAGGTCCTAGCTCCGTCCTTACCTGTGAGACAAATCACTTTCCTTCTCTGTGCCTCAGTTTCCTCATCTGTAAATTGAAGTAGTCAAGGTAGATTATCACTAAAGTCACTTCCAATTCTGAAAGTCAACAACTCTGCCTGAGAAATGCTTATTTTTTGGACATTCCTTATGCATATTAGGTGCTTGTAGAAATATGTATTGAATGACCTTCCTCTCTAAAATCCATCTGTCCCACAGGTGCCTGCTCACCCAATGAGTTATAATGGGATAGAGCTGGTCTTGCAATTAGATGATGCTAAGACATGTGTGAGGGCTTTCCTGGGATTGGTCCAGCTAGGGTTTTTTTTTTCTTTGCTTTTTTTCCCTCCCTGCTGTTGGAACCAGACTGAAAAACTGGTAAGGAAGAAGCATCGTGCCAGCAGACAAAGGGTTTAGGCCTTTTTTAATCACATCATCTGCTTGGGCCAAGCTAAAGAATATGATTAATTGTAGGCTAAGAGACGACAGGTTGTGATTATGACTCCACCACTCTCCCCTTTTGCTTCAGAGCTAGAGCAGAAGGCCAAGGTCACATTGGGAGAGAACAATCTCCCACCTATCTCCAGGGAACAAGCCTTCTCTAGGAATTATCCATGTAGGGAATGCTTAATTACCACAGCCCAGCTTTCTCTCCTTGTGTGACACATTGGAGGTTGCGGCTGCTGATGCTTTTGCCATCCCTACTGGTGTCCTGGGTGCCCAGAGAATCAGAGAGGATTACAGAGGTGATCAAGCCTGGGCCTGTGTGAAGCATGGCTCTCCTTTGTAACATAGGATCACAGATTTAGGATTGGATTGGAAGAGGCCTCAGAGGCCATGTGGTATACTACTTCATTTTAAAGTGGCAGAAACCGGGGCAGCTAGGTGGTGCAGTAGAGCTCTGGCCTTGAAGTCAGGAGGATCTGAGTTCAAACCCAGTCTCAGACATGTAACACTTAGTAGCTGTATGGCCCTGGGCAAGTCACTTAACCCCAACTGCCTCACCAAAAAGCAAAGATAAAAAAAAATAAAGTGGCAGAAACTGAAACCTCAGAGAAGTGAAGGGATGTGGCCAACATCACACAGATAGATGCAGTAGAGGTCATCCTGGCTTTGCTTGAAGACCTCCAAGGAGAAGGAGTTCATCAGCTCATGAAGCAGTTATCTAAATTCCGCAGTTAGGTAACTAGATGACACAGTGGATAGGGCTCTGGGCTTGGCATCAGAAAGACATGAGTTCAGATCTTGCCTCAAACACTTACTATTTGTGTGTTCCTGCAAAAGTCATTTGACCTCTCTCAGTCTCAGTTTCTTAATCTGTAAAATGTTGGAGTTGGGCTTAATGTTCTTTATCTTATCACATTATCTTCGATAGCTGTAATTATTAGTTCTCTATAATATTAATCTACTTCATGGAAATGTGTCTTAGTTATATCCTGAGGCCAATAAGAGCAAGTCTAATTTTGTCCACACGACAACCCATCAAATATTTATGGTTATCATATTTCCTCCTAAGCTTTCTCTCTGTCTGCCTCTGTCTCTATCTCTATCTCTCCTCTTCTCTCCTCTCCTTTTCTGTGTCCCTCTCTGCTTCTTTCTCTGTCTTTGTCTCTGTGTCTCTGTCTCTCTCCATCTCTCTGTCTCAACATCCTTATGGTCTGAAGTCCTTTCACTACCCAGGTTAACCTTCTGTACATACTCAATGTGGTCCTAGAACTTAATATTTATGATTGCATTTACAAGCTCTTTCTCTATGTGGTCTGACCCCAGCAGAGTACAAGGGGTTACAAGTACTTCACCTGTTCTGGGCACTAAGCTCCTGGTAATGTAGTCTAAGATTATATGAGATGTTTTCACTGCTTTGTCATACTTTCACTCTTCCTAGTCATTAAGCCAGATAATAAACATCTTTTAACACTTACTGTGGACCAGACGCTATGCTAAATACCAAAAGCTGTGTTCAAGACTTAGTTCAATGACTCTAGCCACTTTATCCCTGTGAGTAATCTCTTTACTTCTTCACATTGTAATAGTTCCATTCACGATTAGACATATACAACATCTTTATCATTTGCATGTTACACAAAACTGGGAGAGATAGTTAGTCAAGATCCTAAAAAGAAACTTACAGACTGGAACATTGAACTTAACCTACTAAGGTGACATTTAACAGAGATAAAAAAGTCATATCTTGAGTTTGAGAAATCTGCTTCACAAGTATAAAATGGGGGAATCATGGCTAGAAAGCATTTTATGTGAAAAAGATCTGGAGGTATTAATGGACTGCAAACTCAATATGAGTGAATTAAATGATATGGCAGTCAAAAAAAGCTAATGAGATTTTGAGCTACTAGGCATTGCTTTACAGGAAAATGGAAGCAGTCAGATCACACGATCCAGTCCAGGCCCCATATGTTTGGAAGGGGTATTGATAAGACGGAGGATATCAATTGGAGGATAATTAATCAACCAAATTAAATAAGTATTTATTAAGTGCCTAAAATATACAAAGCCCTGTGCTTCATACTAGAGATATAAATTCAAGATTGAATACTTCCTATTCTCAAGGAGCTAACATTCTAACAGGGAAAAAAGTACATATGAGTCAGTCATTAAACCTTTGTCATGCATCTACTATGTACCAGGCATTATCTGCTAAGCTTACACCGCTATTACAAAGAAACATCAAAGACAGTTCCTGTCCTCAATGTGCTAACAGTCTAACTGGGGAGACAACATGCAAACAACTATGTACTAAGAAGCTATATACAGAATAAATGAGAAATAATCAAGGAAGGGAAGGGACTATAATTAAGGAGTATTGAAAACTTCCTGTAGAAAGTAAAGTTTTATCTGGGATTAGAAGGAAGCCAGGAAAGCCAGGAGGCAGAGAAGAGGAGGAAAAACATTCCAGTTATGAGGGAAAGCCAGTGAAAATGCCCAGAGATGGGAGACAGTATAAGTATGCATAAATAATTATCAATGAACACAAAAGAGTTAAATACAATTAGTTAGGAGGGGAGGGCACTGGCAGTTGGGGAGATTAGGAAAGACATCGTGTAAAAGATGGTACTTGAGCTATATCTTAAATGAAGAGAAGGATTCCATGAGGTAGGAGAGAGGAGGACTTGTATTCAAGGGAAGGATGGCCAATGAAAAGACACAAAGATATAGATTGATTGCCATATGTGAAGAACAGGGAAGGGGACTATTGTGGCTGTACCAAAGCATATAGCAGGGAAATGAATATATAGTGAGACTGGAAAGATAGGTTGAGGGTCAGATTATAAACGACTTTAAATGATACATTGAGGACTTTCTATTTTATTTTAGACGCAATATAGAGCCACTGAAGCCTATTGAGTAGGGGAGTGACGTGTTCAGATCTGTGCATTAGGAAAATTACTTTGGCAGCTGTGTGAAGGATAGACTGAAGTGGAGAAAGACGAGGCAAAGATACCAATAGGAGGCTGTTACAACCATCTAACTGAGATGATGAGGGCCTGAACTAAGATGGTAGCTATGTTAGCAGAAAAAAAAAAGAGTTTGGATGCAGGAGCTGTAGCAGAGGTGAAAGAACAAGTTTTACTAACTGATTGACCATGAAGGGTGAAGGAAAGTCAAAAAGTGAGGATGACACTGAGGTTATGAATTTGGGAGGGAATGGTGGTACTTTTACCAGAAATAGGGAAGTTTGGGAATGGGAGGGGATAAAATATATTCTGTTTTGGACATGCATATATAGTTTGTTGTTGAGTTGTTTCAAGATTGTCTGACCTTTTTGTGACCCAATTTGGGGTTTTCCTGGTGAAGATACTGGAGTGATTTTGCCATTTCCTTCTCCAGCTCATTTTACAGTTGAGGAAACTGACTCAAACAGGGTTAAGTGATTTGCCCAGGGTCACATGGCTAGTAAGTGTCTGAGGCTGGATCTGAACTTAGGAAGACTCATTTTCCTGATTCCAAGCCCAGGGAAGGGAAGGAAAAAGGAGGGGAGGGAAGGAAAGAATGTATAAAAAGGAGAGGGCTCAAGGACCAAGCCTTGGGGAAAACTCACAGTTAAGAGAATGATTTGGTTGATGACCTAGAAAAGGAAACAAGAAGGAGTGGTTACCCAGGAGAACTAGAAGAGAGGAGTGTCTTGAAATTCCAGAGAGGAGAGTGTAGCCAGGAGGAGAAGCTGGGCAACAATGTCAAATGCAAAAGAGTCCAAGTAAGATGAGAACTGAGAAAAGATCATCAGATCTGGCGGTTAAGAGAGCATTGTAAACTTTGGAAGGAACAATTTCAGTTGAATGTTGAGTTCAGAAGCCAGATTGCAAGCGACTGAGGAGTAAGAGTGAGGAACAGAAATAGAGGCAATAAGTATAGAGAGCTTTTTTCTAGGAATTTGGCTGAGAAAGGGAGGACAAATACAGGACGATAGCTTGAGGGGACACCATGATCTAGGTAAGGATGGGGAAGATTTGTTTATGTTTTAATATAGTAGAGAAGGATCTAGTAGATAAGAAAAGGTTAATGTTTAGAGAAGGGTGGATATTCTATGTGAAATGCTGGAGAAGATGGGAGAAAATGGCATCCAGGAGACACATGTAGAGGAAATGTCCTTGGTAAGGAGAAAGGCCACACCATTATTAAAAACTTCGGGAAAGAAGGTAAAAACAGAATGTGATGTCAATGGGTTTTGAGATCAAGAGAATTGGAGAAGAGGGAGCTCATGTGGAATGACCTCAATTTTCTCAGGAAAGTAAGAAGGAAAATCTTTTGTTAAAAAAAAAAATTGGAGGATAGAGGAGAAAAGGAACGTTTAAATACTTTTTGCAGGAAATAATATGGAGGACAATTAGGGAGGAGTAACAGCCATTGAGGAGGAGTAAATGAAGACCCAGATGAAATGGATTAACAAATTTGTAGTGCATTAAATCCACAGAGTTATGTGACTTCTAACTCCATTCAATAGCAATAGGAGCCAAGAAAGTGGATGATAGAAATAATTTAGGATTAGGATTTCTCAAAGAATAAGTTGGCAACAGGACAAGGGAGGGGAGAGATTCAAAAGCTGGTGAGAGTATGGAATTAATTGATTAGGTATAGGGTTAATGTTCAAGGGAATTGAGAATTTTGGAAATTTTGGAATATGAGGGAGCATTAGTATGGCTATTGAATTTCCCTAGTATAAGAACAGGAGCTGGGAAGGAGAGAAAGACCATGATTCCGGTACTAAGTTCTTTGTTAAAGGAGACAGAATAGTCTGGGGTCAATAGACAACAACCACAATTTGAAAAATGTGGAACATTTGGATAATGTGAGCTTCAAAGGGGAATAGATTGCTTAAAATAGGAGGTAAAGAAAGACTTTTGAAGTGGTGTTGGGGAACAAAGACTCTTCCAAGTTACTTTTGAACATGAGCATGTTAGAGGGTAAGGGAAAGTACAGTAGGTGCTAGAAAAGATGAAAAGTGACACAGGCTCATTTGGGAGAAAAACCATGTCTCAATGAAAGGAAGTAGGTAGAAGGAATGTGACAGAAAGAAGTCCAGGATGGAGAGAAGTTTGTTCTCTATGGATTAGGAATTCCAGTGAGCATAGTGAAAGAAGGCATGGGAAGAGTTGGAATGGAATGTGGATAAGAAAGCTGCTGGGACTGAAGCCTGGGTTGGAGAGACTTTATAAGATCATTCTCATCCTCTATCCTGAGAAGAAAAAGGATGAGTGAACAGTAGGTGGAGTTAGAGATAATTTTCTCCTAAGTATTTAGGATGATTAAGTAGTACAGGAAAGGAAGAAAGTCTGGTGGTGGGAATTTTTTTTACCTAGTGAGATAGAAGTGAAGAGAGAAGGGACGGTGAATACCCAGTTTTTAAAGACTTCCAAGTGGAAGAGGAATTAAATTTATTCTATTGGGCCACAACAATTAGAAGCAGAGTTGATGGGTAGGATGTGTAAAGAGGCAAAACTAAACTGAATGACAGGAAGAACTTCCTATTAAATAGTGCTGTACAAAAATAGAATGGGCTGCTTTTGGATGTAACAGGTTTCTCTTCAGAGGAGATCTTGAAGCAGAAAATGGATTTACTATTTGTTGCATCATAGAGTAGATTCACATTCACTTATGGAAGAGACAGCTCTGAAATTGGGCGAATCTATGACAAATAGAAGAAGGGAATGTTCTCAGGTACATGAAAGCTAAAGGATAAATAGTATGGCTCCTTTAGCCTTTATTAAACCTTTTCTCAAGATCACCAGATTTACAGCTGGAAGAGGTCAGAAAGAATATAGTACTTGCCTCTTCCCTCATCTTTCTCTAAGAAGGGTATTGGGCTAAGTTTATATTTATCTGCCCCTCAAATATTGTTGGGTTTGGGATAAAATTTGGAGGAATTAAAAATGAAAGCCAATTCCCTGGTCTCTTATAAGGGGGAAGACAGCCCTTCTGTTTATAATCACCAGCATTGTCCCTTTTCACCAAATGCTAGTTACACAAAGACCCATCACAAATAGGAAATACCGTGTAAACATAATTGTGCAAACAAATAGCAAACAGAAATTGGAGCATTTATACAAACTAAAATATATCAGAAAATACACAATGAGCTCTTTACATGGAAGTGAGACAAGATCTTGGCCCAACCAAGAGAGAGTCTGATGTAACCCAAGGAGAAGTTTTCTCTCTGAAGTGTCTCAACAGGAAAGCTGGAAATCAGGGACAGGATGAGGAAATAATTTCTTTTACTTATCTGTAGCTAGCAGAATTTTTCTTTCTCTTCATGTCTCTCTCCCAAAGAATTTTTGGAACCACACATGTCCCTCCTCACAAGCTCTATCTCCAACTATTCCTCTTAAACAAGCATAAAGTCTCACCCCACTGTTCTCTCCACTAATCAGAAGGCATATGCTCCTTTGGCAGCACAGAAAACATCCCAGGATTGGTTGAACATCTGATTGCAAATAAATGAAAACACCAAGACCCCAAAAAGAGACATAACTTTCCCAAGTTGCTCTCCTTGTGGCCACTTTCATTTGGCTAGTCTATGCTGAAAGAATTAGCCCTTGTAAATAGAGAATGAAGAAATGAAGCAGCCACTCACGTGACTGTGATGTGGTTGAGGGTGCTTGAATGGTCAGACTAAACAGAAGTGTATCCTTCCTCCCCTCTTTCCCAGACTCTCCCCATTGCATGAGATTCCCACTCTCAGAATCAATCCTTTGATTTTGATTTTAATTTTGAATGGTCTTGGTTTAAAATCAAATGCCTTTTCTTGGAGGATTAACTTATAATGAGGAAGTGAGTTGGCCGAATGTTGTAGAAGGGGATACTAAAAATGCTGAAAAAGGATTTCTTGCACTTCATGGAAGGTTGAAACTTTAAACTTTGATGAACAAATACATAGTGAAAAAAGCAGAACCAGGAAAAGAGATATACCAAAAGATTATAGTGATACGAATGGAAAGAACACCAAAATTATAATGAATTCTATGCATTTATAATGACCAGAGAAAAGATAAAGCAATGAACGTCTTTCCTGTCCCTAGAGACGTGTATAATGATGGGTGTAGGGCATTGTAAACATTGTCAGATGCAGTTACTGTGTCAGTTCGTCTTACTGCTTTGTTATAAGAGAAGGGTCACTGGACAGGTGAGGGAATAATGTGCTTAGAAATGACTGTGATAAAATAAAAGGCTTCAATAAAAAAGTGATTTCTTGCAACTCTGAAATCCTGTGGTTGTAATAATGAACTCACTAACACCTATTAAATATGAATCAGTTTATCAGATTAGCTAGAAGTCACCCAATAAAGAGCAAGACAATGGTTTAAGCAGTCTGCTATTATCTGTTTTCTGCTCTTCCTGACTCAGTCAATAGCTGTAGCAATGTTAGCTTCAGTATTGTTCATCTTATGGCACTGCATTTTGTGTAATCCCAAAGATTTCCTTCTTAATTGGATCTGTCCTAAGCGTTGACAGCATGAATTAACAAATTCATGTTTATAGTATTATAATTAAAAGAAATATTTCAGCTTAAAATAGCTGCTAGAATTATGAGATGTAACTACCAGTAAATTTATAGAATTGTAAAGTTTTTGAGTTGGAAGAAATTTCAGAAGTCATCTACTAGAGTCTACATCTAAAGAGAAAATCTCTCTATGATGGCCCTGAGAAGGAGGTATCTCCTCACTGCTGGAAGATCTCCAGGGATAGGGAATTTGGAGACAGTTTCCACTATATCATACTGAAATCTGCAATGCTGAAGCTTCCACCCAGTGGTCCTAGTGCCAAGTATTCTAAAATATTATGCACCAAACTGGATCCAGTACCCTGGATTTGGTTTGAACTGATTGCAGTAACGAGATATTCTTGTATCACTCTTTATCTAAATGAGTATTGTCCTCAAATTAACCATCTTGGCAGGTTGTACACTTCTCCCAGCGATACTTCCATTGCACAAGAAACATCTGGGACTCCTTCTTTGCAATAGTCATCAGGGTTAGTGATGACTTACATGAAAAAAAAATGTCTCCTTACTCTTCTGTTTTGATCCAAAACAGGATTTCTCAGCTTGACCACCAGCCTTTTTGCTAGATTTTTTCAAACCTTTTTTGATTGTTTCCAAAAATTAATTCTCAAGGGACAACAGTTCACCATGACTGAGGAGTTTAAAAATAATGCACCACTGAAAACCATTCCCTAAAAAGGAGCTCCAGAAATTTTTGGTGCAATGAGAGTTTTGTTGAAATTAGTATATCACTGCCAAAGGGAACTACTTTGAAGCAGAGAATATTCATCTTGACATATTCACCTTCACCAGAGAGCACTAAAATAGACAATGAGTATTATTTTACTTTCACGGTTAAAGGGAACAGCAGAGCAGGTAAAGGACAGGTAGATGGCATAGTGGATAGATTTCCCTAGCCTGGAGTCAGGAAGTCTCATCTTCCTGAATTAAAATCTGTCCTCAGACACTTGCTAGCTGTGTGACCCTAGGCAAATTATGTAACCTTGTTTGCCTCAGTTTCCTCATAGGTAAAATGAGTTGGAGAAGTAAATGGCAAACCACTCCAGTATCTTTGCCAAGAAAACCCCAAATGGGGTTACGAAGAGTCAGACACTGAAAACTATTGAACAACAACAAAGTACAGAAGGAAATGGGAGAAGCTGGGGAAGAAATTCAAACTCCTGATTTTCAGCTTCGTGACTATCAGCTGACCCTTAACCTATGTTTCTTAGACATTACCTTGCTTGTAATGAGAATTGAATAAAGGATGGAATTGAACTCATAATTATGTTTCCAGATAAACATAACTACAGGTCCTTTTAGTATCATTATGCCCTTGAAATAGTTGGTTAATCATATTGTTCTTCAAACCAACTGAATTGAATTCAATTAAAACATTACTTAATGATATTGTTCCAGGCCATGATATTCAGTACATGAAATAAAATCCAGTCATTTCTTCATTCAACGAGTATTTGTGGAGTGCCTACTTGGCTTTGTGCTTAGGCACTGTCACACCCTTCATAAAGCTTCTAATTGAGGAAAAATGATTTATAACAATAAATAAAATATAATATATTAAACCAGTGATTCTTCACATTCTTTTGAGTATGAATACTCATTTTTAATGTTAAAAGTTCTGTGGTTCCCCCAAATGATAGTATGGGAGACTGGGACAAGCAATGGATTTGGACTTAAAAGACCCCGTGCATTCAAATCTTTGCTCTGTTACTGGCTATCTATAAGACATTGGATTAGTCTTCTAACATTTTTGGGCCTCAGTTTCTTCATATATATAAAATCAGTGTGTAGATTATATGATTTCTAAGATCTCATCAAGCACAGAAGTCTATGATTAAATAGGTATACTATTATTGCACACTGAGAAAGTAGCAATGGCAAAATGTCACTACTTGGTGCACACTGATTTCTCAGCCCCTTAAAATATCTTTAGGGCAGCTAGGTGGCACAGTGCATAGAGTACTGGGCCTGGAGTCAAGGAGACCTGAGTTCAAATGTGATGTCAGACACTTATTAGCTGTGTGACCCTGAGCAAATCACTTCACCCTGTTTGCTTCAGTTCCTCATTTATAAAATGAGCTGGAGCAGGAAATGTCCAACCACTCCAGTACCTTTGCCACACAAACTCCAAATGGGGTCATGGAGAATTGGACATGACTGAAACAATTGAACGACAATAACTTCGCAAGTCCAAAAGAGTGGGTTACAGAGTAAGAACCATGTGTGCCTTGTGAGTAATATGTCTCACAGGAGTTAATGGGAGAAAAAGGTCATTTTAGGTCAGGAAAGACTTCATTGAAGAAGTGGCATTTGAACCAGGCCTTGAAGAATTGGTAAGACTTTGCTAGGTAGATATAGTGAGGGAGAGAACTCCAGGTGGAGGGATCATACAAAAGCAAAGTAGTTCCTGTGAGTAGCAAGTTGAGTACTTTAAATGGATTTGGGAGTTTGTATGGGGAAATAATGGAAGATAAGACTTGCTAGTGAAGTTACTTATGTAAGTATGTAAATATGTACACATTACTTATGTCCTTATTATGACCTATGTACCAGGCACTTTGGTAAGCACTGGGAGTACAAAGAGGCAAAACTACCATCAAGGAGTTTGCATTCCAATGGAAGAAACAGAATATAAAAAATTGTCCTTCTGAGATAGGTACAGTGCAAATAGAAGGCATTCTCAAAAGTCAGGATATGGGCATTGCCCTGTGGGTAGGGAAAGCTGTTGAAGGTTTCTGAGTAGGGGAGCAGCGTGATTCAAATCTGACACGTGTGAAAGATGGATTGTGGAGCAGGAGAAACTGGAGGTAGGAAAACAAGTTAGGGAACTTTTGCTTCCTAATAAATGAAAATGGAATGGAAAAAGGAATGAGGTAATCCTAATTCAAACTAAAGCAGCAATGGTGAGAATGCAAAGAAAGGGACAGATATGAGGGAGACTGGGAAGATTGGGAAGAGTGATGGAAGCAAGGGAGAGAGGAATCAAAAGTGACTTCTATATTAACTGAAATAGAAGATGCCAAAAAAGGAAATTAGCAATAGGGGACTAAAGCACAGGAGAAAAGGGGTCAGGACTGAAGATTTGGGAGCTGTCTGTATAGCGGAAAGCAGTGGAAATAGATGAGATCTCTCAAGGAGGAAACATGGAGAGAAAAGAAAAGAGAAGGAAACACTGGGCATGGCAAACAGTGGGGTACGGTGGGAAGGATGTTGAATTTGAGGTCAGAAGACCAGGGTTGAAATTTTGGCTCCAACATCTGCTATCTGTGTAACTTTGCGCAAGTCATTCAACTTTTCTAGGCCTAAGTCTGCCAATCATCTGCACAATGCGAGATTTCAATAATCACTTATCAAGTGGTTATGGTAAGGATTCTTTTTGTGTATGAGTTGGATCAGCTGGCCTCTGTGGTCTTTTCCAATTCAAAAATTCCATGATTCTATAATTAGATTATATCTACGATTGCACTAAATTAGGGCTACTCACTGCAGAAATCAGAATGAGCATCTCTGTGTGAGGTCAAGGAGTTTTAAAATGAAGAGCCTTGACCACTTTCTCCTACTCATTTCAATTCCTACTTTTTATGAGAAAAGCTTTTCCATATGACTGATTATGTGGTAACCCAATGTAAGCACTAGAGAATGGAAAAATAGAAAACTGATGCACAGGATACTTATGTGCCTAAAGATACATTATTATTAAAATATATTCTTCTCAGTCACTTGAAGACAGGAAGGGTACTGCTGTGGTCCTCCAAATCTGCATCTATATTGGAGTAAAGATGTGAAAGCTTCTGACATGGTCACTGTCCCTGATAATTTAATAATGACAACAACAATAATAAATGTGCCTACTATGTGCCAGGTACTGTGCTAAGCACTTTGCAAATATCACATTTGATAGTCACAAAAAACCTGGGAGGTCGGCAGCTAGTATTAGCTTCATTTTACAGTTGAAGAAACTGAGGCAAACAGAGATTGAGTGATTTGCCCAATGTCAGTCAGCTAGTAAGTGTCTGAGCCAGAATTTGAATTCAAGTCTTCCTAACCAAGTGAGAAGTAGTGTTGGACTATTTGCAAGAAGTCTTTCAAAATCATTGGATAAACTGAAGTGGTTCTTCACAAGAGCTCTGTTGGAACTGAGGAAAAGCTGAGGAAACTTGGTCATATATACCCTTTGAATCTTTCTACAGGGCCATGGGCTGTCATGTGGGGTGTTCCTTGGTCTCTTCCTCTCTCACCTTTGACTAGAGGAGGACCATGTGAACTTCAGTGGATTTGGAGCTTTCACTGGCATCCTAAAAGTGTTCCTAGGACAGTAGCAGCAGCTGGTGAAAGTGTCTAAGTCATTTTGAGCATTATGAATACTCAAATCAACCACAAAGGACCTATGAAGGAAGATACTATCCACATTCAGAGAAAGAAATGATAAATAGAAATGTGTATAGTGTGGTTTTATACATATACATATACACATACACACACATACATACATATTTGTGTCTAATGGTGGGGGGAGGGTGAGGAGGAAAGGAAAAAAAATAAAAATTGCCCACCAGAGAACAAAAGAAAACTTGGAAGGAAACACCAAAAAAAGTAGGGAAGTTTTGAAAATGATGTGTAGTATTTATACACAGGGTTTTTTTTTTTAAGTAAACAGTGTGAAATAGAAAAAAAAACAATAAAGTGTCTACACCAGGAGCCTAAGACAAATTAGACACTGAGGAAAGGCAACTTTAAGAAATCTACAAAGAATCCAGCAGAATGCTACACCATTCCAACAAGATGGTAACGTAAAAATTTCCAGCACAAACAAAGTCCCTCTACTGGTACCCCAAAGTAATAAGAACTGTACCAAATGAAGTAAAAAAAGGAAAAGCTAAAATAGGAAGATGGAAAGAAATTTCTACTTCCTAATCTCTAGAAAAAGGGGGAGAGGAGGAACAATAGTAGATAATATCCATACTACGAGATGCATTGTTCTACCTGCTCCCACCCCCCTCACTGTCACCTCAAAAGAAAGGTTGAAGATTATTTATGACTGATTTCAGTTAATTGATCTCCACTCTAGTCCTGAAGGCCAAGGGATGCATATGACTTTGACAGTCATAATGCTGAGAGTTTAATACTAACAAGAAGTAAGGCAACCTTCACCAGCTATTCTTTAGTGGATTTACCCTTAGTAGCAATTCATTCAGAGCCTTCCAACCCTTATACAGTGGAAATTCAGTAGCTAATTAATATTCTGTTGGGAAAAAGAAGGGAAAAACAGCAGAAAGACTAAGGACATGATTCAGCATAGGAAAACTCTTAATTCAATGAAGAAATATTTTGGATTAAGAGAATTGAAGGATGAAACTAGAAGAAAAGGATAATTTTTAAAATCTATATAACTATATGTAAAACCTCAGAAAAGAGACTAGACTGATGACAAGGGCTCTGTTGAAAGTCCTTGGAAGCTCTTAGAAGAGAAATTGAGCAAGAAATAAGGAGTTGCATTAGAGCTCAAGAAGAAAAACTTGAAAAGGAAATAAATAGTGAGCTTAGTACAGAATCTAGAAACCTTTAGCAAAGTATTGAGCACTTTGGGAAGGAACAAATTATAAGAAACAGAATGCAAATATTTAAGGACACAACAAATCAAAGAATGAAAAGTTGGAAGAACATGTGAGATACCAACTATCAAAAATAACTGAGCTGGATAACAGCGAAGATAACAGGAGAGAGAATTTTAAAACAAACAGTTTCCTAGAGAAGCATAATAAAACATAATACCTGGATATCATATCTTAGGAAATTATAAAAGAAAATTGCTTAGAGGTATTGGAATCAGAGAGTAAAGTTAAAAAAAAAAAGTAGAATTCACAGATACAACTTGAGAAAGAAGCCCCAAATTTCATAACTGAAAAACACCATTGTCAAACTCAATATTGCTAGTTAGGGTCATTTAACAAAGAATCCCAGTCATAATCATACAAGAGTTCATGTACAATACAAGAAAGGAAAGAAAATATCGGGATATAATATGCTAAAAGACAAAGGAGAAAGGTCTATGCCTAAGAATAACAATTCATCCTACAAAGGTGAACATAATCTTGTGAGGAAAGAGGAGCCACGTTGGGACTGTGAGAATGGACTTTTGAAAGAACATGTCAATTCTAAGCAGTTCTATTAACAAAATGAGAATTGCAAAGAGCCTTCAGCAGGTAAATAAAGCAGTTTGTTTAAAAAAATCATCACATTGAAGAATAGTCAAGTTTGAACAATTTGAAAGAGGTAATCAAGTGCTTATGTCTTGAAAAGTATAGAAGAAATTATTGTCCCACCAGAGTCCAACATCTCTGACAGTCAATGAGGAAATAGCAAGGAGGACAAAAAAAACCAAACTCAGTGCCTTCGTGATAACATAAACAAACAGAGGGAAAAAAAACCCATCATATCCTAGGGAAAGAAGAAGGAGGAGGAGGAGGAAAGGATATGCTATTTGTTATGATAGATTGCCACAGTGAAAAAAATAATGATTGCATTTCAAACATGGAAGTGGGGATGCTGAGGTGACAATATCATTAACCGTACTGGTATCTGAGCCAGGCAAGGAAAGGTTGAGAGGAAATACATACTAAGGATCAAAACAAAAAATAACGCATGGATGATACTGGGCTCAGACAGAGAGATGGAGGAGAGTCATATGAGGTGAAGAGTAGAGTCGGGGTAGAATTATCCTCAAGCAAAACAACCTACCGCTACCGTGAGCTGATGAGAGAGACAGAGACAGAGAAACACAGAGAGAGGCACAGAGAGAGAGAGAGAGAGAGAGAGAGAGAGAGAGAGAGAGAGAGGGAGAGAGAGAGAGAGACAGTCATTTGGGACTTACCTGGGATAATAGGAAGAGAGAAGAAGGAGCAACTGTTTCAGAAAAAATAAACTACGTGGTATCTTATCTTCATTTGGGGATTTATTTTAAGGTGTAATAATTCCATGTCTTAAGAGATCAATATATTTGTCATTTCCTTAGTCCCTCTGCAGGGATAATACTTCCAGGCTCACTGGAAATTTAAAAAAAAATCCAAAATACTCTGGAGTGAAGATATTTAGATCTTTTCAGGTTTATCTAGACTTCTTTTCATTAATGTATTAAGTATTGACTTGAATGAAAAAAAAGTAAGTTTCATGAATAAAAATGATACTTTCCCCCCAAAAAAAGAAAAAATAAACTACAGACACCTAGCTTTGATTCCCTTTTTCTCCTTTTTTTTCTAAAGTAGAAATAGTGGACACCAAAAACATTTTGATGGGATTTCATTGGGGGAACAATTACAATTCTTAATTTTAAATGAGATGAACTTATCTATAAAGAAGAATGACAGAATATATCAAGAGGCAAAACCTAACAATTCTTTTGGTTTACAAGAAACACATCCAAAAGAGAAATATTTATTAAGAGTTAAAATGAGAGGTTGAAGTAGAATTTACTATATCTCAACTGAATTAAAAGACAAAAAACAAAAGCCAGGAGTAATGACTGTGATCTCAGAAAAAGCAGCTGAAAAATAGACATAGTCAAGAGAGATAAACAGGAAAACTACATTATAGATAAAAGCATCATTGACAATGGAACAATACTAAAATATTCAAACATATTGTAAGATCATTGATGTGGATATCCCCTCCAATGATGTAGATCACAAGTCATCTATGTTTGCCTACACTATAACTCTTGTCTATATTCTCCTGTTAGGTTCTAGGAAAGGGTCAGACCACAGTGAGGGCCTTCCAGGAATCTCGGAATCATAAGGTTACAAATAAAGTATATAGGCTCTGCATTGCTTATATATATTGCTCCTGCCTATTGAATAACCCATTTTTTAACCCATTTTTTATCATTTATAACACTTCTCCATTATAATTCTCCTTTTTGTGAGTCATTGCAACTGCTTGTGTTCACCATGCAATTCTCTTACCCTTTGAGTGATTCTTAACTTTTAATTTTAACCGAACTGCAGAAAATGTAGCAAGTTAAATGATCACTATTGGTGACTTCAACATGTCTCTTTTAAAATTAGACAAATCTAATAGATAAATAAGTAAGAAGTTAAGGAACTGTACAGATTTAGGAAATTTAGATACGATAGATTATTAGCAGTGTTTTAATGGGCATCTTAAAGATGGTGCATTTTTTTTTTAGAATTTTATGGCACCTTTACAAAAAGTCATTATGTTCTAGGGCACAATGAATGCATAAATTCAGAAAGACAGAACAGTTAAACATATACTTTATACACTACAATAATAATTATTATAATTAATGATAGAAGTATAAAAAGTAGCCAGATGAAAAAATGGACAGCAAATAAGGCAATCCTAAGGGAAAAAATATGAACAATAAGTATTCTTTTTAATGATAAAAAATGGTAACAAAACATATTGAAATCTGTGGGATGCACACATTTCTTGGGAAAATGTGCATTTTCTAAACCCATAAAAAGAAAGGAGGGAAAGAAAGCTCAGAAGTGGAAAAAAAAAGTTTTGTTGTGGTTACAAGACCTGCCCTGAAAGTTTACAATTTTTTTTTTAAGGAGACATGACTTACATACCTGAGATAATTAGCAAACAGAAGAGGGTGCACAAAGTGCTGCAGTGAATTGTGCAAACTGTTAGAAAATGGGAAAATCAGAATGGGCTGAAGTGAGAGGAAGGGGAAATGCTTTATAGAGAAATTGAAACTCAATATGATCTTAAATTTTGATAGCCATAGGGTCTAGGGTAAGTCAATTAAAACAGAACATCTCCTTTCTTTCAATGCATCATTAGCATCTTTCTCATGACCCTTTTATAAAATAAACTATAACTCATATGTCTCAGTGTAGTGAGTAGACCTATTTATCATTGTGTGGAGGCTTGGTTACAAATCTTTTGTTAGTTTCAGGAAGTGGAAATGGCCATCTGGTGTTGGGAGAAACTCCTTCCCCTTCTTACGTGACTAGGAACACACTCAACAGCTAGAAACATCCATCTTCTTCCACTATTATGAGAAATAATATCCACAGAAAACATTGATTTTTCCATATATTTATTAACACATATTGTGACCTTATGCATTTGAAGGTTATATTAATGAACATCTGGACATGGGAGAGAATCATCATTGCCTAATGAAGAAAATACTCTTTTTTAAAAAAAAGAATGGCAGATTCTTAATTGCCTACAGGAGGTCATTGAACCTTTTTGATTGAAGGGGAATCTCATGGGTTGTAAATATCCATCTCTTTATGATTGGCATCTGGAATTTATAAATAGAGAAGGATGCATACAACATTGACTGCAACATGTTGTATAACTTCAGGAAAGCACCTTGAATATTTGGCCCTGTCAAATCTCAACTGTCAGGCTGAGAGCTTTAAATACTTCCAACTTCAGAATGCTAGCTAGGGAAGTTCCAAACTGAGCGACCCTAAGGCTATGATTGACCAGGCAAAGTGGAACAATCATTAGGGGGCTCATCTGGAAAAGATAGCCCACAATACAGAGAAACTGTTCCCCATTATTCCCATAAGTACAAGATGCCCAATGCTGAGTTGCTGTATGGTTGAAGCCACCCCCTCCCTGAGAGCTAATCATCAGAAGTCAGAAGATCTTAAAAGATGGAGCCATACACAGTTACAACTTCCTGAAGTTGTGATCTCACCAGACATTAGGCAACAGACTGACTCTATGGAAGGCCCTTTTCTGAAGTATCAGAGGATCATTGCTTAGACTGGATGACCTCTAAAATTCCTTAGATCTCTGAAATCCAAGGATTTCTAAATATTGATGTGATCAGAGGGACACAGAAGCTGCTTAAATACTGAACAGGGAGAACTTAGGAGATATTTTTGGGACGTATCTTGTATGCTGCTGGGGAGACAGCCTAAAGTCTACATGATTCTGCTCTAATTTCTCTTCTGAATTTGATAGGAATATCTCTAATTTCCTGCTGGAATCTCCCCCATGGATGGATTTTCAGCACCTCAAATTCAGCATTTCCAAAATTGAACTCATCCTCTCCTTGCCTCCATCTGCCCTCCTCCAAACTTTCCTATTTTTATTGATGGCACTGCCCTCCACCAAGTCATCCAAGGTTGTAACAGCAGTGTCATCTTGAACCTCTCCCTCACTTCCACCACAAACCTAATCATTTGCTAAGTTTTACTGATTCCACCCCTGTAATATCTCTCTTGTTCATTTCCCTTCCTTTACTCATTCAGGGCCACCACTGTTCAGGCCCTCATCACCTCCCCCTTGGACTCTTTTGATAGCTTTCTATTTGGGCTTCCTGACTCTCATCCTTCATTGCTCTGATCTATACTCTATCTACGTGTCACACTGATCTTCCCAGTGTACACATCTTATGTCACTTCCCTGCTCTAAAGCCCACAGTGACTTTCTATTGCTTCTAAATAAAGTACAAACTCCACAGTATTCAAGGTTCTCTATAATCTGACTCCAAGCTACCTTTCTAGATTTATTTCACATTGTTCATTTTCATACCCTCTCCATTACAGCCAAACTGAGCTATTAGCTCTCTCTCGAGTGTGATCTCCCACCTTTGTGTACTTGCAGAAGTTATATCCCATCCTTAGAATTAGCATCTTATTTTTATTTTTGCCTTCTGGAAATCCTTCACTTCTTCAAAAGCTCAGCTCAGGCAATATCCCCTCTATGAACCCTTCCAGGACCCACTCTAATTTTAAGCATTCTTGGCCCCAAATACTTTTTGTTGTTATTTAGCCATTTTCAGATGTGTCCAAATCTTCAAGACCCCTTTGGGGTGTTTCGTTGGCAAAGATACTGGAGTAGTTTGCCACTTCTTTCTCCATCACATTCTACAGATGATGAAACTGAAGCAGAGTTAAGTGACTTGCTCAGGGTTTCACAGTTAGTAAGTTTCTTTAATTTATTTTATTTTTTAGGCAATTTGAGGCCATTGCTTGCCAAACACAGCTACGAAGTGGCAAGTGTTTGATCTGAGGCTGGATTTGAGCTCAGGTCCTCTTGACTTCAGGACCAGTGCTCTATCCGCTGCACCACCTAGCTGCCCCCACAGCTAGTAAGTTTCTGAGGCTGGATTTGAACTCAGGTCCTCATGACTCCAGGACTGGTGCTCTATCCACTGTGCCACCTACCTGATCCTTGAATTGTATTTTTATAATTAAATTAAAGACTTGGTGGCTGGGTCTGGCCTAACACTGTAGTCATATTGCTAGTTCTGACATGCAATCTTCTGAGGTTGATTTGCTGTCCCAAAACTGTTTTTTCTAGTAAGAAGCATTTTGCATTACAAAGTACTGACTTTCTGTAGCTAATCAGTCTCTTGTGAGTTGAGGTGGTATAAGTAGATTTTTACAGGTCCTGATTACCCCTTGGATAAGCTATCCCTCAAAGTTCTATGACTATAGAGCTCAGAAGTTGACCTTAGAGTTCAGAAAGGTAACAGCCTTCTTAAGGTATTTTCTTATTCATTTGTCTGTCTTTCATGCCCTGGCTAGCATTGGCACAGTCACAACCAGTTGGCTAATGAGGGAGTTAACAAAGCCCAGCTTAGAAAGGCCCCAAAGAAAATAAGAAAGGAGTTGAAAAGAAAGAAACGAGTTGGAGGTGGGAGCAAGTGTGACAATAATAATAACTCCCACTAAAAATACAAAAACAAAAACAAAAAACCTCTTTGGAGTGGTATATCAATATTCCCATTTTATAAATAAAGAAACTGACCCTTAGAAGCGTTAAGTGAATTGCCCAAGCACATAGTAAGTACTAGTGTACTAGTGTTAGGTTTAAATTCCAAGCTTTCCGACTCAGATTCAGTGCCTTTCCCCCATATCACACTATATTTTGCAGAAAAGTGTTAATAAATGGTTATTGAATGCTGAATAAGTTAAAATAAAAAGAAGGCAAGGAGTTTGGAAAACAGGACTTGAAGGTTTTTAGAGGGGAAGTTAAAGAAAAGAATAATGAAGAAAGGGAAAAAGAATAAATAAGAATCAGCAACATTGAGTCACTACCTGCCAAAGGAGAAGATTAGATTTAGGCAAAAATCCTCTGGCTAGAGATATCTACAAATGGGGTAGAGAGAGCAATAGAAATGTATATTGTATGGCCTCTGATTGCCAGGGGCACAGGATTCAGTGTTTATTTCCCCCTTTGGAATTCTTTCCATGAATCCGTGGGGAGACACAACTCTGAACTGATTCTCCTAGGAATTGAGAGTTAGCATGTTTTCCAATTAGTTCTCTCTTCCCTCTCCTTCCTCTTTACCTTTCTCATTTTGAAACCCAGCAAGTAAAAGTGCACAGGGGAGGGGGAAGGGAATGACATCTGCTACCCAGCAGCAAGTCAGGGAACTTGTCAAACATCCTGACAGCTTCTGAAAATCAGCTAGTCATGAAAGCAGCTCTGTGTATCTTTGAACTGAGCATTCTATTTTTCCTGTAAGCTAACTTCAAATATATACAATAATATCTCATATTTAAAAAAAAAAAAGAACTTATCACCAAGAGCCAATCTGGAGCCTTCTACCTCTCCCAACCCTCCATCATCATGGTTCTTAGTGGTTGTAATCTTCAAGGATAGACAGAATACTACAATAATAGCATCCCAAATAAGCCCTCTTACCAAACCCCAAATGAATCAGAACATGAATCTTCTTGTGGTCCATGAGGTTCTTTTCTTTAAAAAGAAAAGTCAAGTCGTGTTATCATGGGGGAAAGGCACTGAAATATCCTAATAAATGGGAAATAGCCATTTAAGAGTAGAGAGAGTAATTGTGATTTCCTAGATGTAATTTCCCTGCAACAAACTTATTTTCCCCCATTTCCCTGTCATATTCCCCTACCCTCAGACGCTCAATGCTCCTATGTTTTTCTCATCAAGATGTGTCCATACTCCTAATAACTCAATTCAATTGAACAAGCTTTCTTGTGTTATTTCTGCATATAATAAGCTGCTCTAGGTGCTAGAGATAGAAAAAGATATCTGTCAGTGGTCCATGGTATAAAATTACCCTTTTTAAGCTTCCCATTCCTTCAGTGTATTGATCTCTAGATGATAAACATCTAAACATAAAATTCACATTAAATCGTTCATAGAAGCTAACAGTTTAATTTGTTATCTCACTGTGATGAAACCTATTTGAATCCATTTGGGAGTTAGAGGGGGTAAGAAAGAGTAAGCTTTCAATTTGGATTAGAGTTTAATTTTTTTTTTGTTCTTCTAGGGTTATCAGACTTTTCAAAAATACTAGAAAGATTAATTCAAAAATACTGCTCTTGTTAAAGCAATCTGTATCAAAGTAATTTGATAAGAGATGGTTAAAGCTCTATTGGGAAAAGAATTGCATAATTTAAGTTTGATCTTTTTCATAAAGCTAACCAAACCAGGAATCACTTCTACAATACCCAAGACAAATGAAAATTCAGCATCTGTTTGGATATCTCTAATGGGGTAGCACTCACTACCACACAAAGTAGCCCATTTCACTTTTGGAGAACTCTAATTACTAGGAGGTGAACCATATATCAAAGCAAAATATGCCTTACTCTAAAGTTTTTTTTTAAATTTTAATTTTTCAATGAATTTTATTTATTTTCAGGTGTGCACTGTTTCCTTCTACCTACCCTTCTCCCCCAATAATTAAGAAAGTGAGAAAACTAAAACCCATTTCAAATATGGTTAGTTAAGCAAAACAAATTTTCCCATTGACCATGTCATGTATATCATTAATAAATGTTTGTTGAATGAGGCATATACGTAAATGACTTGGTCTGTAGTTTTGAGTATCACCATGTATCACTGGGTCAAAAGATGTGTAGAATTCAGTAGCATTTGGGGCATAATCCCAAAATGCTTTCCAGATTGGTTGGACCAGCTCACAGATTCACCAACAGTGTATTAATGTACATGTTTTCCCATAGCCCCTCTAGCATTTAGTCTTTTTTTTCTCTTTTGGTCAGCTTTATCAATCTGATGCCTATAAGGTAGTAACTCAAAGTTATTTTGATTTGCATTTCTCTTTTAGTAATTTAGAGCTTTTTTTTATATGGCTTTTGATAGTTGGGATTTCTTCTTGAAAAAACTGCCTATTCATATACTTTGACCATTTATCAATTGGAGAATAGCTCTTTTTATACATTTGAAATAGTTGTCTATATCTCTTAGAAGTGAGACTTTTATTAGATAAACTTGATACACATATTTTCCTCCATCTATCCACTTCTCTTTTCACTTGAGTTAAATTGGTTTTGCTTAGGCACAAGCATTTTAAATTATGTAATCAGAATTGTTAATTTTATACCTTGTAAACCTTTTGAAATCTTTTTGGTCATGAACTCTTCTCCTAGTCAGTGATAAGATATAATTTCTTTCGTGTTCCTCTAATTTGTTCATAGTGTCACTCTTTATATTTAAATCGTGTACTTATTTGGAGCTGGTGTTGGTATACAGTGAGAAATATTGGTCTAGAATTGTTTTCTGCTGGACTGCTTTCCAGTTTTCCCAACAGTTTTTGTTGCATAGTAAGTTCTTGCATGAATTGTTGGGATTTGTGGGTTTATCAAACACTAGGCTACTGTGCTCATTTGCGCCTGTATATTAGGTACCTAATCTTTTCCAATGATCAACTTCCCTATTTCTTATCAAGTACCAAATTGCTTTGGTTATTATGGCTTTGTAGTATAGTATGAGATCTAGTACTGCTAGGCCCTTCCCTCCCTGCCACCATTTTAAAATTTCCTTGATATCTTTGAACTTTTTTTCCTCCAGATGAATTTTGCTCTTTTTTTCTAGCTCTATAAATTAATTTTTGGTAGTTTTATTGATGTGGCACTGAATAAGCAAATTAATTTAGGGAGGATTGCCATTTTTATTATATTGGCTCAACTTACCCACTAGCAATTCGTTTTTCCAGTTATTTAGAGCTACTTTTATTTGTGTTGAGTTTTTTATAATTGAGTTCATGTAGTGCCTGTGTGTACCTCAGCAGGTAGACTCACAAGATTGTTTAGTTATATCTCAGCTACCTATTCTTCTTCTCTGTTCCCATCTCCTCTGTGTTCTGCCTGACACAAATCTCTGAGCCCCAGTTTTCTTGTTTGTAAAATGGAAACATAGTTTCCAGTGTTGATATTTGGTCATTTTTCAGTCATATCCAACTCTTTGACCCCATTTGGGGTTTCCTTGGCAAAGATTCTGGAGTGGTTTGTATACTCCCTGATTATTAGCAGGGAAACTCTTCATAAACCTTAAAGTTTTATATAAATATGGGTTATTATTACATAACTATTCAAAAGGCCTCAATGACCTTCAATTGCTTGATGAATAAAGTACAAACTCCCTGGTGATCCTGATATACCAAGCCACATACAATCTGGTTATATACTGCCAGTCTAGCTCAATCTAATGCAATTACTTTTCATGTATTCAGTGTTCTAGCCAAAATAGCCATCTCTCTCCCCTACTTTTGCTCTACCCTTTTCGACTCATAGTGTATTGGAAACGATGCTGGATTTGTAGTCCAAAGTCCAGGTTTCAACCCTCTGCAGTTCTCTATTCTCTCAAATGGAGCTGCTAGACTAGACAATCTCCAAACTATCTCCCCATGTAAAACTTATGATGTTGTTATCTCACTCTCTCTTTTTAAGATAGTTATTTGTGTATGTACCTTTTTAAAAATGGTGCTGTATGCCCAAAGGGCTATAAAACTGTACCATATCCTTTGATCCAGCAATAGCATTTCTAGGTCTGTATCCCAAAGAGATCATTAAAAATGGGGAAAGGACCCACATGCACAAAAATATTTGTAGCAGCTCTTTTTGTGGTGGCTAAGAATTGGAAATTGAGGTCATGCCCATCAACTGGGGAATAGCTAAACAAGTTGTGGTATATGAATGTAATGGAATACTATTATTCCATAAGAAATGATGAGTAGGTAGATTACAGAAAAACCTAAAAAGACTTACATGAACTGATGCTGAGTGAAATGAGCAGAACCAGGAGAACATTGTACATAGTAACAGCAACATTGTGTGATGACCAACTTTAATAGACAACTCTTCTCAGCAATACAAGGATTTAAGACAATTCCAAAAGACTCATGATGGAAAATGTTATCCACATCCAGAGAAAGCACTATGAAGTCTGAATGCAGATTGAAGCACACTATTCTCTCTCTCTCTCTGTTTCTTCTTTCTCATTTTCCCCTTTGGTTCTAATTCTTCTTTACAACATGACCAATGTGGAAATATGTTTAATATGATTGTATATATATAACCAGTACCAGATTGTACACCATCTTAGGGAGGAGGGAGCAGAGAGAGGGAGAGAAAATTTAGAACTCAAAATATTATGAAAGTGAATGTTGAAAGCTAAAAACAAACAACTAAGTAAATAAAATTTAAAAATACATTTAAAAAATTTGTTGTAAACTCCTTAAAATAGGACTTGTTTGATCCTCCTGTTAAATAAACCATGAATGGTACCTTTATGACATCAAGCTTATAGAGGTGGCAATGCCATGTATATTCGAAATGTGGAATGAATTGAACTGAAGCAAATCTTTGCCTATTTCATAACAACTGCCTTAAAGTTAATTTTGTTCTATGGGCCACAAGGAGGAAATTAAGAATGATTGCAACAAATGGCAAATCCTCTATTCAATAGCAATTTGACTAAAAAAGATCTGGGGTTATTAGTGTACCTGAAGATCAATATATGTTAATAGCATGATGTAACAGCCAAAAAGGCTAATGAGATCTTGGGCTTCATTAAAAGATGTATAGCTTCCAGGAATAAGGAGATAACAGTCCTGTTCTTCTCTGCCCTGCTCAAATCATACCTAGAATAAAATATTGAATTCTGAGCATTACATTTTAGAAAAGATCTTAATAAGCTGAAAGATATCTGGGTGGAACAGTGGGTAGAACATTGGATTTGAACTCTGGAAGACCTAGGTTCACAACCTGTTTCAGATAGTTATTAGCTACATGATCCTGGGCAAGTCACAACCTCTTCTTGTTTCATTTTTCTAACTGTAAAATGGGGAAAATAAAAGCACCTACTTCTCAGAGTTTATGGAAGGACTAAATGAGATGATATATTTGTTAAGCATTTTGCAAACCTTAAAATGATATAGTATTATTATTCTTCCTATTATTATCCAGAAGAGGACCGTCAGAATAATGCTTCTAGTTTATGTCACATAAAGATTAATGGAAGAAAATAGGAATGTTCAGCCTGGAGGGAAAAAAAAAAGTGAAGTGGGACAATAAACGTGGTAGCTATCTTCAGTATTTGAAAGGTTGTTATAGGGAAGATGGATTAAATTTGTTCTGTTTAGACCCACAGGATAGGATTAGGAATAATGGGTAGAAGCTGGGAAAAAAAATGGAAAATTTAGACTGGATACCAGGAAAAACCTCCTATAAGACCTAACTAAAGTAGGTTTACAGGACTAATTTGGATCAGGAAGTGAATTCAGAGGCGGTGTAGCCTAAAGGCCTCATTTTCTAAATCAGGGAAGTGAGGCCCAGAAAGGGTAAGTGACACACCCTGAGTTACACAGCTAATGAGTATGAAAAATGGAATTTGAACCTAGCTAGGTCTTCCTTATTCCACACCCAGCACTCTATCCACACCGCCATGGTCTCCTAACAGAGGCTCTAAGACCACTTGTCAGGTGTGCTGAAGTGATTGGGGGATAGGGGGAGGAGTTGACTTCATGGCCTTTGAAGTCCCTTCCATTTCTGTGATTGTGTGACCACATAGTGCTCCCAGAAATAAAAGGAGGGCAAGTCACAAAAATGAACTCGTAGAAAGAGTATGTGAAAACCAGGGACTCAAATAAGGTGAAAAAAAAAAACCGATACAGCAATAATAAATAGGATAAAAGAAATCATATAGTTCCATCTTGAAATACTGTCTGTTATAAAAGTCCCACTCATGTCTGTGAGAAATGAAAGAGTTAAGTTTCCACATAAATAGATAAGAAATCAGCACAGACAGGCTAACTTATGTGTCCAGGGAGGGGAGATAATGTACATTAGAGGTGGGGCATATAAGGAAGATTGTAACCCAGAAGGATTAGGACCAATCCTGATCCAGGAGGGAGGATTTAGGTATTTACTAACTATAAAGCTTGCCCTGGCTTCTTTTACTGGGTTCACTTCTCTCCTTTCAAGGAGATGCGCCCGCTTCTCTCGAGAATCAAAATGACACACTTCAACCTCTTTAATAAGAAGTCTTTGAGACACCAGTCTTTGGAACTGAGTCTGGGGTCATCTTTATAACAATGTCTTGTCCTCATATTTTACAAGTATGCAGAAGAGAAGGGGAATTAAGAGAGGAGAGAAGTGACTCTTGAAAAACTCAAAGGGAAAGCCTAAAGAAAGGGCTAGGAGGAGAACAGGAACAAAGGGGGGAAATCAACTTTGATGAGAATATTTATAAGAAAAGTCAGTTTTCAAGTTGTCTACTCCAGCCAGCTCTCAAAGCTGTCAGTCAGTCTGGTCCTGAAAGTCTATTCACTTAAAAGTACCTTTGGAAAGAAAGGGCTTTCCTTGATCCACTGTTTTGCATTTGAGCTGGAGCAAGTCTGCTGCTGTAAGCTCATCCTTAAAAATTGTGACAAGCAGCCCACTCATTCAGTACAAGGAGAGGGAGGCCTGAGAAAACTGGGGTGGTTGGGACTGAAGGACACAGATGAGAGAATAAATAAATACTTTCTGTTGAATAAAACAAGAATGGAGACATCAGGCTCCTAATTTTCCATCCTGGACCTATCCCAGCAAACAAGCCATGATGCCAGACATCTCTTCCCAGCCTTTATTAATTTGCATGATCAAGCTGTGCCTAACTTAATGATGAGATTCCAAGAAGGTAGATAACTGCATAGGTCCATGAAGGATAACTAGCCCACACTCCAAACAATTTTCTAGAAGATCTGCCAGATATTGTGTTCTCTTGGCCTCATCTCTGCCTCCTGGCTTTTCCTAGCTTCCTTCAGGTCCGAGCTAAAATCCTACTTTCTACCCAAAGCTTTTTTCCAGTGTCCCTTAATTCTAGTGCCTTCACTCTGTTGATTATTCCCAATTTGTCTCTCCCATTATACTGTGAGATCCTTGAGAGCAGAGACAGTCTTTTACCTTTCTTAGTATCTTTATGATTTAATGTAGTACATGGCATGTAATAGGTACTCACTGACTGGACTACCCTTCTAGAGCCCAGAGTTAGCTCTGTGCCAAGGTAGGCCAATGGAGGAAGACTTCAGTGGAAACAAGTTAGAGTTAAGTGATGAAGATGGGAGCTAGACCCCAAAAAGGAAAAACCCTGGACTTTCCCACATTGGCCAAATCTCTTGCATTTGCCTGAGGCTATAATCCCATCAACTAGCCTTTCACTGTGGCTGCACCCAATCTCCCAATTCTGTTACCCTTAACCTAGACTAGCTCTCCATTTTTTTTACCACCGTATGGCCACCAGCCACTTCCCACCCTTAATCCTATCTAGCTTCCATTCTCCCTTGGCCATGTTATCCAGGACCCTAGAGTTCTATCACCTCATAGACTACTTGGCCACTCCTAGATCCTGCCCATAGTCTTTCTGTACATCAGGTCCATTTTGTCTCCATCAAGGTGCTCAGATTCTTAAAATTTAGCCACTGCTCAGATTCTTATAATCTAGGCATGGCCTCAGATTCTTAAAATCTAGCCAATAGCTCACTAACATTCAGACTCCTTAAGAGTATGCCCAATATGACAGATGTTCTGATAAACCTTGTCTTTGGCTGAAAGAAGGCTTGGGTCAAATTCTTTTGTTCTGATTTTGGGTCCTGGCACCCCTAAACCTCAACATAAGGATGAGGATGACAATGAGGAGGAGGAATGGCAGAGAAGGAGAGTGGGATAGCAGATAGATGATCTGCCTTGGAGTCAGGAAGACTTAGGTTCAAGCCCTGCAACCAATATGTGCTTGCTTCAGGACCAAGAATGAGTTATAAGATCTGAGGGCTCTACACAATATTTTAGGATTATAAGCAAAGACTTCTTGCAGACTTATGTCAGTACAGTAAGTTTCCACACTGGGAATTCCCTTTCCTTACCCTTCACCCCCAAAAAAGAGTTGTTAAGGTTTTATATGATTTAAGTTCTGGGTAACAAAGCTTTCATTCTTTTCCTTCCTTTTATCTGAAATTCTTCTCATATACCCTATCCTCTGATCCTTCCTCTTAAGTTTCTCTAAAACTCTTGGGTCTCCTACTTCTATCTCTGAATGCCTCCCACACCCAATGAACCCCTCTGAGCCACCAAGTTCTGTCCAATCTTCTGATAGTTATTAGTGTTTGTTTTTGCTTATCACTGGTGAAAGCAAAGGTGAATGAGCAAGCTTCATTTACAACTGCATGTGTTGGTGGCAGCCATCTTGGTATAGTATAAAAGAGCTTGTATTTGGAGTCAATGGACTTGCATAGAAACTCTGCCCTTGCAACTTCTTCCATATGTGGCTCTAGATATCATCCCATCTCTTTGAATCTCAGGTTTTTCACCTGTGGAAAAAAAAAAACGACAACAACAGAGGATTTGGACTAAATAGCCTCTAATGTGCCCTCCAGATTTAAGGTTGCATGCAATAAAGATAGGACCTGTCATTTGATATGAGGCACCTCCAGATAAGGAAATTCCTTCTACCAATTCAGATTTGTCACTGTCTCTGCAATTTACTTTATAGAGCTTCCTAGAGCCCTGACAGTTTAACTGGCTTTCCCAGAGTCCTACAGCCAATATGCCAGCAGTTGGACTTGATTCCAAGTCTCTTTGAGGCTCCCAGGGTGGCTCAGCTATCCATTACCCCATGCTGCCTCTGCAAAGCATAGTAGTGTTCCTATATCCATTGATGAGAGGAATTCCTGTAGACAAAGGACTTTGTTAATTTACCTGAACATTTAAAAGGAATTGAGCTTTACCATTTAAGAAACCACTTGCTGATCCATATTTCAGATAATTTTGTGGCAAATTCATCTCACTGCAGCACTAAACAGCACAGTCATGGCCACAATAAATGCTTTCCAACCCAATCAGCTTTTCAGAGCAGTGAGATGTACCCGAATAAGATTAGTAGTACACAATAAAACACCTTAGTGGGGACCTGAGTAGGGTAAGGTTTGAAGAACCTAGTAACTAATTTGGGACATAATTATGAGCACATTTGGCTGACAAGTAAAGGGGGTGGGGAGTGTGATTCTCATTATCCATTTTCCACCCTAAGCTCACACGAATGATTTCTGAAAGCTTTGAAAAGATGGATGTTTTTTAATAAGCATAAAGTTTTTCCTTTTGAAGACTGTAGGGAGAAAACATCTTGAGATCAGCAGATAGTGTTGAGGAGTTCAAAGGGTAATCCTTTGATTCCCAGAGGGCTTTAGGTTTTCCTGGGAATCAATATAAGGGCTAGTTAGTATTAGCCACTGGAGATAAGAGCAGAATAGAACATACATTTTTATAGGCAGGCAAAGTAGGAATTTATTTTTGATTAACAATGCATATTTATTTTGTTTGCTGTTTGTTCAGTCACTTTAGGTATGTCTAACGGACTCCATTTGGAGTTTTCTTAGCAAAGTTATTAGAGTGGTTTGCCATTTCCTTCTCCAGTTCATTTTATATATGAGGAAACTGAGGCAATCAGGGTTATATGACTTTATCAAGGCTCCCCCAGCCGGTGTCTGAGGCCAGATTTGAACCAAGGTCTTCCTGACTTCAGACCTAGCACTCTACCCACTGCACCACCTAGATGCCCCATATTTATTACAAGGGATTTGTTTTTTCTCTTTTTTTCCCCCTGTTTGGGGTTGGGTAAGAATACTAAGGGTGTCAGGGATAGGGTAAAAACAGAGAAGAAAGGAGAAAAGAAAAAGGGAAGGAAAAGAGAAGAGAAAAGGAAAGAAAAGAGAGAAGGAAAGAAATAAAAGAAACCGGCTTGAGACAGAATGAGATAGGGGAGGCCAGGAGAGGACAGGAGTACAAGAGAAGGCTTACAAAGGGAAATTGGGAAAAGATGATATGTGAAGGCCTCTCCTTTTCACAGATGTATGAATTGAGAACTTTACAGGACAAGACTAGCTTTAGGGGGTATGTGGGTAAAGAAACTGTGCTCAGCCTCCAGCCCATAACAAACAGGAAGCCACCACTATAAAAAGAGGACCTGATAGGCTCACCTTTTACCCAACAAGGTAAAAGATCATCCTGACCATTGCTGCTAAATCAGTACCGAGGACAGTCAAAAAGAACCTTAGGGCTGAAATCAGAAGACCTTGGTTCCAATTCTGTTTCTGTTACTTTTTTAGCCATGTAGAATCATAGAACACACAACTGAGCCTGACCTTCAAATTTCTGATGAGTTATAATGTGTAGTATGGATTAAGTTTATTCTATTTAAACCCAGAGGGCAGAATCAGGAATGAGAAAAACTTGAGTTAGATGTCAGGAAAAAAAAATCTTGACAAATACTGCTTCCCAAAAGGGGAATGAACTGCTTTAAGAGACTCCTGGTCTTCAAACACAAGCCTGATGATTGCTTGCCAGGTATATTACAGTGGGGATTGCTATCAGGTATGAGTTGAACTATATTAGGGATTCTTAACCTTTTTTGTGTCATGAATCCCTTTTTGCAGTGTATGGGACCCATCTCTGAATACGTTTTAAATGTATAAAATAAAATAAGGATCACATAGCAAGCAAATTATTTTGAAATCCAATTATCAATTTTTTAAAGTTCAGGTTAAGAACTCCTGATTTCTGAGGTGTCATCCACCTTTCAAATTCTGATTCTGTGAATTACCTCACCCTCGCGTATTATTTCTGAATGTTTTTTTTTATCCTGTGTTAATAAACTGTAGGAAAAAAATCTTATGGTCTGGAATGTACAGCAATATAGGTAGAAGGAAAAGAGGAAAGTGGGCATTAAATAAGGATAGTCAGAGACAGAGGTAGTGTCACATGAAGGGAAGGGAAATAGGTGATTAGGGTGTGTGTGTGTGTGTGTGTGTGTGTGTGTGTGTGTGAGTAGAGAGAGAGAGAGAGAGAGAGAGAGAGAGAGAGAGAGAGAGAGAGAGAGAGAGAGAGAGATCTGAATTTAGAAAGCCAAGTTCCTAAAGGGTCAGAAAGGGATTCAGGAAGCATTCAGCTCCTCAGACTGAGGTTCAGGGGTCATGGAACTTAGCTTTTAGGAATAAGCAATAGAGAAGTCCCAAGGGATCCCTAGGCAGTCTCTGAGAGACTGAATCTCAGAGTTGAAAGAAACAATCCCAAAGTATAATAAAGTCCAATTTGTACCTGAGCAGACATTCCCTCCACAGCATCCTTGATAATCATCCAGTATCTTCTTGAAGCTATCCAGAGACAGGGACTTCATCACCCCCTAAGTCAACACATTCTACTTTTAGACAGTTCTAATAGCTTTTCTTTACTTTGAGCCAAACATTCTCTCTATGTAACTCACCTCTTTCCTCTCTCCCTATTATTCCTACTTATGCCCAAGGAGTCTAATCCCTCTTTTGAACCCTATTAAACAACGGCTCTAAACTTACACTCCCAGAGTAAGGCCGGTTATGTCTCCCCCTCATAGATCTAGGGATAGCCTGGGGAGTTGGGAGTGATTCTTTTCTAATGCTAACAGTTCAAGCCTTGATTCTGGTGTCTTCTACAGCAGTTACCTACCAGTGACTAACTCCCTAGTTCTGTTTAACCAATTAACATCGATTAAATTGCAAATGGCCATTTACTTTGAAGAAGAAAGCTAACCTGAAGGAGGGATGAAAGACAAGTTAAATCGCCATCCCAACCACTATCTCCATTCAGATCCTAATAAAGACAAGCCCAGACCCTGAGCCCAAGAGCTTTGGGAATAGCAGTGTTCCTCCAAACCTCCCGACTTGATTTCCACATAGTCTCCCCACAGCGATCATTAAGGAGAGAAATCATTGTGGAAAAGGGAGCCACCTTCCAAATCAACAACTGCTGAATAACTGCTACCAATAGGCAGAGCACAAGAGTCCTAGGCATGGCAGTACCACACCTTTATCCCCTTAAACCGCCTCTCCTGCTTCCAGACTAGCCATCGTAGTCATCATCCCGGGAAGCAACTCCTGTGAGGAAGGATCCAGCCATCCCCAGTAACTGCTAGTCTATTTGCCAGTCATAGGGCAGTCAAGCTAGCCTACCTGAGTCAGTGAGGCATCCTGAGGGAAAAACAAGAAGAAGCACATGCCGGGCAAGGTGAACCACAATCACCATCTTGACTCCCACCTCTCCTTTAATCTTGATAGAGATAGCCCAGAATCCTGGACTCCAGAGCCTTGGGAACAGCAATGCTTCCAGCATGGCACCCTTGGCCATTGTTCGGGAAGTAGTGCCTATGGAGATGCAGCCTGGCCACTGCTCCTGCAGTTCCAGCTACTGAAGACTCAGAGAGTTCTACATCAGAAATGGATGGGATTATATTAGTGGAAATTACATTAAAGAATCACCTGCTACTTTGGCACTGCACCCTAAGGACTATGGGACCTTTCCATTTGATTTGTGGCTGTAATCTTCCATATGTGTTGTTTCCCCCATTAAACTATGAGTTCCTTGAGAGCAGGACTTATTACTCTTCTGTTTCTAGCCCTGGCACTTAGAACAGTGCTTTACACATAATAAATTCACTTAAATATTTTATTCATTTAATACATGGCAAAAGCAGAAGTACAAACACTTCCCTACAATACCTGGAGGGGAAGAGGGGGAAAATCTCCCTTATGCTATCTTTGGTCTCTAAGGAGAATGGGCTCAGACTTAACTCAGATTCTACCTGGTATTGTCCCCAAGTTCACTTGCAAATATGATATAGAATGGATTAGTCTACATATCAGCTATTGCTGGATAGGGGTCCAAAGTTTGTTCCCTTGGGGCTTTTATGCTGGACTGACTGGTGACTAAATCTATCATGAACTCCATTAGACCTTCTGGTAGCTTGCTTTCTTGACCTTTTAAAGCTCACAAGGTCGGAGCCAGCTCCAATCTACATTGACTAGAAGTGGAAAAGACTGGGAATAACAAAGGCAAATGCAACAGTAGGGCCATATGCTACCAGCTTCAAGTCCAAGAATCCTCTCCAACCTGGAGTATCTCATCAGCTAGTTCTTCTTCTGTGACAACAAGGGAAAAGCCTGGCTGACTTTCTAAATACACCCCAGCTGTGCAGTCAATCAAAAATACTTCTCTTCACCACATAGTTATCAACTAGAGCCAGTCACAGAATGTCTGCGCTAGCTTCCAAGTCCATATGGTTGACGACTGCATCAGCCAAGCACTCTGCACATGCTCTTAAGGACCAGCCTCATTGGCTAGTCCCCTATTCATGCCTCTTGGCCTCTTCTGGATATTCTTCAGTTTATTAACACGCTTCTTAAAATATGGTAATAAGAACTGAACACAATACTTAAAGTGAAATCTCACCAGAGCAGAAGACGTTGACATTCTTCTATTTCTGGAACTATTGCCCTTTGAAACAGACTGTGAGTTAGTGAAACCTAAGACTCAGGTCAGAATGCTGGTGTCCAATCTCCATTTCCCTACCTAGAAGAACCAGGGTATCTCCTTGTCACAACCTTACCTTTTACTTCTGCTGGAGCAACATGTTAATGTAAGTGTCTCTGCAGTACAACGGATGCTAACAGTCGTCCAGACATTGTACACAATCCCTGTTCTGCGGCTTGTGTGGATCTTGTGCAAGAAACATAAATGGTACAGGTAAATGATGAGTAAATGATATCATAACTTAAATGAATTACAATCCTACTGAATAGAGACTACGTGAAATGCTCTTACATTCACTATGAAACAGAGATAGTAAAGACTGGAAAGAGGTAGCTTAAAATCCATCCTGTTTCTTGCAACTCCCAACATGCTTCCTTTTTTCTATGTTAAGGTACTATAGTGAGGCAAAGAAGACATCAAGATATTGAAAGTCTTTGTTCTATCTCTGCCTTCTCCAGCTCCTAATGATATGTAAAGCTTTCTCTTTACTGTTACAAGTATCATAAGATTTAGAGTCTCTAAGCCAAACCCCTCATTGTATATAGGAAGAAACAGGGTAAGGAAATGGTTTACCTAAGGTTATAAGGGTAGGAAGTAGCACAGCCAAGATTTGAATATAGGTTCTTTTATTCCAATTCAAGGATTTTAAAATTTTCACCACACTCCTTATAGTACAGCGCTTCTGAAGCGGTCACAGGAGAGCATTTTGGCTCCAGAGAGAGATGTTTTTTTCAGTTTTTATAGTTATTGCAATTTAAAAGTTTCAAAAGATGGGAGCTCAGGGTCCATAATACCATATAGTACCCCTTTGCAATTTTAAAAATCAAGCACATGGGGAAAATCTGCACAGTCTGTTTCATACGCATTAGGAACAAGCTCCTCCCGTGGATGGCACTGAACGACACTCCTGGTCTTTCTGGCAGAAGCCCTGTGGATCTATTCTATCCCAAAGACAAGGGTAAGGAGCATAATTTCTTTCCAAAATGCAATTGCCTACCCCTTCTAAAAAAAAATTCAGCTTTACTATGTATAAATATAAATGCATATATTACTTACAGACAGTGCGTGTTGGAAGCTTCAAGTTCAGTGGATATATCCAGTGGATGCTCACAGGCAGATAGCAGTTTTTGGAGTCAAAAGAGATATGAAGATTAAATAACACATGGTTCTTGCATTTGTACAGCTCACCATGTAGCAGGATGATAAGATTCATAATGATACATGATGAATACATAAGGAAGGCTTGTGACCCAGATGCTCTATGATTTTTTTTGAGGGGGATATAGTGACCATTATTGACTTGAGGATATCAGGAAAGGCTTCAAGAGCTGTTGATATTTGAACTGTACCTTAAAATACATCGAAATAATAAAAAGCGAAATGAGCAGAACCATGAGAACATTGTATACCATGACAGCAATATTGTTTTAAGAATGACTTTAAGAAAATAAGTTATTTTGTCTATTATAAATATCCAAATAAACTATAAAGGACATATGAAGAAAAATGCTATCTGCATCCAGAGAAAGAATTGATAAATAGAAGTACATGTAGAATAATTTTACATGTATTTATATAATATATATATACACATCTACATCTACATATATATATATATACATCTACATATATGTATATATATATATATACACCTATTTGTGTCTAATGGTAGCTATCTCTAGGGAGGAGGTGGAGGAGGGAAGAATAAAAAAGAAAAAATTACATGATAATTTTGTTGTGTACTTGAAAGGAATAGTATAGTAGATTTGCAATTTCATGTATAATCATCTTTTTTTTTTTATCATACCGTGTTGTGGAAATGTTTGTTTTATTCCATCATTTAAAAATAAAATTAAAACCACATAGAAACAAAGGTG
The DNA here is from genome assembly GCF_003287225.1 of Phascolarctos cinereus. Classification (NCBI taxonomy): domain Eukaryota; kingdom Metazoa; phylum Chordata; class Mammalia; order Diprotodontia; family Phascolarctidae; genus Phascolarctos; species Phascolarctos cinereus. The sequence goes on from NW_027556098.1 coordinate 332,490,225, forward strand.
GGAAGGAAGAATTCATCATGGATGAATGCGGTGGCTTATGCAAAGGCACTGAGACAGGACAACAAAGGATACATATTCAGCAAAGTGAATATCACAGTCAGTCTACAAGCATGTAATTTGTGTCAGGCATTATGCTAAGCCCTGAGGTTATAAAGCAAGGTAAAAGACAATCCCTGCCCTCAAGGAACTCATATTTTAATGGGAGAGATATGTAAATAACTACATGTATGAAAGATAAATACAGAGCAGGTGAAGGTAAAATCTCAGAGGGGAAGACGCTGGCATCAGGCAAGGAATTGGAGAAGCTTCTTGCAAAAGATGGGATTTTCAGATGAGTCTTGAGGTCAGTTAAGAGGTAGAAGTGAATAGGGAGAGCATTCCAGGCATGGGCAAGGACAGCCAATGCCAAGGCACAAATCACAGAATTTGCGATTTAGCAGGGACTTCAGCAGTCATCTCATCCAACTCTGGAAAATAACACATGTGGAGGGCAGGAGTGTGATATAAGAAAGTAGGCTGGCAACAGATTGTAAAGAGCCTTGGGGGCCACACCAAGGCATCTGAAGTTTAATCAATCAGTAAGCAAGAAGGAGTCACTGAGGAAATGTGGGCAAAAGAATGGCACAATCAGATTCGTGTACAGGGAAAACTAATTTGGCAGCATATGAAGGATGAAGAAAAGAGGAATGAATGTAGGGGATGGTATTCGTATAGTTCAGGTGGGTGTAGAATGGGGCTGGACTAAGATGGTGCCACTTGAGAAAGAGGAGGAGAGGGGGGGAGAGAGAGAGACAGAGAGAGAGAGAGAGACAGAGAGAGAGATGGAAGGTAGCCTTAGAGGAGAAGGAAGGCCCAGTCATCTTACTGCATGTCATAATTTGTAGCATAAGCATTCTTCATCATTGGTTTTTTTCCAGTATAGATAATTAGGCTTAATTCTTTCGAAGGAATCTCACTCAGGAGGATCTGCAATATTCTGGGGCTTGATATAATCAGCAGAATGTTATCACTTAACAAGAAGAGGGGAATTCTGGTGCTAAAATTAATACGAGAGTACAATTTAGAGAGCATTAGACTAGGAGTGATGGGACCTGGTTTCTATTCCTAGCTCTTCCATTGACTAGTTGTGCAACATTGGGCAAGTTGCTTAATCTTCTAAGTCTCTATTTTTTCAAATTATTTACAATCTAGTTTCAAGGAAATATACATATTTTTTTAAAGGCTAAGGAACTTGAATCATCTTGTCTTGGTTCCCTTATTTTCAGAGATTAAGAGCAAAAACTCCATCATCATATACATTTCAAAACTTTAGATGTATGTATCATTAAGGCCTATGTCCATACCAAGGATTCTAAAGTTTTGAAATGTATATGATGATGGTGGAGGTAATGATGGTTATGGTCAATGGGTTCTGAAGGGATTATTATGATTAAAAGAAATAACAGACAAATAAGGGTTAGATATTATAGTATAGTCCAGGGGTGGGGAACCTGTGGCCTTCAGGCCACATATGGCCCTCTAGAACCACAAGCACAGCCTTTTAACTGAATCGAAATTTCACAGAACAAATCTGTGAACCTTTATTGGCAGAAGGAGTTTCCTTACTGGAAGTTCCTTATACTAATAAAATCACAGGTCTAGTCTTTCTAAAATGAGCAAAATGACTCACATTTCTGTCTTGTTTTAAGGTTGGCAATGAACTTTTCCCATATCTCACTTTTCTTGTGAGATAGGTAGGTAAAATAAAATTGTCCACATTTTACTGTAAGATACTCGGGTTAAATGACAGCTCTACAATCATACAGCCACTAAATGTCTCAGGGGTGATTGAACCCAAGTCTCCCAGTCCAATATTCTTTGCATACATCACACTTGTCTTTCAGATTTATAAGGTGTTTTAAGACTTGCAAAGTGATTTTCCCACAACCTTATGAAGTAGATCATTGAAGAGGTTTATCAATTCATAATAGAACATAGAATCTTTGATTTGGAAGGGGCCTTAGACATCATCTCATCCAACTCCCTCACTTTACACATCAAAATTGAGACCAGACAGGAGAATGCATTGATCTAAGATCACACAGCTCAGCAGTAGTGAAACTTCACATTTCTGGTCTAAGAATTCTTTTGATCCCATTGTTCTGCCACCCTTTTTCACTGAAGGATGCACTCAACCAGAAGTACTTTCCTCCTTCTCTTCCACAGGTTTTTTTTGTTTGTTGTTGTTGATGTTGTTGATAGCTCAACTTCATATATCTTGCCTTACATTGAAAAAATTTGCAAAAACTATTAAAACACATCATTTTCTTCAAAAAAGAGAGTGAAACCACCACACTTGGATCCTAGCTTTGCAAACCCTGAGGTGTTTTGAAAGAAAAAAAATGGAAACATCATTAAAGAGCACGAAAATAGTAAACGCAACTAGATTGGATCCATTATATATAGAATCCATGTTGGAGGTGATGTATTGGTCAGGGCATTAAGAGACCAAATTATAAGACATTTATGGAAAGGAAGATACCAAAATCTGTGACAGGTAAGTTTTTGTCTAACATTATTGGGAACAAAGCCTCCAGTGCACCTACCAGCCATCTCCACACCATGCAGCTGCACGCAGTCACCCTGTTACCACTCCCTTTTCTAGCTCCCCTTTACATGCCTTCTTTTCCCATTAGAACGTATTCCTCGAAGGCAGGGACTGTCTTTCTGTTTTTCTTTGCGTTCCCAAAGCTTAGCACAGTGCCTAGTATGTCGTAAGTGCCTAATAAATACTTTTTAAAAAAAATCGTCTCTATCTCTCTACAGTAGTAAGGGATGAGCAGCCTTTCAGAAATGATATTCAACAATGGACCACATATTTACCATCTTGTGATTGACTGAAAGATCTAGAGAATACAAAATTCTATTGTATTTATTGTTTGTGGATTAAAGAAAAGTAAATTCTGCTAGGTAGAACAAAATACTGCATTCTACAGAAGGTAATGAAGGGGTCTGTGGTGGATATGAGTAGGCTATAACACACAACCTATAATAAACTCTGAAGAGCGGACAGAGCCAAAGATGTCATCAAGGAATTGCATGGCAGAAAGAGAAGATAGCCAGTCATGTGGCAAGAGTAGGGGATGAAATGTTCAGAGTGAACCCCTGAAATTTTGTGACTTTGGGAGAGATCAAGAGAACCCTCCAGCTTGTTGAGTGGACTCCCTGTGTACCTTTGGAGGACACGGATGATAGTCACATAGGATGGGTAAGCATAGAGGGATCATAATCTGCATCACTAGTAGCAGTTCCTGAATTGATGAGATCACAAATCCATTGGAATCAAGTGTTAAGTTAAAGTTACTTTGGTGCAATTCATCTTAACTACTATATTATGAGTTTGTGGATGGCTTGAATTATTCATCTTTTTGTCTCCCACAATGCCTAGTAGAGTGCCTTATATTTAGAAGAAATAACAAAACAACTTCCAAATCATCAATTTCAACCCTTTCCTTGACAGTTACCCAAATATATATATATATATATATATATATATATATATATATATATATATATATATATATATATATATATATAATATCCTGGACAAACGGTCACCTACCTTCCGCTCAAAGACCACCAGTAAAGGGGAAGCTGTTAGCTTATGAAGCAGCCTTTTCAGATTAGATTTTTGCTTTTGTTTTGTTTTGTTTTTTCTGCACAACAAGTTCGAATCTTCATAATTTCAACCCCATTACTCCTCGTTCTTCTCTTTGAGATCAAACAGAAGAAATCCAATTCCTCTTTCAGGAACAGCCTTTCAAATTCTTGGAAGTAACTGTTATTATTTGTAGCCATCCAAACTAAGTATTTTCTTCTTCTCCAGTCTCAACATCCCTAGTGCCTTTAACTAGGTCATTATAATGCATGGCCTCTGCTCCTAGATGCCCTCCTCTGGACAAGTCCCAGTTTGTCAATGTCCTTTCTAAAAGAACCTCCATCCAGAATGGAATATGATATTTCAGATGTGGTCTATCTCACCAGGTCAGAGTCTGAGTGCTCTATCACTTCTTTCCTTCTGGATGCAATACTTCTATTAATTCCCTCTATGGTAGCTTTATTTTTTCTTCTTTGCTCTATTATTTAAATACACTGGTGGAAATTCTGAGACAATCATTTGCCCCTTGACCTTAGTTTCTTTATCTATAAAAGAAAGGGATTGAACTAAAGGACCTCTAAGATTCCTTCCAGATCTAAATTGATGACACTGGGATCTCGGTGATCCTATGGCAACCATGATGGTTGTCTTCTAGTAATATGAAGGGTCTTCATATTCAAGTGGAATTAGCCATGTTCTGATTGGCCCTGAGAGAAGAGCAAAGGACTAGGGGGTTGAAATTGAAAAGTAGTAGACTGAGGTTTAATCAAAGGAGCAATTATAACTCAATATATTATTGAGGGAAGAATGCTAGAATTGAAGAAGACCTGGGTTCAAATCCTAGTTTTGTATGATCTTGGATGAAATTCTTAACATCTATGGCTTTAGTTTCTTCATATATAAAATGAGGAGTTTGAATTAAGTGACCAATAAGGTCCCCACCAGCTCTAAATCTGTGAATCTGTATGAACTCCAAGGATTCTTCCAGCTACATTTTTACACTCTTACAAGAGGTCCCCAGAAGTAGAATGGGCCACTTGAGGACATGATATAATAGCTTCCCCCTTACTGATGGTCTTCCAAGGAAGGGATGATGATTTCTGAGGCATGTGGTCAAGAGGATCTTTTCTCAGCTTATGAGTTAGACCAGAGGTAGGGAACTAGGGGTAGGGAATTCTTTGACTGAATCCAAAGAAAGAGCCTCACTTTGAGGACCAAGAGCGCCATGGATGGCCTCAAGGCCACAGGTTTCCCACCCCTGGGTTAGACTAGATCAGAGGTGTCAAACTCACAGAGCCACTGACAGATTACATAACTCCCTATTGCCTGGAACCAGATTAAAACATAACTGGAGAATGTTTAACAAAGCAAATAAAAATACCATGCAGCATACATAATGATAATTTGTAGCTTTCCAATACAATATGTGAACATGCAGGGATCCATTTCTATTTGAGTTTGGCACCTCTGGCCAGGGAGCCCTCAGAAATCCATTACGACTGAGATTTTGTAATTCAGACGTTTCTAGTGGACTTGATGCTATAAAATGAATCCTAGAAGAATCTCCAGTACATAGCAGCAGTCATGGCCAGAACTCTTCTCCTCCAAGCTCTCCATTGCTCTATTCCTCCTCCTAAACCAACCAACGAAATGAGCAAATGATCAGCTCAGCAGGATGAAGTTGTTTATGTAACAGATGGAAAGATCCTTGTACCCCTTGATACTTGTCTTCATTTTTTTAAATAAAATCTGATTTTAAATGCTTTGATTGCATTTGTCATGAAGGAACCATGTGTTGAATTTCTCTGTAGAGAAATAATCTGGCCTTTTTCATGGTTTGGAATTATGTATCACTTAGTCACTAAATAAGGCTCACCTGTATGTCCCAGGATTAGTTGTGGAGTCATTTTCAATTGTGTCTGACTCTTCATGACTCCATGTGGGGTTCTCATGGCAAAGATACTGGTGTGGTTTGCCATTTCCTTTTCCAGCTCATTTTATAGATGAGGAAACTGAGGCAAACAGGGTTAACTGACTTACCCAGGGTCCCACAGCTAGTGAGTACCTGAGGCCAGATTTGAACCTAAGAAGATGAGCTTTCCTGATTCCAGGCCCTGTACCCTATCTACTGTGCCTCCTAACTGCCCCAGAATTAGAATAAGGGACAATAAAGGTACAGGAAGTGGCAAAAGTAGGAGATTTAATCATATATAAGCTAAATAAAAGGGCTCAGAAAAGAAAACTATCAACTTGAGATGAGCCATTGAAACCAATACCCCTCTCCCTAAGGGCCAGTAGAACCCTATCCACTACATCCTAATGGAGAGTTAACCTGTGCATGACCCTTGATGGTTCAGTTCTATTTAGTTTTCTCTTCTCCCAGCTCAGCTTTCTTAGCCATGGAGAGCTAAATTACAGCCATAACACTTTGGTGCTTATGAAATGCTTTCTTCACAAGCATCCTGTAGAATAGATGCAATAGTGGAAATATCATTAGCCCCATTTTTCAGATAATGAAGTTGAAGTTCAGAGAGTGTAAAGTCCTTGTCCCTCTTCACTTAACTAGGCATTATTTAATCCTAGGACATTGCTTGGAGTCAGATTCATCCTCCCTTCTCTCCATATTGTTTCATAGGGAGACTCTTATCTGCTCTTCCTAATTGTACCCCAGCACTGGGCTGCTGCTCCTAAACATGCCAGGATTAGCTAGTTCTTGGAAGTCTTTCACAAAACTCCATACTATCACCCTGGATCTTCACAAAGACTGGGCAATTCTGACCTGTGTTCACGTTTGGCCAAAACAGAAATGTTCCTCATTCCCAGAAGTATCCAAACATAATTACCCTTATCTTTACCAAGGAAGTAGAAGAACTAAAAAGTCCTTCCTTCCTTTCCGTTGGCCCAATTAAACTACACTGAAGGCTTCTTGGCCCTGCCTCGGTTGAGCTTTGTCACTACCCATACTTGGGACTCTTGGCCTGGCTGCTGGACTGTTTTTTCCCAAAATAGCATAGATGATAGCAGAGACATCTTTCAAAAACATTTGACTCTTTTCCCAAAAGGGCAAGAAAAGATACAGATCCTCAAACAAAATGGTAGGACCCATGTTCATGACAAAATAGAACACAGAACATACAACTGATGTTGAAGTAGGCAGAGATCTGGACCTGGAGTCAGTAAGACTTGAGTTCAAATTTAGACTAAAACCATTACTATTCATGTGACCCTGGGCAAGTCACTTGACTTCTAACTCACTTACCTCCTCTGTAAAATGGAGATAATAGTAGCACCTATCTTCCAGCATTGTTGCGAAAATAAAATGATGTATTTGTAAAGTTCTTTGCAAACTTTAAAGCACTATACAAATACTAGCTATTATTATTTATATCATCATCATCATCATCACTATCATTATACTCATCATCATCATTAACCCCTTTGGCAGGTGACAAATTTGGAGATAAAATTTTCACTTCAGGAGAGATCAGGGCTGAACAAGCCAAAGTGGGGACTAGAGGAGCATAAAGAACTAGGTTTCAAAGATGGTCCAGTGGTCAGTAACTGAGTGGTCAGGCCACATAAGAGAAAGAATGTGAAAAGTCAGGAAAGACATCAAATCAGAGTCAGGCAGGCATACTGGAAAGCCACAGATGAAGTGCCATGGGGTCAGATGAGCAAAATAAACATGCAGGTAGCCATAACTCAGGGACTGGCAAACACTGTGGCAATATTTGGTTTATTCATTTCTCTAGTTGTCAAAGCCAGAACTACTTAATCCTGCCTAGAAACAGATAGGAAGAGTAAGGACACATGGAACCTTCTCTTGGATGGTTCATCAACATGCTGACTTAATAGTCTTATTTCAATAACTAGTCTTTTGTCTTGTACCTTGTAGCTAGGTACCTGCCTGATTTTCTAGTCCTATAAACTGGACATCTTCCCCCTACATCACCTTCTGCTATCCAAGTCAGCTTGATCCTAATGTCATAACTTCTTCTCCCTTCATTCCTGGGATGTCCCTCCCATAAGCCATAGTTGGATAACAGGAGAGCAATGGATTTAGAATCAGAAGATCTGTGATTGAATCCTGGGTCTGATAGTAAACTGCTTGTGTGACTCTAATCAAATCACTTCCCCTCTCTGCCCTTCTATCTTTTATTTAAAATGTGAGTTTCGGATGACATCATCTCTAAGGTTATCTGATCTCTTGGGCATGGGGAGGGGAGAAAAAAGAAATTTACACGATAACTTTATCATAGAAAGTTGTACACAATAGATTTGTAGTTTCATGTGCAATCACCATTTTTATTATACTGTTATGGAAATGCTTGTTTTATTCCATAAATTTTAAAATGAGTAAATATATATATATATATATATATATATATATATATATATATATATATATATACACACACACAAACACATATATATGAAGAGAGAGAGACAGAGAGACAGAGAGAGAGAAGAAAGTGAAGCTTCCCAGAGGGCAAGAACTGTTTCTTTTGTTTTTGCATACCTGGTTCCTAGCATAGTGCCTACTGCAAAGTAGGCATGAGGTGCTTACTCATTGGTTGATTGAACTATTACAAATAATATTTACCATATTGCTATTTTGTCCCTACTTTGGTATCCCAGTTTCTCTGAGCTTAGATTTCCACCCCTGACTCTATCCTTTAACTAAGTGCCACCTATCCACTGATAGTTATGGTGGAAAGATCACTGAATATGTAGTCAGAAGACCTGTGTTCAGCTGTCAATTCTAATACACAGTGAGAATATTCATTTAATGTCTCTAAGACTCAATTTTCCCCATCCCCAAAATGGGGATAATCATACTTGCATTGTCTTCTTCATAAAGTTGCTGTGAAGGAAGCTTTTTGGAAACTTTAAAGTACTATAGAAATGTGGGCTGGGTGCTAAGAAATCTCCTTGTCACCAACCACTGGCCTGCCTATATCTCAGACTATTGTCTGCTTCCCAGACACAATTTTATGGGACAGCTCTCTGTGTTCATTGCCAAACGTCCCTCAAAATGATAGCCTGGAACTCTGCCTGCTGTCTTTGCCTACTGCCAGATGACGCTACCACTGTAAACCGTCTTGCCTGCTTGACACACCTTTCCGCTGTCCCCTTCCAGACTTGCCTTTCTGGACTTCATGATAGGATCACTACTGCTGCCACTGAAGTCAGCCCTACAAGTTCTGTTGGCTACCAAGGTCCCCATTATTTCTTACTTGCCCTGGGGAAAGCAACAGCTGGCTGAGGTGGGGAGCTGACGACAGTTGCTAACATCTGGATACAGATGTTGGTAATGAATTGTTGAATCCATAGGGCTTTGATTAGCCATATTCTTTCTGAGGAGTCGTTAACACGCTATTAAACAAGCCTGCCATTAGATGGCAGTGGTTGTAACAAGAAGAATGCCTGTCTACTGGTTTCCAAAGTGTTTTTCCCTCAAGAGACAGCCAGGACATGTATTATTATCCCCAAATCAGAGCTGTACCTGGGAATTCCAGAACCTGGGGCACTTTCCCTTGAGAGGAGTGAGGGAAGGCCATGTAAAGTACAGACCCTCCTTTAACCTGGCTTGGGTAGAATGGGACAGAGTTCATGAGAGTTAAGGAGGCTGAGAAACTGGAAGGCCAGAGTCAAGGTGGAAGAGCTTGTGCCCCACCCCCCACCCCCAAACCATTACCATGTCAATGTCATCGCCTGGGTCAAAGCCCTTACTGCCCTACGCCAATTCTGGCTCAGCAGGATTTTATCACTCAAACTGGATTAGATTCTGGCAGAGAGAAGAAAATATTTTTATTTTAAAGAAAAAAAACCAAACACTAAAAGGAAATTATGTTACTCTGACACGTAATAATGACAAGACGTGGTAGCGGCTCCCTCCAATAGATCATCTATGATTCAGCAGATAAGGCTGCTTAGGGGAAGTATTACGGATTTACCTGAGAAACAAAGAGGTCAGTTTTTTCAAGGTCATAAGATCATCTGAGCTAAAAGGGACTTCATAGGCCATCTAGTTCTGTGTCCTCGTTTTACAGAAAAGGAAACTTAAAGACAAAGGAAGTTAAGCCACTTGCACACTGGGATTGTCAGAGGCAGTATCTGAATCAAGGTCCTCTGATTTCAGAACCGTTGTTCTTTCCAAAGAAGCACTCAGGTTTGTCCAGCTCCAAGCCCAACATGCTCTCTACTATATCACATTTCTTTGACATAGGCCTAATTTGTAGATGTAAACAAAACATTCTGAGATTAAATGTCTTCCCCACACAGCTAGTAAGCACAGAGGGTATAGAATTCCTGACTCTAACCCCAGCCTTCTTTTCATTCTTCTAGACTGCCTAAGCCAAATGTTGATAAAGAATCTCTCTGTGCTTTGAACAGAAACAGACCACCTAGACCTGGTTTCCTGGACACCTGTGCCACTTAAAAAGCAAAACATGGCCTTTAGTCCTGAAACACAAGTTGTCCACATTCTGATTTTCTGTGCTGTGCTGGACCACACCAATGCCTGGCAGTCTGTTCTCACACAGATGCTGGTTGCTATTGAAATTCCTGCCTGTTTATGTTAAAGAGGCTTAGCTGGCTTGTTCGACTTTTCATCAGCCTGGGTTTAAAGTGAGATAAATCCAATAACAGAGCCAGGAAGTGTTCCCTTGTGCTGAGTTACCACCGCATTTAATTGGCCCACAGCTACAGGCTCTGTGAGTTCCAGCCAGGGAGGAAGTCGCTGAGTTATGGGCTCCAAGGTGCTTGGGTAAAGCCTTTAATAAGGTAGGAACCACATTGTTCTAAGTATACTTCCTGGATATATTTGGTTTTCTCTGAGTCTCCTCTCTTACCCGCTAAAGAAATCAGCAGAGACAGGAGAGGCACACAATGACGATGGTGTTAGGATCTGATATGATGGGGAGAGGATTAATATGTCTCTCTGGGAGCAATGACCAAAGTTCAGCTCAGAAAGGAAGAGGGAGAATGATATTAAAGAGACTTGCCTAGTTCATGCCTTTTATCCTGGAACTGGGTCTACCTGCACATGTAGCCAGAGGTTGCCACACACAGAAGTTAATTGTATTTGTCATTTAATGGTGTACATGAGGGACCTAGACGTGTTCTCTAAGGGCCCAATTTTGCCTTAGGTATAGAGTTAGAGTCACAGAACTGTGGAATCAAAAGAGGCCTTAGAGTACATCTAGTCATAAAACAGAACCCTAGAATGAAAGACTATTTGGAGCATCTAGGGCCTTAGGGATCACCTAGTCCAACACTGTCATCTGTTTTGCTGTTGTCATTGTTGTTGATTTGGTGAACGCTGTCATTTGTTGGAAGAGGAAAATGAGGTGCAGAGGGGTGATTTATACAAGGTTATGCAAGTTAGTGGCTGAGCTGGGATTCAAAAACCCAGGTCTGTACTAGCAAGCCAGTGCTTTTTGCCTTGTAAAAGCAGCCATGGGACATGTTAGGCTTCTTGGTTCTGGGGACCACACAGGAGCTTTGGGGTTTCCTTCTGGCCATCTGCGATTCTGCTCTGAGGAGTTTGCACTTGGAGACTACAGAGATGCTTTAGTGGACACCAAGCAGGAAGAACTAATGATTCCATGGAGACGATTTGGGCATCCTGTCAGGACAGCTTCAAGTCACTTCAGGGGAAGGGTTGGAGAAATGCAGATTACCCAATCCTCCATCCTTGCTGTCATGTGATTATAAACTACGGCATCTAAATGTCAAGTGCTACCGTAAGCAAGCCTGAGAATGAGTTGTGCTTGTCCTTTCTTGGTCTTAGGTAAATGAATTTCTTTCCCTAGATGGACATTTCCAGACTTGGGAGTGACCTTGTGGTTTGGAGAGGTCCTACAGCCTTTAGGTTATAGCTTACTGGCAGCAAAAAAAAGAAACTCTTCAATTATTCCATCACACTTACAGAAAATGACCTCCAAGAATAGAATTGGCCCAAGCTTGGCTGGTATGACCAGAAGAGGTGGCCTAGGCATTGTTGGACAATGTAGAACTGAAAGGAAATGTAAAAGGCCATTATAATCAGCAATTCTGCAAGCTCCTTTACATTGTGAAGGGGTTTAAGTATCATCCTCTCAGATGAAGTATAATCATAATTTTTAGTTAAGTTATTGAATCCTATGTAAAGATGTTCTGTCATCCTGAGTCTTTGGTCTTAGAACTAACTACCTGCACCATGCTTGATTTATATTGTACATTAAGTATGGTTCTACATCCTCTTTAGAAAAATCTAGACATAAGCCCAAACCCAAGAGTTAAATAATTTGTCCCCAGAGTACCATGGTAGAGGCTTAATGAACCAAAGAGGGTGAAAAAAGGAAATACAGCCTCCCTTCCATTAAAGGTCAGGCTCCCCTGGAAATAGCCTTGGTTAAGAGTAGGGGTCCATTCTTGAAAAAAAAAAAGGGAGTGAGGACAGTTCTACAGGCTTCCTGAGCCCAGGAGTGGTTCTTTGTGTTAGACAATTATCCCATATTATCTTTCTGCATGACACATGATCTGTAATCCCAATTCCTTGGCATTCCCATAATTGTGTTGCAACCCTTATAGCCATGAGGAAGAAATAAACAACTCATCTCTCCACTCACTGCCTCAGTGAGCATCTTGACAAAATGACTTTCTGATTCCTGAAATATAGTTGAGCTGAAATATAGGTAAATGAGTTGAATTTTCCCCTTTTTGAAAGGTATGGGCATTCCCCTCTTCATGGTTTTGAAGGACAACATTAGGAGGTATATATACATAGATTGTCTCTGTTCTAGTCAGTACTTTTTCCAGACCAAACTGTGAAAAAAGCAAAGTTCCCACCTCCCTTTCTGTGTCTTGCATGCCTTTGGTATATCACCAGCTACCCAGAGCCTTCATAGCCTCACCTAACTTCTCAGAGTCTCTACTAGTCCAATTCAGAATTTCAAGGGTGGCCTTAATGTGTATCTATAAATTTAAAGGAACAGAACACTAAATAGTAGAAACACTCCACCACACTCTTCTAATAAATTATGAGAATCTAGGCCACTGGGAGTTACATATACATCATTAAACTACATTGTCACCACCCTGGGTTTCTGGCCTGATTTTGGCCCTAAGAGGTGAAACAAGACATGATAGTTCCAACAGACAAGGCCTGCTGAAAATGATAACTGAGTAGCCTAGCAAGGTCAAGGCTAATAATTTTATTGTAGGAAGAACCAAACGGACTAAAGTACTTTGAAAACATACCAGTCTAGGATCAGCAGCCCAGTCATTAGTAAGCTAGGTGAGGAAGCCCACGGGGTATGGTAAAAAAAAAAAAATTCCTTTGGTTATCTAGATTCCAGGGGGCTGTTGGCGAAATACACCTCCCTCCTCTTAGCCAAGAGACGGGGAGTGAGACATCTTGCCAAGCCAAGCTCCTGGGTTGGTTTGTTTTGTTTAACTTTTTTGTAGTTAGTTTCTGTAATCAGTTAATTAGCCTTTACCAAGGCTTACTCTGTGATGAGTGTGCTAAGTACTGAGAATACAAATACCAGGGAGGGTTTTATTGTGGTAGAATTGGGGGAGGAGGGATATTATAATAATAAGAAAACAATAATAGTAATACAGTTACCATCTATATAGTGATTTAAGGTTTACAAAGAACTTTGCATATGTTTTCTGATTTCATCTTTGCAAACAACCCCACTAGAAACCGCTTTGGTGTGCAGTAATTATGCATGTTGTTGTTGTTGTTGTGTTTACGGTCTTCCCTCTGGGAAAAGAAAATACATAAGCATCTGCACAGTCCTGACCTTTTCAGGTGCGATCTCACACTCCAGACCTGCCCTGATCCCTTCTTCACTAATAGAATTTACCAATCCTTTATATTATTCCCTCACCCCCACTAATAGAGGTCAATTAAAGGAAAAAAAAACAGACCCAAAGGAGTAAATAGCCGATAAGAAGGTCGTTGTTGTTATTCAGTCATGTCCAACTCTTAGTGACCCCATCTGGGGTTTTCTTGGCAAAGATACTGGAGTGGTTTGCCATTCCCTCTCCAGCTCAGTTTACAGATGAGGAAACTGAGGCAAATAGGGTTAAGTGACTTGCCCAGGGTCACACAGTTGGTAAGTGTCTAAGGTCAGATTTGAACTCAGGAAGATGAGTTTTCCCTACTCCAGACAATGCTCTGTATTCACTTCTCCACCTAGCCATCCCATAATAAGATGGTATTTGCATATTAAAAGAGGTTGACTGGAGATAGAATTTTTCTTTCTTTCTTTTTTTTTAATTTTAATCCTTCATCCTTGGCAAGGGATGCTTGTGAGCCAGATTGTCCTTTTGTTTGTTCTCACCAATAGCTTTGTAATCCTAGAGAATCAAGCCATCCATCAGCTGCAATGACATTTATTAACTGTGTGTGAAGGATGAAAACAACTCTACCAACTACTTTGTTTATCTTTCTGAGAACCGTCCAGCTCTTGCTCGACTCATTTCTCATCAACTACCTCCTTGCCTTGGAACAGGTTCCATTTCCAGAATGCCCTCTCTCCTCATCTGTCTCTCAAAATTCCTAGTTTCCTTTGAAGCCCAACTCAAGTACCATCTCCTATAAGAAGCCTTTCCTGTTCCCCCAGATGCTAGTGCCCCACATCCCTGAAAGAATGTTGTTTTTGTTTGTACAAATTGTTTCCCACAATAGAACATAAACTCCTTCAAGAAAGAGACAGTTTTACTTTTGTCCTCCTATTCCCAGCTCTTAGCTTTGTGCTTGACATATAATAAATCTTCAATAAATGCTTACTGTTATATTCAAGGCCCAACTGCTCTGTAACAGCAACATAATGGGTATATCCTTAACACTAATCAAGAAATCCTGCTTGTCCTTGCAGGTAGCCCCATTACACAGAAGAAATTAATACTTTCAACAAGGTCCTTGGAAGCTGTTCCTCCTGCCTTTCCACCCCACCCCACCCCATCCCACCCCCAGCTATCTCATAGTCCAACTCACTATTTAATAAAATGTCCAAGAGAATCTGTGACAGTGTCAAAGTCACCATTCTTAGGAAATTTTGAGCCCCAGTGAAGAAACCTCTTTTGTTTTCCTATTAAGCTCAGCCTGAAGCCCTACAGTGAAATCAACACAGTCGGATGGAGGAGTGAACACCACATCGAGCCTAGGGGATGTCATCACACATCTGAACCCTAACTGAATATTCAGCTAGAGATCATGCTATTTCTTCATACACATGTCACATTGCAAAGACTCTTACTAATTGGCACTAAGTTAAATTGGCCCTTTTTCTCATGAGTCATGGTTGGGGAGCAGTTTCTACAAGCAGAGCCCTGGGGAAAGCATGTATGGGAAATATTATAGAAAACAAATAAACGTTCTAGAACAAGAATTATTAACTTGTGTGTGTGTGTGTGATAGACCCCTAGTCTTTGAATCCCTTCTCAAGGATACAAATGATGCTTTTAAACTCATTACATATGATTAGTTTCCTTTGTAATCATAGATATAATCATACATATACATATATATTTACAAAGTAACGTACATATTATATAATTACAAAGGAAACTAATCATATGTAATTTAATACATTACTTTATAAATACACATGTATGTCTATGATTATATATACATGATTACAAAAGAAGATCATCACATATAATATATTTGATCATAATATGTAATGGAGATATATGATTATATAATTACAAGGGAAATATTATATATATACATGTATGATTATGTGTATACAAAGGAAACTAATCATATTGAAATATAGTTATCAATACAGTAAAAAAAAAAACAAGTTTGTGGACACTCTGAAATCTATCCTTGGGTGCTTACTGTATGTAGATGCTAGATTAAGAACCCCTGGTCTAGACCAAGCCAAGAAGGGAGAAGGAAGTTAAAAGGAGAGGATAAAAAGTCAGGAGATGATATATGGATTCTGTTTTAAAACACTACAATGGCAGGCAAAGGGCCTCTATAATCTAATCCCACCTTATCTATTCAGCCTGTCTCACAGAATCCTGATCTTGGTGCACTAGTCTCTAACTAAATTGAACCAGTTGTTTGTGTAAGTTATATACCTCCCTTCCAGATGAGGGGTTTCATGAGGGCAGAGATGTGTCTTATTTAATCTTCATGTTTTCCCCTAGTTCCTTGTCATTTGTTTTTCATATAATAGAAAACTGAGGCACAGGGTGATTTATCTAATGTCAGATAGGTAGTAGGTAGCCAAGACAAGATTCAAACCCAAGTCTTCTGATTCCAAATCAGAAATTTAGTAGAGTCTAATGCATAGTAAGCACTTAATAAGTGTTTTTGATCCATCAAATCCACTGCATGATTCTTCATTGTCTCTCCAATCAATCACAAAATCAGACCAAGGCACTGTAGTAGTTGCTTTGTCAGCAGTGGATTTCTACTTTTTAACATGTGTGACCATGGACAAGTTATGTTTTTTCCTCTCTCTGGGTTTCCCTGTCTCCACGGGCGCTGCCTCTCTGTCTGCCTCTGTTGTTTCTGTGTCTCTGCCTCTTTTTGAGTCTCTCTAAGTCTGTCTGTCTTTCTCTGTCTGTCTTTCTCTCTCTCCTTCCCCCCATCTATAAGGCCCCTTCCTGTTTGAAAATCCTTTGATCCTAGTAGAAGAAAATAGAATGGGGTAGATTATTGACTTTCTAAATCAACCTATATGTTTGCCAATCAATATTTCCCTGGTAGATTGGTCAGCTTGAGGCTGTGACCAGCTATGATCCTTCCTTATCCTAGTACAGCAATACTTCCCAATAAAGTATAAATCTTCAAATTTAAATAAAACATTTTTAAAAATCCTTACAGCCATAGCTTTGAATCAGGCTGGAACAAATTAACTGCATTTCTTTTCATGTGCTTAATCATTCTTGAATAATCCCTCTTATTTTTATCCTAGCCTGTTTTCAGAATAACAGCAAAAACATAGAAGTAAGTCTTTGGATTTTATTATTTGGAAACCAAACAATATTAGATATTAGTTTTTGATGCTGTGGAACATGTCCACTAACTAAACAAAAGGATCCCTCAAAGCTGAATCAATGTATACTTCCTCCAGGCCTGTTTGATACCAATAAATAAAGCCAATTGAAAATCAACCCTTCTATCATTCTGTTTTAGCCTTCTATCTGTAGATCTATATAATGACCATTGTCCATGAAGAACCAGAGATTGTAAATTTCATGAGTTACTACTCTAGCTTGATTCCTATGAAACATTTATGTAAAGCATTTTGCAAACCTTAAAGGCTATATAAATGTTAGTTATTATTATTATTATTTCAGATTTTGGGGAATATGTACATTAACTTTCCAGTAATTATAGAATCATGGCCTACTAAGAGTTAAGAGGGATGATCTCTATTTATAGGGTTAGTAGCAGAGCTAGAGTTAAAACTCTTAAGTTACAGCATTGGGAAGACAGTGGTACCTTGGAGCAAAGGTGCAATCGCCCTACCTAACTTACAGCTGAGCGTGGGAAGTGGTGTGAAGATTCCTTTCAAGTATAGGATGCTTCTTCCAACTCTGGGACTATGTGAATCTGACCCCTTGTAGTAATTATGATGTTGCTGATGCTCAGTGGCTCCTATAGATTAAATCATCCATCTACTTGATAAAGGGTTCATACGGTGATTAAAATCAGCAGCTGAATATGTCAGAATCCTCTATCATGCAATACTAGACAGAGGGTGAAGACACATATTTTAAGAAAAATTTCTTCTCTTACAAAAGTGTTTTACTTGCTCTGCTTTTCTCTGTGGATCTTCGATATTGAATGCACAGCAGGATCCTAGCTACTCTGTGAGCTGGCTTCATTTGACACCTGACAGTTCAGGCTGTCCCTGATTCCCCTCCTGGAAACTGCTAAAGTCAATCAGATGGCAGAATGTTTTTCAAACCTGCCTTATTAGAATGGGAACCCAGACTCTGAGAATTAAAACGATCAAAGACACAAACTAGGTGGAAGGCAGAAAGAAAACAGCTCATCAAACAGACTGCAAAACCCTCTGCAGGTTTCCAAATTCCAAAAGCCTGAAAATAGTCTCATCAAATGCACTGCCAGATTTTACCCAAAACCTTAGCTCTCCTTCCTTTTAGAAAGAAAGAGGAAAAAAATATCTTATTAAATCACAGACTTCACAAGGGGAATGGAAGCAACTATATTCCCCCAAGGCAAGAGGTCCTCCCAGAAAAGCAGGCTCTGTGTAAGGGCCAGCCACAGAATGACCACCCCCCCACCTGCTTTATAACTTCTCCTCTTCCTTAACTCCATTCCAAAGGAATAAGGGCATAAAGTGCCCAGCCTCTTCTTAAGTGTATGAAGTGTCCAACCTCTTCTATACTTCTATTCTAGCCTCTTTCCCACTTATTGCCCTCCTTAAGTCACTTAATTCCATCTCATGGATCATTTGAGAAGCAAAGGTGGGGAAAACAAGAGACTGTGTAGCAAAATCCTGAGAATCTCCAGTGCGGCCATAATGAAGCCATTAGATAATATTATCAACCTTCAGGTGTCCTCAGTATAGCACCCTCACTGACTGAAATACAATACTCGGGGACAGACCACCAGTTTTCCCCTCTCAAGTGTTTTTGTTTGTTTGTTTGTTTTTGGTGAGGCAGTTGGGGTTAAATGACTTGCCCAAGGTCACACAGCTAGGCAGTATCTAGCGTCTGAGGCTAGATTTGAGCTCAGGTCCTCCTGACTCCAAGGCTGGTGCTCTATCCACTGAGTCACCTAGCCACCCCTCCTCTCTTAAGTTTTAACAAGAAGATTATTCCTAGAGTAACTGTCTGGGAAATGAAGGAAGGCCCATGAGGAAGACTTGGTAATTCTCAGGCAAGTCTTTGCCACTTTCCTAATTAGCCTGACCTGGCAGAATTAGAGAGAGGTTGGCAGGCAAGGCTTCTGGTTGTTCCTAATGACAGCACAATATCACTTGAGTGGGTTATTCTTCTAGAATTTTCCACCAAGATGAGGAAGGACAAACACAGGCTACCTTTGTCACATAGATCCCAGAGGTTTTGTGGGCGAACATACAACACCTTGAAAGAAGGTATTACAGCAGAATGCCATAGAACAAGGGACTTGGTGTTAGGAAGACCTGGATTTGAATCCAATTGAAAACATTTACTGTGTCACTTTGGACAATTCACTTCAACTCTGGAGCCCAGTTTCTTTGTCTGCCAAATGGAGATGGTAACTACACCAACTTTTCTGAGCTGTTGCAAGAATCAAAGTAAGCTGTGTAGATATTCACAAATTTAAAACTAGTATAGATCAGCTATTATTCTCTTATATCCCACAGTTCCTGGCATAGATCTGGACATAAAGCAAATATACATTAAACATCTATTAATCTGACTTGGTTCGTTTATTTAACATTTATTGAGCAACCTCTGTGGTTGCTGGGCAGTATGGGAGATTAAAAAAAAGAAAAAAAAGAAAGAAAACTCTAGTAGTAGTTCACTTTCAGAAAGTACAGCCCTATTATGTGGGAAACACATTATACACACAAACACTCTCTCCATTTAGTGTCATTTTGCAGAAAAGAAAGTATAGATTAAATAACTTGCTAATATCACACAGACAATAAGAATTAAACCCGGATTTTTAAACTCCATGATTAATAACTTTTCTGTTAAATCACACTGCCTCTCATTATAAACCTTGCTTAGATTAGATTAGATTAGACGATCTTTGCCCTTATGGACTTTATAATCAAGTAGGGAAATACCCTAATAACCCAAATACAAATAAAAATATCCTCACAGTACATGAGGATTTCAAAGTGTTATGAGAAAAGGTCAGCCAAGCATTTATTAAGTACTACTGTATGACAAGAACTGTGGCTGGAAGATTGGGATATAAAGACAAATGAAACCATCAATCCCTGCCCTCAAGGATTTTACATTCCATCAGAGAAAACAATATGTACACAGCAGATTGCCCCCTCTGTCATGCCTACATTCTCATTTATCTTCAATCTCTCCCTGTCTACTGGCTACTTCCCTGCTCCCTACAAATATGTCTGTCTCTCCCATCACTTGATCTGTCCATGTTTGCTAGTTATCATGCTATATCTATCTTCTCTTTGGTAGTTAAATTCCTTGACAAGGCCATCTACAATTGCTGCCTGCACATATTCTCTTCAAAATTCTCTGTAGATTGGTTTTAAATCTAACCATTCAATTAAAGTGCTCTCTCCAAACTTACCAATCATCTCTCAAGTGCTGGATCTAAATGGTCTTTTCTTAATCCTCATATTTTTTTTTTACTTCTCTACAACTCTGATACTGTTAATTGCCCTCTTCTTCTCCCAGATACCCTCTTCTCTCTAGATTTTCATGACACCAATACCCTTCTTATCTGACTGTTCCTTCTCCTCTCCTTTTGTATATCTTTATTCAGGTTGTGACTGCTAAAGTGGGTGTTCTCTGTCTTGGAACATCTTCTCCCTCAACATTAATTCACTTGATGATCTTATCAGTTCCCATGGATTCAATTATTATCTCTGATAATTCTCAGATCTACTTATCCAGGCCTAACCTCCAGGTTCATATCTCCAGCTGACTAGTGGACATCTCAAACTACATGTTTACAATAGAACTCATTGTCTTTCTCCTCAAACCCTCCCCTCTACCCAACTTCTCTATTATTGTCTTGGGTATCACCATCATTCCAGTCATCCAGGATCATAACCTAGATGTTATCCTCAACTCCTCTCTGTCTCTATGTCTTTGTCTCTCTCTCTCTCTCTCTCTCTCTCTCTCTCTCTCTCTCTCTCTCTGTCTCTGACTCTCTCTCTATCTCTGTTTCTCTTTGTCTCTGTCTGTCTGTCTCTCTCTCTGTGTCTCTCTTTCTCTCTCTCTTTCTCTCTCTCTCTCTCTCCCTCTCTGTCTCTCTCTGTCTCTCTGTCTGTCTGTCTGTCTGTCTCTCTCCCTCTTGCCAACCCCCATATCCAATCAGTTGCTAAGTCGTATCACCTCTACTTTTGTAACATCTTTCGCAAATCACTAGCTGCTCTCCTCTGACATTGCCACTAGCCTGGCACAGGCCTTTATTGGGGTTAGGTATTTTGGGTGATTTCCCAGACTGTAGTCTCTCCTTACTCCAGCCCATTCACTCAGCTATCAAATTGTTCTTCCTAAAATGGAAGTGTATGTCATACCCCTCCATTCAGTAAACTGTGGTGGCTCCTTATTACCCTCAGGGTCAAATATAAAATCCCTTATTTAGTTTTTAAAGTATTTTATAGCCTAGCCCAGGGGTGGGTAAGGAGCCTGTGGCCTCAAGGCCACATGTGGCCCTCTAGGTCCTCAAGTGCGGCCCTTTGACTGAATTCCAAACTTCACAGAACAAATCCTTTTAATAAAAGGGATTTGTTCTGTAAAATTTGGACTCAGTCAAAAGGCCCTCCCCAAGGACCTAGAAGGCCACAGGTTCCCCAGCCCTGGGCTAGCCCCTTCCTACTTTTCTATTTTCCTTACCTCTTACTTGTCTCCATAAACCTGTGACCCAATGAACTGGCCTCCTTACTGTTGCTTGCACAATGCGTTCTATCTCCTAACTTCATGCATTTTCACTGGCTATCCCCCATGCCTAGCATAACTTTCCTTCTCGCCTGGCTTTTTTAAAGTTTCATCTAAAACCTCACCTTCTGCAAGAAACCATTCTACTCCTCCCTAAAACCCTGCTGTGAACTTTCTACCCAATGCCTTCTTTCTGAAATTACTCCCCACTGACCTTGTATGTCTTGCACATACATCATGATTTGCATGTTGTTTCTCCCATTAGATTGTGAGCTCCTTGGGGTTGGGAGGAAGCCTGTTTTTTTTCTGTATATCTTCTGTACTTACTTCAGCATTTGGCTCATAGTAAATTTGTAAATTTACTATGTAAATAAATGTAAGTATGTAAATTTATGTAAATAAATAGTAAATTTGGCAAGGTGGATAGAGTGCTAGGCGTGGAATCAAGAAGGCTTATCTTTCTGAGTTCAAATCCAGACTCAGATACTTATTAGCTGTATGACCCTGGGCAAATCACTTAACCCTGGTTGCCTCAGTTTCCTCACCTACAAAATGAAATGGAGAATGAAATGGAAAACCACTCCAGTATTTTTGCCAAGAAAACCCCAAATAGGGTTACGAAGAGTCAGACATGAATGAAAAAAAGACTGGACAGCAAAGTATTTAATAAATATATGTTGACTGACTGATGAAAGTAAACATAAACTGTATATGAAGCAATAATGAAGAAATAGCAGCTGGAATATCAGGGAAGTCCTCATGGAGGAGATGGCACTTAAACTGAACTTTCCAAGAAGGTGGAGAGATGTTACTTCCAGCTGGGGGGAATTATACCATTTTCTCACATAACCTAAGGAAGTGATGCCTAAACTGAGCTTTGAAGGGTATCAATACACAAAGTTGGGGGGGGGGGAAAGAAGGCTTTCTAGGCCTAGAGAACTTCATGAACAAAGGGAAAGGTATGTGTGGCAGACACTGAGGAGTCTAGCTTCTTGGAGAATAAAGGATATAGCAGAGGAAGGATATATAAAGTTAGGCTTGAAAGATAAATGAAACACTTTGATTTCTAGATTAAGGAGTATGAGTTTTGTCTAGCAGGGAATAGGGAACCTCTAAAAGTTACGAAGCAGTGGAAAGATATGTATACTAGGAAGCTTGGTTAATCTGGCAACACTGGGCAGGGCCTAAAGCCTGGAGAGTAATAATAATGCTACTGAAGTACTTCAGATCAAAGGTAATGAGGGCCTGGATTAATGATAGCTAACATTTATATAGTGCCTAGTGTAATTAGATGGTGCAGTGAATAGAGTACCAGCCCTGGAGTCAGGAGAACTTGAGGCCTCAGACACTTACTAGCAGTGTGACCTGGGTCAAGTCACTTAACCCTGTTTGCCTCAGTTCCTCATCTATAAAATGGAGAAAGAAATGGCAAACCACTCCAATATCTTTGCCAAAGAAAACCCACAGACAGTTGGACACCGCTGAAACAACTCAACGACAGCACACAAAATATAGTCCCTACTATGTACCAGGCGCTGTACTAAGCACTTTGCAAGCATCTCATTGGAACCTCGCAGCAATCCTGGGAGGTAGGTGCCATTATTACCCCCATTTTACAGATGAGGAGACTGAGGTATTCAGAAGTTAAATATCTTACCCACAGTGACACTTTTAATAAGTATCTAAGACCAGATTTGAACTCGGGTCTTCCTGACTTCAGGGCCAGACTCTATCCACCGCATCACCTGGCTACCCCATGTGTCAGAACCATTGGGAGTGATGGGGAGTAGCCTTCAGAACAGGAATAATGATTTTTATCTTAATTTTTAAAGAAATATGAACAGTAACATTTCTTTTGATCCAGAGATACAAAGCTGATGTGAAAATAAAGAAGGAATGATAAATAATAAACCCAAAGAAATATGAAATAGCCTGGACCACACATTTTGGCAGAAAATCAAATGCTGCCTTACAGTTATATAACTGTTTCTTAGGCATGTGGCATTTCTCCCTCAATAGTCTGGTGGATTCTAGAGGGCAGAGGCTGAGGTTTCTCAGTGGTGCCTAGCAAATTTCTAGTGACTAATTGCTAAATGAATGAGTGGTATGTAAAGATTGAGTGAATAATCTGAAAAAGACCTCAAGATCATCATATCAAATCCCTTCATTTCATAGATCAAAACTTCCAGGGAAGTTAATGATATATCAAAGATCATACAGTTGGTAAATAATAACACAGGGATTTTAACCTTTGACCTATACCACCAAATTCATCAGTCTGTCCATATACACTTTTTTTTCTTCTTCAGTGGATAGGAGGTGTCTAGTGAGGTAACACTATCCATATTACAAGCTACGTGCTACAATACCTCCCCTCACCTTAATTTCTCCTGAGCTATTTTTCTGGCATTGGGGGTATATTAACCTTGATTGATTTTCATTCCCATTCCCCTTATGATCTGCATTAGTAAGACAGGCTTGCCAGGTTTAGGGGTATAGTCTCTGGGAATCTGTTTATATGCCATAACCATGTTATTCTAGCAGCCACTTGAGAATAAGGATTGTTTTCCAGTTTTCTTTTATATTCCCAATGCCTACTATGGTACCTGGCACCTAGTAGGTGGTTCATATGCTTGATGGATTGGATGGGAATGGAGGATGCATGGTTAATCATTGTGTGGAAGACATCCTGGGGTCTTAGTAGACTGCAGTCTCTATATAAGTCAAGATCTCCTTTTCCTCCCAGAAAAGTGACTACCGGGGGCAGCCAGGTGGTGCAGTGGATAGAGAATCAGCCCTGAAGTCAGGAGGACCTGAGATCAAACACTTGACACTTCCTAGCTGTGTGACCCTGGGCAAGTCACTTAACCTCAATTGCCAAAAAAAAAAAAAAGAAAGAAAAGAAAAGAAAAGAAAAGAAAAAGAAAAATGACTATTGCATAGTAGGGAAATCTCCCTAGCCATTCTTACTCCCATCATTTGCTTCCTATTCCTGCCATTGTATAAGCCCCCATTATGCAGAGTGCCCCCGAAGTCTTAGTATAATGTTAAGCTTTAATAATTTAATCTTGCACTAAGACTTTGGGGACACCCCATACTGCCTGCCAGGGCTGTTATAATAACCTCTTTAACAGTCTTCTCATTCCCATTTTCTCCCCCACTACAATTCATCCTTCATACTGCTGACTGATTCATCTTATTAAAGTCCAGATCAAGTGTGCCATTTTTCTGCTCAAAATACATTAGCAGCTCCCTACTGCTTATGAAATAAAGTAAAATTCCTGGACCATCACCAGTTGCCTTGACTTATGTCTTGCCACTGAACTCTGATGACTCTGGAGGAGAGATGAGACTGATGATGACTTTGCTCAGCTCTGCCTGACTTAAATCTAATTCAAGAGCAAGTCAAGACATGGCCCTTGTGATGTCACTGGTCCTCTTTGAGAATAAAGGATGAACAGCAGCAACACAACCCCTACCACCACCACAACAACACAATTCAGACTCCTTGGGCTGGCATTTTGGTCCTCTGCAGAGTAGCCCAATCTTTTCAGCCTTATCTCGCATTACTTTCCTTCACATAGCCTATGCGCCATTTAAACTGAACTCACTATCACTGGAAATTTTCTTACATCCTTACCTTTGCTCATGCACTTCCCCAAGTCCTCCTCCCTTCTCTATTTTACCTGTTGAACTCCTATGGCCCTTTATAGGTGGAGTCAAATCCCTTCTCTGCGAACTTGTCCTTGATATTCCCCTCCCCCTCCAGACAAATTAACAGAGTTACCTTTTGCTTGAACATCAGCTGTCACTTTTTTATGTACCACTCTAATAATCGTCGAATATCATCATTATTTGTGTATGGGTCATATCTTCCCAATGGATTACAAGTTCCATAAATATAGGGACTGTGCCTTCTCTCAACCTCAGAGTGGGTCTAGCAGCCAGCCTCAAGCTCTGTACATAGTAATTGCTTAGTAAATATGTGTCGAATTTAAATTGAATTAAATAGAAGGCACGCTAGTGGCTATTGAATGATCAAGCTATAAGTGACTTTATTTTATTTATTTAAGATTGGAAGGTTTGTTAGGGATACAGAAATTCAACTGTCATCTTACAGATAAGGAGCTGTATCTTAAAGAGGTGAAGGGGTGGGGGGGACCTGTCCAACAAATAACTACTTTGTGCAGAGCAGAGACTAGAATCCTAGTCTTCTGATGTCTGTTGTTCTTTGATTATGTCATACTGCTCCTTTGAGAGGTCAGAGTCCATTTTCCTGCCTCTGCGTTATACTATTATCCCCAAGCAGACACATTTCTTTACAATTTTCAGAGGAGGCAGTTGTGCTACCTGAATGATCTCCTCCCTTCTACCTGAGTCTTGACACTGATTTTGTCAATTGCTACCTGAAGAACCTTGTTCTTTAGCAATTTCCCTCCAAGGTGCTTTATACAGGTGACTATCTCTACTAGCCAGAAGAAAACAGAGAAAGTTTGGAAAGACAATGGGATGCTCTCCTTGTGTGAGGTCGCTGCTACCCTACTGGTAAGTGGCCACTCAAGTGTTTTATCTGAATCTTATCTGCCTCTCACCAGGACATTTATCTCTGGCTTTTGGGCACTGTCCACAGGAGGGAAAAATTAGCCAGCAAAAAGGCACACGATTAGAATGTTGAACATCTGATAGAAAGGGGATTATGTGAATAATAACATGAGCAGAAAGGAATGACAGAATTAAATAACAGAAAGGAATGACAGAATTAAATAACAGAAAGGAATGACAGAATTAAATAACAGAAAGGAATGACAGAATTAAAATTTAGTAGGACCAGTATATCCATTTGGGACATTTTGGCAGCATCAGAGTATTTACATGCTCTTTCAAAAACATGAAATTTATCAAATCTTTCCAAAGACAAAATCACTGGTTTCAGCCCTCAAGTAATAGCTCTGTTATTAGGAAAACTTTGGAGGGCCTTAACGTCTGCAAAGTTACTGGTCCACAATGAGAATTAAGAAATGGAAGAGTTTGTGAGTTTCCAATTGGCTTTAAATTCATGTCTTATTGTTTTTATCAATGATGAAATTGGTGATTTCTTTAATAGGGAAAAAGAGAAGGAACTTAAATTTGAAAAACTTCTTAATCTTCATCCATTTATTGGGGCCTAAATAGACACAGAATTATTGTATACTACACTTAGAAGTGACTGTAGGGATTTGAAGAAAAGTGGAAGAAACTAGGAATATTTATCCTAGAGAAAAGAAGAAGCCTTAGGGCTGGCAAGGGGATGGATATTAGTAGCTGCCATAAAGAAGGAAGAGACAGAGTTTGTAGAGAGGCAGATGTAATTTTCATTACAATCAATGTAATGAAAAACTTACTTTATAATTAGTTATCAACAATGAAATAGATTGCCCGAAGAACTGGCGAGTTCATTGTTGATGATTGGAGATACTCAAGTGAAAGGATGGATGTCACAAAAGATATGTTATAAAAAGGATCCCTGTTGAGTTTGGAGTCAGAGTAGGTGATTTCTACTGTTTTTTTCAGTTCTAAATCAATAGTTCTATGGATCTAATGTCTAATCCCAGATTTGAGGTGTGAGTAAAGAAAATTTTTGATGCTATCATATTTTTCTTTTTAATAAGGACAATTAAATAAACCTAGGGGAATCATATTTTTTTTTAAATTCTGAACATAAGAAAGAAAGAAAGCATTTCCATAACATAGTAGAATGGGGAAAAAAGATGAGTGCATGTGTCTCCTCAAATCTATTATGTACAACTTATTATTCCTTTTAAATATATAACAAAGTTATCACGTAACTTTCTTTTCCTGCTCCTCCACCCTAGAGATAGCTACCATTAAACACAAATATGTATGTATGTATATATATAATATATACATATACATATATATGTATACATATATACATACACACACATAGATATAAAACCATTATATACATACTTCTATCTATCAGTTCTTTCTCTAGATAGAGATAGCATCTTCCTTCATAGGTCCTTTGTAATTAATTCAGCACACATACTAAAAAAGGAGAATCATATTTCTGAGCATTAAAATCTGAGTTAAAGATGGATCCAGGGTTGTAGGTAAGAGACTATGGGGAACCTTCTTCTCCTATACTAAGTGCTGAGGATCATGGGATTTAGAGCTGAAAGTGACTTGGAAACCATCTAGTCCATGACTCTCATTTTGCAGATAAGGAAAATAAGACTCAGAGAATAAAGGGACTTGCCTCTGGTTTCACAGGTGACAGCAAACAGCAGAGCTAAGGTTTGAGCCCCAGGTCCAGTGACTCCATATTCAGTTCTTTTCCTCCCATACCACCAAAGCAAGAGTGGTGGAAAGGAATTGAGAAGCCTGGTACCAGTCAGGGCTATAACTTCAAAGGGAACTGCTTCCCTTTTATCATGGCTGACACTCTAGGTTTTGAGTCTGTGGTCATAGAAAAGAAAAACTAGAAAGTGCCAATCCAAAGGATTTCCTATGGCCTACCACGGTCTCTTAGTGAAGAGGATTCTTAAAGGTGTGTGTGTATGTGTGTGTGTGTGTGTGTGTGTGTGTGTGTGTGTGTGTGTGTTCAGCAGTCTGATGAAGCCTATAGAAGGCAGCTAGGTGGCACAGTGTGGATAGACTGCTGGGCCTGAAGTCTGAAAGACTCATCTTCCTGAGTTAAAATCTGGCCTCAGATACTAGCTGTGTGACCTTGGGCAGTTAACCCTGCTTGCCTCAGTTTTCTCATCTGTTAAATGAGCTGGAGAAGGAAATGGCAAACCACTCCAGTATCTTTGCCAAGAAAACCCCAAATGGGGTTACAAAGCATCGGACACAACTGAAACGAATGGAAAACAGAAACAAAAAAGCCTATGAGCCCTTTTTGGAACAATGTTATAGCATGAAAAAAATAAAATATGTAGGATTATGAAGAAAAATAATTTTTTGAAATAGAAATTCATGGACACCAGGTTAAGAGCTGTTGATAGTGCAAACCAGGTAGGTTACAAGATGCCACTTGCCAGACCAGAGCTTCCCATGTTTATGACCTTGGTTGACACAAGTCTTTCTGAAATTGCCCTTAGCAAGCTTCTTATTAGATACGGTAATTCACAGAGCAACTGATTATATTTCACAGGTTATCTTACATCTATATACATTTTGGTACAGCGACTGGTACAGGGGTGGGTAATCCATGGCCTCATGGCCACATGTGGCCCTCCAGATCCTCAAGTACAGCCCTTCAACTGAATCCAAACTTCACAGAACAAATCCCCTTAAGAAAAGGATTTGTTGTGTAAAACTTGGACTCGGTCAAAAGGCCACACCTAGAAGGCCACACGTGGCCTCAAGGCTGCAGGTTCCCCACCCCTGGTGGATAGAAAGAAGAAGATGTATGTACGTGTGTATCTACCCACACACACACACACACACACACACATGCACATATATATATATATATATATATGTAAATATAATGAAGCAGCTAGGTAGTAAAGTAGATAGAGTACTGGACCTAAAGTCAGAAACTCCATCTTCCTGAGTTCAAATCTGGTCTCAGACACTTACCAGCTGTGTGACTCTGGACAAGTCACTTAGCCCTGTCTGCCTCAGTTTCCTCATCTGTAAAATGAGCGGCAGAAGAAAATAGCAAACCATTCCAATATCTGCCAAGAAAACCTCAGGGTCACAAAGAGTTGGACACAACTGAACAACAACAAATAATCAGGTCAAGGTTTGAGTGAGCTAACCCCTTTGTTTTTCATCTCTTCAAGTGACTTCTCAGTCTTTTCAAAGTCAAAAGATTCTGGAAGCTTAGGGAATTTGGGTAAATAAATGCATGCCAGCATATGGCATTCACACACACAAATTAAATGCAACATCTCTGGTTGGAAGGGCTACAAAAATAAGGAATAGTCTTTGGCATTAAAGAAGAAAAGAATTACATTGGACAAATGAAAGGATAGCTGAGTATGAAAACAGGTGAGTATGTGATATTGTTGAATAGGACATTTTAAGACAAAAACTAGGAAAAAAACCCAACAGCACGAATAGAACATTTGGCCAAAAATATGTGAAAGATAAAAGATAAGAGAAAGTTTGAGAAACTTCAAGGGCCTACAGCTTCCTGGAGAGATGTGAGGATATACTGAGGAAAATAAAAAGGAGGAAAATTCTAGTATGAGAAAATAGGACGTTTTGGCTATCTAAACTTAGATTAAGAGGTTGAAAAAGTTTCACAAGAGATTTTAATATAAGGATGGTATCTTAGCTCCAGGCCAAGGCAGGGCTTATATCATCTGGCCCCAGATAATTTTATAAATACTTAATTTTACATAATTTTATTATTTTTATAATTTTATAAAGACCCCACATGGAGTTTATGTGTGTTCTTAGATGCTACAATATCTAATACCCAAATCTTAAACATTTAAAAATGCCTCAGCCTTCTAACCTGTCTTCACAAGCCACATTTTGAAGTACCTGCTGGGTTTCATCAATGTGGATTCATCTAAGGGAGCAAATTCAGGCCCCATATACAGATACTCCTCACCTCTCACCTGGACTATTGCTGATTGACTGACCCAAGATCACCTTTTAGATTTGAATCAGAGATAGCTGTATATTTTATATATTTTAAGGGAAGCAGCGTCAATCAACAGACCTTTATCAAACTTCTAGTATATGCAAGATACTATGCTGTGCTACAGTGGAAAGAACCCTAGAGTCAGAGGACCTGGGTTCAAATCCTACCTCTGGATGTATATTACTTATCCACCTTTGGTAGAGCGAGACATTTAATTTGACTGGGCCTCACTTTTGTTATTTGTAGGTGGTATGGTGCTTAGAGCATTGGGCCTGGAATAAAGAATAGCTGAGTTCAAATCTGGCCTCAGATACTTATTAGCTTTTTGACCCTTGTCAAATCGTTTAACCTCTGTCTGCCTCAGTTTTCTTGACTATAAAAGGGGGATGATAATAACATCTAACTCTCAGGTTGTTGTGAATTCCAAATGAGATACATTAATATGTAGTAAAACATTTAGATCAGTGCCTGACACATAATGGGTGCTAAATAAATGCTTGTTTCCTTCTTTCCTTCCATAAAATGAAGGGGGTTCACTAGATGGTTTCTAAGTTCCCTTCCAGAACTAAATTTCTGATCCTGAAGTCAGCCATGTAGAGGAAGAATTTCCTATCTCCAGAAGGAGGTAGAAGAAACAAGGATAAGATACGAGCTTCCTCAATTTGGAGTTTAAAGCCTTCCGCAGTTACAGTGCAGCCTTCCCTTCTAGGTGTTTCTCACCTGTACATACTGTGTTCTAATGAACCAGAACTACTTCCTGTTCTCTGAACTCAGTATTCCATTGTCCACACCCAAGACTTTTTCCAGACTGTTCCCTATGCCAGGAATGCACTCCCTGGTTACTAGCATCTTTTAGAATCCTTCACTTCCCCCAAGGTTCAACTCAGTTGTCACCTTCAACAGGAAGCCTCTAGATTGTGCTTTCAGCTCTCTAATGCTTCTCTAATGATTCTGTATTTGCTTATCTAGGCGCTATAATGCATAGAGTCTCAGGCCTGGAGTTAGGAAGACTCATCTTCCTAAGTTCAAACTCAGCCTCAGACACTTACTAGCTCTGTGACCCTGGGCAAATCACTGAACCCTGTTTGCCTCAGTTTCCTCATCTGTAAAATGCACTGGAGAAGGAAACAGCAAACCACTCTGGTATCTTTGCCAAGAAAACCCCAAATGGCGTCATGAAGAGTTGGACACAACTGAACAACAAATATAAGTTATATCATCCCCACCTCCAGCAGAATGTAAGCTCCTTGAGGGTTACTAATAGAAAATTATTCATTTTTATACCGGTATTCCCAGCTCCTAACCTAAGGCTTTGCTCAAGATAGATGCATAATTATTTTTGTCTAACTTAATTTAGTTAAATTTGGCAGTTGAATTTTATTAAGTTGAAATGTAGGAAGTTGGGTAGTACAATGTATAGAGTACTGGCTCTGGTGTTTAGAAAATCCAAGTTCAAATCTAGCCACAGACACTTACTAGCTGTGTGACCCTGAGCAAGTTACTTAACCCTGTTTGCCTCACTTTCCCCACTTGTAAAATAGCATTTACCTCCCAGGGTTTTGTGAGGATTGAATGAGATAATATTTGTAAAGCACTTTACAAACCTTAAAGTGCTATATAAATGTAGTAATAGTAGTAGTAGTAGTAGTAGTAGTAGTAGTAGTAGTAGTAGTAGTAGTCAGTAGTAGTATTTGTAGCTTAGGATTCTCTCCCCACCCCAGCCTTCAAATTATTTTTTATTTAGGAAAGATATAATATCATAGAAAATAGAGAAGTAATCTTGTATATCTTTTCATTGACATCTCTGTGTATGTTTCCCTCCCAATAGAGTATCTTGTTTTTGTCTTTGAACTTCTAGAACATAGCCTAGAACTTGCCTTGAGAGCAAGCACTTGATAACAGTTTTTTCCATGCATGAGTAAAGCAAATTTTAGCTTGCCTTTTATAAGGAAAAACTTCTTAACAACAAAAGCTGTCAAAAAGAGGATTAAGTTGCTTCAAGAGGTTTTTGGTTGCTCACTATTGGAAATCTTCAGGTGGGAGTTAAATGACCATTTATTAAGGATTTTAGAATAAATAAGTAATAAAGCTAATATTTAAATGCAATGATAAGTTTTTAAAGCACTTTGCAAATATTATCTCATTATATCCTCACAACAACCCTGAGAGACAGGCACTTTTATTATCATCCCCCTTTTTACAGATGAAAAAACTGAGGCTGAGAGATTCAGAGACTTGCCCAGAGTCATACAGCTGGTAAGTATCATTTGAGCCAGTTATTCCTGACTCCAAATCCAACACTAGACCATAAACTTTGCTGAAAGAAAAGAGTATTTATTTTCAGGTATGGATCAGGCTAGATAGTTTTTAAGCTTCCTTCCATTTCTGAATTCCCATAGCTCTCTAATGACCGTGCCTCAAAGCAAAGCTATCGTCTTGGTAAGAAGCAGACTCTTATTCTGAGCCCAGGACAGAGCTGAATCCAGAGCAAGGCATTAATACATGTTTGTTCAGTTGAGTGAGATGTCAAAGTCTGCATGTTCAACCAAGCTCATTTTTCATCTCCCTGCCAGCTTTGAACTTTGACTTGTTCTCTTTACCAAGCCTTTCCCCTTTTGCTAAGCAAGTGGTATTGAATAATAATAATAATAATAATAAACGCTAACATTTATATAGTACTACTATACACCAGACACTGAGATAAGCATTTTACAAATATAACCTCATTTGATCCTCACAACAACTCTGGAAGGTAGCTTGCTATCATTATCCTCATTTTACATATGATAAAACTGAGGCAAATGGAGATTAAACAACTTGTACATCATCACACAGCCAGTAAGTTCCTAAGGCCAGATTTGCTCTCTGGTCTTCCTGACTCCAGCCCCAGCACTCTATCCACTGACCCAACTAGCTTCTATGCCAATGTTGGTAAATTTGCTCCTTTATTGTTCCCTCTCTAGATCAGGGGTTCTTAACTGTGAGGAGGGGAGGAGCGGGGGTGATAGGCTCCTCTGATATGGGTTGATGAAGCCCATGGACCCCTTCTTAGCATAATGTTTGTGCCTACATTCATAATAAAAGGAAATACTAAATTTCTTCTTGAGGTTAAAATAAAAAGGGTTTATTTTCCTAACCAATTCATGTATTGATAACCCATGGACTCTATCCACAGATCCTTTTGATTCTGTGTATCCCATGTTAAGAACCACTGTTGTAGACATAGATCTTCCATACAACAGAATACAAAATCCTTGAGGGGAGAGATTGATTATAATTTTCTTTCTGCATGTGTTGGCCATAACTATTCATGCTTCATGAAGTTTCCTCAGGGCTATGGGTGCCCTGAGAACCACTGAATTTTTTCTACAGTTTCCATTTTGTGCTCAGTGTTCCCAGGGAAATTGTTAGCTGTTATTGCAAGGTGAGCCCTCACTTCTTTCTATGGCAATCATGACAAATTGACTTGTATCCTAGAGATGTGAAGAAATTCCACATTTCAGAAGAACCTCATAGTGCCTCCACACATGTAGGGGTCATTACCACTCTTATCTTTGAGGCCCTCAGTAATCATGTGGAACACACTTCCAGGAATAATGAAACCATTCAACAAAAATCTGATATGACAAGAACAACATCAGCCTGATCTCAATCTAGCCCATTCATGGGAACAATCCTCAAAGAACAAGAAAAACAAAATAAAATATTTCTTTTTCCTATAAAACAATCACCTTTCCTTCAGAATAATTGTTTTCTCATATTGTTCCGGAATGTTCTGTGGGTTCCCCCTCCCCCATAAAACCCAAGCAACTCTCTTGGGTGGTAAAATAAATGTTAAACTGTAATAATAGAAGGAATTTTCTTACCTGATGATTTCTTATAGCAGCGAAATCATGGGTCAGGTTTTGTTTGTTTGTTTGTTTTTTAAGAAAGAAATCTTAGCTGTCTGTAACGGCCCATCTCATGGACTCAGTTACTCTAAGGGTTGGCAGGGACCCTTGGAAATTTCATTTACCTCAGCACTTCTCACATTGGAAGTACCTTCTGTCCCTCTGATTGGCTGGTTCCTCTCAAAACTTCCATTGTAAGGAAGATACCCAGGCCAACCCTACCCCCACCAATCCTTTTTAGCATCCTTTCATGTGCTGTCTTTCCTCTATTAAAATGTAAGTCCCTTGAGGGCAGGGGCTATCTTTCTGTTTATTTTTCTCTTCTCAGGCTTAGCACAGTGCTTGGCATTTAGTAAGTGCTGAATAAATATTAGTTGACTTGTTTAACTAAACTTATGATCGAAGGCTACCTCATTCAAGAAACTTTCACTGTTTCTTTCCATCATCTCCTGAATCCTGCTCCTCTTTCTCCCCTCCCCAAATGAATATCATCTCTTCTTCCTCTGTATTCCTCCATTACTTTGCTTACAGTACTTACATCACAATTATGGGATTCTATTTTGTATTATGTTTATCTATGTAAATGCCATGACTTTATTTATTATTAATTATTATTATTAATCTTACTATTTCTATTATTTTTTATTATTAATCTTACTCTTTCTGCCAACACTTTGAGTGGAAACCTAAACATACTAGTCCCTCAATAAATATTTGCTGAATTAAATTCAAACTGTCATTCCCTCAATGTCAGACTTCTTCAACCAGTGACCAATCCATCAATCAAACTTTATTAAGTGACTACTACATGCCAGGCACTGTTCTAAGCTGGGTATACAAAAAAAGGCCAAAAACAGTCCCTGCCTTCAAGGAGCAAAAACTGTCTAACTGGGGGAGGAGAGGAGGGGAGAGAAAATATGCAAACAAATACATACAATGCAAGCTGTATACAAGATAAATTGGAAGCGATTAACAGAGAGAAGGCACTAGAATTATGAGAGTTTAAGGAAGATGAGTAAAAGAAGGGGAAGTATTTCCACTTCTGCAATGCAGTCTCACCTGGCTCTCTTCCTCTCCCTTCAAAACAGTCTTCCTAGGAGATTGGAGGTTTAGGCTGACTCTCTTTCCTTTTTTCTGTTGCCTACAGGTCATGTCAGAGTAGAACATTGAGAAAGATGATTCGTTGAGGATCCCTACTCTATTCCAATCAGTATCAATCAATTTAATATAATTGTATAAGAGTACTTATTATAAATTCTGTATATTTGTCACCAGAGCTGTGATCTACAGATTGTAAGTTCACTTGCTTAATCATAGGAAGCTAGCTAGGAGCCCCCCACCCTTGTTTTTCCTTGTCATGATGACCAAGCCCAGTACAGTGGAGGTGACTCAATTACATGGAAAGTCCCCCTTATATGTTCTTACAGCATGTGTATAGCTCCTGCCTAACCTAAGG
Organism: Phascolarctos cinereus; assembly: GCF_003287225.1. Taxonomy (NCBI): domain Eukaryota; kingdom Metazoa; phylum Chordata; class Mammalia; order Diprotodontia; family Phascolarctidae; genus Phascolarctos; species Phascolarctos cinereus. The sequence continues at coordinate 332,525,372 of NW_027556098.1, forward strand.
AGAAGTCCATCCATCATGTGACCACCTAGTCAGTGGAGATATTTTCTGCTTTGCCCAACCTGTGACCTTGCTGATATATTGTTTGTTTATTTTTGCTTATGCATCATATGTCAACCAATGAAATTATTATGTATTTGGTGTAGCTGTTCTAAAATGTCTACATATCTAATCCTATAAAAATAGGGCCCTGGAAGAAGGGAGCATCTCAGATCATGAGGAAGATCTGAGGTCCACTTCATTAGAGTGGACCATGGACCTCTTATTATTTTATTTTATTTTATTTTGCTAGACAATGAGGTTGAGTGATTTGCCCAGGATCATACAGCTAATGACTGTCTAAGGCTGGATTTGAACTCAGCTGCTTCGGACTCCAGGGCCAGTGCTCTATCCACTGTGCCACCTAGCTGCCCTCATTGGCTCAGAGCTCTGCCTCAGTCTCTCATATTATAGGTTGGATTATTTTTACCCTCACAAAAGAAACTTACACCTTTTGGGGGACTATTAATAAAATTGCTACATTTTTGCCTCACACTTTTCTAATTGCGTCAGCACTCGAGGGCAAAGGAGTGTCATATGCCTCATTGTATATGCACTACCTAGTACTATACTTGATGGGGTATGTGGGGTGTTCCAGGAGAACTAGCACCTCTGGGGTGAGGGCTTATCAAGTCCTTTTCAGGGATGCTCATCTTCCTTTGGTGTCTACCTTCTACTGGACTCTCATCTGTGGTTCTAAGAAATGGCCATACCCTGGTAAATTGTCTCAGCAGATGAGCTAAACCAAGCTGAGAGCAATGAAGGGGCTTCAAACCCATTTATGGTTTAGGAGGGTGTCTATCTCAAGCATGTGAAGGCTTCCCCCAGAAGAATGGGAGGATGAGAACAATTTTTCTAAAGGCCATGAAGGCAGCTGAAGCAGGTGCCGTGGAGCTTGGTTAGACATTGAGGATGCCAAAGTCATCTGATGTGACCTGGGCCATTGCCTGCCATCTTGACTTTTGCCCTGCCTCTGGACTTTGATGACCCTGGGACAGAGAATGAGGTTGACAACTTTATTTAATTCTGCCTCATTTAACTCTATATCACCCACGAGTCAAGACATCACCCTGTGATGTCATTGTTCCTCCTCAAAAATGAAGGATAAACAAGAGCAACAAACACTATAGTAGATAGTAGTAGGCATGTCAAAAAACTTATTGATGATCATAATCAGGCAGTTAATTTCTTGTTCCCTGCTTAGTCTCTTCCTTCAGAATACAGACACATTCAGGTATGAGGTTTTCATAAAGCAGAAAAAAGAATTATACACTTGCACCAATTCCCTCCTCGGTGACCCTTCTTTTCCAATCTAGCTAGCCATGAGCAGAACAGCTGCCCAATTCATTTAGGAGAGACATTATACACTTTGTGCGTTATTAAATCCACAAACATCCAGTCAGTATATGCCTATAATTTGAGACACTCTGGCCAAAGACTCATAATGACCTTAAGATTCTCCTGAGACAGTTTGGTTTTGTTTTTAAATAGGAACATAGAATCAGATAATCATAGAGTCCATAAAGGATGCCCCAAATCACCCAGTCCAACCATGTACCCAATGGTTTCTCTTACTGAATCCAGGATTGGAAAGATCCACAAGAAATTCAAAAGATAATGGGATGATATATTTAAATCAAGGATGGCATCTAGTAGCTGCTTAATAAATTCTAATTGATTAATTAGAAGGTAAATTGAAGTTCATTTAGTCCTACACCACTCATTATAAAGATGAGGAAATGAGACCCAAAGATGTTATAACTTGCCCAAGGTCACACAGAAACTTCAAAATTCAGCATTCTTTCCATTTTAATACTCTATATTCAAGTTGCTAAAATAGAATTTATTTTAACACGTACAAGACCAAAAACAAAATATATATGATATTTTCCAATGCTCACAACCAGAAAATCACCATATCCCTAAAGTGCCTCTTTTAGGTATTCAAGTTTCCCACTTCTAAAATTAGTATATTAATATCTGAGTGTTGACAAAGTGCTTTGATGGCAGTAAATGAAACTGGCTATATACACACCAAGCACTGTTATTACTGTATCTATCAAGATATTTCAAAAGTACTTGTGTCTTCCTCCATCTTATTATCCTGTTAAAAACGGAATAGCCTCTCATCAATGAGGATTGCCAAATAGCCCTCCATATTTGACAAGAGTCAAGTACAGACAACATGTATTTATTTGTTTAGGCTGCTATATGCTTCTCCTCTGTTCCCAGTGTGAGCACTAACCCATTCCATACATGCCCACTTCTACAACAAGGCTTAACCAACATTCAGCTCTCTAATAGCACTGCATTTTCAAAATCAAATCTAAGGTCAAATTAAGGTGAAATAAGAGTAGTGTATCACCAAACATGAATTATGAAAACTGAAGGAAAAGCTTCATGGAGTTAATTCTTTAAGATGCTTTAGCAAACTATACAGATTCTCAGGGTGTTGCATGATAGTAATAGTAGTAATAGCAGCAGGGGAAAGGATAGCTTACATTTTCTCTTGAAGTAGAAAATACGCAATGACATATCATTAAGTAGTATAGGGGTGGGGAACCCGAAGCCTGGAGGCCACATGTGTCTCTCTAGGTCCTCAAGTGCAGCCTTTTGACTGACTGCAAACTTCACAGAATAAGATCACCATCTATCACCTTGATCTCTCTCACCTTGACCACCATCTTCCCTCAGTCCCTGATGGAGACAGCTCACAACCTTGAACCCAAGAGCCTAGGGAAGTGCAATGCTTCCAACGCAGTGCCCTCTGCCATTGTTCTGGGAAATAAACCCTGTAGGGATGTAGTCTGGCCATTGCTCCTACAGGTGCTAACTACAAACACAGCTACTGAAGTACTAGGGGGAAAAAGTTCTTGCTACCAAACTCCTTGGCACTATCAGACTGCTCAACATCAGAAAATGATATTACTTTATCAGTGAAAATGACATTAAAAAGAAGCATTGACATATACTATGCCACTGCCCCTGAAAAGACACAGAGATCTCTTCATCTGACTTTCAGCTAGAATCTTCTATATGTATTGACTCAGAGCAAGGACTTTCTTTCTTTTCTATTTGCTTCCCCAGGACTTTTCCACAGTGCTTTGCACATACCAAAAGCTTAATCAATGCTTCATTCAGCCATTATTTGTTCATTCCATCTGAAAATTCTATAATTCTCTGATGTTAAGATTTACAGAGTGCTTTCTTCCCAACAACCCTTTGAGATGGAGAACAAAAACATTTCAAGCCCTATTTTGCAGATGAGCCCATTGTTACCGAACAGCTCAGGAAAAGGCTACATTTATTGCATTACTGTATTTATTGTTTGTGACAAAGGTCAAGTTGAAAGCCTCCAGTGAAGAGATTGGCCCATGGTCCCACAGCTAGCAAATGCAGCTAATTTCTGAACTTTGTAGGATCAATGACTCAGGGTCAGAATTTATAATCTGAAGATTTTTTTTTCTCTTGATTTCTACAATATATCCAAAGTATGATTGGAAAATCCAAGTAGCTCCATGAAATAGCAACAAAGTTTCAGTTTTTCAATACTTAGAAGAATTTCAAAATTTTTAAAAATATAGAAAACAGAAAATCTTTCTAGTATAAACTAATTAATGCCTCTTTACTAATTGAAAGGTAGATGCCTTCAAAACTCAAATTAATATTAAGGATGGGTCAATAAGAAACAAACATACAAACTAACAATATCTTAAATGCAAAACAATAAAAGCTAGAAATATGAAACATTAAAATAACAACAGAACAAAGTCTTTTCAAAGTATCTTGTCCTAATAAAGTCTTATCTAGTGTTATTAGGTAATAATGATGATAATGATAATAATAACAAAAAATTTATTAAGTATCTACTATATGCCAGGCATCCTACATATTTATGTGGTTTTATGATTATGAAGTATTTTATATGCCTTGTCTAAGTTGATCCTTGCAATGATGCTGTGAAATAGGTAGGGTCAGGTATTATTATAGCAATTTTATGGATAAAATGACTTGACCAAAATTATACAGCTAGGAATTGGTAGAGCAAAAACACTGACTTTTTCTCCAGCTTGAGCAAAAGACCTTTCCATTACCTGAAGATGTTCCATACAGGAAGGAAGACATAATGTGAGGGAGCATTTCAGATTGGCAGTAGATTTCAATTTTCACCATCATCTTCATCATGCTCTGCCCAGGATAAAGCCAACCAAGAAATTCCTCATCACAGAGATTGTTTCAGCTTTTCTACTTGTATCTCTTAGTATCCTCATTTGCTTCTGCCTCTCTGAAGGGACATAGTGCAGAGCAAAAAAAAAAAAAAAAACTCCTTCATAGCCTCCTTTTGTAGAGAGCTCAAAACACCAGCCACCTCTTCATTTGCTTCTTGGTTTTGACTCCACAGTATGAACTATCTTTCTTTGCCTTATTTGTATCCCCAGCACTTAACACAGCGCCTGGCCTGAAGTAGGCACTTAATAATGTTAGTGTTTACATTATTGTATTGCATTGTAGAATATATAATGGCCTTTACTTACTTGTAGTCAATTTCTTGTTTCTTAGATCTTTCCTCCCCTCTCCCAAAGGCCATACAAAAAGGCAGAAGTTCAAGTCAATGAAAAGATTGTGGACCGGATGGAACCTGGGTGTATATGATTGTCAAACTATTGACTGGGTCACCAACTGTTGGTATAAGGCCTGTCCAGGAGGGAGAAGGCTTGACCCAAAGGATGGAGTGAGTCAATATGGAGATCATTCCCACCTGCAGTCAGACAGGTATCATCAAGGGTGAGGTTAGTATTGAGTTAGGCAAGTGATTAGAGAAATGATTACATGAAAGTAGAATGTTAGTCCTTGAGTACAGAAGAAAAAACCTAATACAGGGAAGAAATAGTTGTTCTGGGATATATGTCAGGGAGAGGATGAAAAACCATGAAGATATACATGGAAAGAGCTTGACACTGAGACATTGCTCTCACTAATAGTTAAGCTTACTGAAGAGGAAATTCTTTTTCAACTACGGGCTGCACTGATGGGCATGTTGCATATAAATGATAAAAAAAAAAAGCTTACCTTGAGTGCATTTGCCTTCCAGTAAGATGAAGGACCACCCAACCTTACTATCCACTTTGCCCTTTCTTCCTAAGGTTCTCCAGGCATTATCATCTACCTTTTTTCATGCCCACTGGACCTCTTGCACTGACATCTTACTTACTAAAGTAACCTAAGGACCCCTTGGCCTTGCCATCTGCCCTGCCATTGGACCCTTAGGACTTCCAACCCTTGTTGTCTGTCCTTTCTTTTATGTGTTGTCTCCACCATTTAGAACGTGAGCTCCTTGAGAGCAAGAAAACTATTGCTTTTTTTCTATTCATACTCCCAAGATCAGCACAATTCTTTGTTTTTTTTTTTTCTTGTGAGGCAATTAGGGTTAAGTGATTTGCCCAGTATCACACAGCTAGTAAGTGTCAAGTGTCTGAGACTGGATTTGAACTCAAGTCTTCCTGACTCCAGGGCCCGTGCTTTATCCACTGTGCCACCTAACTGCCCCCTATCAGCACAATTCTTGGCATGAAGCAAGTGCTTAATAAATGCTTTTTTATTCATTCATTGAATTTTTGTTTGTATCCTTTCGCTCAGTATAGCTTTCTAGATAGACATCAACCCTATCATCTGCATTGACATTTCTGCCACTGCAGAAATTTGGTTAATATCTCATATGGTCACACAGCCCATATCAGACTGTTATTCTATAAACTTTTCAATAAGAACAAAGATACTGCATAGCTAACTCTTGATAGCAGCCCATTGCCAAGGAATCAGGAAAACATAGTCTTATTCACGTGGGGTAATTTCTAGGGCACAGCTCAGTAAATAACCACATTGGCCTGCTGTTCAGCCTCTGTAGTTTTTCTGCCTGCTGAGATGTGTTTCAGAGCATCTTTGCAAGAGGAATGACTCCATTTTCATCTCATCTTTTTGCAATATGTCAAATCCATATTCAGCTTGAACTGAACAGATCTGAGGTTCCTGTGGGATAGGTGGGGTCTACAGATCTGTCATTTCTTGCCTTGGACACTAAAGAATGGGTGAGTAAACTCATGTGTGGGATATTGGAAATTATTGTGGGTGTTATGAGGCATTACAAGGAGGAATTTAATTTTACTAGAGCAAAGAAAAGAGGCAAGAGAGTCATAACAAAAGTCCTTCTTTCTTCAAAGCCTGGCTCAGTTGTTATCTCCTTATACAAGGCTGGTATTCGAAAATTGTAAGCAGTCTGAGTGGTCATTTAATCCATTCCATGGCATCCCCAACAAGTAGGCTCCATTTGAAACCTCCATTGATGGGGAACTCACTACTTCCCAAATCACTTTTGGACAGCTCAAATAATCAGAAAGGTTTTTTTGCTAATAATCAGCTTAATCTAGCTCTCCATAACTTCCATTTACGTTTTCTGATGTTACCCTCTGGAGGCAAGTGGAACAAACATAACTCACACGACAGCCCTTGAAATACAGTAAAACAGCTATCATGCCAACTCCATGTTATTTCTTCTCCAGATTGAACATCTTTTGATCTTTCAACTAATTCCCCTAGGTTGAGGCTTTAGGTCCATGTTTCATGTTGTTGTTGTTGTTGCTTTTTTTTGTGAGGCACTTGGGGGTTAAATGACTTGCCCAGGATCACACAGCTGGTAAGTGTTATGTGTCTGAGGCTGCATTTGAACTCAGGTCCTCCTGACTCCAGGACTGGTGCTGTATACACTGCACCACCTAGATGCCCCCACTCCGTGGTCTTCTTGACACCATCTTATTAACATCCTTGATAAAACATGATAAACTGAACATAATATTCTAGATGTATTCAGATCACTGCAAATAGAGCAGGGCATTTTTAGAAACTATTTTACCCAAAAATATGCCAATAAAATTAACAACTTGAATGAAAAATGAATATTTATAAAAATATAAAATATCACAATTTACAATACATGAAATAAAGAATTTAAACAACCCTAATTTCAGCAGAAAAAAATTTGAACAAGACATAAGACTCTCTATGATTGTATCTTAGTTTCCTCTTACTTAAAATCAATCTTACTAATTTTTGTTAATTAGGACACAGAGTTCACAAAATAGCATGTAGATGTTTTGGTGGCATTTACTAAGATTCTTGGACAAAGGGTACTATATAAATCATATGAATATATACATATACACACACTTGCACACACACAATGTCTTTCAAGCATTACAAAAGACAGCCTGAGCAAATAAATAAGGCCTCTTAAAGCAAAAGTGCACTGAAGTTCTCTCCTGATGCCTTGTTGGGGCATGCAGGTGACCTTATGCTTTCAAAGTTTGTGCCAATAGATCACAAGCTCTGGCAGACCCTACCCCAAAGAGCTGGAGAGGCTCCAGGTATGTGTTTAGTAGGAAACTGCATTTGAAGAGGCAAATCATGAGAAAGTTATCCATAAAGGCTGATGGATGAAAATGGTGGCAGTCAGGGAGGGCACTCTCTCTCTCTCCCTCTCTCTCTCTCTCTCTCTCTCTCTCACACACACACACACACACACACACACACACACACACACACACACACACACGTACAACTTCAGGAAGCTGTGGGCCTATTATGACCTAGAAGAATCTGAGTCTAATCTAGTTAATTAGATTATCCAGAGTAGAGGTTCTTAACCCAGAGTCCATGAAGTTGTAATACATATATGCATACACACCTATGCATGTATCTATGCACATCCATACATTTACTCATGCATCTGCGTGTAGATATGCATTATTGGATTCCTTTGTGATCCAGTGTATTTTTATTTTATGCATAAAAAAAACATGAGAAGGGGTTCATAGGCTTCATTGGACTACCAAAGGGGTCCATGACACAACAAATGGCTTCTCCTTTCTGAGTCTCACTACCAAACTTGTCTTCATTTTTATCCTCAGGCATTAGTATTCCCTAGGGAAGCTGCCTTAGCATCCCTTTGGATGGAAAATGTGAGATGAATGAAGCTGCAGAGATTTATTCCTGGGGGGGGGGGGTTGACTCCTCTGGAAAGAAAGCTAAGTATACGTGATCATCTATTACCAGCTCACCAGCTAGGAAAAAATTTACTTCCCAGAGATGATAAATAGTAGGCCCTGTTCAGTGGGGCAAAGGACCATAATTATGAGGCCATAGTAGTGAGGAAGAAAAACAAGGACATAACCTTTAATTCTTTAAAACAAGACTATAAGAAAGCAATGTATATATGTGAAAGGTATTTTATAATAATAATAATAATAATAATAAATAATAATAATAGCTTATATTTGTGAATACTTTGTGTTTATAAAACACTTTACATGCATTATCTTGTTTGTGACAAAGATAAAGAATTTATTATTTTCCCCCATGTGGAGAGTCAGCAAGTGGTAGAAGAAGGAACATTATAGGTAAGAGTCAGAAGACTTGAGATTAATTCTTGTCTCTGATGATTACTAGCTATGTGACTTAGACAAATAATTCGACCTCTGAGACTATTGCCACACCACTCAAGTAGAGATGGAGATGGACAATAATACTTTCATTACAGAATTGTTTTGAAAAAAGTATTGCATAATTTTGAGATACTATTTTATAGATTTATAGGAAATTAATATATTTGTAAGTACATACATATGTATATGTATCTCTGTGTATAGATATACATATACGCATATCTGTGTGTATATATAGACATATGTATGTATGTGTATATACTCAGGTGTGTAATATGTACATACACATATGCATACATGTATGCATATATGTACATTTGTTTATTACATGTGCAAGTGTATGTATATAATTTTCCAGAATTGCACAATAAATAAGTTACTATAGGGACTTCTACTTGAGTCTCTTGACTCTGAACTGAGTAATGATGAGGACTGAAAAACTCTGAAATATAAGCACAACTTACACATATATGTTTAAAGCAATTATAGAAAAAAAGATATACTCTCATGAAGGGCTCACCTTTATGGATATCATTTGAGAAAGGCATATTTTAAATAGAGCAAAAAAAAATCCAATGTTTGGTACTTATGAAGTAAAATAACATTCATGGATGACATACATGGCTCCTGGTACCTTTGGGAGCACTGGATTCTGATGCTATCAGTGCCCAGTTTTTAAATTTGTTGTTGTAGAGACAAGGTTGCGTTTCTGCCCAAATGTTTGCCTTAAAAGATACTCAAAGCCTCATTGTGTATGCAGGAATGACTAGGCTAGAAAAACAAAAAGTTGTACATAATAGACTTGCAGTTTCATATGCAATCTTTTTTTATTATACTATGTTATGTAAATGCTTGTTTTATTCCATAAATTAAAAATAAAGAGACATCAATGAAACTTTTTAAAATAAAGAATAAAAAAAGCATAAAACTTCAAAATATCTCCATCCAGCCTGCTAGATGGCCCGTTATGGTGACTTCCATTGGGTTAAAATATTGTCAGCCAAAGATCCTTGGCAAGATGGATATGTGCTCTCTAGAAGGAGTGATCCATTAGCCTAATTTATTGTAAAAGTGGCCTAACTCTTATCTAAAAGATATCTGAGAAAAGAGGGAGTTGGGGGACATAGTAGGAGAAAAACTGGGAATGAGAATATGAAAAGTAGAACATGTCCTAGTAATTATTAAATAATTAATAATTAATTTAATAATGATTTAATTAATAATTAAAAAGTAGAACATGTCCCAGAGATTAAGCCCTCTGGAGGCTTCCCAATGATGCTTCCACAAGGGGCAAAGGTAAAAACAGGTGAGGGTTGATTAGAGTAGAAAGAACTTCCTAGCAGAGCTCCAGTAAGCTAGAACATTTAGTGGAGGGAGACAGAGAAAGCAAATCCTATCTGCCATGGATCACCCTGGTTTATGCATGGAAGCAGCCAGAGAAAAGTGTGTGGTGGAAGTATAGTCAGAGAAGCTTAAGGGGGCAGGAAGAAGTGGTATAATAGTATTGAGGCACTTGGATTTTTTTCCCCGTTGCAGTAACTGTGTAGTTTCCCAGGTGTCTATGGTGCTCTGGAGTCATGTATATGTGAAGTTTCAATCTCCAAACATGCAAAGTAATAGAATAGGAGGAGTTCAACTGTGCACCAGACTCTGCCCAGAATTCACTACAGAAGCCCAGCCTGCTCCTTCCAAGGCCTGGCTACACAAAGGATTGTCAGCTTAGAGTTCACAGACCCATAAGCATTTTGTGGATAAATTTCAGGGGATCTGTGAACTTGGATGGGTGAAAAAAAAATCACATCTTTATTTTCACTAGCCTCTAACTGAAATTTAGTATTTCCCTCAATCATTAATGTAAGCAACAAACCACAGCAGTGTTAGCAGTACCTGTGACTTTGTCAGCAACACAAATCATTTTTTATAGCACATTACAGGTGTGGTAAATAACTCAAAATATTATTTATTCTGACTGTTACTGTGGTTATTTGACCCACTGCTCTATCACAAGTGATCGGTCCTACTGTCTATAGACTGTATTGCAATATAATTGATTTATTTGTAATCTTACATATTTTTCCTGTATCTAAAATATTCTTCTAAGAAGGGCTCTATAGGCTTTATCAGATGGCCACGAGGATCTATGACACACACAAAGGTTACGATCTCCTGTTATGGACCTTGAATAGATGGTGACAACAGAGAGTAGAATTCCTAAAGAGTAGGATAGAAGGCAGGAAAGTTGTAAGAGGAGCAAAAAGATCTATTTTCTCAGCAGAGAAGGAATAAAGCATTGGGCATGCCCAAAGCAAGCTTTAAGAATTGAGCTCCTGAAGGCTTTGGTCTTCAATATACAAACATATTGGATCATGGATCATAGATTTGAGCTGGAAGAGATTTGGAAAATACCTTGTCTGATCCTTGATTTTATTTGTTTATTTTTTTTTTATTTTTCATTTTTAAAATTCTGTACGTAACAAACACCAAACAAAATAAACATTTCTGAAAACACTGAACAAAGAAAGAGTCGTACTTGAAGCTACAAGTTCTATGACGTAGAGCTTGCTTTTCTTGTAAAGCATATGATAAATTTCACATTTAGCTTTCAAAGCTGTCCAGCTTATCTGTGATTCCTTCTGGATATATTTCTGTTTTCTTCTCATTTGGGCGGGAAGTGGGGAGGAAGGAAACCTTATCCCAGCTCCCCTCCTTTTTCCTTCCTTCTCTCCCAGTTTAAAAGAAAACGAAACAAAAACCTTGTAAAAATATGCTTAGTCAACCAAAACAAATTTCATTTGGGGGGAGGTACAAAAATCGTGTCTCATTTTTCATCTTAAATTCATCACCTCTCTGTTGGTGATAGGTACCTAGGTTTCATCACTGGTGCTATGGAATCATCAACCCTTTAATTTTACAGAAAATGAAACTGAGGCACAGGGAGGTCGAGTGGCTTGTGCGAGTCATGGAGGTAGTAAGTGAGAAGAGAGATCTGAAGCCAGGTCTTCTGCAAATCCAGGAATGTTTCCTCCATGACACACACGTGATTTGATTCATCCTAAATCAAATGCTAAAGTGTAAGAGATAGAAAGATTTTCTGGAATTAAAACATGTTCATTTATAAAAAGCAATGTTAAAAGAAATTCTTGTCATACCCCTCTATATGATGTACTCCTAGGCAGTTGCCTAATTTGCCCATCCTTATTTCTGGTTTATTTCCCAGTCAGGGCAAACCCATGGAGTGTCCCATAATAGGAGGCCCTGGGCCAACAGGAAAAAGAATGAAGATACTGGATACCCAGAGAGGAGGCCAAAATACTGTTTCTAATAATAGCAGTTCTGCATTCATTATCTTGTCTGGTCCTCATAATAACCCTGTGAAACAAACAAAATTGGCATTATGGCATATAATTTACAAATGAAAAAATAAACCTGTTTTTCAGAGAAGTATAATAAGTTGCCCAGAGACACACAGCTAGCAAATGCTAGAGCCAGGATTCAAATCCAGACATCTTGGCCTAGATATTCCACATAGTCTGGAAAAGGAGCCATGATAGAATAGAGAGAGGTTCTAGGAATCCTTCTGACCTTGCCTTCAAATTTGTATTTTGTGAGATCCATTCTTGACCATTCATGGAAACCTGGAGTTAGAGCCTTCTTTGAGGGCTCTGAATTTTGGGCACTCTGGTTACAGAACTGAAAGAGATTCATAAAGTAAAAATAATTTCTGATTAAGCAGTGCTTATCTCCTTTATTAACACCAATAATTGAGAATTAGCTAATTTTATTGTAGATAACATGGACAGAACAAGGAAACATGAGCACCAGAGGAAAACAGCCCTTTATTTAATAACTATATAGGGAACTGGGAGATTTGCCAGATGGGCAGAAATTCAGGGCAAAAGTTGATGGCTTCATTTCTCTAAGATTCGAAGCTTAGATAGTAGCTGTTTGAGTCTTGATGGGAGTTTAGAGGAATTCACTCATCCTAACTTACTTGAAAATGAGGGCTGGAAGACTTATAATTGGGAAGGAGCAAGTGAAGAGGTAAGGCAGAGAAAAAGGGGGGCCTTGTTAATGGCCTGAGAAACCCTTTTAAGGTATTAGTTGCACTGAGGTCTTTCTGTTGAAAGAGATAAATGTGTCAGTTCAGTCTCTTGAACTATGTTCTCTCCAGCCAATCTCAAGAAAAAGCAGTAACACTTTTCCTCCAAGGGGAAGAAGAACCACCAGCAGCAGCAGATGACAGCATAAGAAGATGTTAATAGCAACTTGGTATAAAAGTAGTGAATAGAGGGAGCTGAGTTTTAGTAGATTATGGCTGCAGAGCCAGAGTGGTATAACAGTGGCCAGACTTTATTTAACCTTATAAAAAAATGCAGAAGCCTAAACTCGTGGAGCCTCTATACAATGTAGAAAATATACAAACGACTCAAAATAAGCCATACAAATTTTATACAATTATCTTACATCTCTGGTAGGTCTTATCTTCCTGAAGAGTCACATAGGATCTGTCCTGTACAAGAATGTTCTCATATTTATATAGTATTTTATTGTTGTTGTTGTTAGGTCATTTTTCAATCGCGTTCGACTCTTTGTGACCCCTTTTTGGGTTTTCTTGGTAAAGATACTAGAACAGTTTGCCATTTCCTTCTCATTTTACAGATGAGGAAACTGAGCCAAATAGGGTTAGGTGACATACTCAGAGTCATACAGGTAGTGAGTGTCTGAGCTTAGATTCGAACTCAGGTCTTCCTGACTTCAGGCCCTGCACTCTATCCACTGGGCCACCTAGCTGCCCCAAAATAGCCTACAAACAATCGATACAATTCTCTTGCATCTTGGAGAGGGAGATGTCTCACTTTTCCATAGAGTTGTAAGGGCTTGTGCTACAAGATAATAATCTCATACTTACATAGTACTTTGCAGTTTTCAAAGTGCTCTCCTCACAACAAATCTATGGAAGTATTGCATGCATTATGAACTCCATTTTATAGATGAAGAAACTGAGGCTTCAGAGAGGTTAAGTGGCTTATGTGAGGTCAAATAGCTAATAAGTGCCAGCACTGAGATTCATACTCAAATCTTCTGACTGTAGAGCACTAAGCGGGGATAATGTGGTGGGATATTCATCTGTGAAGAATGTTAGGGAGCAGCCAGGTGGCTCAGTGGATAAAGCTCTGGCCTTGGAGTCAGGAGGACCTGAGTTCAAATCCTGACTCAGACACTTGACTAACTGTGTGACCCTGAGCAAATCGCTTAACCCTGATTGCCTAACCAAAAAAAAAAAAGCCCCCTCCCAAAAAAAAGTGAGGGGCAGCTAGGTGGCACAGCGGATAGAGCACCAACCCTGGAGTCAGGAGGACCCAAGTTCAAATTCAACCTCAGATACATAACACTCACTAGCTGTGCGACTCTAGGTAAGTCACTTAACCCCAATTGTCTCATTCCGCTATGCAATACCTCTCTCAAGAAAGATTGTTTGGCTTTAAAGGCAGAATCTTGTTTTACAGAGTAAATGCAAGAAACGTTTTTATACTGAAATCTGTTTTAGATTCTGAACATAAGGAATTTATGTGCATTAATGAGGTATGGCCAATGAGGGTGATAAATTGTTCCTTATAAATCAGCCATACCCTAAGATTGTGATGTTAAAATATGATTTAATGTGAAATTTGTTTTATTGCTAAGAAACTTTCATGATACCAAGTGTGTTTAAAGTGTCAACTGGAGAACTGAGACAAAGGCAAGAGGGTAGGGGTGGGGGTAAGGGTGAGGGTCTGGCACTTCTGCTTTGGACAGAAATCTGGTTATCCAGTTCCACAGCAAACTTTCATCCTGTTCCTTCCTTCTATCTCCTTCCTTACCATATCAACCTCTTACAAGTAGTGTGAACCTGGGCACCTCATTTAACCTCTCTCTGCCTCAGTTTCCTCCTCCATACAATGGCTATAATTATAGTCTTTACCTCCCAGGATTGCTGTAAGGATAAAATGAGATGGTAGTTGTATAGTGCCTGGCAAACCTTAAAGCACTATATAAATGCTAGCTATTTTCTGTGAAGTTATCTTGATTATATGTATTCATTGCAAGCACTCTTTTAAATTAACATTGGGAGCCTGAAAAGTATGACCAGGAAGGATTCTGGCCCTTCCCTTGGAGTAGCTACAATGGACCTAATTTTAGGATTATAATCCTGGGCTGGTACAATAGAAATCAAGGTCTGGAACTGAAGTAGAGACAAGCAGCAGAACTCAAGGTCATATTATGAGGACAAGGTTAAGAGACACAAGAGGAAACAAAATAAGCAAAGCAGAAGAATAGGGTCAGTGTAGTGGAGAATCATGCCTTGGGTAGGCCTAGCCTGTATGATCTCTCAGATTCCATGATTTTATTGTAATAGCCAAGAGTCTTATCAGGCTGGGCACCTGAGGGCTTTAAAGGACCTCCAAAGCATTTCTCACACCTGAAAACAGAAAAGTGAGCTTTTTGAGGATCCCAAGTTTATTCTGGCCTGGGTTTGCAAGTTAAACTTGGCTCTTTGGGGTCATTGTTCCCCTGCTAGGCCCTGACAAAATGTGTCATTCAATAGCTGGAGTGAAAAGCCTGGGGAATCAGTCATGGATATGTTTCCCAATGTTAATTTTAAATAGTGCTTATGGAACAATGAATGACAGAACCAACCGTGGTCGCTTTATTTTTAGAGGAGGCAGAAAATCCAGTGGCAAAAACATTAGATTCAGAGCTAGAAGATCTGTGTTCAAATATAGGTTTTGCCATTTATAACCCAGAGAGTTTCAGGAAAATCATACCCCCGCGGGCCTCACTTTCTCCATCTGTAATATTAAGAGATTGGATTTAGTTGACCTCTACTGTTTCTTTGAGTGATAAATCGATGAACTTTACAATTCCATTAGAACATTAACTCTTAGTAAATGGCAAACAGGGAGCTGTGGTTTTTGTGTGTGTTCCATCTGTCAGATGATGTATTTTCAGTAAGGGTACATTGTCTTCAAAGAGAAAGCTAGAGTGAATACTTCTCATTTTTTTTTTCAAAAAGATTCCATTAGAAAGATTGCAAAAAATTAGCAAGGAGAAGAGACAGGCACTCATTCTGTTGACGTTCACGATATTAAGCCTCCCTTTCCCCTCTCCCTCCCACAAGCTCCAGTCCAAACAGAATGTCTTTTCAATTTCACAAGAGAAATAAAAAAAAAAGCCTAATCATTTAAAATGAAAGAACTGATTTCTAAAGAACCCAAATTGATTTTGGTGGCAGCAACTTAAACTGGATCCATTATTCAAAAGCGATTACCACATGGATATAATTTGCTGAAGGATTTTCCCTGGGGCTGGTGAGCTGGGCTAAGTCAGATGCCTTAGGTTGATTAATGCAGCTGCAGTGTCAGCCACGGCTCAGACTGCCACAGACTAAATCATGAAATGGGGTCAGTGCTGACTTCCAGAACAATGCTGGATCCATGAAGCAGGTCATGGCAGGCCATACACCAGGATAGTTGACAACAGATGAATTTTTCAGTCATAGTAACTCATGGAGATTGTCTTCCAAAGGTCTGCGATCTATAACCCAGCCACACTTGCAAAATCATAGTTTTCTTAATTCAAATGATAATATGACTAAAAATCATGATAGCCTATTTCTTAGCCCTTTAAGCTTTGCAGAATACTTTCCTTGTAACAAGGGAATAACCCTATGAGGTAGGAAGAGAAAGTATTATGGTCATCTGAGAAGGAAGTTATCACTAGTCATTTTGGCACCAGGAATTAATAGCATGAAAAGCACCCTTTCATCAACATTTTTAAAACACACAGTTTTTTGGAGGAGGAAGTCGTTCCACAAATAAACATAAGGCCTGTGAAAAGAGGGACACTGGCACAATAGAAGACTGTTGCTGGGGAAGTGAGCACCAAGAGGGAAGAAAAGGGTGGGGCTATATGAGAATGGACCTCACTAGGGGAATTGACACAAGGGGAAGGAAGGGAAAAGAAAGGGGTAGTCTCCTGTTCTAAGTTTTAAACCCAGTGGTTTCTATGCTGCTGAAGAATATAAGTACTATTCTTGACTTTCTAAATATCAGTACCATGAAACAAATCCCTAGTTACATCTTTGTCTAAAGAAGCTATTTGTCTCCTTTAATTTCCCCTTAGAAAGGAGCTAGTAACCTAGTTGTGATACCAAAATAGCTTTTAGCAAAATGCGTGATCCCAGCTGGTTACTGGGGAATGGATCCTAGGATCATCAAATCATAGGTTTAGACCTGGAAAGGCACCTTAGAGGCCCTCATTTTACACTTGAGGAAGCTGAAATTTAGGGAGGAAAGTGACTTGACCCGCAGCTAAGAATCAGAGGCCATATTCGAATCTAGCTCTTCCAAACTTCAATTCTGGCCCTTTATCTACTATGCCAAGATGCCCATTCAATGACTTAACTTACCATGACATTTGAATGCAAAGAATGTTACTGTGCTCTATGGAATAACAAGTATGGAGAATTCAAAGTACCATGGGAAGGCCTTTTAGGAAGTGATGCTGAGTGAAGAAAGTGAGAATGAAAGCATACTGTGAGTAAAAGTAAAAACTAAGAAAAAAAGTTAAAGTCAAATACAATGGGGCACATTACTTTCTGCTAACATTTGGTAAACTACAAAAGTGGAAAGTTACAAATCATAATTCTGCTATTATGCAGTATTGCTTAATTGGTTTTAGGCAAATGTACTCTGTAAAGGAAGCAGTTCAGGTGTTTGTCAGGTATCTACGCTTATAAAAACAAAATCAATCAGTACAAAGAGTCAGACATGACTGAACAGCTGAACGATAACAAAATTTATTAAATGACTGCGATGCACCAGGCACTGTGCTGGGACTAAAAAGACAGTCCCTTCCTTCAAGGAGCTTACATTCTAATAAGGAAGAATAGATGCACATATCTAATTAATATGTGAGCCAAATATATCAAGAGATTGCTACAGGCATCTAGGTGACTTAGTAGATTGAGAGCTGAACCTGGAGTCAGGAAGACCTGAGTTTAAATTTAACCTCAGATACTTATTAGCTGTGTGACCTGGGCAAATCCCTTAATCAAACAGTGATAATAATTGCACCTACCTCTGAGAGCTGGTGTGAGGATAAAATGAGATAATATTTGCAAAATGCCTCACAAATCTTAAAGCACTATACAAATGCCATTATGAGAAGTTAATGACAACATCAAAAAAAAGGAGGGTAGCCTTAGCCCAGGAGGAAGTGAACAGTTATGAAGACTCATTCCTTTCAACTGCAAGGCAGCATAGGCAGAGTACATACCTACCCAGCCCCCCCCATTGGGTCCCTCCTGCATTGTGATTTAGGATTATATTGCATCAATTCATACATGAGGAAAATATGAGGGAACCCCTTTTTCCTGGAACAGCTATCAATGCTGCATACATTCCAGGAAAATGTGATCAAGTGCACTGCACTTTTCAAAATAGATCTTTTAGCCAATGTTGCCTTTAAATGTAAAAACTCTGCAGACTGTGTCCATAACTCTTCCCCTTCCCTCTGAATTAAGAGTTAATGTCATGGTTGTAATGTCTTAATGAGATTTGGGAAGGCATAATCTCTCATAGACGGTTGATTGTAAATCATAACCAATGTAATTGGTTTAAAAATTCATCATGAAACCAAATGACACCCCAGGTGTGCAATTTGCCAAAGACACTAATGCTTCAACTTTTTTTAAATTGAGAATTTAAAAAAAACTACTTATATACCTGATAGTTCAATATTAATACAAAAGTAAAATGAATGGGTTTAGTACATCCCATTGCATTTGAGAACAACGCCACCCCAGATAAAATGTAGGGAAGCTTGTCTATGGTTTCTTCCCATCTCCGCAGCAGTGGCTTCTTCTCACCCTCCCCAGCATCCTGAACCAGCTCATTTGGGTTTAGTGCTGGGTCCCAGCTGGTTGTTAATTTATCCAAATTAAGATGTTAATTTGAGTGGCTTCATGCAGTAGTGGATGGAAGTTAGGTCTCAGTGTCAGAAGAAAACTCGATTCAGATCTCCTCTCTGACAAATACTGCTGTGTGATCCTGAGCAAGTCACTCAGTGCCCCACACAAGTCTCTAAGACTTTAAGTTGGGAGGCAGGCCAGCCATTGATGCCCCCCTCTAGACAGCCTGCTCCTGCAGTACCTGGTGGGGGACAAGCAGCAGCTGTGACTGCTGGTGCCCGGTGTCCTGGGTGGGATCCTGAGCCCAGCTAAGAATGAGGAGCAAAAGATGATTGAGAAAGCCATGGAGAGCTGCGCCTTGAAGGCCACCCTGGCCTGCGTGGGGAGATTTGTCTTGGGAGGAGTATTTCGAGTGTTCACTTCTAGCGTTGGTACAAATGTGGGCTTTGACCCAAAGGATCCTTATTGAACACCAACTGCAAGAGAAGTTCTTAAAGATATGAGACAGAGAGGAATGTCCCATGCCCAAAATGTTGCCATTGTGGGGGCCATTTTCCTGTACCAAGTGTCTGGTAGAATCTTATCAGGGAAAATCTGACTGGAAGAAAAGCATCCTCACCAGCTGCATCCCTGGAGGAGCCATTGGCTTTAGAGCTGGTTTAAAGGCTGGGGACATCGACTCTGGAGATTTTTCTGCTTTCTCTGAAGCCTTCAAGTACTACTTATGATGAGAGGGTCTTCTTCTGGGTGAGGAGCCGAGCACCCCATGAAAAGCCATGCAGTGGAGGAAGACAGTTGCCTAGACCATGAGTGTGAAAGACTCACTAGGTTTGTTTCCCTTCTTGAGTGGTGGGTGACACAAGGTGGGCTCTGCTGGCTGCTGCTGCTGCTGCTGCCTCCAGGTTCACGAACAGCTACACTCATCTCTTTCCAGGTGCTGGCAGACTGTCTTTCACGATGATCCCCAGTCCTTCCTGGACTCCACCCAGAAATTTCCAGTGAGAAATGCCACAGAATAGCCCCATCAAACAGATCAGGTACTGTTCATTGACTTCAGGGAGTTATGAATCCCGAGGGCAACTGTCCAATCTGCCTTTGTTACTGAAAAAATAGACATTCTTTACTATACTATGTTGGGATTAATTGCAAGCAACATATCATAAGGTCCCCTTATTTGAGGGAAGGGGAAGACTGTAGGGGGCAAAATAAAATTTACTTGTTCCTTCTAGCCCATTCTGTGGCTAGGAAATGGTTGCATCCTGTTGGCTACCACCAGTTTGAAAAGACAAAAAAAAAAGAGAGAGAGAGACTTTAAGTTGCAGAGTAAGTGAATGACTTGACTGCACTACTTAGCATGGCTCGCTTTAATCTTCCCATCCTGATGAAAACCATTATCACTTCCTTCTCCAACTATCATTAGATCAGCCCTGCATTGAAGTCCTACTCTGATACTTCATCATGGTGTGGTGATAACTATGGACTCTCCAAAGCTATGGCACATGACCACAAGCTCTGGCAAATTTTCTAAAATTGGAAAAAATGCAAATATGGGTCTGGTGATAGTCATTGTCTGAGGGCCAATCTAGCTGAATTTGGAGAGATTTGTTACCAGGTTGGACATAGGATGATGACGTTTTTTGGACACAGAAATTCTTGAACATCTACCTAGCTCTAGAGCATTTCAATCTACATTTGTGGGCATCAATAAATATGCCCTAATAATATAGATGGCTTCACAAATATTTGAAGAATTGAAGAATTTAATAAATAATAATATTCTGCATGTTATAAAGTAGAAAAATAAAGTTTTAAGTAATCTTGAAGATGGTTTAGTCCAATGAATTTTATGTATGAGGTAATTAAAGCTTGGAGACAGGAAGACCTACCCCAAGACTTGAACTTTTGACTCTTGATTCTCAGTCTGTTGCTCCTTCTACCACACCACTCCAGCTTTCCAAAAATCCCTGAAGAAACAATTTATTTCTGTCCATCTATCTCCCATTTCATAATTTCTGAAGATGTTTTCTTCCCTACACTAAGCCTGCTCTAAAACAAATAGATTTTTTGTCCACATTTTGGAGCTGTATCAACAGAAATGCATTCCTACATATGTTACAAACCTTTTCTTCTTCATTTTAATAATTGTCTGTATTGTTAGAGGGAAAAAACTGAATTGTGTCTGAAACAAGGAAAAATGAAATAAATTCTCAAAAGGAAGCCGGGTCAGCCAAGGTTATTTTTGCTGGCGAGCTCTGATATCAACAGGCAGCAGAAATGATGAAAAATAGACTTTAGGCATATGCTTTGTTTTGTATTAAAGATTCAACACATTGTGGTTTATACACTTCAGAGAACCTTGCTGTAATACACATTCCCCAGGCCTCCTCTGCATGATGTTCCAAACAGAGCTTGGGAGGGTGGGAAGGGCTGAAGGGACAGACAGGAACAACAAAGGCTTGTGGGAGGGAATTCCCTTTCTGGCACCAGAACACTCTGAACTTTAAAGTTCACGGAACGTGATGACCCTGTGTCATCGGTGGTATTAGTAGTATCTCCCTTTCACCAATGGGGAAACCAAGGCTTAGGAAGTGACCAACTTGCTCACTATCACAGAGCTAGGATTCAAACTCCAGTTCTCTATACTTACCACTCCACTAAGATGCTACCAATTGAGTTGGCTCATGTCCTACCCTCTCTCCCTTGAAACAGGAAAGTACAATGGAAATGGAGCCCTGGATTTGGAGTCAAAAGACCTGAGTTGAAATCTTGACTCTCTCATTTACTACCTGTGAGCCCTGGGCAAATCTGGTCTCTGGACCTGTTTCCTTATGCATAAAAATGCAGAGGTGAGGAACCTTTGGCCTTGAGGCCACATGTGACCCTCTAGGCCCTCAAATGTGGCCCTTTGACTAAATCCAAACTTCATGGAATAAATCCCCTTAATAAAGGGATTTGTTCTATAAAACTTGGACTCGTCAAAAGGCTGGACCCAAAGACCTAAAAGGCCACATGTGCCCTCAAGGCCTCAGGTTCCCCACCCCTGCACTAGATAATATCTAAGGTCCTTTCTAGCTCTAAATTTATGATGCTATGACCCTCCACTCTCTCTCCCCTATAAACAAAAAGAGAGAGTGAGGCTGACAACTTTGTGCAACTCTGCCTCACGTGAATCCAATTCACGTGCAAGTCAAAATGTCACCCATGATGTCATTGGTCTTCTTTAAAAGTGAAAGATGAACAACAAACCTTCAAAATAATCCAAGTGCTGTTGTGTAATAGCACAACATTTACTCTTCTGTGTGACATTGTAAGTCAGAGGCCTCCAGAAAGATGCACTCCTTGAGTTCTCATCTATTTTTTTTCCATGTGATTTCTCACAGGAAAGAGAACTAAATGTGCAGAACGTATTAAGTGAGATTAAATAGATTCTGCTTTTGATTCTAAACATCTGGTTACCACAGAGATGAGATACTTTGATGCATCTATGATTCAAGTGGCAGTTTTTACTTGATGATCAGCCAATTAATAAAGATATTTAGTGCCTATCATGTGCCAGGCACTGAGGCTACAAATACAAAGAATGAAATAATCCCTTCTCTTAAGGATCTTACATTCTAACAGGGAGGCCAAAGGATGTATATAACTATACACAGAATAAAAAGGATAAATACAAAGTAGCTAAATGCAAGGTGTTTGGGAGAGAGGACACACATCTGGGGAAATCAAAAAAGGGTTTGTATAAAAGGTGGTGCATTCTCCCATACGGATAAATGCCGCTTTTCTGTTGCAGAAGGCACCGTGGAGGTCCCAGGATGCTTCTGAGATAAAGTAGAAGCTTTGGAGCAAAATAAAGGGGAAGGTCTCCTTAGGTGTCAGTCACATGGTGTGAAGTATGAAGATTGATAGTAGCACATGTGAGAGAAACACAGAGTGAAGGAGAGATCACAGTATGTGTGCATCAGACACAGGACAAAGGCAGATTATAGCAATATCTGATATTTCCAAAACATTTTTAAAGTTAGCAAAGTGCTTTAGATACCTTTTCTCATTTGATCTTCATAACCACCCCATGATGTTGGCAGTACAAGCATTATTAGACTGATTTTTAAAACGAGGAAAATGAGGCTCAGAACACACAACTAGAAAGATCTAGACACACTCAGCGAACAAATAACTATTACGCCTTGTAATTTAGGCACTGTACTAAAGGCTGGGGTCACAAAATAAAAAAGGTAAAAGTTGTCCCTGCCCTCACAGAGGAAACACATAAATAACAACATATATGGAAGATAAATATTGTGCAATTATAAGGAAGTAACTAAACTGGGCAATGGCAAATAGGAAAGTCCTCTTGAAGAAAATGGATTTGATCTCAGTTTCTTTCAAGACTGATCAGAGAAGCTAGGAGATGGAGATGAGGTGGGAGAGAATTCTAGGCAGAAGGGATGGCAAGTAAAAAGACAAGGAGACAGGAAATTCAGTGTCCTGTGTGAGGAAGAAAAAGGGACCCAGTTACCATTGCAGGACTGTGAAGTATGTAGAGGGGAATGAGAAGAAGAAGTGGTTGTAGGACATGCTGGAGCAGGTAGGCAAAGGATACCTCATAATGGGTGGAGGTGATCATAGCTGCCTCATGCCTTTTTCCTGGAAGGAAACATGCCATGATTCCATGTCATCAACCTTAAGCAAAGCCATGCTAGCTTCAGGCTAGTTTTAGGTTTGTGTGTCAGATGTTTGCCATGAGGAGAGATAATGGGATACATAACGTGGACAAGGTTTGAGGGAGGTCAGGAACTGTGTGAGGAGAGAAAATGGTGGTTGTGGTCAAAGTGTGAAGGAAAACAATCACAAGGTAACAAAATCAGAATGTGAGAGTTAGAAGGAATTTCAAGGCATAATAAGACAACTACGTGGTACAGTGAAAAAAATGCTGGGTCTTGAGTACAAATCCAGCCTCAGATACTTACTAGCTATGTGACCCTGAGCAAGTCCCTCAAACCTGTTTGCCTCAATTTCCTCATTTTTAAAATAGGCTGGAGAAGGAAATGCAAACCACTCCAGTATTTTTGCCACGAAAACCCCACATGGAGTCATGAAGAGTCAGACACATGAAAAATGACTGAACAACATTATTATTATTATCTATTTCAACTTATGCTGAAAAGGAATATTGATCATAACATACTTCACAAGAGTTCATCCAACCTTTACTTGAAGTTCGTCTCCTCTTTAGTAATCCCATTCAACTCATGGGCAGCTCTAATTGCTATAGAAAGTTTTTCCTCCGTATCAATCTTAAGTTGGCCATTTGACAACTTCCACCCATCCCCCTAGTTCAGCCCTCTGGAGTCAAGCAGAACAAGTATCATTCTTTTTCTAAATATCAATCCTTAAGCTACTTAAAGAGATATGTCATGCTCCCCCCCACCTCTGGCCCAGCCCCAGGTTTTCTCTTCAGGGTAAGCATGCATTGTTCCTTTCTCTAGACTCCTAGCTCTTCATCATCCCAGTTGTGATTGCTCTTCTCTGGATGAGCTCCAGCTTATCAGTGTCCACTTTTAGAGCCTTCTGACAAGGGTAGAACAAAACTATTACCTACCTCTTATGGGAAACTCTGCCTTTCTTAATGCAGCCCAACATCTCATTGGGTTGTTTTTGGCTGCCACATCACACTGCTGATTCATTTTGAATTATAGTCCATCAAAACTCAAAAGGGGATCTGAGATGTGAATGGAATGGAAGAAGCAAAGAGAGGGGGGATGTACTGATGGGGCTTCAGTGTGATGTGGATGGGACCAAAATGTGAGAGGAGGGAAATACATGGGTCTTGCTGGCACATAAGTAGATGCTTAATAAATGCTTGTTGACTTGGTTTAACTTTTCAGGGTGGAATTAGGAAAGCTATATTGCACAGTAGTCATCCTTCATATGTTTGTTTGCTACCTGCTGCACATTTCCAACTCCTAACACCACGCAACACGCCCCTCCCCCAACCACAGAAATTTCCTACATCAAATGGATGACTTGTCCAAAAGTATGCATATCTGTGGCAGAAAATGCAGATGGATGGTAAGACATTGACTTCAAGTGTCCAAAGCGGCAAAAGCCTATCTTTTCCACATAAACACTTTATCAGTATTACTAGATGACAGTGAGACCTAGACCATCACTGTCACTGAATAACTAAGAATGGACATCACAGAGGGCAGTGGAAAGGTGTATGATTAGTTTGGGTAGGCTGAGGGAACCTGAAGAAGAATAGGGTTAAAGGATGTCATCAAAGAATTATACAACAAAAAGAAAAGATAGGCTGGTGAGTTGGCAAGAAAGAAGGATAATGGGATAAAAGAGTGTTTCACTGGTAACCTCCCAACATCAGATAAAATCATGGAAGGCCTTCAACATGTAGTGTGAACCCCTTCTGGTGAACTTATGGGAGGACATGGCCAAGAGTTCAACAAGTTGAGCAGGCACAGATGGGTGTGATGTCCATCAATGAAAGGAACTTCCAAATTGTTGAGATCACAAATCCACTTAAGTATTTGAGTCTTATCAAGTGGAACAGAAGGGCACAAAGGTGAAAAAAAAGTCCTTGTATTAAATTTCTCTGATAAAAGTCTCATTTTCAAGATATATAAGTGATTGATTTTGAAAACTTTGAAAGGATGAAATCCAAGCTATCAACAACCATGTGAAGATGTTCTAAATTGTTAATAATTAGATAAGTATAGATTAAAGCAACTCTGAGGTTCTACCTCACACTCATGAGGTTGACAAAAATAACAAAAGAGGAAAATGACAAAACCTGGAGGGACTACAGAAAAACAGGCACTTGTGCATTACTGGAGGATTGGTGAACTGGTTTAGTTATTGTGCAAAGGAATTTGGAACAATGTCCAGAAAGTACTAAACTGTTCATATCTTTTGACACAACTATATCCCTATTAGGATTATAGCCCAAAGAAATCAAAGACAGAAGGAAAGAGCCCATATGTACAAAAATATTAATAACAAAAATGTAATGACCAATAACTAGAAGCTAAGTGGTGCTCATCTCCTGGAGAATGGCTAAATAAATTGTGGTATATGGATGTGATGGAATATTATTAATTAATTAATTAAAATATAATTAATAAATAAATTATATAATGAACAGCCTCAGGAGAAAATGGGAAGATCGCTAAGAACTGATGCAGAGTGAAGTGGGCAGACATAGGAGAATGGTTTTCACAATGACAATAATATTATAAAGGAAAAACTCTTTGAAAGACTTTAGAAGAATTCTGATTAACGTAATGACAATACAGGGGTCCAGAGACCTGAAGATGGATCACACCACCAATATCAGTGCTAAAAAAGTCAGATTCCTGAAACCAAACAGACATTACACATTTTAAAATATGTGCAGAAGAAAAAGGAAACCACAAAGCCCCTGGAGACTAGATTCTTACTGGCTAATAACCTTTGCTGCAAAGCTTCTGTTCTTTCTATGGATAAAGTCTGCCTGCAGTTGAGGGCCAACATCATGCTTGACATTGATGAAGCTCAGGCCTTCTTGGAGAAGAACCACTGCATTGCCACCAGCAATCTGGAATCTCTCAAGGAAGACCAGGACTTCCTTCATGATCAGTTGACCACCACAGAAATCAATATGGCGTGGGTTTACAACTGGGATGTCAAGAGAAGAAACCAAGATAAGCCCACAAAAGCCAAAGTATAGTGTTCCCACCCTTGATCCTGCGGCTCAGCTTTCCCAAGGGGCTTGGCACACTTCAAAGATCCAAATGTTGAGTTGGGAGTAATCATTATTCAAATAAAAAAAGACATTCTAGAATAAAACTGAAGCCAATAATGAACACACATTCCATATGTAAAACTAAAGTCTGATCTCATTCAGACTTCATGAAACTATTATAGTTGTTCAAGGTCACACTGGGATTGGACTCAGTTAACCCCAAGGTTAGCTTTTGATGCTCTGGAACTTTGGGCCATGTGTGAAATGCACTGTTGGGCATTTGTGGGAGCAAGAGGGGTGCTGGATGGAGGAGGGAAGTTGCTTTTTTGTTTTTTTTATTGCAGGCTACCTTTGAAGAAGTGAAGTCACTGTAGAGGTTGGGGAAATCTTGTCAAATATGGGAATTTGTTTTGCTGGACTATATGTTGTTATAAGGGTTTTGTTTTCTCTTTCTTCCTTTCTTCCTTTCTTCCTTTCTTCCTTTCTTCTTCTTTCTTTTTTCTTTTTCTTTTTCTTTCTTTCTTTCTTTCTTTCTTTCTTTCTTTCTTTCTTTCTTTCTTTCTTTCTTTCTTTCTTTCTTTCCTTTCCTTCCTTCCTTGCTAAATTGGAGCTGAAAGTGAGAGAGATGAATTCATGTAAAAATAACTAAAAACATAACTTAGGAAAGGCTACATTTGATCATGCTAACTCTTAGGGAAGTGCATTTTAAACACTATTTTTGGTGCATCTTATGCATAGTGGTGGTTGTTCTTTTTAAAGTGTAGCTAATCAGAGATATTTCAATTATCTGAGGATGGCCTGGGTTTAATCTGCCATTATGTCTACAAATAATCTCTTTTTTAGTACAGTTAAAATTAATCATGCATATATTTAATTATTATATTTGCATATTAATCATCCACAAAGCAAACATTCTATGTGTCTGGCAACATTGTCACAAGATTCATTTGGACCAAAAGCAGAAAAGAAAACATTTTGGAGTACCTACTATATAAAAGGCCTTATTCTGAGTGCTACAAGAGATGCAAAGACAAGAAAGACATAGCTCCTATGTAGGAGCTTGTAAGTATACAAGGGAATAGTAGATATTCAATCAATCAACAAACATTTGATAATAAGCCCTGAAGATATCCATCAGTCAAAAATAATTTACTAATCACTTACAATATGGCACATCCTGTGTAAAGGCACAAGGCAAGGTGCATTGAGGATGCAAGGATAAAAAAATGGGAGTTCCTGCTCCCAAGAGCTCGCATTTATTATGGGATATGGAATAAACAGAAATAACCATTATACAAACTGGGGATTAATAGAGGCAAAGGAGAGATCTAGACAAAGAGCTATCGGGAAGTTGGAGAAGGAATTGAGTATTTTCAGTTGGAGGAATAAGACAATATGCAGAAATGGTACATGAACTGTGCTTTGAAGGAAGAGAAGGATTCCAAAGCTTATGTGAGGAGGGCGTGCATGCCAGACCCTGGAGACAGAAGGGAGTGAGAGGGAATATCAAGGTCAAAGAGCAGCTTGGAATTGATAAAGCGTCCAGTTTAACTAGAAGGTAGAATGACTGAAGGGGAGTACTGGAGGATGAAGGAGAGGACGGAAAAAATTGGAATGGTAAATTGGAACCAAATTACGGAGGTCATTAAATGTTAGGCTAAATAAAGCATTTTGTGTTCTAATCTAGAGGCAACTGAGAACAGCCAAGGGTTTAATTTTTGCAGCAGAAAACCCACACAATCAGATATTTGGTGATAGTTTCATCCTTCAAAATGTGGAGGAAGTGATGAGGCGAAGTGCTATTTTACACTCGATTCTAACCAACAAAGAAGACCTGGTTTCTGAAGCAGCAACAGTGAGATTCTTTTTCCCTTCTGGACTCCTAGGATACCCCCAAGGGGCTAGGATTTCTAGTGTCGTTCTTCATGGCTCCTTACCAATGTGCTACCCACTGATTATCATTCAGTAACTTCAAGTGGCTTTTGAAAAAAAATTATCTGCTAAGGCAGTATATAGTAAGAGCAATTGGCATAAAATGTTCTGCTCCCCACTTCTTTCTCAAAGCCAGGGTCATACTCTCCCGTAAGTACATACGTAATCGAGGGGGAGATTGCACTTAGAGTATGATGACAGTGAGTCACAAATATAGACAACATGTGAGGCCTAAGGATAAATTAAAAATTCCTGATTACCAGAAGTCCTTTCTTTAATCAACAGCTGGCTTCTTTTCCCGTTCAAACTGGTCTAAGCATTAAGACTGCTTTCTCCTCTAGGTGGCCATCTTTCTGCATCCCTCTTTGGGTGGTCTATATTTGTCTTTGGTGTGTCTCTCTGTGTTCTGAAATAGATGTGTTGTCTCCTCTTCATTACTTATCTCCAGTGACAAGCTCCTTGGACGTGGATGGTGAAGGTTAAGAGGAGAGAGAGAAGGGGGAGGAAGAGACGGGGGGGGAGGAAGAGACGGGGGGGAGGAAGAGAGAGAGAGAGAGAGAGAGAGAGAGAGAGAGAGAGAGAGAGAGAGAGAGAGAGAGAGAGAGAGAGAAAGTGAGAGAGACAGAGACAGAGAGAGAAGTGAGAGAGACACAGAGACACAGAGAGAGAAGTGAAAGAGAGAGAGAGAGAGAGAGAGAGAGAGAGAGGAGAGAGAGAGAGAGAGAGAGAAGTGAGACAGAGACAGAGAGACAGAGACGGAGAGAAACTCTTCCCTCTAGGGCTTTGCTCACATTAGAATTTTCAACTTCAGAATCAAAATCAGTTACTGGACTGGACTCCTCTGGACCAGTCATGTACAGAATATTATTTTATACATAGGCTTAATGGGCATGACTGCTTCTCTGAACCAATCACATTCCTCTCTTTCTTCATCCAGTCAAAAAGAATCACACATTGTATAAAGATCACAGAATATAAACCATCTTATACATTTAGAACTCCATTATTTCCATTGATTGATTGACTGATTCGGGGGCAGGGAAGAAACCACTTTTATAACAGAAAGAGTAGAGGAAAGCTAGAAATCTTTTGATGAGCACTCTAGATTTGGGAAGAGTAAATGTTAATAGATTCGGAGAAAGGTTAGGTAGAATCCCATAACATAAAAATCTACAAGGGAAGTCAGCTCGAAAGAAATGAGATGCTCTCAAGAATGAAATTCTGAGGAAGTAAAGAGAACAATTCCAGTGAGGATTAAAGAGGGAATGCACCAGATTGATGTACAGGGAAGTTATCAACCATCTAAGATTTTTTTTTTGACAAGGCATGTACAGAAAAAGGAAGAAAAGGCAGAAAAACATAACTGCAAATTTCTAGACTAGTCCTATGAAAATAGTTCCAAGGAGTGCTAAAGGGGCTGAGGTTAGAGAGAAAAAAAACTAAGAAACAGCAAAAAAAAAAAAAGAAAGAAAGAAAGAAAGAAAGAAAAGAAAAGAAAGAAAAAAGAAAAGAAAAGAAAAGAAAAGAAAAGAAAAGAAAAGAAAAGAAAAGAAAAGAAAAGAAAAGAAAAAAGAAATAGTGGGCAGGTTTTGTTTTGTTTTTGGTAGACATACAGGGAAAAAGAGGTGGATAAACAAAAGGATGGAAACATGTGCTGACTGAAACAATGGTAACTGAGGATAGAAGGCAGAACTGCTTAATTCTTTAGATTCTTCTTTTACTTCCAAAGAGAATAGTCTCTGAACTAGAAAGGAGAAAACAAAAACGAAGGAACAGAAACCCAAGGAAGACACTGAGATGCCCATAATGATTTCAAGTCACCATTGCCAGAAGAAATATATCCCATTTTTAAAGGCAGACTTGATTAGAGATCATAAAGAATCAGGAGAATGTCACAGGACTAGAGAAAGGCAAATATACCATTAGTAAAATAAAACTAAATAAACAGAGAATGATGTTTGCAAATTATAGGCTAGTGACCTTGAATATGATCCCTGAAAAATTCAAGAACAGCTAGAAAAGGAAGCCATGACCCCAGAGTCAGTTAGCCTTCATCAAGAACAAGTTATGAAAAACTAGTATTATTTTCTTTTTGGATACAGTCACTAAGCTGGTGGAAGAGAATAATGCTATAGACATATTTTACCTAGATTTTAGAAAAGGAATTGGCAGAGATTCGGATGCTACACTGTGGGACAAGATGGTGACATAAGGGCCAAGCAATATTAGAATTGGGTGGATTTAAAACTGACTTCTCAGTCCCCAATGGCACAATGTTAACATAGATATAAGTCTCTCATACCCTAGGAATTTGTTCTTTACTCTATTCTCTTCAATATATTTATCAATAAATTAGAAGGGGTTATAAACTTGACAAGCTTTTTCAGATGATGAAAAGGTAAGAGGGAGCACTAGCATATGGGAAGATTTCTCCACAAGCTTGAACGATGGACTAAATCTAATAAAATGAAATTATTAGGGATAAATGTAAAATATTATACTGAGTTTAAAAAAATTAACTACACAATTACGTTGGGACTGGAATTGCCAAAAGGCAATTTGAAAAAAAAAACTACTCAGGTTTTAAATAGAATGCAAGATTAAGATGAACTACTAGTACAACATAGGGGCTAAAAGGCTGATGCAATGCTTTGGGTTTCTTTGGATGAGACTTGTGATTTCATAATCATAGGGAACTCCCAGTGAGGAACTTCTACCTATGCTTAACACTTTCGGTGTAAATTATTGTATTAGAATAGTCTAGGACACTGAGAAGTTAAATAATTTGCTTAGGGTCACATGGGCAATATGAGTCAAAGGCAGGACTCAACCCCAAGCTTTCGTGACCTTTAGGCCATCTCTCTATCCAATACAGTAAGCTTTCTCTCAAAAATGTCCTTAGCTGTTTTAAAGAGAGGTATGTTATCCAGAATAAAGGAAGTGGCCCCGCTTGCCACTGGTCTAGTCAGACCATAAATGGGGCATCATAACCTATTTTTGGTGCCACATTTTTAAGAAGGACATAGCCAATATCCAGAATGTCCAGAAGACAAGAACCAAGATAGTGAGGCACCTTCAGACTGTGCCACATGAGGAATGGTTGAAGGGACTAGTGATGCTCATCCTAGAGATTACATAAGTGGATTGAATGAATTTCAGAGGAGCATAAGGTGATGAATGGAGGTAGCAGAGGCAGAGCTTCAAAGCAGCAATGTTAGGAAGTATGTCAACCTCTCCTGGCCCTATGTATTGAGCTTGTGTAACAGGAGTAGCTAATAGTGGAGAGGTGGCAAAGGATGATGTGTCTGTTTTCAGAAAGCAGTCAGAGACATAAATAACTATAACACAATTTAGAATATAAGTGCATAAGAGAAATATACATCAAGAACTATGTGTCATTTGTGGGTTTTACTTCTGGCTGGGGGAAATAATGGAATCAGAAACTTCATAAATACTTTCTTCAATATAAGAGTTGTAAACAACATAAAAAAAGTAATTGACTATATCTTAATGGACTAGGAATGAAGGATTACTGAAATGGCAGCTATTTTGTGTGTCAAATCATCATTAAAGTGAAGGGCAAAATCAATATTGGATTAGAAGGATAAAGATGAGTAAAAGATACTGACTGTAATTACAACAGCTCCAAGCAGTCATTGACTATGAAAAGTGGGCAATGGATAGTAGTAGACATTAACTCTCTGATTATCAGCATTTCTTAAAGCTGTTTAGCTGATAAGAAACAATTGCAAAACAAGGATTCCAAACCACCTCAGAGGGCAAGAAAACTTGAACTGGACAAACAGAAAGATACAGCAGTGAAACTCATTTAACACATAAGCCCATTTGGGAGCAGCATTGCCTCACAAAATGGCAAAAGAAGAAGAAAAAATAATCCTACAGAAAGCTTGGTGTGATATTCAATTAGGTCATATCAACATGGGGCAAGGGCAGAAGTGATAACTCTTGATTCAAAGTTGAGTTCAAATCTTAGCTCTGACTACATGCCTACATGCCAGGCACTTCACTTACCTAGGCCACACGTTTTTTCTTCTGCAAAATGGAGTTCCCTTCCAGTCTACAATCTCTATTTCTTCCATCCCAAGACAGAAAAAGCTGAAAGCAGACAACAACAACAACAACAAAAGGCCCACACAACTAGGCTTGTCTCCTTTTATGGGATAGGAAGTCTGATCTGCTTTGTTACGCATGAAACACTTAGTGTCGTAAATACAGATTGGGTGAGACGTCCTCCAGCTTTTCAAGACCTCCTTAACAATCCCTAAGGAAAGTGGTCAGCAGTACAGTTGGGACTGAGGAATTCCATAGGGGGAAGATGGCAGCTTCTATGTACTTACTTTGAGAAGTCCTTCCCCTTGAAATGTTTACCCATGGGAGGAGCTATCTCCCCACCAACTTGTACTAGTTGTTCTGTATTGACTATTTAATAGTGTCAATGACTCAGTTCTATACATAGCCTACCACTCCATCATTCCAAAGCAATCTGTTCTCATCATCAGTGACAGTGGAATGACCATATATAGACTCCAATACTGTAACAGTTGTCAATGGCAATGGGGTAGTCCAAAAAACTCTCTGTTATCTAGGGCATTTCTGAGTTTTATAAGCCTTATTTGTGAAAGATTTCTTCTCATGCTGACATATCTTTTTCTCCTGCTCTGTCTCTTTTCTGAAATAGTCTATATGTTGATGTTTCTACACTAGAAATTTCCCTACCGTATAATTCACAGTGGGGGCCATCCTCTGGGCAATTCCCAACATCTCCCTGCCTGCAATATCAGAAACAGGAGAACAATCTGATGTACTGCACTGCATGAGAATCTGCTCCTCCTTGCCCTAGGTTGTGACATTTGAGCTGACCTGATGTGAAAGTGACAAAGAAGGGACAGCTAGGTGGTGCAGTGGATAGGGCACCAGCCCTGAAGTCAGGAGGACCTGAGTTCAAATCTGGCCTCACACTTGACACTTACTAGCTCTGTGACCCAGGGCAAGTCACTTAACCCCAATTGCCTCACCCAAAACAAAAACAAACAAACAAAAATTTAAAATTGTTTCTTACTAGCTGTGTGACCCTGGGCAAGTCACTTAACCCCATTGCCTAAAAAAAGAAAAGGAAAGAAAGTGACAAAGTACCCAAACATCCCTTTCCATCAACTAGGAGTGATAAGAACTTGGTACAATCTGGGTGTGTCAAATATGGAGGATAACCTCTCACAGGAGACCATTAATGACCTCCATCTGACTATAGTATAAATATCATGGTACCCAAGGTAACATGGTTACCATGGAAACTACCTCCATCAAGTGACTTAATTGTATCCTTAGCCCTGGATCTTTCTTCTGTTAACCCAATTCCCCCATTTTCTGGTCTCTGGGAATCAAAGTTAAGCCTAATATCTTTGTGTGAAGCAAAGCTGAATAAAGATCTACTACTTTCAGCATTCATTAGCTAGTCTCTTTTATGAGAACTTTTTAAGGAATTGCTAAATCAATGCATGTTTTTTTTCCTCATTATTTCCCCCAGCTCTGTAGAGCTGAAGGTTGTTTTCCCCCAGATATGAATACTATAGGTTCGAGGGGTTCAAATATCACTCCCCGGTTCCCAGCAGTGCATTTCCTTGTACTCTAGTCAGTCGGAGGACACAACAAACTAGAGGGAAAGGCACTTATGGAATGTCATCATAAGAATAGCGTCCCTATCATTCCTCCACAAATCTGGGGTATGATCTCCCACAAATACACACAGTGTCAGTGGGAAGAATGGATGCTCCTAGATTTAACAAGTGAGGTTCACAGGTAGAGAACAAATATGGCCAAGGCCATTATGGGGAGGGGCAATCCATGCAACGCAAATGGACAGCAGAACTGCTGCTGTCCTTACCGGCTCTGCTAGATACTGCCTTACAGATTGGCTATAGTTATTCCAGCTCCTAGCTTGCAGATTTGGCTGACATTCTGGCCTATGCTGTTTTTGGAAAGAGCTTAAGCCCTGGGATCAGCAAGAGCCTTGGCTCTCACTGACATTTCCCAAGAAGGTCCTCAGCTTCATTTACCAACTTGCTTGACATAACTGTAAACGGACTCTTTGGATCTGTCTTGGAGGAGTAGGGGTGGGAGAAATAAGAGAAAGAAATTTCTTCTTCCACTTTGCCATATTCAGTTACAAGTACTACTGCTCTGAACTGCCAGAATGGGAAACTACCTTCTCAGAACTTGTTACTTTGTAATGTAACTAGTGGGATGGCTGATTCTTCAGGCATTCAAAGATTAACTGCCCTATGATCCCATCAAGTTAACTACGGAAATACTTCACACCTACCAAAGAAGTAAAAAGTATAAACAGTTCTCCATATTTTATTTACACTGGCCCATTAAAATCTGGAAAAAGCTTGAACCATTTACTTGATCCAAATGGGCTATTTTCAATTTGGTAATCTTTTATAATCTGCCAATAGGTCCCTCAGGGCGTGAACCTCTAAAGATTTTCCCCAACCTTTATGAGCTCTGAATTCAATCACTCAGAGTCTGAAAGAGGGAAAACTTTCAAACTTATTGTCTGTTTTGTTCCTTTTACTCTCATAATTTCATCAATTGGCCAGAGTTGGAGGGGCTTAATCAATATTGATTTTTTTTGTTCATCCTTCAATGTTCTCAAAGAGGATCAATGATACCAAGAGGGTGATGTGATTTGCAAGTGAATTGGATTTAAGTGAGGTAGAGCTGGGCAAAGTCACCAACCCCACTCTCTCCTCCAGAGTCATCAGAGCCCAGTGGCAAGACATAGGTCAAGATGACTGGCCTTGGCCCAGATGCAGTGGGACGCCTTGGCCTTTTTCAGCTAAGGTCTTTCCCAGGTCTCAGTTTGTCTGAGATTTGATAATTAAAGGCTAGGTAAGAATTGAGGCAAAAGATGGCCTAATTTGCCTTTACAAAAGAATCATTCTGGGCAGGGAAGACCATCAGAGTTTCTGGCCAGAACAGAAACAATCGGGGAACCATCAAAACCCAATGAATACCCTCTGCCCCACTCTACACCCTGTGCACATACCACATTGGGAAGGATCCACTCTTCCTTATCTAGAAAAGCAAAGCGAGACAAAATATAACCTATGCCCGTGCCATTTGATTTATCCAGTTGTGGAAATAAGAAAGAATCCAGGTATCCCACAATATTAGTGAATGAAT
The DNA here is from genome assembly GCF_003287225.1 of Phascolarctos cinereus. Lineage (NCBI taxonomy): Eukaryota > Metazoa > Chordata > Mammalia > Diprotodontia > Phascolarctidae > Phascolarctos > Phascolarctos cinereus. Next base: position 332,560,728 of record NW_027556098.1, read on the forward strand.
GAATGAATGAATGAATGAGCATTTATTATATGCTTACTACATGCCAGGCACCATACTAAGCAATGGCAATGCAAATAGATATTCTCTATAATATACATGTACACATAGTATTCATATACACACATGCACATAAATCAGCTCACCAGCTCTGTGACTCTCCCAAATCAAAATTTTCTTTCTTGGCCATCACTTATCTAATATGTGTTGTCTACCTCTGTTGTGGGTGTTGAAACACACCAAATAATGGCCCACTACTTTCAGCTCCCACTGACCAGTCTGACTGAAGAAACCTCCCGTGTCTCCACACTGCTGAAACAGAGCAGAGGCATGCCCTTAAGAAGGGGGTACAAGCAGCTAGATCTCATTGATTACACATAGAAGACATCCAATCTGCTACCATTGATATTTGGAATCAGTAGGGGATTGATGGTCAAGATATCACAAAGAAGGAGAAATACCAAAATGGTGAGGCATAGGGTAAGGAATAGGGGCAAGCAAAATAATAGTTAATATTAATATAATAAAAGCTATTGAGAAGAAACCAGCAATTACAGACCCATAGACCTATTTTCTCATCTCTATCATCATTTTGAGAAGAGACTACCCATATACTGACTGGTGTCCTAGATGAAAATATGTAGAAAGAAGAAGGGAATAATATATATTCACAACAACTTGGGAAGGTAGGTGCTATATTATCCCCCTTTTATTATTGATTAAATTGAAACTAAGATTAATTGACTTACCCAAGGTCACACAGCTAGTCAGGATCTGAGGTCAAATTTGAACTTCCTAACTTCAGGCTTAGTATTCTATATACTGCACCACCTACCTTTGTCTTAGGAAAGGAGAGACTTCCACAGAGAATTTTCTACAGAAGAATATCATCTTTAAAGTTACATATGTGACTGAAAAGTATAGAGAATACAGGATGCTGCTGCATTTACTGTTTGTTGATTTCACACACACACACACACACACACACACACACACACACACACACACACAAACAATGAGGGTAGAGGGAAAACCACAGCCTTAAAGACTCTTATTCAATAGGCTTTCTCTCACTCATATGTCAAGGTGTTATACAATGCCTTGTTAAGTGCAGCTGCAGAGATAAATTTGTTTAAGTATTTTGGGATTTTCAATATCAAATAAATACCCTGGTCATAGTCATGGAAAATACCATGGGCAGAGGCCAGAGGGAAGAGAACATAAAGACAGCAAGATGCTGTGGGTGCTCTCGTTTGAGAGTAACATGGTGCTAATTGCACTGTCTTAACAAATTACACTGCTAAATCTTCTCTTTACCAGGCTAAAAGACCCCCAGTTCTTTCCATTTAATCCCTTACATGACCTCAAAGCCCTAAACTAGGGGTTCTTAACTTTTTTTGTGTATCATAGACCCCTTTGGCAGTCTGTTGAAACTTATGGACCCCTTCTCAGAATAATGTCCTTAAATGAAATAAAGCAAAATTCATAGGATTACAAAGGAAACTAATAATGATTACACATAATCATCATGCTATTTCTTAAAAAAAAAAAAAGGTCATGTGCTCCAGGTTCTGAATCACTGAACCGTACTGATCATCTGCTTTTGGATACATACCAGCTTATCAATGTCCTTCTAGAAAACAGAGCATCTAGTACTGAACACGGCATTCTCGTTATAACTTGAGTAGGTCAGAGTTCAGTGAGACTATCACTGCCCTCTCCTTAGGTATTCCGTCTCTCAGTGCAGCCTGAGGTCACATTGGGTTTTTTGGTGGCCATATTGTGCTGTTAACACATTAAGCTAGAAGTAATAAAACCCTTAGTTTTTGTTGTTGTTGTTTTTCCAGATGTTTTCTAGTCATCACTTCTCCATCTTGTATTTGTAAAAATGATTTTTTAAATTTAATTGAAAGACTTTAATTTACCTTTCTTAGTAGAAAGGAATCACTCTGGCTTATGAGAATTTGGAGCTATTACTTGGTTGTGACTTCGGAGAGACAAGAGAGATGCCTTCAAGTATCTGAGCCCTGTCATGAGTAACAAGAATTAGGCTTATTCTCTTTGATCACGTACAACAAAGCTAGGAACAGAGTCAAAGGGGCAAAAAGGCAAATTCCAGCTCAACGTAAGGAAACATTTCCTAGCAATTAGTAACATAAAATTGGACTGAGCTACCTCAGAAGACAGCAGGTTGCCTATCCATAGAAGTCTTCAAATGGAACTTGTTACCACTCTTTGGGGAGTGTGTGGAAGAGAGTCTGCATTAAGTCCAGGTTAGACTGAATCATGTCTTTTCTAGGTTTTGTACTCTGTATCAATATGGCACTGGCTCAAAGTAATGTGGGATTGCTATTATTACTTTTAATGAAAATAGCAAAAAGGGCTGAGGACTGAGATAAAACTTAAGATCGGTTTCCAAAGATCCTGGGATCACATAATTGGAAAGGATGTTGTATAATTTATTCTAGCATCCTGCCTTATGAATGAGAAAACTGAGACCCACAGCAGAAAAGGAAATCCATTATGGAAACGAGGATAATTAGTAGCAGCAGAGCTGTGATTTGAACCCAAGTTCTTTGAATATAAATTCATTACTCTTTCTGTTATGCCATGCAGTCATCTTTGTTTGAGCTTGGCTCAAATTTTATTTTGGCTCAGAGAAATTACCTGACTTGCCAAAATACGAGAAGAGACAGGATTTGTACTTAGGTTATATGACTTCAGATCTACTACTCAGTTCATTAATCAGGGATGTGATTCAATAAACCCAACAACAACGTTTTTCAGATTTTGTCCCCTTCTTTAAATAAATGTGTTACTCTATTACTTCATTTGTTGTTATTTGTTCCTCACTTATTTACTGATGAGTCATTCTCTCTGTTGTGTTTGTTCCCTATTGGCTTCAGTTTTAATCAACCTCTTCTTTTTTTTTAAGTCAAACAATCCATATGGCATTAAATAACCCAGTCTGGCCAGCCAAAGGGGAATGACTATAATTACGCTCAGTGTGTTGGGAAAGAGGTTTGATAGATGAGCAACTGTTCCACGAAGTGCTTTGCTTTCATTTAAGTTGTTCAGGCTTTTAAGCTATCATATGAAATGGAAAGCCATCCCTGGTACTTTGCTATTCATGGGTTGGTTTTTTTTTTTTTTGCTTTATCTGGAATTTCATTAATATTTTAATCAAAATCTTCACATACACAAATTTTAAAAATTTGTTGCATTTTTGTCCATGATTTGTGCCTTGAGGCCAACTTATTCCTTCCCCTTCCATGAGTATACATATCTAATTTCCCTGAATCTTGCATGCAAGAGAAACAGACATTTGTTAAGTCATCTGAAAGTTATGTTGTCTTTTTCAATAACATTGATTTAAATTCAACTTGTGGTCCACTATGACTCCTAAAGGCAGCACAGCTACATTAAAAGAAAAAAAGTCATACAGCACAAGTGTATTTCCCTTTTTGACAGGGTTGCTGGCCTGGCACATCAGAGATATCTATAGATATTGTTTACCAAGAATTCAGTGAAGCATTTGACAAAGTTTCTCATGATCTTCTTGTGGCCGAGATGAAGTGATGTGGACTGGATGACGAATGGTGCCATTAGTTTCAGAACTGGTTGAAATGTCTCAACCCAAGAGTAGCTATCTATGGGCCATTGTCAACCTGAAGGGAAGTCTCAAGTGGCATGTCAAAGGGACTTCTCTGTGGCCCTTTTCAGTTCAATGCTTTTATCAATGACTTGGATAAAGAGATAGCAGGGCATATCTGTCAGATTCACAGATGGTAAAAAGCTATAAAAGACAGTTAACACATTAGATGATGAATCTTGAGCCCAAGAGATCTCAAAAGGCTAAAATAATGGGCCAACACAAATAAGACAAAATTTGCTTGGAAGAAATGCAGAGGTCTCAAACAGAATTCAAAAAGGAGCTGCTTCTTATTTGTTTTGGATCCCCAGAACCTAGTTTAATACCTTAATCAGAGCAGATGCTTAAAAAAATGTTTATCAAATGAATGAAAGTACAAGCCAGAGTAGGTGTGGGTAAACAATAGTTCAGGTGAAAAAGATATACATATGTAGAGGGGGAAGTTTCATAAAGTAGAAACTCAAAATGAGTCAACAGTATGATATAGCAACCAAAAATGCTGATATAATTTTAGGCTGCACAAATAGCAGTTTCCTGTCCAGATTAGGTGATCTGAGTTTGCTTTCAGAACTGAAATTCTGAGATTCTTCTAATAAATACACAATTCAATATACTCCTTTAAGTTTACTAAGTACTCTCTCTATCACAGCAGTGTAAGGTTAGTGGGGTATTATTTCCCCAATTATTGTACCCATTTTCCAGATGAGGGAACTGAATCTTAGAGAGTTTACATAACTTGCCCACAATTATCTGTAGTTGGTCAGAGTGTAATTCAAACCCAGGTCTCCTCACTTCAAGTCTGATATATTTCCACAATGTCTCTATACAACATCCTGGGCCTTACAATTATATAGCTTATTCCCACCCTTACAAACATACCATCCCATATTTGTCCCTATTTAGCTATAATCTGTCGGTTTTATACTCATTTTATGTTCTCATTGGCATGAACCACTTGGTTCTATTCCAAAATGCCTCTGTCAACAGTGTCCCTTTGTACTCGTTTACTATTAGGACAGATGGAGTAGGTCATAAAAAAACTACTCTGAATGTATAAAATTTTCACTATAAACATAAAGCTATAAGAACACTGAGAAAGGAGATGGGATTGTTAGGTATTAGCTCCAGCTCTGCCATCAATTCCCTGTGTGACCTTAAGTGCATTACTTCCTTTTCGGGATCATAATTTCCTGTTACAAAATCAAAGGACAGGGCTACGTGCTCTCTAAAGGACTCTCTGGCTCTAACATTCAGAATCACATAAAACCTGAGAGTAGAAAGTGAAGGGAATTGATGAAGAATTCCTTCTAGAGCACCCCATCTGACCAGTGGTCATCCAATCTTTGCTTCCCACAGTGAGGGGAACCTATCACTTCTTTTTATTCTTCCTTTGAAGTTTTATTGATATGTTTGTTTTTACATCACAAATATTGATGATTACTCTACTTCATGAGAAGTCTCTTCTAACAAAGGAAAATGATGGAGTAAAATTGATAATACAGTGACTTCATCTGAAAGTGCATGCAACATTTCACATCTGTAGTACTTCCTTCCCCACCATATCTACTTAAGAAAAGAACAGAAATATATTTTCTTTCTAAATACCCCCACCTGAAAAAAATAAATTTCTTATAACAAATATCCATGGTCAAGCAAAATAAATTCTTTCAATGGCTATAGACAAATCTATCTATCTATCTATTTATCTATCTATCTATCTATCTATCTATCTATCTACCACATGCATATGTGTATATGTAATATATTATACATATATATCATTCTGAACTCTAAATCTATCAAGAAAATCCTATAGGAAGAGATAGAAAGCTATGTTCCATTTAAAATCACTGCAGAATGTGGTCACATTATTCATATGATGGAGGACTAAACATTTTCTCTAATCCTCATGACCTCTCACACCTCTGTAAAACAAAAATTTTGCATCAAGCATAAAGCAACTTCAGCTGTCTCCATGATCTAGAAGACCAAGAAACCAAAACAGGGTTAAAAACAAATTAAAAACACAAACAGATACCTACCTTGAGCTCACCCAGCATGCACGCGTGCACACACACACACACACACACACACACACACCCTGCCCACCATGCTCTGATAGAGAGGTTGTGTTAACTGACCCAACGACCCAACCCACGGGCTTGCAACAAAACTCAACCCTACACCCTGGTCCCTCTTGGGGAGGTACCAAGAAAGGGACTTTTTCCAATGGTGTAGAGATCCAGGCTCCAGGCTGTAGAAGCTTACTAGGGCCTCAACAGACAGCCTCAATGGCAGCATTTTATAATACATAAGATCTCTGTAGGAGAGTGGAGGAACAGAAGGAAAGGGGCAGGATGCTTATCATGCAATTAGGAAATCGATTTTTTGAACCCAAGTTAATATTTTATATTTATTGCATTTAAATTTCATCTTATTTATTGAGAAATTTTCAAATCCTTTAACAGTATGTTAGTTATCCCGCCCCAAGTTTTGCCATTCTCTGATATAGTAGAGATTTCATTACCCCACATTTTGATTGCTTTTTCCCTATAAGTCTTGTTTCCTCAACTATATATAACATATGCCTGTTGCAGTTCGGAACTCATATATTATACCTACTTTATGTTAGAAGCCAACTGTAAGGGTAACCAGCACATAATAAGGCAGCTAGTGATAATTGGCCCAGCACAATAACCATATCACTACAGTGTTTTAAGGTTACAGAGAGAGCTTTCCTCTCTCTCAACCACGCTATGAGCTAGGTCATGGAAATATTATTACTTTCATTTCACAGTTGATGAAACTGAGCCTCAGAGAGGTTAAGACACTTGGCCAGCCACACAGCTTGGAAGCACCAGGACCAATATTTAAAACCCTGTTTTGAATGAGTCCAAAGACACGAGCATCACATCTGCTCTAATAGAATTTCTAAAAGTGTAACTCATAAGACAAAACAGGATAATACTGCTTAGCGTGTAATATCAACTCTTTGAAGTACTGCATAGAAAGCCAAGTATGTCCTCCAAAGGTTTCGTCACAGCTCTGAGAATGTTCTATTGTAAGAAAAAGACATAATCTGTTCCATCTGGAAGTTTTAAATACCAATGGCTTATTTCCCACATGCAACATTTAGCGTGCATCCTAAACTTACTAATATTCCTTATGTGCCTAAAAGTGCATTAGTTTAAAAAAGGAAATGGTTTTGTGAGTATAAAAACAGTATCAAATCATCTTGCAGACAAACTCTGGGGACTGCTTCATCCCCATCCAAGAAGTACTTAGAGCCATGAATGTGCTAGAGCTAGCTCAAACTGGTTCAAAAGATCTGATTGTTAAATTATCAGTGTAAGAATTCACACCTTGGAAATAAGCAAATGCTACAAATCAGGGTTCAATTTGCTATTTTGTTGATCGTCTAAATTTAGGAAAGTGATGGAGAAAATGTTAATAATGAAGATTAAACTTAAAAGTGTATCCTGAGCACATTCATTTTTTTTTTCAGAGCCAGTTGTTAAACATTTATCAGAACACTCCTGCTGAGAGCTCACTCTGGAATCTCTTCTTCAGCTGGGTTGAAGGACCTCAGCCTTTTCCCTCTTATTCTTTCTTTTTAAAGTTTCCTGATGTTTATGGAGTCAAGAATTCCATGAATAATTCAGAATGGTAGAGCCCAGGAGAAGCAGGATCCAGTTCCCAAATAGAAGATAGTTTAGCACATCTGGAAGTATGTGTTACAGAAAGAAAATCATTACATTTACAGCAGGAGTTCTTAATCTGAAGTCAGTGAACTTGATTTTTTCTTTAAAAAATTACGGATAAATGAATAATTTATTAAGTGTTTACTATGTACAAAATAAATATACACACAAAATAAACGTATATATGTGTGTGTAATTTGGAAGCAGCTAGTGGCACAGTAAATAGAATCAGGCCTGGAGTAAAAAGGACTTGAGTTCAAATTTAACCTCAGATACTAGCTGGGTGACCATGGGCAAATAACTTAACCTCAGTTTGCCTCAGTTTCCTCAACTGTAAAATGAGGGTAGTAATCATATATACCTCAAAGGACTGTTGTGAGAATCAAGTGAGATAATAATTATAAAGGGCTTAACACAGTGCCTGGCACATAATAGGTGCTATATATATGCTTATTTCCCTTCCCTTCTATTGATTATTTCAATTCTATCCTACGTGAAGCCTGTCTGTACATTGTTATCTGGGTGTTGTCTCCCCTGTCCACTATGAGCTCTTTGATAACAAGAACTAGTTTTGTCTTTCTTTATTTCCTCAGTGCTTAGTACAGTGCCTGGCACATAGTAGGTACTTAATAACTGTTTATTGACTGACTGACACTATATTTCAATATATTTGGTTTCCTTGGTAATCAAATATATTGAAATACAGTTATCAGTATTGATATGTATTTCATTTGCATTACTATGCATTTTATTTTATGCATTTAAGAACATGATTCTGAGAAGGGACATACAACACAAAGAAGGTTAAGAACCTTGTTGTCAGAGCTCAAGGAAGCCTTGGAGATCATGTAATTCAAACTACTCCTTTTACAGAGGAAACATGATAGATTTAGAAGTGTAAGTGACCTTTGGAGCCATGTGGTCCAACACTTTCATTTTATAGGTGAGAAATTTCAGGCCCAGGGAGGTTAAGTTACCTGCCCATGTACACATAATAGCAGAACCAGGATTTGGACACAGGTCCTTGGACTTCAGATCCAGAAATCCAGCTCTCTTTCCTCCGTTCTACACTGACTCTGCAAAAGCCCAACTTTTTTTCCTGATAAAAAAGCATCAGAGGCCAAAAAGAGTTCAGAATTACTCAGGGTCACCCAGTGAGCTGGTGATATGGCTCTAACTCATCTTTAGATTATCTTATTGCATGGATACCTTTCCAAGAAGGGCGCTGCCTGGTGGCAGACTGACCTCTGGACTTATAAGTAAGACCTAGGAAGGTAATATGATGTAAGGGCAAACACATTGGGTCTAGCATCAGAATCCTAGCAATCGATAAGCACATACAGAGCATCTATTACGTGTCAAACACTGGCATTAGGTTGGAGATAAAGACAAAGAATGAAAAAGCCCTTTACCTTGAGGAGAGATAATATACATACACATACATGAATATAGAGATAGAGAAAGAAAGAGAGGGAAGAGAGGCATAGATGGGGAGTGGGGAGAGAGAGAGAGAGAGAGAGAGAGAGAGACAGACAGACAGACAGACAGACAGACACAGAGAATGTATATAAAATTGATGCCAGGTAGTTAGGGGAGAAGACATTGGTATCTGATGGGGAGTGGGGAGGAGAGAAGGAAAGGCATCATGTGAAAGGTTATGCTTCATTTAAATTCGGAAGGAAGTCAAAGATCCAGTTGTTCTTGTAACTAAGAGTTAGAGAGGTGGGGATATACTCCAGGCATGGGACAAGGCTAGAGCAAAGGCACAGGAAAGGAGTTGGAGTGCTGGGTAAGGAATAGCCAGAACAGCTTGTGGGGGAAGGGCACTGATTAAATAAAAACAGTCAAGAAAGGGTCAAAAGTTCTTGATTCAAATGTTGTCTCTGATACCTATTATTTGTTTGCCATGGGCATTTCTCTCTCTGTCTTGATTTTCCCATCTGTAAGACTAGAGAATTGAAAACCTATAAATCACAAACATTTACGTGGCAAACCTCCCTGGATCCCCTATCATGATTAGGAGATCCTATTCCTTTGGGCAAATTTTGTTAAGGAAAAATTAGCCTTATGTTCAACATACAGGATGACCTCTCCTTTTTTTCAGTTGATAATTTTACTACCTGCACATTCCTCTTCCAGTGGTTTTCCTTGCACAGTGGCTATTCCTTGTGCTTAGAACCAATCTGTTTATAAAAGGGAAAATTTTTTGGCCTTTTCCCTTGACTATGGGGAGACCAAAAAAATCACTCATTAAGCCACCGCAATTGCAGAACAATGTTGAGCAGCAAACTGGCCTCACCACAGACTAAATTAAAGGGAACTATTTAAAACCCTACAATACAAAGAGATTAATCACAAAATCTGTGGTTTCAAAATCTCAGGAGAAATATATGCAATCCCTTGCTTACTGGGATCTATTAGAAGCCAATAAAGAAGATAAATAGAATTTAGAAGGTAGATAAAGAAGGAAGCAAATATTTATTAAGCATTGACTGTGTGCCAGATACTTTGCTAATTGCTTTACAAATATTATCTTATTTGATCGTCACAACAACCCTGAGAGGTGGGTGTTATTGTTCCCATTTTACAGTGGAAGAAACTGAGACGAATAGAGATTAAGTGGCTTGTCCAAGTCACATAGCTAATAAATGTTTGAAGGTAGATTTGAACTCAGCTCTTCCTGATTCCAGGTCCAATATTTACTGAGTCACCCAGCTGCTCCAAATAAATGAGAATATTAAAAGATAAATGAAGAACAAAGACAAGATAAAAATCTAAGGGCACAGATGGAGAAGGGGTGGGATTCAAGTAAACAGGATGATGACAATGGATGACTGTAAGAAAACTGAACTACTCAACTCTTAATTTGCTCTTTTTCTCTTCCAAGGAGAATAATCTTTGGACTGAGTACAACAGAATAAAAATAGTTAATAGGAAATGGAAATCTAAGGTAAGTGAGCTCTCAGGAAACACCACAATGAATTTAAGCCACTAAAGGACCCAAAAGCTTGACAGCTATAATTGCTGAGCTGCAAAGGTCAGTGATCTTTGAAAGATCATGAACGAGTAGCAGTATAGGAACAAATGTCCCAATTTCTCCCTCCACCCAAAAAAATGGGAGGTGGGGAGAGGGAAAAGGGTGGATTTTGCAAATTATAGATCAAAGAGCCTGAATTCTATTCCCGGATAAATTCTAGAATATTTAGCATTTTTTCCATTAATCATCCATTTTCCCCAAGGCTTTTTTTCCCTTTTTTATTCTTTTTCTTTTTTTAAAAGGTGTATTTTGTTAGATTTGGACACAAAGTAAATACCACTCAATTAGGGAATGGCTAAACAAATTGTGGTACATGCATATAGTGGGATATGTACGACTATGCTGTAAAAATAATGAATATAAGCATGAACCCCAAGAAGTGAAGTTAGCAGGGGCAGGAAAACAATATATACAACAATTAACAGTGTAGAAAGAATAAAATAATATAAAGTAACAAAAAATGAGTGGTACAAAATTACAAAAACCAAGCTTGGCCCCCCAAAATATGAGGGGATATGAGACCACTTTCCCTTCCTTGCTCTCTTCATTCCTTTTCATTGAAGAGGAGGGGCCAAGTGTGGAACACTGAATATAATAGCACATTATTTTGATGTATCAATCAGCAGTTTTGCTGATTTTTTCATCTTTCTTTTTAAATCTTTCCTATAAAGGATGGTTCTCTTGGAAAGGGTAAGGGGAGAGATACATGGTGAAATCTAGGCAATATATAAACAAAGCATATGAATAAAAACTTTTTAAAATTTATTTTAAGGAATGGCTTGCTAGGAGGAGAACTAGGGTGAAAATCTAGACAATGTAAAAAAAATCTATTTTAAAACTTTAAAAAAAATTCTAGAACACATTGTTACTGAGTTGTTGTTTGGTAGTACTGGATTAACACAATTTCTTTTTTTGACAGTTTGACTGGCAGGCAGATCAGGGAAATGTAGACTCAGTCTACTTAAATTTCAGCAAATAATGGAATAAAACATAGTGTCTGCAGACAAAATGAAAAGATATGGGCTAGGTTATAGACAGTTAAGTGAAATTATAACAAGTCGAATGACTGGCCCCACAAAGAAATCATGATTTGGGATTCTTTCATGGAAAGCCCAAGATCTAACTCTGGCCTTAGGATGGTTAACTTTTTTTTTTTATCAGTAACTTGAAAGAAGGCAGTTGCCATGACTGTCAGATTATCATATGCCAGCCTGGTACAGTGCATAGGATGCTGACCTTGTAAAACTGGAAGATTGTGGTCCCTATCTCATCTTAGACATGCCTTGGTTCCTTGACCTGGGTGAGTCACTTAACATTTCTGAGCCTCTGTTTTCTTGTCAATAAAATGGAGATTAAAAATAGCATCTTCCTCACAGAGTGGTTGTGAAGATTAAAGGAAATGTTTTCATGCCTTAAAGCAACATACAAATGCCATTTATCTTGGTAATGACCTTGATACAAAGCTTAGAGGAAGAACTATCTTAGAAAAACCACATAGTTTTTCTTGTATGAGAACTATCTTATTATAAGAACCATCTCATTCGTGAGCATATCTTAGGCTGGAAAATGTGCATACTTGAATAAGGATTAATATAAAGTTCTACACTTGGATACAAATAATTAATTTCACCTATAAAGAATGGGGAAGACATGGCTAGAAAACAGTTCCAGTGATGAGGACCTAAAATTACATATGCCATTCTAGATCCCACTAAGAAGAGTACAGCATTCAGAGCAAAAGAAGTAATCCAGGTCCACCATAATCTACCCTGTTCTGATTACATGTGAAGGTTCATCTCATTCTGGGCACCATGTTCTAGGAAAGACATAAACAAGATGGAATGTGTCCACGATAGAATGGAATGGTGAAATAACAGGATGTGCCATTTAAGAACCAGGGATGGTTAGCCTAGAAAAGAGAAGATTTCAAGTAGATGGATTAGTTGTCTTCAAGTATTTGGAGGGTTCTCAAGCAGAATTAGCTACACTTGGTCTGGTGTGCTTGTCCTCAAAAGATGAACAAAGACAGAAGCTGCAGAGGGACACTTTGGCTTTATGTCAGGAAGAACTGCCTGACATTTAGCAGTAACCAGATATGAAACAGACCACCTTAGGAGGCACTGGTTCTCTTTCATTGGAGACCAATAAACTTAGCTTTGATAACCACTCATTAATGATTTAGGGAAGTGATTATTAGACAGGTATATGTTGGACCAGATGGCTTCTGAGGTGCCTTCCAACTGAGATTTTATGACAAAGCATCTAATGAAATTATTACAAAAGTTAATGAGAAAATTACAAAGACAATATGGTACAGTAGGAAGACTGATTCCCAGTTCTATAAACTAACTCACAATCAACATTTATTAAATGCCTATTATGTGCCAGGGGCTGGGGATACAATCAATATAAAGAAAGGCAGTCCCTACCCTCAAGGAGCTTACAGTCTATCAGAGAGAAAGAACACACAGAAAGAGGCAGGAAAGGAGGTGAGGGGACACCAGGGGGTACCCAGGTATTTTGTTCTATGGAATTGAAACCAGGCAGAGCTGCAGGTGCAGAGTAGAATGAGTCAAAAGTTTTTGAGGAGTTTGGTACTCCACTCTTCAGCATTCCAATTAGAGGAGAGAGGAGGCTAAGTGAGGTGGTGTCAGTCAAGGCTTAAGTTAACAGCAGCATGGCAGTGAGATTAACCTGGAAGGGGCAATGTATTCTGAGAGCTGAAACCAGGCTGAACAGCTGACATGAACTCTCTGACGTTTAGTTCCCTCATCTGTCAAGGACTGGGTTGGTCTTAGATTATCTCTAAGGTTCCTTCTAATTATTATTCTGCTTACAAAACCCTTATTCATGCAGTGGACAGAGAGCTGGCTTTGGAACCAGGATCCTTTGGGTTCTAGTCCCACTTCTGACTCATAGTCACTCTGTGAAGCTGGGTTACTTACCCTCTCAATGATCTAGGGAAGACTATTGTTGCAGAGAAGGTGTTAACAACATTGGTAAGAGGAAATTCCTCGGGGCAGCTAGGTGGTGCAGTGGATAGAGCACCAGCCCTGGAGTGAGGAAGACCTGAGTTCAAATCTAGCCTTAGACATATAACACTAATTAGCTGTGTGACTCTGGGCAAGTCACTTAACCATTCCCCCCATCCTCACCAGGATACCCTGCTACAATAGAACCATAGATTTTGGTTCCCATACCAGTCCTTATCCTATTTACCAAATAAATAAATAAAATTGATTTGCTCATAACTTTTCAAATATATAAGCATTATATAAAGCAAGGTATGCTTGTCAATATTTTGTTGAATTGTATTGTAATTCATTTCTTGATCAGAGGCACGAAAACTTTTTTCCTACTTTCAAATCAAAGTAGGGTAAACACACACACGTTCCCTTAGAAGCAAAACTAATTCACACAAGAAATGTTCTGTTCTACTAATTACTACTCATGTGAGCTTTGGGCAGGTCACCATAGCTCACTAGGTTTCAGGTCCCTGACAGTGGGGGTGAGGGGGTTGGATTTTATGACTTCTTTGTTGCACTCTAGCTTTAAAATTCAATGTTTCTATACAGTGGGAACAGACTTAGTTCTATTTAAGGTATTTTCAAATTTCCACAGAGTGAATATTTACCAATCACTTTCCTGAATTAAATCTTCAAAATGTAGTGGTGACAAAACTAGGTAAGCCAGGATATGAGACCTGGATTCTACTCCCAGGTGGTATAGAACGCTGGGTTTGGAGTCAGAAGGCCAAAGTTAGAATCTTAATACAGAAATTTAAGAGCTGTGTGACCTAGGATGAGATCCTTTACTGCCTAGTCTCAGTTTCTTCATCAGTTAAAATGGGATAATAACGGAGCATACTTAATAGAGTTAAGTTAAACCAAGTGACAAAATACATAAAGCAACCCAGAAACCTTAAAGCACTATATAAATGGTACCTATTGTCATTATTATTAATTAGCTGTGTGACATTGGGCAAGCCATTTTCCTCTCTGAGACTCACTTTCCTCATTTGTAAAAGGCAGTGGGGGTAGCTAACTTCCAAGGTTCCTCTGAATGATGAAATTTCATAAGTCCATGAAATTACCTTGAAAAATAACACAAAGGGACAGAGAAGTCATGTGTTTCCATGTTTTATTTTTCACTTGAGAAAAAAACAACAACATATACATATTACAAGTCAATATTAACCCCACAGCTTTGGTCAGAAGCAGCTGGTAGAAAGGCACTTAGAGGGGGAGGTTTGTACATTGGTTTTCAACACTTAACACAAACCACTGAGGACAGGGAAAGGGAAGGACTGAAAGGCAGACAATTAACTTTTCGTCATTGGTAGCCATAAGCCATTTTGTGTGTGTTTCTGAAGAGCTAAGTCAGAGAGGACCTTACTCCTGCTTGGAGGAAGGATATGTCTGAATAGCACTGTCACCACTTCAAAGGCCTTTGGGACAATCAGCAACTGTCTTGCATTTCCCTCACCTGTCTACAAAAGGCAAAGAATCAAAAGGTTCTGACTCTGACCTTCTTCTAACCTGATGGACGGTTGTGACCAGCAGGGGTTGGGATTTTTGTAAAAGACTCAATTTTCTCAAAACTTGTAAACACTGAGTTGGTGATTTTTGAAAGGGGTCAATAGGTTTTTCTCTCTTGCAGGACAGAGGGGCACATCTTTGCGCTTTAGAAAGCATGTATTTCCCTATCCTGGCATTCAACAGAAACAATAAATATCCAGTCACAGCTGATGGAGCCATGGAATCACCCTTGAGAGATTCCCACAAATCACCAGCCTAGGACTTGGAGCAGCTGGAACAGCTGGAGATTTTGGAAGAAGGAAGATGTGGTTTTACTATGTCAGCTTCCACCGACTGCGTCAGGTCACTCTCATTGGCAAGTATGTGCTTCACCAGGCACCTGGAGGCTTCGTCGATGTTTATATTTTCCTAGAGGGGAAGAGCAAAGGACATTGCTTAGGCAGTATACAAAGATGACCACACATGAGTCATAGCCCCAGTGTGATTGAGGGGTGTACTTTAGTGGCTGATTTGAAAAAGCCTTTTTCTCTAATCTCCCCACTTCCCTCTTCATCCTATTCTGCTTTCACTCCTACTTTTCCTATTTAAACCGTTCCAGATTTTAGTTTTTCAATTCAACAAATGCTCATGAGCTACAAGGCATTGTTCTAGGTAATAGTGATGCAAAGGCAATACAACCTAGAACCTTTTCTCAAGGGGTTACTATTAAATAAAAAAGATGTAGCAAAATAATTAAGCTAAGGGAGACAAGTGGAAAGAGTGGTAGAAAAGGGCCAAGAGAATCAGAGGAAGGAAGGATCACTTTCAGGTAGGGTGGAGGAGGGGGTATGTGAGAGGGCTGCAGAGAGGAGGTGGTACCTGAAACCAGACCTTGAAAAACAGGAAACACGTCAATAGACAGAGAGGTAGTAGACTCGCAGAAGGAGATACACATTTTTGGACATGGCTAACGTGGGAATTTGTTTTGTTTGACTAAGCAGATTTGTTAAGAGGTTTTTCTTTTCCTTTTTCAATGCGGGAGGGAGGTAGTAAGAGAAAATGAATGCTTACTGAAAAAATAATTAAAAAAAAAATAGGGCGATGATAAGGAGTCCATTCCATAGGGAGGGGACGGTGCAAGCAGGGTCTGAGTTCAAGTAAGGTCTAGTTTGGGGTGGCACTCTATCCCATGTGCCACCCACTCCTAGTTCCACGTATTCTTCTGCAGAGAACAAGGCGCCTTCTTCAGATTCTATAATTGCTCCTTCCATTGTCCCACAATAGTATCTCCCACATCGAAGGATTAAACCAAACTAGGGCTGACTTTCTGTGTGATATGGACCAACCTACCCCACTTCCTTGGGGCCTGTTTTTTTCATCTGTAAAGTGAAGGTGCTGTACTAGCCTAAGGGTTCTTTTTGTGTCATGGACCCCTTGGATAGTTTGCAGAAGCCTAAGGACCCCTTCTCAAAATAATCCTTTTTAATGCATAAAATAAAATACATATAATTATGAAGGAATCTGATTATTTTGAAATATAGTTATCAAATATTAAATAAAAACAAAAAATAAGTTCACAGAACCCAAGGTCAAGAATCCCAATATGAGATAATCCAAAAGGTTTCTTCTAGTTCTAAAGTGTATGATTCTATATGCAAGAAATTCTTTAAATTCATAAATTTATGTGAGTTAAGCAGGCTTTTTTCTTTCAAACATGGGAATTGTAGGCCATTTATAAATGGTATAAAATTGAAGGAGAATGTAGACAGATCAGTGCAAATTCACTTTCATTCCCTTTCAGAAAAGCCACTAAAACTCTTGAACTATTAATTTTGGGTCAGCTGCATCATCATCATCATTAAAATGTAAGCAGTATTTTGCAATGGAACTAGATCCAGGTCTAAAAGAGCCCAGCTAAGTAACAAAAGCAGACATTTATTAGGCATTTTATGGTTACAAAACACGGTCATATACACCACCTCATCTGAGTCTCCCAAGAACCCAATAAAGAAGGGATGGCAGATATTACCGGCCCATTTTTTCATGAAGAAGGCCCCTGAGTTTCAGAAAGAGGGAGCAATTCACAAAAGGCCACAGAGCTATTAAGTGTCAGAGATGAAATCCAATTCTTAGGGTCTACGGATGATCATTCAAAAATATAGTCCAAATCATTGGGTTTCCTGTGTGTAGACACACCATTGGCCTAAATTGTGTAAAACAGCCCAGCTCCTGCACTGGTATTTTCAGTAACATTTGTACCTATGAATACATAGTACCACCATCAGCAGCAAGTTCTCTGTGTATGAACTGCCTACACACACACACACACACACACACACACACACACACACAATGACTGAATAAGAATAGGGATTATTTACATCCTTACAGTGTGAAAAGATACTGAGAATGCCTAATACTCTAGGCTGTCATCAGTCTGTTCACTTGCTGTGCTATGGTTTAATCATTGCCTCTACTGAGAATATGAGTTTTCATATGCATGGATTCCTTAAAAACAGGCTTTAAAAACCACCCACAAATTGTCCTTAAAAACAGATGTGCTAAAAACGGATGAAGGGCATTGTGGCTCAGTATTTAATTTTAAATCAAGATTGAACGCGTTTTCAAAGATGTTATTTTTATAAAGCTCTGACTGCAAGTTGTTGTGGAAAGAACAACAGATCTGGAGTCAAAGAACATGGGTTCAAACACCAGGTTCAGACATGTATTACCTGTATGACCCTAGGCAAATCATTTACCTCTCTGGGCCTCAATTTCCTTTTCAGTAAAATAGATTTTAGAATGGTTGCATTAAATATCTAACTCACAGGGCTGTCATAAAGCTCAGGCAAGATAATAGTCATAAAGAGATTTAAATGTCAGCTATTATAAAGTCATGGGATGTTAGCATGGAAATGACTTTGCAGAATATCTGTTCCAACCCTCTTATTTGCTAGCTGTATGATCCTGGGCAAGTCACTTAATATGCATGCCTCAGTTTCCTCAACCGTAAAATGAGGATCATAATAGCACCAACCTTCCAAGGATGTTGCGAGGATCAAATGTGATATTTGTAAAGGGTTTAAAGTACAGATCCTTGCACACAGTAGGCACTTAACAAATACTTATTTCCTTCTTCCTTCATCCCTTGAACCTTCTTTCCTTAAACCCTTCTCTCCCTCCCTCTCTCCCTCCCTTCCTTCCTTCCTTCTTTCCTTCCTTCCTTCCTTCCTATCTCATGTTGAAGATGAAGAAAATGAGTTTGAAATGACTTGTCCAAAGTCATGGAGTTAGGGACAGAGCTTAGATTAGAACCCAGTTTTCCCATTTTCCAGTCCCTGGATTATTGTGTTTATTTTTTTTTAAGGCAATTGGGGTTAAGTGACTTGCCCAGGGTCACACAGCTAGTAAGTGTCAAGTGTTTGGTCTGAGGCCACATTTGAACTCAGGTCCTCCTGACTTCAGGGCTGGTATTCTATTCACTGTGCCACCTAGCTGCCCCCCTAGATTATTGTTTTAAGAAACGCTATTTGATAGTTTGAGTCCAGAAAGTAGTGATTTTAATCTCTCTGCAGGGGTCCCTAACCTTTTTTGGATATGTGTCACAGACCCTTTTTGCATGCTGATGAAGCCTACAGACTCTTCAGAATGTTTTTAAATGCATAAAATAAAACACAGATGATTACAAAGTAAACCAGTTAAACTGTAATTGTTCTCCATCCATCCATCCATCCATCCATCTATCCAATCTCTCTCTCTCTCTCTCTCTCTCTCTCTCTCTCTCTCTCTCTCTCTCTCTCTCTCTATCTACCCACCTACCTACCTACCTATCAGTTCAGGTACTGAACCCCTGTTCTATAAAGGAGTCCATAAACAATAGGTAATAATAGCTAACATTTATATGGTGCTTACTATGTGTCAGGCATTGTGCTAAACAGTTTTACAATTATTATCTCATTTGATCCTCAAGGTGCCATTATTATTCTCACTTTAAAGATGAGGAAATTGAAACAAACAAAGGTTAAGTGACTTGCCCAGGGTCACACAGCTTTTAAGTATCTGAGGCTGGATGAAAATTCAGGTCTTCCTGACTCCAGGTTTGTTCCAATACCAGATTCTAAACAAGTGTCAGTTCTTAATGAATTCACAAAGCCCCTTTTTCAGTACTCCAACTAATCTCAAAGAATCACAGAGTTGGAACATCAGAAGTCAATCTATTCCAATTATACTCCGATATCCCCAACAAGGGATCATCTGAACGCTGCTTGAATATCTCCAGGGATAAGGAACTCTTTCCTTCCCAATGCAGCCTATTCCACACAGGGGCTGCCCTGATTGTTAAGGTTCTTCTTGAAAGGACCCAAACTTTGCCCCTCGGTGACTTCTCCTCATGGCTCCCAGCTTTGCCTTTCTGGTCCAGACTAATCCCTTTTCCCCATAACAATCCTCAAAAGACTTGAAGACAGCTCCAGTTCCTTCAGCTCATCCTCATACAAGATTGGTGGTCAGTTTCCAGTTTGCTTTTCCTGCCTAAAATAGGCCTGGCACTGAATACGATCCTGGGCAGTTCTGAGTACTAAGTTTCTATTACTGGAGGCTAATATCATGCTATACTTTTTAGCTAGCCATGGCACTTGCTAAAACATACTGAATTTGTAATATACTGGCCCCCTCCTTCCCCAGGTTCTTTTTACATGAAATAGCCAAGCTCCCCTATCTGGTACTTGTGAAGCTGATTCTTTGAAACCAAGTGCCAAGTTAAGCTATTTTGCCAAATGAAAACAAAACAAAGATCTTCCTTGGCACTCATTCAATATTTATATTTCGTGCTCCCTTAGTACTGTGATGCAAGAAAAGCCAGGGACAAAACATTTATATTCATAGTCAAAAAGCTGATAGGGGTCCATCTTTCCTTTCTTTCACCAAATAAACCAGATGTAAACGAAACACAAGTCTTCTGCGTGGCTGTGGCTCTAAATTCCTCAGCCCCATAGCAAGATTTTTCACAGTGCTGTTAAATTTAATTAGCACAAACACTTATAAACAGCCCCACTTACGGTTCTGCAGTGAGTGAAGAATCTTTTCAAACTGCCACCACAAGTGTTCTTTTCCAGAAAACCGGTCTTCCTAAAGTGCAGGTCTGACCATGTCACTCCCTCCCTACTCTGTTCAATAAACTACAGTGACTCCCTATTACCCTCAGGATCAAATATAAAACCTTCTGTTTGGCCTTTAAAGCCCTTCATGATCTGGCCCCTTACTACCTTTCCAGTCTTCTTCCATCTTCCATCTTCCTCTCCTCCATTTACTCAGCAATCCAGTGACAAAAGCTTCCTTGCTGTTCCTTGTCCAAGACACACCATTATCTGCTTATGTGCTTTTCCTCTGGCTCTCCCCCATGCCTGGATTTCTCTCCCTCCCGCTCTCCAGGATTCTCAGACTACCTTCAGGGCCCAGATAAAATCTTATCTTCTGCATGAATCTTTTCCTAATCCACTCAGAACTTGAAGCTAGGCCTTCTCTCTCAGGTGATCTCCAATTTATCCCGAATACAGAATTTTGTTTCTACAAAGATATTCACACAAGGGACTGTTGCTCTGCCTTTGTATCTCCAGATTTAGCTCTGTGACTGGAACATAGTAAGTGATTAATAAATACTTGCTGACTTGATTTGAGTCTCTCCTTGGGGTTGGCTGCATTGGCAACTCCCACAACTAAGGGTTAATCCAAAGCAAACCAGTTCCATGGAGTGGTGGGCCGAGTGATGGACTTGCAGTCAGGAAAACTGGGGCTTAAATCCCACCTCTTGCCAGGTACTAGATGGGTGACCACGGACAAGTCATTTAAAACCTCTGTGTCTGTTTCCTCTTTTATAAAATGAGGGTGCTGAACTCAATGACCTCTAGACCAATAATCCTTCATGCTGTAAATCTATGATCTCTTGGAAAAGCTAGTTTTTCACAATTAATGGATGTTTCAGGTAGCTTCTCATGCTAAGGCTTCACTGACACACTCAGAGGGAAATGAAGAATGAAGACAATTATCCATGGCGAACATATATCATTCTTCAATATGTTATTGAGGAATGCAGCAACAAAAAATTTGACTCATTTGAATGACTCCTCCACCAAAATCCTCCTCTGATGTCTCTTCAGGGCCTGGAGATGACCCTGGGTTCCTGAGGGCTAGGTCAGCAAGCTCTTGAAGGTCATATGAAGAAGAAAGTTTTGATTATGAGCCTAGTGGAAGGCTATGTTTCTACTGTTTGAGTATCAGCCTGGCAACATGTAGAGAGGTTCATTACCAGGTTAGGGTCAGGTAGATATGGAATAGTGGACAGATTACTACACAGATGTGAGGAAGCTCAGAGTGAGAATTCTGCCTTACATATTTATTGGCTGTGTGATCTTCAACATGTCATAATCACACTGCGGCAGCTAGGTGGCACAGTGGATAGAGCACCAGCCCTGAAGTCAGGAGGACCCGAGTTCAAATCCAGCCTCAGACCAAATACTTGACACTTACTAGCTGTGTGATCTTGGACAAGTCACTTAACCCCAATTGCCTTTAAAAAAAAACATGTCATGATCACAGAAGCATAGGAAAGGAGCTTAGAGGCAATCTAGTCATACTTGTGGTTTTATAGATGAGGAAACTGGAGCACAGAAAGGCCGAGTGATTTGCCCAGGGTTAAGGAGCTAGTAAGTACCTGATGCAGGATCTGGGGCCCACTTCATTTCCTGAGCATTAAGAGCAGTCAAGCTAGTCCAGTGAGGAAGCTAGGGCTACCTTTACAGGGGGAGAGGCCAAAGTCTCTTCCTGGGGTGGATAGGGGATAGGAGAGTGAGGAGCTTAGGATTTTCCTAAGGAGGTGGCAGGCTCAGGGCTCTTCACACAGGAGTGCTTGACTTATATAAGTTCACAAGCACTCTATAGCCTCTATTTGGATTGGCTTGGCCCATATCTGGGGTGGGAGAAGAGGGCACCAAGGATATTCCATGTTAGGTTGAGGGACCAGGACTCTTAATGGAAGATGGCAGGATCCCCAAGGAGCTAAGGGTCCCAGAGCCATCCCTACCATTTGGGTGACTATAAATACATCCTTCCCCCCCCGGACCTTTTTTCTCCTCTATTGAAGGAGAAGTGAATAGGATGAACTTGAAAGTCTTTTCCAACTCTAAGACACCAAGTTCCTATGATCCCTTATGAGTCCCTATGATCCCTTATGAGTCAATGATTGGCTCAGGTCTTTTCTTTAGAGTCAGGGACCCCAGTGTTATCCCTAGAAGATGAGAGGCCAGGATGACCCCTAAGAAGTAGTGAAGAGTCAAGAACATTCACAAGGTTGGAGTGGGGCACAATTCAAGTCATGATACAGGGCCTACTATGTGCCAGGTGCAGTTTACTGAGGACTGAGGATAGAAGAACAAAGCAAACAACACAGAAAGGAAACAGTCCCTGCTTTCAAGGAGCTCATGGAAGAGACAACGTGCCAACAACCATGGACAGACAAGACACATTACAGGACAAACTGGAGATCACCAACAGAGGGGAGATGCTAGAATTAAGGGGGATCAGGAAAGGCTTCTTGCAGAATGTGAGATGACCAAAGACCACCCCTAGCAATACACACTCATTGGAATCAGACCTACCTCTGGGCAGAATAAATTAGCAAAGCAGTGGACTTGAAAACAGAAGAACTGAGTTCAAGTTCTCACACAGACAACTCAGAGAATTTCTGAAGGCTAAGATTCCTCATCTTCAAAATGGGGACACAAATATTTATACTACCAATCACACAGGGATGCTCTGAGATTCAAATAAAATGCTACGTGGAATAATGATAATAGCAGATTTCTACGGTGCTTTAAGGCACTTTACATAGGTTATCTCATTTGACCCTCACATCCTAGGGGACGAGTATTATTATTATTCCCATTTTACAGATGAAGAAACTGAAACAGAAAGGTTAAATGATCTGCCCAGGGTCACTCAGCTAGTAAGTGTCTGGGGCAGGATTTGAATTCAGGTCTTCCTGATTTCAATTTCAACATTTACTCCCCTGTGCTACTTTACTTACCTAGAGAGAATATTTCTGCTGTAAAGTACTATATAAAAGAGAAAATCATCATGTAATCATTGATGTATCACAGTATAGAGTATATGGCCCTCTGAACTTAGGTTCAAGAAGACCTGGGTTCAAATCCTACCAAAGAAATTGGCTGGCTGTGTGACCATGGATAAGTTGTTTAAATTAATTCTCTGTGCTTCATTTTCCTCATCTGTAAAATGAAACTGGGCTTTTCCAGGTCAATCAACATCGCCTCCTTTCCAAACGTATTTGACCAAGCCTATATTTATGTACCAAGAACCAGAAAATTAGGGGGCTGTGTTTCTGTTCACATCTTAGTTCGCAATCTAATGAAGTATTTTCTTGGCAATCCTTAGCATATCGAGTATTTTTACAACATATGCAGTAAACACAAACACAATTTATCACTTAAGCTGGCTTAACAGGCTTATTTTGACGTGTTAGCAGCCCCTGATGAAAAGAAAAGTCATCAGTTAAATAAATCTATATCATCAGATTGAGCACGCAAATTTCAACATGGCATAATCAAATAGTTTCATTTATTTATGGACATCAGCTATGAAGTAGTTTACAATTCACTTCTGTTGTGAGTTCAGTGGTTTCACTGTTACTATTTATAAACATCAACCATTCTTAATGGTATCATTGTGTCTCAGATGGTCAGTAAGCAACTAGAATTAGAACTAGTCCCAGGTAGTTCTCTTTGCATAGTTTCCACCAGTGGACTTTGGGGGCTCAGATGCTTGCTAAAGGTTCTAAATAATGATAATCCTTAGAGGCAGATGAATAACCAAAAATGAAATTATATAATAATGGACTGTGAGAGCCAGAAGAGACTTCAGACATCCTCTACTTCAAAACCACCATTTATATGGAAAGAAAAATACAGATGTATGGGCTCAAGATAATATATTAATCGAGATAGTGGAAAAAGTGTTGGATTTAGGGTCAAAGGACTAGGGTTTACATGTGAGTTCTACTGCTTACTTGCTGCATGGCCTCAAGAAACTTGGACTGCACTATTCACCAAATACTCAACTTATGTGGGTAGGGATCATCTGTGTCACTTAGACCTCTATGACCCCTAGCAGTCACTTATATTGGCTCTTTAGTCCTCAGCTCCCATAATTCTAAAATGAAGGACTAGACTAGAAGACCTTAAGAATCTTTTAGGTTTAAATCTTTCATTATAGTCTCCTGACAATCCTAAAACCCTTTCCTCCCAACTGATTAGGCCAAGGAATAGTTAGATGAGAATAATAATAATAATAATAATAATAATAATAACAACAACAACAACAACAAACATGTATAATCGGTTAGATAAAAAGAAGAATATTCTGTTACCAAGGGCTTTTAGACACTGGGGTGGGGTCTCCCACTACAGAGAATGAAGAGCCTGCCAGCCTAATAATGATGGGCCATAGGATATGATATAGAATGATAGGATGATAAACTAGACCAAACTCATTAGGTTTGCTCCTATTCTAGTGCTTTCAAAACACAGCATAATGTTTTATAACCAGAAAAGATTTTAAAGATTATTTTGTCCAATTCCTTCATTTTACATAGCAGGAAACTGAAGCTAAGAATGGTATAATAAATTGTTCAAAGTCATGTGTTTAATAAACAACAGAGTCTAAGGCTGGTGCTGGCCTAAAACTCATAGCTCAGCACTATCAGGGCAACTAGGTTGCGCAGTGGTTAGAGCACCAGGCTTGGAGTCAGGAAGACCTAAGTTCCAATCTAGTCTCAGACACTTACTAGCTGTGAAACTCTGGACAAGTCGCTTAACCCTGTTTGCTTCAGTTTCCTCATCTGCAAAAGGAGCTGGAGAAGGAAATGGCAAACTAGTCCAGGATCTTTGCCATGAAAACGCCAAAGGGGGTCATGAAAAGGCAGACATGACTGAAACGACTCCACAACACACTATCAGTGTCTTGATGTGCTTCTATCAAGGCTTCTCTCTGTGTTCACTTAAAAGACCTCTTCTTTTACACACATGTGTGTCAAGCTGTCTTTAAGAACTCTGACAGGACTATGTTTGTTTATCAAAGTACGGACATGTAGCACTAAGGACCATGTGCCAGTTTGTCAACTGGCAAACCTGATTAGATGTACAAGGAAAACATGTCCATTTGGAACCTCAGCGAGAAAGGGCAAGCTCCCATAATTCTGAGAATGGCTCTTCAAGCAAAGACAATCCAATCAACTTCCTTGATTGTACAATTTTAGATTCTTTAGCCATATATAACAAGTCACTTTTAAACTACAGCAGACTGACCAACTACATTTAATAGAGAATTTACTTCCTGTTTGTTGATAATATGGATCCCAATCTTCTCCATGAAAAGATGACCTCCATACTCAGCATAATTTGAGAAGAACAACTTGACAGCACAGATAAGTCCAAGGTGAAGTATTTGATCTGAAGGAGCAATGCATCTATCATGAAACCCATATGGTGCCTCATTGAGATTGTAATGTCCTCGCTAAGTGATGAGAGGTTAACAGCCTAAGGCACATCAACCTTTTCCTTGAGAAGAGTAAGGAACCAACTTAAATTGCTTTGCAGCACTATTTCTAAGCAGTCTCTTTCCTCAGGATGACCTATTTTTAATGCAATTTCATTCATTCAAAATAGATGCATTAAGGGCCAGCTGTGTTGAGAGTGCTGAGTACACAAAGGTCCACAGACTCTGCCGTCAAGAAGCATATGCTATAATAGAAGGAAGATGTGCACAGACAGCAACGATATGAGGAAGACTGGGGCGATAGGCCTCTGTGTACCTGGCTTGGCTGGTCTACCTCTAGAACTAAACAGCCTTTCCAGTTCGGAAGGGGGTGCCTGCTAGCGACTGCTGAGGCTGGGCACTCGGATGAGCCACAGGGATTCTGGCCACACCCTGTGGGAAACCTAAGCTATCCTTACACTACACTCCGTCCTAGCATTCTCCAGCCAGAGCAGCACAGACCTTGTGCAAGCTGTAGTGGGGTACTTGGGAGACAGAGGAAACTGTCATAGGCTAGAGTTTTCCTATTCTATCTTCCTTCCTATTCTATCTAGTTACAGTGCATGTCACTGGCTACTACGCCACAGGGAGACCAGTGTGACATGGTTATAGTTCCCTGGGAGTCTTGGGAGGTCCACAGTCAGGACACAGAGCATGGCTAAGGCAGGATATGGGCAGTGATAAAGCATCCTGAAGACCTGGCCGCAGAGCTGCATTATCTGACCCTTTGTGGCCAATCCCTCATCAACAGGGAAGACTTCCCAGGGGCGGTATCTTTGTGATAGAGGATACCTGCCAGAGCTTATGCTCCACTGGGATAACCTTTGAGACCCCTGTGTCACCTTGACTCCATGAAGCACAGGAGGAGGACTTTTATAGAGCCCCCCCCAATACACATTTTACAGAAAGCTGGACACCACTGTCTGATTCAGACCATCTATTTGTTGTATTTCTAGAGCATCTTTCCTTTGGTATTATGGGAAAGCACAGGACTAAGTATACTAATCCTTCAAATACCAGTCAGCTCCTGTTATATGCCATTTGGAGATTTTATTATAGCTGTTTACATTTCTAATACGCTTCACAAAGCATTTTACTTTGGCCTCTGGAAACCCCTAGAGTAAAATCCAGCCATTTTCCCGCGTCCCTGGATAATTCTTCAAGGTGTTCATTTGAGCCCAGAAAGCCTTAAAGGCAGCATGGGATTTTCACCATTTGCCACAGAGTCATAAAGCGGATCCAATTTGCTGTGGGAAAACCTATGGGAATTCTTCCAAGTTCTTAAACTCATAGGCGAGTCTGTTGCCCCTTTCATAGTAGACCAGATAAACCATAGCCTCATGCATCACCTATCATACCAAACGCCCAACATAAATAATGGAAGGTACAGAAGAGTACACTTTAATAGATATGGGAATTCATTTTAATTAATTTCAAGACGTTTTTATCAGATGCCTATTATGCCAAGGTATTGTGCTGCATTCTAGCAATACAAAGACAAAAATAACACTGTTCTTAGGATGAGGTGTGGGGGACAAAACATCTACCAAGGTAAGTAAATAGAGAGTACGTACAAAGTTAATACAAAATCATTTCAAAAGAAGGACGGTATTCACGCACAATTGGCATCTGCTCTGGCTGTTGAAGGGATCTAGGGATTCTAAAAGGTGATGGTGAGGAAGGGATCCATTTTAGGCCTGTGCCAGGGTACACAAGCAGGAGATCTAGTGCTGTTATGTATGAAGGACATCACGGAGGGCATTTTACAAATGAGGCAGCTAGGCCCGCAGTAAATGGCCCAACTGGGACTCAAGCTTCTATCTGTAAGTCTATTGTGCTTTTCACTCCATAACAGACTACCCAAATTGTCTACAGAAAATCTTTTTAAATCTCAAGGAGGTAAATGTCTGAGGTGGGCTTTGAACTTAGGTCTTCCTAATTCCGGTCCAGTGGTCTATCCACTGTGCCACCTAGTCACTTCTAGTTATAGCTGGCCTGTTCTTTCTTGAAAGGTCTCCTACAGCAGGGTGGCGGTTTTATGTAATGCTCACTATATCGTTGATAGCAATCTGTGGTCCCCTGTATCATTAAGGTATGTTATAGAGTACATCTGTGTTCATTTCTAGAGTGGTTATAAGGGATGAAATTGGTATAGTAGAAAGACCACTAGATAAGGAATCAGAAGGCCTGACTGTCACTGCAATCATGCTGATAATAACTTGCATTCTTTAAAGCAGTTATAGCAATAGTACCTACCTCACAGGGCTGTTGTAAGGATCAAATGAGATAAATGCACAGCAATAAACAAATACTAGCTGTTATTATGACAATGCTGATGCCAAATAGATAAGCTCACGTGTTCGGCCAAAGGCAATAGGGAGCCACTAAAGATTCTTGAACAAGAGAGTGACATTGTCATAACCTATTCTTTAGGAAGATTATTTCCTGGATTGTAATCATCATCATTATTATTAGAGTAAGCATACCATAAAGTGAGCTGTATCACCAATCCTATGGCTAATGGGTCAATCATAAAATGAGAATCGAACATTTTTGCTTACCTTTTGAAATTTAAAAAGGTATTCCGCAGATGAGATGGACAGCAGCCTATTGTGGAATACAAAGCTCACTGGATTTATAGATAGAAGCCTGAGTTTGAATACTAGACAGTATACTTGCTATGGGCCTGGCTTCCACATTTGTTAAATGGATGTGATAATACCCAAAATAGCCACCTCAAAAAGATGGCTGTAGTGATCAAATGTCATAGTGCATATAACCATTTTATAAATGTGTTATCATTATGTATCCTTGTACTTATGACACAGAAGGTATCCTCAGGGTTAATATATTAAGACTTTATATAAGTAGAAATCATGAAATGGAAAACCTGTGACAATGAGAAGCCAATGACATCACACCCAACCTAGACTGACATCTGTCACCCATCCATGTCAGCAATGGGTGAGGGGGAAACAATAATTGAGGACTTTGTTCCATATTCAAAAGACTATATGTCAAAAAGAGTCATTGATGTGAACAAAAGCATAATAAATTAAAATTGTAAAATTATATACCAGGTAATATAAAGTTAGGATTCCAAACACCTTTAGAGGTCTCCTAGTACCACCTAAAATTTCACAAATAGGAAACCCTATCTTACAGGGTTGTTGCAAGGAAAAGAGATTCTGTAAACTATAAAATATTATACAAATGACATTAACAATCATAGCTGACATTAACACAGCATTTTAAGGTTTGCTAAATGTTCTCCATACATGCATTATCTCATGTGATTCTCAGAACAAACCTTCCAAGGAGGGACTGTAGATAATCTTATCCCCTTTGGTAATTAAGGAAACTGAGGAAACTAAGACATTAAGTGACTGGCCCATGGTCACGTGGATAGTCCAGGCAGAAAACAAATCTAAGTCTCCTTGACTACAAGTCCAAATGAGAATTGTTCTTACTATCATGGAGATATTCTTATTGCAGTTACCAGTGGGGGGGGGACTCCAAGAAGCCAGAGAGGACTTAGGAACAAAGCCAATTGTAAGCGTCAGGCACACGGGGATGAAGGGACTTTTCAGGGTGATACAGCTAGTAAGCATCTGGGCCAGGATTTGAATGCAGGTTATAACCATCAGTATGACTGCAGTGACAGAGCCAGGCCTTCTGACTCCTCACCTATTGTCCTTTCCACCATACTAATTTCTGCCCTTATGAAAATTCTAGAAGGGAACATAGATGTGTTCTATACCTTAATGATACAGGGGACCACAAGTCACTATAGCTTATACAGTGAGCACATAAAAACACTCTCCTGCTGCTTCATAATTCAAAAAAGAGCAGCTGGCTGGCTTTAATTAGAGGTGACCAGGTGGTACAGTGAAATAGAACACTGGACTTGGAGTAAAGAAGACCTGAGTTCAAAACCTATCTCAGATACTTACACACTGTGTTACCCTGGGTTAATCACTTAAACTCTCTTAGCCTCAGTTTCCTAATATGTAAAATGAAGATAATAACAGCACTACCCATCAAAGTTGTTTTTAGGATCAAATGAGATAATATATTAAGCATTTTATATGCCTTAAAGCTAGTTATTATTATTAACTATTACAATACACGGCAATTAAGTATTTAGTTAACGAGGAATTTACTTTCTTCAAATGTGGAAGATGACTTGGATAGCTCAGAGCACTTAAAAAAGCTAGATAAATTTTTCTGTAGTAAGCATACTGGTTGCTCTTGGCCACAAATTACCAGAGCAAATTCTTTTGGTGGCAAAAGTCCTGAATTTTGGAGATGGGAACCCAGGTTATTCTCAGTCTAGATCTGCTCCTTACAAAGCTGTCTGACTTTGGCCAAGACACTAAATAATAGAAATGCTGTGATTATGATTATGACACACATTTATATAATATTTATAAGTTTACAAAGCATTATCCTACAACAAGTCTATGAAATAGGTAATGCCAGTATGATTCCCATTTTATAGATGAGGAAACTGAAGCTCACAGAGATTGGTTTGTCATTATTTAGGAGGGGAAGCCGTGATCACAAAGCACTGGCATTGCTTCACCAACTCCAGGTTATACAAGATAGGCCTTCTTTCTTTTTTTATGGGGTTGCTAGACTAGTAAATCAAAGGGATGTTCTAGATATGTTGTTGTTGAGTCATTTCCGACTTGTCCAGCTCTTCATGACTGCCTGGCAAAGATACTGGAGTGGTTTGCCATTTCCTTCTCCAGCTCATTTTACAGATGAGGAAACTGAGGTAACCAGGAATAAGTGACTTGCCCATGGCCATACAACTAGTATGTGTCTGAGGACAGATTTGAACTCAGGTCTTCCTGACTCCAGGCCCAATGCTCTATCCTCTGCACCCCCTTGCTGCCCCCTTGCTCCACATACAACATACTTTATATTCATTGTGCTACCTAACTTCCTCTACAGGATGGTCTGTAAATGCTGAAGTCCCATTATTCTTTCTCCCCAGTGCCTCTGATTGTGCTTCAGCTGATGTCCTCAGAACCCCTGAGCCCTGTGGAGAAGGGAACCCGGATGGAACAGATCACCTTCTTTTTCATCCACAACTGCTCTGCCATCTAGTGAAGTATTGATTTCTTAGAAGAGCACACCAGGGAGAAAATCAATATTCCATTAGACATAGTTGAGGAGTAGCCCTGGTAATGCATCAGCAGCCTGTCCACTGTCCTAATGTTAGGTCAGCCTCCAGAAATTGAGTTAGATTGAAGAGTTCAAGGATATTTGGGAGTAATTACATTATCTGTACAACCATGTGTCTGGAAAGCAACTGATGAAAAAAAAAATCAAGCTGTGAATCCCTTCCATTGAATTAAATCATAATAATTTACACTTATATGAAAGGAGTTCCAGAGCCCACAAAACATATTCCTCCCAACAGCCTCTGTGTGGTTGGCAGTAACATAAATAACATTATCATCTTACAGGTATGGAAACGGATGCTCAGAGAGGTGAACAAATGAAAAATATGCCCACAGCAGCACAACTGAAAAAGAGAACTATGTCCTGATTAGTGCAAATAATGAATCCTATAAAGCGGATGCATCATTTGAATTTATACTACATATTTCCATGGGACTGGAACCAATTATCATAATTTGCATATAATTATATATAATTTTATATATAACTTCAAGTAGTGCAAAATTCAAATAACCAGACAAATTTACAGGATTCCTTGTCCACACTGACTGGGACCTAGCTGAGCCAGGATTCCAGTGGGATTTTAGGACTCCAAGTCTATACATCCTGTAACAAAGCAGGACCACACAATAAAAATGAATTTGGATGTCAAAGCATTCTCAAAGGAAAGACATATCAGTTGGAGACTTTTGACAACTCCTTGCAACACTGAGCTGCTTTAGAAGCAACATACTTTAGTGAAGGAAGAAACTCTGGACCTGGAGCCAGGAAACCAGCTTCTTTGCTATATGTTACCTCCGTAGGGTGGGACAAATTACTTCATCACCTCTCTGTGCCTCGGTGTCCTTGTTCCTAAAATGGGGATAGTAAACTTTACTTATAATAGGTATGAGGAAAACACTTTGTGACCTTCTAGGGCTGTACCATACAAATAGAAACAATGATTGCCATTATTACATTCTGAATCCAAATCCAATCATCTTTCCACAATTCTACTGTGCCACTCATATTGAGAATCTTTCTGTAATATAGAGGAAGCAACCTCTAAACAGAAAAGAAAAAGTCACAAAAAGACAGAGGTAGGTCTACCATGTGTGACTGAGGCATGTATGATCCCATTACATTCCCAATGACTCCTCTCCCCTCCCTCTGTCACACCCATTTTTAATCTCTCCCTCCACATGTAGGTTCCTTCCCAGCTCCCTACAAACATATTTAGGTTCACAGAATCTTGAAAGAAAAATAAAAAACTTTCCCTTGACCCTCACACCCCCTTACACTACCATCTTATATATCTCAACCTCTTAAGGGCTAAATTCCTAAGAGCGTTATCTTTTGTGTTTCCTATATGTGCTCACCACTTAGTCCTCTGTGCCTTGCAATCTTGCTTCTGATCCACCACTCTATTGAAATTCCTTTCTCAAAGGTTACCTTTAAATAACTAAATCCAATGGTCTACTCTGAAATCCAAAAGCATTTAATTATGTTCCTACTGTGTGCCAGGCATTATGCTAAGCACTAAGGATACAAATAAAGGCAAAAAACAGTCCCTACCTTCAAGGAGAGTACAGTCTAATAGGAGAGACAACATGCAAACAACTAAACACATAAAAATATGTACAGGAGGAGGCCTGTGGAAAATGTGGTTGGGGATGTTGCTTCTGCACTCAGAGGTTGGATAACTGAGTGACAGCATTGGAGTCAGTTTAAACTGGGAGGGAATGCAAAAATGCAATCTGAGGGCTGGGTGAAAGTTGAACAAAGGGAGCTTAAAGCGGAATTGGTGGTGAATAGACCAACCAGTGGAAAACCAAGGGCGTTCCCAAATAGGAGCCAGGGTCACTGAATTGTGGGCAGTGGGAGATGTAATTAGGGGCGGAGACTCACGTGGGGAAATGAGGTGCTTCAGAGAAGCTGTACCTTTATAGCACCCAGCCAATGGGGAAACAGGGGAAGGAAATTCGAATGGGGAGTAGGGAAGAAAAAGGTGTGCATCGGTTGTCACATGTGCTCTCCCATGAGTGCGCTCACACACGTGGGACACCCGGCCTTCCCAGGTCGTTCATAAAGCTCCTTCCTGATTCAACAACAGCTTCATGGAATTCGTGATAGAGACAACAGGCGGCGTCACCGGATGACCGAGCACGTTGCAAGGAGTAAGGTGTAACAAGGCCGGAAAGGCAGAAAGGGTCTGGGTAGGAAGGACGAGGAGGGCCCGGCTTTAGTCTTCTCAGTGCCCTCTCTGCAGCCCTTGATTCTGCTGGCACCCTCTTCTGCATACCCTCCCTTCCCCTGGATTTCTTGATGTTGTTCCCGCTTGGTTCTACTCCTAGCTACACTAACCTTCCTTCTCTTTTGCTGGCTCATCCTCTCCTTGCCGGGGGCTCGGTTTCCTTATATGAAAGATAAAGAAGTCCGCTTTCCAAGCCTAAATCTATTATCCCAATACCTCTCTGGGTAAAAGCGGCCCTGCTTCCCTCAAGTTTCCCTAGAGCACTTGGCCTTTTTACATTTTGTATTGTATAATATTTATCTCCTTGTTTCTGAGCACAGGGACGATACAGTTCTTACTGTCGCCCAAAAACCTTGCATAGAAAATAAATGTTTGTTGAATTGGATATAATTATTTTAAGTTTGCTTCCTTTTTATTACGGCCCAACCATATTACTTCCCTACTCAATAAACTTCAGTGGCTCCCTGTTACCTCTAAAGGGCCAAAGTTCTTTTATAAGCCTCAGTGAAAGGAAGAAAAGGGAGCCTCATGCAAGCACAGTAAACTATGACCGTAGAACCCAAGTGCTCATGATAGACTATGGAAGGACAACAATTACATGCCAATTATCACTACTGCCAGTAATTAGGCTGACCTCCTAAGACCGGTGAGGACAAAATATGGATCATGATAACTGGAGGCAAATAAGTATTAGAAGCCGTCCTTCTCTCAACTTAGCCATAAAAATCAGTCATACTAGGGGTCTCTGAAAACTTATTCTGTTGTGAGACTTACCATGGCTCCCTTGGTGGTAAGGCAGTTCAGGGTGCCAAACAAGGCATGAACACCCAGCTTTGTATTTCTGAGACAGCTGGGTCTATAGCACAAACTCATGTTCATCTTGGCCTTGTTGGCACAGCTTAGCTGTCAAGTCAGCAAGCGTACATTAATAATAACATCAATAATTAATATATAATATGTTTATGATATAAATATAGCATAAATAATATATGATACAGATATATAAATATAATGATCTATTTATGACATAAGTATATAATATAAATATAATAATATATTAATAAAATTATGTGCCATAATAAAATATAGAACATTTATAAATATGTATAATAATAATTAATTAATAATAAGACCAAAACAGCCCCTGCCCTTGAGAAGCTTACAATCCGAGGACATGACAGGTAAACAAAAGGGTAGAAACCACATATATACAGTAAAAATTAGTGATAATCTCAGAGAGAAGGTAGTAGTGTTAAGGGGGCCTGGGAAAGACTTCCTTCAGAAGGTTGATTTTAGTTGAGACTTGAAGGAAACCATCGAAGACTGAGGTAAAGATTATACACTCAGAAAAAGCCAGGAAGAGAAGAGTGGCCACTCTGACTTGGCTAAGCTACTTACCTTAACAAACCTTGCTGAACAGCATACCCTCCCCCAAAACAGAGAAGACCAGTATCCAAATAAATCTGAAACCAAGGTCTAGAATGATCTCTTTGTAATACTTCAGAAACTGAAGAAAATTTGGAAAGGTCCCTTTCTAGAATGGAAGTGCTATACGTGATTCAGCAGCCTTAACTCCTGTTGTTTTTTTTCTTCTAACTTTTTTTTACAGTGAGCCATTTCGAGTAGGGGAATGTCAACCCAACCGATACTTGGAAAAGACCCATTTGTAATTTCTCCATAAGTTGAAATGGAGGAAAGAGAGCCTGGAAGCACACCAATGAGTCAGGAGGCTACTATGATAATTGCTTAACACGTATATTGCACTTGAAGGTTTGAGTCTAACCTCTGAACCAAGTGAGAAGAAAGATCGGTAGATCAATGGAGTGTTCAGTTCAAGCTGTGACTGAATCCTATAAAGGTCCATCTTTATTTTACTAAAATGTATAAGTCACAGTCAAAGGATTATAGGCTCGTAGATCTAGAGCTGAAAGAGACCTTAGAAGTTTTGGAGACTGAGTGTAATGCCCCTCCCCCCCACCCCTGCCACCTCCACCATTTTACAGATGAGGAAATTGAGAAATTAAGCAATTTGCCCAAGTTCATACAACCTGTAAGTGACAATGCCTGGATTCAAACCAAGATCTTCTGACTCCAAAATACAATATACTTTCCACTATATCATGCTTCCTTTAAAATGGTTTTCAAATTAAATAACATTCTGAAAGCACACCTCCAAAACCTTTGGACACTGATTAGCTAAAGATGTGAAAAATAAAAGGCTATTAATGGTTTGAACTGCTCAAAGTGGGCAAGTGGGCAAGATTTCCTGGAAGACTTTCAGAAAACTATTCCCATTCTCAATATAAAGCCAAAAGGGCTGAATCTCTTGTCTGATCTAATGACTGAAAGAACCATGCTCCACAAATCAGCCTCTGTCATGTGGAATCAGCTTGAATTTTAAGTACAATAAACATCTCTGAAAAAAATATCTGCTGTGCCAGTTTCCACCTTAGGTCTGGACCTTCTTCTCCAATTTGGTAGCCACAACTGGATCCAGGCCATGATCAACTTAATCAAAAATATGAGGTGAATTCTGCCACATGAACCTTCAACTCAATGAAAGCATCAGCTTCCCAGAGTGAATGCCAACATAGGAAGGAAGGAAGGAAGGAAGGAAGGAAGGAAGGAAGGAAGGAAGGAAGGAAGGAAGGAAGGAAGGAAGGAAGGAAGGAAGGAAGGAAGGAAGGAAGGAAGGAAAGCATCTGATTAGGGTAGAGCACATTTGTGCTGCAGTATTCTAGGAATGAAGTCAAGGAGGTTCTATCTTCTCTCTCAAATGGACTGAAAGGCACAAAAGCATTGGGGGATGCAGGAAGCAAGGTGATCAGCTTTTCTTGCGATAATGCTCATTATGCATTTTCTGCTACTGGGCAACTTCAGACTGCTCCATTTCCCTTCTTCCTTGGCTCATATGGCTGAGAGAGTAGATGAATAGCAAACAGGTAAGGACAGGGAAAGAAACACATTAAGAGTTGGAGAAATCAGTGGCAACCATTCCATTTTCTACAGAACTTCAACTCTGAATCAAGGAAGGATTATTCTATTGGATTCATGAGATCCTTATAACAGTCCTAGCAGGGGATCTGGGCATAAAGCCTCACAAGCTAGTTCACACCCAACAAAAGTGGAGCAAGGCAAACTTCTCTTTTCCATAAAGTTAATATTACAAGAGAACCCCTGCTCTACTACTGACCCCTAATACTCTCCACCCCACTCTACTCTCCAGAAGAGCTGCAACTCTGTGGATAACCAAAGTGCCAGGGTGGTGCTAACTAGGATTTCTGCTACTGGAGGTACCCAGGGCTCTGTGCTTTAGATGGGCAGGCTGGGCCCTGTAGTGGTGTTTATGTCATCAGAAGCTATGAAGACTTTAAAATTTTAAATCAGAATTTAGTCATCTCACCTCACTGACAATGCCCAGGAGGAAATGAAACATTATTAAATTTTAAAAAATGGTCTATAACTTTAAAGTAATTCAAAGATTTAATCAAACTTTGGCTACTGATGCCTGGTCCCTTGACTTTTAAAGTTCTCCTCATAGTAATTTCATCACTTTTTGTTGTTCTAGTAAATACCGTGCTCACCAAAAATCTATACAACCTCAGAATTATTTCTGATTATTTCTAGTTTAGCAATCTGTGAGGGATGACAGGCAGACCCTATCAAAAGCTTTTAGAGACTTTCAGTTCTTATACTTAGTACTAGTTGCCTGAATATGGCACTTACCCTCTATGTGCTCTAGGCAATGCTCTAAGACTATAAATTACAAAGAAGTGCTAATTTATGTCAGTTGTTGTTGTTTGTTCTTGTTGTGGAAGAGGACCGTGACATCAGGGAGGTGATGCCATGACATGCGAGTGAATTGGATTTAAGTGAGTGAGGACTGTGCAAAGTCACCAGCTTTACAATCTATGTTAGCAGAGGAGACTTCTTCACTTGGGAGTTCCCTAATACTAAACTGAGTTACAATACAGAGGCCAGTCCAAAGAATTTTAAAAAGGAGGGTCCAAAACTGAATACAAAACACCCTAAGTAGTCTAACTGTGACGTCTCCAAATTTAATTCTGGAGCATTCTAAAGATAACCCATGTAAAATAAGCTCCATTAAATACAACTAGCCTATGTTTAACAGGCCTCCTCACAAAATGTTAGAAATTACAGAACTTCAATGTAGTTCATCTTTCCCTTACATTTTTATCCTTGGAGCATATTTACAATTAATCAGAGTGACGTGGAAGTCTGGTGACATACAGACAAATCTTTATGTAACACCCAAGTCTTTCAATCTAGGCTATTAAAGAACATACCCCATCCTCATTCCCACCCCTACAATACCAGCAGCATTTTGTTTCAGCCCTGTGATATCTGTCAGGGCAATGTTAAAAACACCAGTGGACAAGGAGGGGCAGAGTCGTCCAAATATTCATGGAAGTTCTGGGAAAAACAACTCTGAATTATAGCATCCGAAGGACATTCCCAATATAGCACATCATTGCCTGGGACACTCGAAAGCGTAAGTTGCATCTGCTCGTTCGTTATTTGCTAGCTACCTCTCATGTCCCGGGTCACATCCCACCTCTAGTTTCCATGACCACTGCAGTGGCTGAAGTCATACCTCTCTGCCCAGACCACTTATTGGTAGTTCACTATGTGCTACATTGCAATGGTGCCTGTTGTCTTCAATGGCCCCTTAAATTTCACAGAGTTCTTAAGCTATCACAAGTTTAATTTTGTTCAAAGTAGGCTATACGCTCCACGAGGACAGACTCTGCCTCATTATTCTCTGGATCCTTCCTCATGCCTCAGCACTCAGTTCAAGAGTTATATAAAATTGACAGTCAACACCAGAGCACATACCATTGCAGACAGTGAGCTATCCAAAACCCAAAAGGATCACAAAGCAAATTATGGACATCTATTATTATTAAACTAATATGAGTATCTGGCCTTGAACAAGACACTGCATCTTCTGCCTCTGGATATTTTCACTGGCTGGCTCTCCCCTAGGCCTGGAATTTTCTCCCCCTTCATCTCTGCCTCCTGATTTCCTTCAAGTCCCAGGTAACATACCACCTTCTATGGGAAGCCTTTCCCAATCTCCCTGTCTTTCCCCTGATGATTATTTCCAACCTATCTTGTGTAACTCTTGTTTGTACATAACAATTTGCATGTTATCTTCCCCCACCAGACTGAGTTCTTGAAAGCAGAGACTTTTACCTTTCTTTGTATCCCTACTAGTTAGCATGGTGCCTGGCAGAATGAAACACTTAATCAATGTTTACTGACTGCTGACTGACTGAATTTCAGGTAGGAAGAGACCTCAGTGGCCAGCGACTCCAATGCCCACCTGACCAACAACTTTCACTACCACATACTCAAAGAGTGATCATTGACTACACGCCAGACCACCTCCAATGAGGGGGAACACAATGGCCTCCCGGGCTGTCCACCTACTTATTTAGAAACTTCTCCTTATATCAAACCTAAATGTTCTTCCCTGAAATTTCTACCTATTGTTTCAAGTTCTCCCCTCTGGGACCAAGCACTTCTAATCCCTTTACAACCCTCAAAGACATCTGCCTATTCTCCCTGAATATTTCCTTCCTTATGTTAAAAATCCCCAGTTTCTTCAACCAATCCTCACATGGCCTTTCACTATACTGGTGGTCTAGTCTACCAATATTTTTCTTAAAATTTAGTGCCCAGAATTGAACGCAAAACTCCTCATGTAGTCTAACCATGGCAGAATTTAACAATATTATTAACATTTCTTTACTTTCCAAAGCAGAACCTCTCTTAATGTAGCCCAAGGCTGCACTAGTTTTTCATTTTTTAAAATAACATAATAGTATATTTGTTGACTTATAGTCACCTACAGCACACTAAATTTTCAAATATTTTTCTAGACAAACCTCAATCTAATCTTTCCTCTCATCTGTGTACTTGTGATGTTGATTTTTGGAAGCCAATATTAATATTTTACATCAGTCTCTATTAAATTGCATCTTATTTAATTTGGCCCAGCATTCTAGTTGACAAAATCCTGACCTTGTCTCCCAGTCGATTAACCATGTCTCCCATTATATGTGCCCCTTTTCTGCATTCATTCAAGTCAAAGATAAAAAAAAAAAAAGTTAAAGCAGAAAGGGCCATTTGGACCATTCCACTGCAGACCTCCTTCTAACTTGACATAAAAG
This sequence comes from Phascolarctos cinereus, assembly GCF_003287225.1. Classification (NCBI taxonomy): domain Eukaryota; kingdom Metazoa; phylum Chordata; class Mammalia; order Diprotodontia; family Phascolarctidae; genus Phascolarctos; species Phascolarctos cinereus. The sequence continues at coordinate 332,599,860 of NW_027556098.1, forward strand.
CATTAATGACTATTCTTTAATTCTGGAAATCCAACCAGTTCTGAATACACTTGGTTGTGGGATCATCTAGCCCAGGTGGGTAAGGAACCTGTGGCAGGTCCTCAAGTGCAGCCCTTTGACAGAATCCAAATTTCACAGGACAAAACCCCTTAATAAAAGGATCTGTAAAACTTGGACAAAAGGCTGCACCCAAGGACCTAGAAGGCCACGTGTGGCCTCAAGACCACAGGTTCCCCATCCTGATCTAGCCTACAATACTCCATCTTTTCTAAAGGAATAGTAAAAGAAACTTTACCAAGTGCTTACTAAAACCTAGGCAAACTATATCTACACCAATGCTTTAGCCTACCAGTTTAATAATCCTCTCAAAAAAAAAAAGGAACTTGAGTTAGCTTTGGCAGGCCTTCTTCTTGATGAGGCCATGATGGCTCTTTGTGATCACTGCTTTCTTTTCTATAGGTTTACTAACCATCCCTTTAATAACGAGATGGTGAATTTTGCTAGAAATAAAAGTAAAGCTCACTGGCCTATAGTCAACACATTTCATTTTCTTCCCTTATTTTGAAAATTGGGACATTTGCCCTTCTCTGGGCATAACACATAACAATTCTCTTATCCTCTATAATCTTTCAAATTTCATAAGACAAGTTCAGCAATAAAAAAATCAATTAATCAACAAGTATTTATTAAGAGTTTACAACATGCAATGCGCTGTGCTATATGCTCATGATACAGAGAAAAATGAAATGCTACTGCCCTCAAAAAAGAATCTACCATCAAATCTGCCAAGTCTTTCAGTACCTAAAAATGTAGTTCATCTGGCCAGGTGACTTAAATTCATCTAGGGTGTTGTAAGCTTTTTAGATTTGTAATGTGTGTCTATATGTATTACATATAAAGCAGTGGACAGAATGCTGGGCTTAAAGTCAGGAAGACTCATCTTCCTCAGTTCAAATCTGGCCTCAGACACTTACTAGTTGTGTGACCCTGGGCAAATCACTTAACCCTGTTTACCTCAGTTTCCTTATCTGTAAAATGAACTGGAGAAGGAAATAGCAACCACTCTAGTATCTTTGCCAAGAAAACCCCAAATGGGATTATGAAGTGTGGGACAAAACTGACGCTACTCAACAATGAATGAATGAATGAATGAATGAATAAATAAATATATATATATATATATATAATATATACACACATATATATACATATATTATACATGCACACACATATATATATGTATATATATATATATATATATATGTGTGTGTGTGTGTGTGTGTGTGTTTGTTTTACAAAGACCCCTAAAAATACCCCTTCCAAATTCAACAAATTCCTTCTGTGAAGTTTGGATTCAGTCAAAGGGCCACATTTGAGGACCCAGAGGGCCACATGTGGCCTCAAGGCTGCAGGTTCCCCACCCCTGGTCTAGGACATCTTCAAGACAGCTACTGCCTGAAAAGTCAACATCTCCTTGCGATTCTAATGGATTTCCTCTGTATTTTATTCTTATAAATACTATAGATGGTTTTCTAGGTGGACGATCACATTTCAAACCTCCACCTTAGAAACTGGGAAATGTGACTTTTCTGTATCTGATACTTAGCAAGGATTTAAGCTTATTTTTAATGATTTTTACCTTTGCTGAGGTTTCAAACCATCCCACAAAGCCGTTTTCCTTGCAGAACTGGTCCATCTTGAGCCCATTGTTGAGAAGCACGTCTTTTGACTGGTCACACTTGTTGGCTAACAGAACAGCTGACACTGGTTTGCCATTAGGGAGAGTTAATTTGGAGTCCAAGTCACTTTTCCACTTTGTCACTGCCTCGAAAGTGGCTGGCCTGGTGACATCGAAGACTATAAATGCTCCCACGGCTTCTCGGTAATAGACCCTTGTCATGTTTCCAAATCTTTCTTGGCCTGTCAAAAACAAAGAAGAGAACACAGATTTGTAATTTTATTAGAACTATAACTCTTAGGTTGGGCCTGTCTTTTGTAGACCAGCAAGTTTTCAAGAAGTGATCTATATATCAAACCTAGAAGTGAACTTTTAAAAATATGAGCTGGACATAAGACATCCAATTTATCTGTTAGTCAACATCATTAAGCATTTATTAAAGCACCAACTACGTGTCAGATGCTATACTAAGCACTGGGGATACAAAGACAGGCAAAAGGCAAGTCCTGTCCTCAAGGAGCACACAGTCTAATGTGTGCTTACAAACAAGATAGATACAGGGTGGAAGGAAGATAAGCTCAGAAAGAAGGCATTAGCAGTAAGGGGGACCTTCTTGAAGAAGGTGGGATTTTAGCTGAGATTTAAGGGAATGCCAGGGAAGCCAGTAGGTCAAGGTGAAAAGGAAGAGCATTCGAGGTATGGGGGACAGCCAGGGAAAATGTAGAGTCTGGTGATAACGACATAAGAGGAATGACAAAGAGGCCCGGGCCACTGGATCAGAGAGTATACATAAGGAGTAATGTGTGAGAATAGCAGAAAGGTAGGGAAAGAACTGGTTATAAAGGGCTTTAAAACTCTAATAGAAGATTCCATATTTGATCCTGAAGATAATAGGGAGCCAGTGGAATTTATTGACTTTGGTGAGGGTAGGGGAATGTGACATGGTCAAACCTGCACTTTGGGAAGAAGCATTTGACAGCTGAGTGGAGGAGATGGTCTGGAATGGGGAAAAGACCTGAGGAAGGGGGACTCGACCAGCAGGCTATTGTAATAATCCAGGTGTGAGGAGATGGGAACCTGCAGCAGGGTGGTAGCAGTGTCAGAGAAGAGGAGGGCGTATACAAGGGATGTTTGCAAAGGTAAGATGGACAGAACTGAGCAACAGATTAGACATGGGAGGTAAGAAGGAGGAGTAGAGGATGGCACCTAGCTTCAGGTTTGGGCAGTCAGCTTTATTCTCTTACCTTTGAGTGTGTGTGAATGTGTAGCTATCTCTTTTACATCTATCTCTATTATCTCTCTTATATCTATATATCTTTCTTAAATCTTTCTCTATTATCTACCATTGATCTCTCTTACATCTATCTCTATTATTTCATATCTATTTATTATATCTCATATCTTTATTATCTCTCCATCATTGATCTCTCATATCTATCTCTATTATCTTTTATCTATTATATCTCTTATCTCTATCCCTATTATCTCTCATATCTGTCTCTATTATCTCTTTCAAAGTTAACTATTCTATTATCTCTCATATCTATCTCTATTATCTCTCTCTTCTATCTATCCATCTCAAGGAAAGAACAATCTGTCCTGGAGAAGTGGGACAGGAAGAAGGACTTTCTATTAGCTTTTCCATCAGGCTTCTGTTCCAGTGTATCTTTGTGATTCAATCTGGACACAAGAAGAAGACTAGAATTCATTCATATGACCTATGTTTTAAACCAAAGTTCCTGAGTCAATTCACAAAATGTTAGTAAGTGCCTAGTATATTCAAGACACCATGGGCACAAATCATGAGATTTCAGAGAGAGAATGAGCATTGAAAAATTATCTGGCTCTGCCTCCTCAAGTTAAAGATGTTGAACTTGCTTGGCAATGACCCAGCCAAGGCCATCCGGGTAGCAATTAGCAGAACTAGGATTCTAAAACAGCTATCTGTTGCTCCAAATGCAGTGACCTTTCCATAACGCCACGCTCCTACCTCCTGGACTAAGTGTTAGATCTCCAGAGTCTGTGCCATAACCAAAGCAGAATGAAGAAGGTCTGCTAGTTATTTATTACCTGTGTACAATTCTATCTCCCACCTGCATGCCTTTGCATGGGGCTACCTCACTCCTGGAATTCACTCCCTCCACACCTCTGCCTCTCAGGATCCCTAGCCTCCTTTGAAGGATAGCACATGGGCCACCTACTGCACAAAGGTTCTTCCTGAAGATAACAGTCATTTTCTCTTAAACTCATTTTGTACTGTCTTTTTGTCTTAACTTATCTGTGTACCTGCTATCCCCCCCAGAAGAATCAATCAATTAGTAAACTTTTATTCTTTATCTTTTTTTTTTTTAGGCAATTGGGGTTAAATGACTTGCCCAGAGTCACACAACTAGTAAGTGTGAAGTGTTTGGTCTGAGTCCTCCTGACTTCAGGGCTGTTGCTCTATCCACTGCGCCATCTAGATGCCCATAAACTTTTATTAATCACCTATTATGTACCACACACTACAGGACTCCTTGAGTATAAAGACTACTTCATCATTTTATCTTTATATCCTCAGTTGTTTTCAGTCATATCTGACTCTTTGTGACCCCATTTGGGGATTTCTCAATGGAGATACTGGAGTGGTTTGCCATTTCCTTCTCCAGCTCATTTTACAGATGAGGAAATTGAGACAAACAGGGTTAAGTGACTTGCCCAAGGTCACACTGCTAGTGTGTGTTTGAAGCCAGATTTCAACTCAGGAAGATGAATCTTCCTGACTCCAGGCCCTGCACTCTATTCACTGCATCACCTAGCTGCCTCCTATATCCTGCACACAGGAAGCAAATAATAAATGTATAATAATAAATAAATGTATAATAATAAATGCACAATATCCTATGCACAGGAGGTGAATAATAAATGCATACTAAATATGATGAACTGAAGGATACGTAATGTACTGTTGTACATTAACAAGGCAGCATGCTTCAAAATGTCATATTCAAACAGAGAAGAGAACTGTGAGGCAGGCCCATGATAGTCCTGGCAATACTTATTGCAATGTCTATAACACAAAAGTAATATTTTTATTTCTGTATTTTTTTAGTGCAGTCAATCAACGCCATGAAGTGTGTAGGGGCAGGGGATGGGAGAGGAATTCATTCATATGACACTTAACCCCTCAAATGAACTTCTCCCTTTTCCAAATTAGGTTGTGGGTTGTGAGTGTGTGTGTGTGTATGTGTGTGTGTGTGTGTGTGTGTGTGTGTGTGTGTTGAAGTACATACTAATTTCCTTTGATAAAGTTCATCGTGGTTGTGACATTTCAGGAAAAAGTACGGTCATTCAGAACTCTGCTTGCTTCTGGGCTTTGTAACGGTCTTATGATCCATTTCCGTGAACTAATCAGATGAGGGGCTAAGTCATGTGTTATTCAATAGGCTCCTTGTGAGGAGGTCTTCCATTGTAGAGTAAGGTGGCCTTTGAGAAGAAAGATTGTGTTTCATAGCATAAGTTTTATAATTTTTTTTTCAGATTATAAGAATCAAATGGATATCTCTGTGTTTATACTCATGTACATGCAGGAGAAAAAAAAAGATGTGGGGGGAGAGGAAGTGTAGGAAGAAAGATAACTGGTTGTAGGAGAAAAAAACTTGACTGTTGTATATATATTGAGGTCACTGGGCTGTCTGACTCTGAGGTTTGCCTTTCAAGTTTTTCAGCAAAGAGATCACATTCACACTACAGACAGCATAGATTCTCAAATTTGGCATCACAAGGTTAGAACAAGAAAGGATCTCTGAGGTCATTTGACCCCTCCCCTGCATTTTACATTTGAGCAAGCTGAGGCTCAAGTGAAATGACTGGACCAAGGTCAAAGACCTAATAATAATAATAATAATAACAACAACAACAATAACAATAATAATAATCAGCAGTAGCAGCAGCAAAACCAAGGGCATTTAAACTCAGGTAAACAAAATATTTTATACTGCATCCCACTTTGTCCTCTCTTCCATCACTTCAATTCAACAAGTCAGTCAATAAATATTTATTAAGCACGTACTGTGTGCTAGCACCAATATGCGCAAGGTGTAATTTCAGGTTATGGTAGGAAAAAAAAATGAAAAAAATCACCATAGTCAAAGAGCTTATGTTAGGTTTTGTCTGAAAAATTAAGTTAATATTAAAAAAAAGACAATATGGCCCTTGTTTGTCATTCATTTTCTATGTGCTGGTAAAGATTTGAAACAAATTATGCTGATTATTTGGGGGAGGGGAACCCAACATAGAAAGGATAAAAAAAAACATGAAGGGAACTTTAGCATATACTGGGTATCTTTACTGATTAAATATCAAATCATTGCACAGTGGTTGATTTTCCACCCATGTAGACACAATCTATGTCACATGGGCCATGATAAATGACCAACCAGGGGTAAGGGACCTGGGGCCTCAAGGGCACATGTGGCTCTCTAGGTCCTCAAATGTGGCCCTTGTGAAGTTTGTGTTCAGTAAAAAGTGGCCTCAAAGCCACATATTCCCCACCCCTGGAACAATGAAAATATCACTGGCATCAGATTTTGTTCCATGAAGGTAAAGTGTTTAATCACAAAAATATACTTTAAAGAACACATGTTTTTTCTTTATTTAAATGATGGGTTTACTCTCATTTCTCTTCATTCTTTTTGGATCCAAAGTATATAAAGCAATCTACAGTGAGGACCAAAGTTAAAATCCTAATTCTTTCAAAAGAATTTAAATAAATTTGTAATTTTCAATTAGAGTAAGAAGTTAATTGTTTTGATGGTTTATAATTGTGTTTTAAAATGCTTTGCTATTTTTCACCTAAGTATCTCAAAGTACTTTAATAATTAGAATTCTGGATGCTAAATACCTATTCCTAGTTCAGATTTCTAAACCATTAAAATATTTAGAACTTTTACTAGATTTTCAGCTATAAAACACAATGATTTTAAGAGATTTACAGGGAATATAATGTCTGTAGTCTTACAATTATATTCTAATATTAGACAACATATTTTTTCTCTCTTAATATAATTAGGAAATGTCATTAACTGTGAACTTTACTGCTTTAGTGATGCCTAGCATATTTCTGAAAATGCTGAATGTTGAATAGTGAAACAGGAAGGGGTAGGAAAATCATGGGGAGGTAGGCAGCACAACCTGGTCATGATAGAATGAGCAGAGAACTAAGAGTTAGGGGTAATAGGGTCAAAGCCAGTGCCTGACCCTTCTTAGATGTGTGATCCTGGTGTGTCATGAAGAAGCATCTCGTAAACCATAAAGTGCCATAGAAATGTGAATTATTATTTCAGAGTGGGAATGGTATAAACAACATGGTATGGAGCGCTGGTCTTGAACTTAGGCCTGGGCAGAGGTGGGGAACCCACAGCCTCGAGGCCACATGTGGCCCTCTAGGTCCTTAAGTGTGGCTCTTTGACTGAATCCAAACTTATTTGAGGACCTAGAGGGCCACATGTGGGCTGTAGGTTTCCCACCCCTGGACTGGGTTCAAATTCTATCTTGGCTTACTTACTACTCGTTACCACAGATTTATCACTTAATCTCTGCCCTCAGCTTTCTCATCTACAAAATGGGGATAATAATATCTTTAATACCTACCCCATAAGGTTTTTTATGAGGCTCACATGAGATAATACACTTTCTAAACTATAAAGTGTTATATGAACATCAGTTACTATATTAAGGACTTGAGAGACAGCCTAGAATAATGGATAAAGGAAAGACCTGGGTTCAAATCTAGCTTCAGATACATATCAGCTATGTGACAGTAGGCTAGTCACTTACCTTGACCCTCAGACAACTCTCTGAGAGCTTAAGTAACCAGACAGTTACATGGCTATAGAAAGTGTTTCCTCAACTACACTGGTAAAATCACAGATACCAACCAAAAAATAATAGTATGAGACATAATCCAGTCCAATTGTGAGCTCCCTAAAGGCAGATATTGTCTTTTGCCTCTTTTATTTTTAAGTTTTAGTCTTTTAAGGTACTTTAATAATAAATGTAAAATAAATAAATTTAATAATACTTTTTAAAAATATTTTTAATCCCCAAGGCTTAGTACAGTGCCTGGCAAATAGTGGGCACTTAATAAATGTTTACTGACTGACCCTCCTCGTTTCATAAAAACTGAATCCCAGAAAAGTAAAACAATAAAAATAATAACAGAAGCTGACATTTCTGCATATCTTGGGGTTTGCAAAGCAGTTTCCAGTATCTCATCTCAGTGAGTGGTGGTCATACAGTTCGTTAATGGCTCAGCTAGGTTTGGAAGCCAAGAGTTCCAACCCCTTCGTGTTCTTTCCACTGTGTCACTTTGTGAAACTTTTTGTTGTGTGAAATTTGGGTTGGCTTAGCTATTAAGAATGCACAGCACGGGTTAATTATATAAGTAAGCTTAGGTGTATGTTAAAGGCAAAGCTGAGGAGTTGTCAACCATTAATAAAAAACAGACTTGTCCTGTGCATCAATAGTTTCACTCTGAAAGCAGCACAGTTGGACTTCATCACAGTAAAAGGGTGGACACCAGAACCAGGATACCAAGTTGGAAACCAACTTGGCTTTGGTATCACTGTAACTGGGTTCAACCTCTGCCTCCAATGCTTACTACCCGCGTAACCTTGGGGAAAAAAAAATCATTCAATCCCTCTTGGGCCACAGTTTCCTTGTCTGAAAAATGCGGTTAGACCGCATGGCCTCTCAAGTCCCTTCCAAAACCAGATCTGTGTTCCTATAACCTGATAATCTTGTAATAAAGAGAGGCAATGGGACAGATGGACTGGACTGGACTGGGAGGCATGAGGCCAGGCTGAGGTCCCTGTCTTAGCACTGCCTGGCTGTGGGCAAATCATTTCATCTCTCTGAGCCTTCATTCTTCATGTTGACTATAAAATGTGGGGTTGGGGTCCTTGAACTATGGAACAGAGTTATTATGAGGAAAACACTTTAGACAACACTTGATCATTGTGAGATATTTGGAACAAGATTCAAAATTGCATTAGAGGAGGGACATTGGTATCCCTCTATACCCCCAAATCATCAGAGGATCCTAGTTATCAATCGACAAGCATTTACAAAGTGCTTACTCTGTGCCAGGTACTGGGCTGAGCAGTGGGGATGCAAATAAAAGCAAAATTAAATCGTTTTTGAGGTGTAGTGAAAAGCTGAGGTGTCCACTAATGACAGTAGTTTTAAAAATATCCTGAATATGTATCAGAGATTTTAAAGTGAATTCTAACACAAAGCTCAGGTGATCATTAATAGTAATCTTAAAAATCTATTGAATATGTAGCACAGATTTCAAAATGAATTTTAAAAGATTTTACATAGATACAATATACCCTTTTGGCTTAAAAGAAGTAAGGGTGGCATAGCAGACAGAATGATGACTTTGGAGAAAGGGAGGCTTAGATTCACATCCTGCCTCTTACATTTCCTAGCTACCTGATCTTGGAAAGGTCACACGATTTCTCTGTGCCTTGAGAAACTCTCTATGATTCATCTATTAAGTCACAGATGCATAGCAATCTAGTTCTGAGTTGGCGTATAGCTGTAAAACATTTTATCATTGTGAATATTATTTTGGAACAAGATGCATTGAATTACAGAAGGGCCATTGGGATCCCTCTATCCCCTCCCCAAAATAATAAGGATTCTAGGTGTCAATAATCACCAAGCATTTATAAAGTGTTTACCATGTGCCAGGTATCATGCTGAGCAGTGGGGATGCAAAGACAAAGTTAAATGAATAGGTTTAGATGTGTACGGAGTTTCTGGAGTTTCCCCCAAACTAGCAAAATCATAGATCTTAGTATAATTTAAGATTATTTATTCAATAAGAATTTATTATATATCACATATGTACCAGCCACTGTGCTAAATATCAGAAGTATAACAGCAAAATACCAAATCATCCCTGACTTTGAGGAGCTTACAATCTCTTAAGAGAAAACAGTACATATTTAAAAAAAATTAAATACAAGACATAAAAAATGGAAAGCTCTTTAATAAAATTGGCCTTATTTTATTTGTTCTTACATACTGGAAGTAATGGAATTATAGACAGAAACTGACCTAGATTTCTCCAGTCTGATCTACTGTGTAGTGATTACTCTGTTCTTTGGGGAGTAGGAAGGAGGTGGTTTGGAGATTTGGATGAAAATCCAACAAAAGGAGACTGTTAAAGGCAGTCGGAGAGGAAGGAGGAAAAGCCAGGACAAAATAATGTCACACAATCCCAAGGAAGAGAGATTGTCTATGAGAAGGGCATGGGACAAGTCAAGAAGGATGAAGACTGAGAAAAGATGATCAGATTTGGCAATTAAAAGCTCCCTGGTAACCTTGGAAAGAGCAGTTTCTGTTGAATGATGAAGTTGGAAGCCAGAAAGCGAAGGTGTTGATAAGTGAGTGGGAGGTGAGAAAGTGAACACTGACTGTAGAAAGATTTTTCTAGGACTTGGGCTGCGAAGGAAAAGAGATGTAGACAGTCCTGAGTGAGAAATGGTAGGGTCCAGCGTAGATTTATTAAGGTTGTTTGTTAGCACTAGGAAGGAGCTAGGGGATAAGGAGAGATGGGAAATTAGAAGAGAAGCAAAAAATGAGGAGGCTAGTTCTCACAGGAAATAGTACGGGATGGGACCAGGGGCAGAAAGGTAGGATTTATAAGAAGAGACATTTCCTTCTTGGCAGATGACATAAGGTAATTTGAAATACAGCACTGAGGAGGTGAGGGTGCTCAATTTTTTCAGAAGTGAGGTGCTCTACTAAGAGGGAATGGGGAGGGTAGGTCTGCGTGACATGAGAGAAGGGAATGTTTGAGAAAGACCTGAGGGGGAATGGAAGAGAAAGTCAATCAATTAAGGAACAGTAAAAAGGATTGGCATAGAGCAGTGAGGGCTCAGCAGAGGTTACCTAAATTTGTCCTGGATCCAGTCAGTATAGTAATAATAACAATGATGGCAACAATAATAGTAATAATAATAACCACAATAACAATAAAAAGTTCACATTTATACAGCATTTTGAGGGGTTTTTTTTAAGGATCTAGGTCAAATGAGATAACATGTGAAGTGCTTTGAAAACTTTAAAATGCTAAAACAAAACAAAACTGGAGGGGGTGGCATCTAGGTGGTGCAGTAGATATAGCACCAGACCTGAAATCAGGAAGATCTGAGTTCAAATGTGACCTTAGACACTTGACACTTTCTAGCTGTATAATCCGAGGCAAGTCACTTAACCCTAATGCCTTGAAAAAACAAACAAACAAACAAAACCCACCAACTTTAAAATGCTATGTAAATATGAGTTCTTTATTATTATTTTAATTGTGGTTATTATTATTGTTGTTATTATTATTATTATTATTATTCTCCCCATTTTAAAGATGGGCCTGAGAAAGTTTAAGCAACTTGCCTAGGGTCACACAGGCAGTAAGTGTCCAAGGCAGGATTCAAATTCAGAGCTTTCTGATTTCAAGTCCATTCATTGCTTTCTCCACTGTACTACCTAAAAGATGTCTGTAACAATAATGTGTCTTTCTTCCATAGATGTTCAGTAACACATGTGTAGGGAGCAAAGTAGGTGAATGGCAGACGTAAACTCAAATTACAGTTTGGAAAAAAATAATTGGTAAGAAGACAGTATAAAGTTGAACCAGTTAACTCCAAAACAGAGACGCTGAAGGGAGAAAATTGAAACCAGGTGAGAGAGTGATGGCTTAGGAAAGCAGGGAGGATTGGGGTGACAAGCTCATGGAGAAGAGAGGATAGGTATAGGAGGCGTTAGGCACAGAAACAGATAGAAGGATGAGAGGTTATGATAAGATAGAAGAATTTCAAAGTTATGGATGGTGGATGTGGAACACTTGTGAGTAATAATGAGATTAAAGATCTGGTTTATGTATTCTATACATCATCTATATAACTATATGTACTTTGTACATAGCTGTACATATCTAACATCTTATTCATAGTTGTTCGAATGTCATCTCCCACATTCAACTGTGCTCCCTTTGAGGGAAAGGATCTTGTTTTTGCCTTTCTTTATATCCCTATGCTTAACACAGGGCCTGGCACACAGCAGTAGGCACTTGTGGTGGTGATGATGATGATGATGATGACGATGATGATGATGACCAACGTCCAGATGTTGCTCAGGTTAACTAAAATATGCTGACTATGGAAATTGTATAATAAAACTTGAAGATCTCACCACATGGGCATCATAATGTTTCATTACTTTTTTGAAGTAACAGGTCCTTGTGCCTTGTTTTTTTAAAAAGTTTTATAAATAATACTCAAGATGTTTATATTAGGAGCTTACTCTTATAGATGTGGCTTTTCAGGTATGATTTTGGTTTAGAGTTTTCTTGGATAGGACTGACTCGTGATTTCATTAATGGAGGAAATCCCTTCCTCTACAATATGGAATTTCATTTACCAGTGGAGAGGAAATGAGGTGTCTGAAACTTTGTCTCAGATTGCTGAATGGGGCACTTTGAAGTGGAGTGACGTCCAAGTTCACAAAACTAGTGGGTGCTTGCTCTTCCAAATCTGCCAGACTCCAAGGCCTGCTCTTTAGCCACTACAACAAGCTACCTTAAATAATTCTCTAGCCATTAGGAATTGGTAAACCATCAATCTAAAAATTCCCATTGAATTTCACAGATTTAAGATAAGTTAAAGATCATCTAGTCCAATCCCATCATTTTACAGATGAGGAAAATGAGGCCCAAAGGGGTCAAGTTATTTATTCAAGTTACAAAGTTAGTTAAGTGGCAAAGCCAGAATTCAAACCCTGGTCCTCTGACTCCAAAGCCATCATTCTTTCCACCATAACACACTGTTAATATTTGGTTTCAGCTCTCAAATTACAGATTTGTGTTTCATTGGAAATGATGTGTTTATTTAAAAAATAAAGTATAAAGATGAGCCCTAACAGACCTGGTCAAACCAACTGTGTCTAAATAATTATATACAGTTAGGTCCTTACTTCACTCTCAAAATGCCAACATATGAGGTAAAAAACTCACTACTTTAAAATACTGTGTATATACCTTCTAAGAACCAACCTTCCATCCCCTCCTGGGCTGTGAAAATGCATTTTTTTGTATTAGACTACAAGATGCATTAAGTTCATGGGAGACAATGAGAAAGTACTTCATGTAGCAAAAATACTGAACAGAGCCTTCCAGGGCTAGTGATTAAATCATTTCGATTCATGCTGAATTTCTTTTTAATTACTCAAACTCTCAAGTGTTTTCCTACAGCCTACACTCACCTGAGGAGGTTCATGGGGAAGTCAATCAACTTTTATCACTTTTTAGGAGAAGGGGGCATAAGGCAACGCCTACAAGATAATTAAATGGCAAACCCAAATGTGAACAAGGAAGAGAAAAGTAAATATTTGATTGGACAGATAAAGACTGCTGTTGTCATTACTGACATTTGATCATTCATTCATTCATTCCTTAAGATTTTTTTTCCTCCCTAATCACAGTATTTTCTTAGTTCTGTTTTTATATGTGATGGCTTCTATCAACCTCTTCTAAGTATGGTTATCCACCAAAGATTGGGGATTAGCCCTCTATTCTTTTTTCACCATATGAACTTTCTATCATGCCTTATCACCTTCATGATTCCTACTCTCAGGTCTATGAGTCCTAACCCTATACCTCTGCCCTGGTTCTCCTTAGACGTGGCTCTTTACTTCCAAATTCTACAAGACAGTTTTACTACAATGTCTGTATCATCATCATCCCCAACTCAACCTGTCCAACTGGTCTGCCTGAAGCCCTTCCTACTTCCTAATTATTGTCAATGGTATCACTCTTCTTTCACTGCCAAAGTGAGAAGCACTTCATCTCTCTCTCTCATCCAATGTTACAAAATCTTCATATTTCACAAGTAATGGAAGAAGGTCTCAAACCCAGGTTTTCTAATTCTAAGAAGCTCCCTCCCTCCACCACAAGCTTCTACTTCCTTCTGGCAGATCCTCATTACTTCTCATCAACAAACTTATTAAGTTCCTAAAATGTGCTGGGCACTTGCAATACAAAGACAAAAATGAGAATCCCTGACCTTGAGGAGCTTATAGACAAGGCAGAGAAGATGACATTTACATACAGGCTATGATTATTGCAGAGTCATTTCAGTCATGTCTGACTTTTCATGACTCCATTTGGGGTTTTCTTGGCAAAAATCCTGGAGCGGTTTGCTATTTCCTTCTCCAGTTCATTTTACAGATGAGGAAACTGAGGCAAACAGGGTTAAGTGACTTGCCCAAGGTCACACAGCAAGTCAGTATCTGAGGCCAGATTTGAACTCATGAGCATGAATCTTCCTGATTCCATGCCCGGTGCACCACCTAGTTCCCCACTTACATATAGATAGGTATCTACAGATATCAGGTGATTTTGAAGGTAAGACAGTAGTAGCTCTCCTGACCAGGACAGGCTTCATGTAGTGCTTTGAGCTAGCCTTGCAGAAACCTATGGATCCTGGAAGATGGAGGTAATGCATTCTAGGCATAGGAGGTCAGCAATGCATGAAAATCCAAGTATTATTTCTGAGGAACAGAACGAAGTCCGATTTGACTGGGCCACAGTGTACATAAAAGGGAGCAGATATGTAAGGAAACTGAGGAGGTAGGCCAGGTTGCAAAAGGCTATAAATGGCAAACAGGAGTTTACTGTTGACTCTAGAGGCAATAGGGTGGCCCTGTGTTTTATCGAATAAGGATCTGGCATATTTAGATTTGTAGTAGATGAAGGTGATGAGGGAGGGCCTGAACAAGGGCTTGGGTGGAAAGAAGGGAGCAGATGAAAAGAGATGTTGGGAAGAAAGACATGATAAGGCTTAGTAACCAGCTGGATTTGGCGGGGTGAGAGAGAGGGAGGAGTGGAGTATGAACCGAGACTGAAGCTAGGTGATGAGGAGGACGTTGGTGTCCTCACAGCAAACAGGGAGTGTTTGGAGACTGAAAATTTGTCCTGGATAAACAGCCTGAAATGTCCAGTAGGCCCTCAGTGAGAGAGATCTTGACTCAGCTCTGCTGGCCTTCCATACTCTGCTGAATCCCATATGCCACTACTGAAAGAAGCTCTTAGCATACATGAGTAAGAGTAATCTATTGATGCCCAGGAGCTGTGCCGACAAAGAAGCATTTCTCACCAATTGTGTGTTCCTAGCCCATGCATTTAGTATCTTAATCTGCTCTTTCACTGACTAACAAAAACAGAACAAAACAAAACCAATCTATCCCGAAAAAGTGTATGATTGTGTGGAATCTCTGTTCATCTGCTCCAATGAAAAAATCCTTGGAATGAGAGTCAGGAGACTTGGATTCTACTCCTGGCTCTGACCCCAACTCCCAGAGTGACCTTAAGCTAGTCACACCATAGCTCAGTTTCCTCATCTGGAAAATAATGAGGTAGAACCATATGGTGTCTCTCTAAGATGCCTTGCATGGCTCTAAGCCTAGGATGTTAGCCCCCTAGGGCTGCATTCCTGTCAGCCTCATTCTCTCAGGAATTTAACGAATTATCAAAAATAAGTAGACTTTCTAAAAAGATTTTTAAAAAATATTCACAAATAGAATACTTCATTTGTAGCCTTAAAAAGGAGTGAGGAAGGATATTAGAATCAGATAATTCTATTAGGTAATTAGAATTAGGCTATGATTTTAGGAAAGCAGTCCTTATAGATAACACACTAACTTTCCTGATGTTCCCATTTAGTCCAAAGAAGATGTAAGAAAATAATAATAATCACTCAAGTTTAATTGTAATGTTTTCAAAACACTTTTCTCACACATAGATAGTGCATGTATCATTACACCTATTATACAGATGAAAACACTGAGGCTCAGAGAAGTTAGGTAACTTGCCCGTGGATTACAGTTACCAAGACCTGAATGCTGGACTCCTGGATCCAGGTCCAGTCCTCTTTCTACTACATAACTTCTTCTCTATGGGGGATTAATTAGTTTCTGGCTGCAAAGCCCTTTTGATGATAATTGGATCTGAGTCAACTAGCATTTATTTATTACTGCACTGCACATCTTTGAGTCTTCTGGCTGGGCCTGATGCACGGCAGCTCTGGCTGAACAACTGGGCAGAATGGAATAGGATGAAATTTAGCAGGGATAAATATAATTAATGTTTCACATCTGGGTTAAAAAATCAAGTAACTAGGCAGACGTTTACATGTAAAATATCTTGCAGTCCTAGTGAACTTAAAGCTCAATATTCATCAAGAGTGTGATATGGCAGCCAGAAAAGCTAAAGAGATCTTGGGCTACATTAATAAAGGTATTTGTTCAGTTGTTTCAGTCACGTCTGACTTTTTGTGACCCCATTTGGGGTTTTCTCAGCAAAGATCCTGGAGTGGCTTGCCATTTCCTTTTCCAGATCATTTTACAGATGAGGAAACTGAGGCAAACAGGATTAAGTGACTTATTCAAGGTCACACAGATAGCAAGTATCTGAGGCAAGATTTGAACTCCCAGAACTCTATCCACTGTGCCACTTAGCTGGTCCCAAGCTAGTTCACAGTTTTTTTACATGTTGTTTCCGCCTTAGAATATGAGCTGCTTGAGAGCAGGGACTGTCTTTTATCTTTCTTTGGATCCCCAGTGTTTAGAATCATGCCTGACATATTGTACATACTTAATAATAAATGTTTATGGACTGACTAATTGGCCCTATGAGCCAAAACTAGAACCAATGGGTGGAAATGACAAATTTAAGTTTAAGTTAAGGAAAAGCTTTCTAATAAGTAGAGCTCTCCAGAATAGGAATGAGCTACATCAGGGGGCAGTGGGCTCAACCTTTGTGAAAAGCATTAGCTGAAGTCTATCTTTTGCCAGGTATGCGGCCACTGAGGCTCCTTCCATCTCTCAGATGCTGTGAATCTATACATTCTTCATCTGGCCCTTTGTGTGTGAACACCTCACCAAATTATTATGCCGCTTCTCAGGTTCTCAATTAAAGATGGGAGCTTTTCTCCTTAACTGAATAAAACTGAATCTACCAACTGTGCATATCAACAGTAGAAACCATTGTCTGAAGCGATAAATTTCTTGCTAAACTATTTTTCTTACACAGGATGCAAAGAGGAAAAGGACTTCTCACAGATCACAGGTTACTTGAGGCCAGGACACTTGACTAGATTCAAAATCCATCTGTAAGATAACTGATCATAGTCCTCTATACCTTCTCATTCTCTGTGTAGGGAAAAGGGGAGGGACTGTATCTATGATTTCATCAGCATAAGGAGCTCTTGATGAGGAAACTCCCTTTATAAAAGCAGGTCAGCAAATTACAGTCTTAGAGAGTCATCCACAGCACTTGGTTAAGTGACTTGCCCAGAGTCAGAGCCACAGTACACCTGGAGGAGGGAGCTGAACCTAGGTTTTCCAGGATACAAGCTCAGGTCTCCATCAGGTCTCCATATACAGAGCCAGCAGCAATCACAAGCTGTGACTGATCATCTATGGTCAGAGAAAACTCATTCTTTAAAGAAAGTCCAGAAAGCACTTCTGCTGGATTCTTCACATATGCTTTCCAGTGTATCAAAATTAATTCTGCAGGCCTGCATCGTGCCTTTTTTCCACAAAATCACAGAATCTTCAAATTGCAGCAGAGCGCAGGACCTTCTATAAACCATGACTGTCATCTACTATACCCTCTGCAAAGACCACCGGGAGTGGGCAGCTCATTACTTCTCTCCAACACTCCACACCCCAGGCAACCTATTCCATCTTTGGACAACTCTCATTGTAAGGAAATGTTTTCCTTATACTGGCCTAAGAGCAGCTTCCCTGTGACTATCAATCATCATTATTAATAACGTGTTAAATTACATAATTAGTGTACCTATTCTTTTAACATGGAAATAAGTTGTATTCTCTATTCCAGATAGCTATTTCTTATTGTTTTTCATATAACCCAAAGCACTTACTCGAGTATTAGGTAAACACTATGAGTCCTTCACCGTCTGAATAAAGCTAGACAAGGAGGCAGTGTTGTACATTGACACTGGCCTCCTGGCTGATTCACATTCCATCTCTCAGCTCTGGGCATTAATGCTCTGTCTCCTTATCTCTGCCTACTAGCTTCCCTGCTTCCTCAAGTCCCAACTAAAATCTCATCTTCTACAGGAAGTCTTTCCCAACTTCCTTTAATTCTAGTGCCTTCCCCCTTAATTATTTCCTGCTTATCCTATATATTTTTTGTTTGTATATGTTTGTTATCTGCCCCTATTAGACTGTTAGTTCCTCGAGAACAGAGATCATCTTTTGCCTCTTTTTGTATCCTCAATACTTAGCACAGTGCCTTGCACATAACTGGCATTTAATAAATGTTAATTGATTGATGGAATGAATGAATAAATGAATGCACACTAGATCCAGAGTAAGGAGAGACCTGGCTTTGAATTTCACCTTAATTCTTACTAGCAGTAGGGCTATGGCTATACTTCCTACATGGGCTACCTCCCATACCAAGAATGCTCTAACTCCTCATGTCTATCTTCTGGCTTCCCTGCTTTGTTCTGGTCTCGGTTTAAATCCAAAGTTGTTGTGAGGATCAAATGAGATAATATTTGTAAGTCCTATAAGCCTGGCACATAGTAGGTGCCACTTTCCTTCCTTGAACCAATAAAGTATTATTATTTTGCCATTCTGATTGTGAAGATTAAGTAAATGAGGTGGCTTTATAAAGCCCAGAAGACCATGGCACACTCTGAATTTCCACTCGTATTGCTCATCTGTGAAAATAGACTCTTTCCCTTCCCAGGAAGTACCTGGGGGAATGTAAGTGGTCTATTTTCATCCCCTGTCTTACAGTAATTTTCTCCGATGTAAACTCAAGTTCTGTTATTGAGCCTAGGAACTCCACCAGCCACATAGTATTAAAAAAAAAAGTGAAGTAAGCAAATCAGTAGGGAAGGGTAATGAGTTTGGACCATTAACTAGATAGACTGCAGAACTCATCCTGAAAACTAAGGTAGTTGTCTTTATATAATATGCAGGCATATATTATAGACTTCACATTCCCCAGATCTCAGATACATTTCCCAGATAACTATATTCCACCATCTGGGTATTCTATTTTCATTTCTTCAACACACCCAGAGAATTCTGGAAGAATAAAATACTTCCTCTGCATCTTATAGCAAGACTGCTTCATTTTCTGTCTGTACTCCTAGCACCCAGCACAGTGCCTGACACGTGGTGGGTATATAATAAGAAAGAATGAAGTTATAGGTAAATTTAATAAATGGTCAGTTAACTGACAGGATTTTAGAAATCACCTAAGTCCAGCCCATTTCATTTGATTCAAAATAAATAAATAAACTTGAGACTTAAGAGAAGCAGGCCTGATATTAGAGCCTAGGTCTTCTGGATTCTAGGTCAATATACATTTATTTCCCTAATATAACTCTTCACATTTATACACTAGCTTAAAGCTCTCAAAGCCGTTTTCTGACACCAGTCCTGCAAGGTACACAATGTAAATATTATCATTCTCATTATAGCTATGAGGGTACTAAGGTTCAGAACAGTTGAGTGATTTTCCCAGGCCCATCCAGGTGAGACCTAGAGGCAGGCAGGTGGCCCGGTAGGTACAGTGCTTCACAAGGAGTCAGGAAGACTTGAGTTCAAAACCTACTGCAGACACTAAAGACACAGGGCTATAACTATCATGGTTGGTCTGGATGCTTAATTGAGGCTTAAGAAAATCACAAGGAGGTAACAACTCTTGCATATAAGAAGATAATGATCCACGTGAGGTCAAGCTTGGGGTTCCCCTAGCCCAGCACTTTAGATAGTGACAATCTCAGATGTGTCATAAGAAGGCACAGCCAATCTGAACCTCAACAGAAACATCCTAATTTCCTTTCAAAGGGAACGTTACCAGCTCAGTCTCAATTCCCCATGGCCCAGGATCTGGGACAGGTCAGAACTATAAGGACAGCCCAGGGAAAATTCAAAGATGATCAACCCCAACCCTGCTGCCTCCAACTCCATTATTTTATTGTCTTTATATAATTCATTCCACACATTATTTCTTCCAACCTTAAAAGAATGTATATTTCACCCTGGATCCTATAAATCTGAATTCAGAGAATTCTGTACATACCAGGTAGCAAGTAACCTATTAATCAATTGCTGCAAACCAGGGGAAGGAAGTGTGGGTGCAGTGGAAACAGTAATGACTGGTTCTGAGGTGAGAGAACCTGGGTTAAAAATGCCACCTCCAACACTTATGAGCTGTGTAACCATCAGCAAAACACTGAACCTCTCTGAGCCCCTTCAAAAGGGAGTTATTAACACTCTTCTTACAGGGTTGTCCTAAAACTCAAATAACAGAGGCTTTTAAGATCATAGACTCAAGGTTAGAAAGGACCACAGGGGACATTTCACCCAACCCCCTCATTTTACAGATAAAGAATCTGAGCCCCAGAAAAGTTAATTGGCTTGTACAGTACTAGAGTCAGAATAAGAACCCAGGTCCTCATCAAATCTGGCATTCTTTAAATATGTGTACAAACAGATAGACACACACAGACATTGTCGTATATACACAAATACTCCTATATGTCTAGTATTGTAAAAGAATGGTGTATAAGCATGGTGTTAGAAAAGTTTAGAGGATCAATTCCAGTGGGGGAAGTCAGAGGAGGCTTTTTGGAGGAGGCACCCTTGAAGGTTGAGTAAGAATCTGAACAGGGAGAGAGGAGGAAGAGGGAGGGGAGAGGATGATGAAGCGACTCACTCGATAGCCAGTAATTTATATAGCCCTTGGCACTCAGCGTCTTCACCACTTAAATGGATGGATATATTCTCCAGCTTCGTGTCTGTTGTGTCTATGAAAATTCCTCCCTAAAAAGTTCAGTGTGGTCTTTTTCAAAAGAGATTCAAGGTCCATGGGAGCATCTTTTGGCTTTGTCTAATCAGATCCCCTCAGTTTCTGCAACCTGTTCCCAAGGATCACCACATGTCTTAACGTGAAACTAAAATTCTGTTTTCAAATGGCTCCTGCTCCCTCCCCCAAACAAACAAAAACTGCCCACTCAAGGGGAAAGGAGGTGTCGGCAGGGAGTAAGATGGCATGGCTCGACCTAAGAATTTGTCTGCTGACAATCTCTAGGACCTGGGATCTACCAAAAATTTCCAAAGCAAGTGATGGCCAATTGTTCTACCACCTTCATTTACCAAACGTGTTGACAGTAATTAATATTAACTTCAGAGAATTATAATAAGAGCTAGCATCTATATATTGATTTAAAGCTTGCAAAGCACTTTATATTACTCATTACTTATATGAACTCATTTGATTCTCACAACAACATAATGAGGTCAATATTATTATCCCAGTTTTACAGATGAGGAAATTAGGGCTAAGAAAGCCCTGCCATGGGTAGGTAACATAGCCGGCAGGGGCCTGAGAAAAGATTTAAACTCAGGTTTTCCCAGTGCCAAGTCCTTCACTCTAGTTAGCTGCCTCTAACTACAGAATGTTAGAGCTACAAGTGAATGGTAAGACATGGCTGTCCCCTATGCCTGGAATGTTCAATGTTCTCGCTCCACTCCAGCTACTGACCTTTCTGGCTTCCTTTAAAGTCCCAACTAAAATCCCACCTGCAGCAGGAAGCCTTCCCCAGCCCCTCTTAATGGCAGTGCCTTCTCTCTGTTAATTATTTCTTACTTATCCTGTATACAGCTTGCTTTGTATATATTTGTTTGCATGTTGTCTCTTCCATTGGATTGTAAGTTCCTTTGTATCCCCAGAGCCTGTGCCTGGCACATAGTAGGTGCTCAATAAATGTTTATTAAATTGAATTAAATGAAGAGTAATCAAAAGTTGCAACAACATTACAGGCCACGTAGAATTACAGAATCTCAAAACTGGAAGGGTCCTCAAGGGTCACCTAGACTGAAATGTCACACTGAAAGAAGAGCCACTAAACCATATGTAAGTATTCCTGTGGGCTACATATTCCCTCTTAAGTATTGAGAATGCAAGCTTATTGAGTCCAGGGACTCTCTAGCATGCTTTTATTTCTATCTCCAGCCCTTAGGACAACTGCCTAGCACATAGTAAACATGGCCTGTTATATGAAATGGGTAAATTACTTAACCACTTAGAATCTCAGTTTCCCCATCTATAACCTGGGAATAATAACACTCATATTACCAAGATCCCAAGATTATTATAAGGAAAACAGCTAGGTGGCACAGTGAATAGAGTACCAGGCCTAAAATCAGGAAGACCGGAGTTCAAATCCAGCCTCAGACACTTACTAGCTGTATGACCCTGGCTAGGCAAGTCACTTAATTCTGTTTACCTCAGTTTCCTCATCTGTAAAATGAGCTACAGCAGAAATTGGTAAACCACTCCAGTATTTCTGTCAAGAAAACCACAAAGGGGGTCACAGAGTCAGACACTACTGGAAAATGCAACAAACTACATAAATGTGATTTAGTATTATTCTGAACAACTCTTAGAGAATTTTATTTTTCCTTACATGAAACCTAAGTTTGCCTCTGCAATTTCTACCTGCTTAGAGAATTTTAGACCTGAATTCAAATCCATCCTTGGACACTCACTAGCTGTTGTGACCCTGGCTGGGCAAGGGTGAGTTTGCCCCTACAATTTGTACCTCTCCTCCGGGGCCAAGAGGAACAAATCTAATCTTTATTCCACAAGACATCTTGTATAATCTTCTCATTTTTATAGAGGAAGAAATTTTCTCCACTTCTGCTTTCTGTATCTATTCTGCCAGTGGGTAGAGATGTCCCAAAGTCCAGAAGCCAGGACGGAGAGGTCAAAAGGTCTAAATGACTCATTGATTGGATAATCAGCTCCTTCAAAATGGAAAGTTGACCCAAAGAAATTGTTCTTCCTTATTGTAATCTCAAATTTAGGACAAATGAGGATTCACTGAAGGAACTGGGATTAAGCCCAGAGTAAAGATCAGTGGGGCAGCCAAGGCGTCCAGCGGATACAGCTCTGGGCCTAGAGTCAGGAAGATATGAAGTCAAATATGACCTCAGACACTTAGAAACTGTGTGTGAACCTTTGAAGGTCCTTAAGCTCTGTCTGCTCTCAGTTTCCTCAACTGTAAAATGGGGATAATAATAGCATCTACCTCCTAGAATTGTTGTGAGAATCAAATAAGATGACATTTGCATAAAAAACTGAAAGGGCTTTTAGGACAATACTTGGCATTTAGTAGGCACCATATAAATGCTTATTCCCTTCCCAGGTTGTTGTGAGGAGCAAACAAGATAACTTCTTGGAAATCTGCTATACAAATGATACCTAATATTATTATCTAAATATTATTATTATTATTATTATTATCATAGTTGTGTTCAGATACTTGAAGGGCTGTCATAGGATCACAGGAAAATCTCTCCATCTGGAAACTGAGAGGTCCTTAGTCCAATTTTCAAGTCCTTAGTTCATTAGCCATTTTGCAGATAAGGAAATTCAAGTGACTTGCCCTAGGTCATACTGGTAGTAACTTGGATTTGACCATGCCCTCCTCTCCCCAATTCTGCCTCCAAAGCCAATGGTCTTCCCATAGGACTGTAGCTGCCAGAAGGAACAAACCAGTTCTGTGCTAGAATTATGGACAATGGGTAGGAATTGCAAAAGGGCAAACTTAGGCTTGATGTCAAAAAGACCTGCTCATTCATGTGCTTCAGGAGATAGTGAGCTCCTCCTATTGGAAGTCTTCAAGCAAAGGCAGGATGGCCGCTTACTAATAACTGACATAATGCTTTGAAAGGGGCTTGACACACTATAGGGGGCATCACAAGCCAGCCAGGTTAGTACTACAGTTATTATTATTCCCATTTTACAAATGAAGAAACTGAGGCTCAGAGAAGTAAACCAATTTGCCTCTGGCCATCCAGCTAATAAATGTCAGAAGCATTTGTTAGAGCATGCCATTCTAGCATTATACACTGAGTCACACTGCCATTCACATCACTTGGCAGGTATATTGTAGGGTATACTTTTTCAGGTATGGAATAGAGTGTTGCTGAAGACCCATCCAGGAAACTCTCTGATTCAGTAATTTACAATTTTTTTTTATATCCTCTAGGAAAAAAAAAAAGCTCATGAGGGTGAGAGTATGTGTGCAACATTTTCTAATAGGGAGATATAGTACTAATTTTGAGGGTCAAAAGATCTGGTGCAAGCCTGGGCTCTAATCTCTACCCCTTAACCATATCACCTTGGTTCAGTAATTTACCTATCTGAGCTCCCATTCCCCTATCTAAAATGGGGATATAATGACTTGCACTACCTATCTCTGGGGATCATGGTGAAGAAGACTATTTTTAAAAAGAGAGATATGAGTGAGCATTAAAGCTTAAGTGATGGCACTGGCTAGAGGTTGGGCCTTTGAGACAGGAAGATCTAGTACTGCCTCTGACACAAACTGCCTGGGGCGACCATGGGTGGGTCAACTGATCTGTGTCAGTGTCCCAGGCAATTAATTCTCTAAGACTGTAAGTTACATATCTCAACTTGCGCACTGATGGAAAGCATTTCCATACTGGGAACTTCCCTCACAGATAAAATCACAGTTCCAGACTAAAGCCAAATCAAAACAAGCAAACAAACAAAAAATAAATAGTGAGCTACTGACATTGCCAAAGCACAAGACAGCCACCTTTGGTGACACCTTTCTACATGCATTAGCAACCACGTAATAAATGTTTGGTTCATCCTTTAAATTTTTGCTCACTATAGCTTGGATTAGATGTTTCAGCAAACTCAGAGTTGCCTTGACAGAGCTTTATATCTTTATGTTCCGGAGATGCCTGGTTAAGCTGGCAATCAGTTCCGTCTGTAGGGCTAAAAGTATTCTTCCAAAATACTTTAATAATTGTTTTCACCTTAAACTATAAAAAACTATGCAGATGATTCCCAGATCCGTATGTCTAGCCTTAGTCTCTTCTTAAACTTCAGTATCAAATGATTAATACTGAATCATTAATTAATTAATACGGATACCAAGTGGACATTTCAAACTGGATGTCCTGGAGACATGTTCAGCCCAATATATACAAAACGGAACTCAGCATCTTTCTCCTAAAACCAGCCCCTCTTCCGAACTCCTCTACTTCTTTTAAAGGTACCATCATTCTTCCAGTATCCCAGGCTTACAATCTTGGTGTTATAATGGCTTGCTGACTCTCCCTCACCCCACAAATCATATTAATTGCCAGCTCTAGCCCTTTATATCCCTATAACATCATTCACATTCAACCCATTCTCTCTACCTACACAGCCACCACCTTCATCACCTCAAGATCAATGGTGTCAAACTCAGCTAGGAACAGGGTCACTAATCACACACAGGGATCCTTTTTTGCTGCATAATGACTTGATTTTCAAATTCGATATTACCTGATTTTATTATATTTCATTTGGATAAATATTTCCCAATTACGTTTTAATCTGGTTCTACTACACTAAGGAGTATTATGGGCCTCATGAAGCCCCAGGCATTTTGTTTGACAACTCTGACCTAAATTATTGCACAACCAATTGGGCTTCCTGCTTCATGTCTCTCCCTTTTCCAGTGCACCTTTCACACAGTTGCCAGACTGATTTTCCTTAAGCTTAGATCTGGCCATGTGACTCCTCTACTCAATAAACTCCAGCAGCTCCCTATTGCCTCCTGGGTAAAATATAAAAACTACTATAACAACCTGGGCCCCAAACCTAGTTTTCCAGGTTCACTGTATATGACTCTCCCTTCTATGCTGGTGCAATATAACCAAACATGCCTTGTCTCCATTCCTCCCACCTCCCTTCTCCAAGCCTTTGCACTGCCCATATCCCCCAGGCTGGGAATGCACTCCCTCTGCTTCACGGAATTTCTCTTCCTTCAAAGCTCACATCAAGCATGACCTTCTACACAAAGCTTTTCCTGATCCTCCGAATGACAATGTTCTCCCTCCCTAACTACCTTGTATTTAACTGCCTATTTGTCCCTTTTATGTTTATTCTGTGTAGTCTTATATATGTACTTGACCCACTGGAATTTAGGCTCCCTGAGTGATGTAGTGGATAGAGGGCCAGGCCTTAAGTCAAGAAAACCTTAGTTCAAATTAGGCCTTCAACACTTTGCCTCAGTTTCCTCATTCCTAAAATGCACTTTCCTCCCAGGGTTGTTGTAAGGATCAAATAAGATCACAACTACAAAGTGCTTAGCACAGTGTCTGACATATATACACACATGTGTGTATATGCACATATACATATATACATACACATATATACACATGCATATATATTAGATATATGCCACACCCATACTACATGTATATATACACTTATATATGTGTATGTATGTATATGCATGTATGTATGTACGTGCATGTAAATAAATGTTAGCTATTATTATTACTGTTGTTATTTTTAGTACCTAGTATAATTCCTGGGACATAGTAGGCACTTAATAAATGATGATTAACTGAAAATTGTTTTCAGTACAAATATGTCTGACTTTTCAATGAAGGATTGCTGGTTTGGGCTAGCTAGGTCTATGCTGCTGCAGACACTCACATCAGCCCATTGGTAAAGACCAGATCAATGATTTAGGTACTGAAGTGCCAGAATTTGAATGTCCAGCTTAGGTGGAATTTGTAGAATCAGATTAAAGTGTGATAGAAGGGGAAAGTTCCTAAAATGGAGAGAGATCCAAGTCTCCAAAGTGGAATGGGCTGCCTTGGGAGGTGATGGGTTGCTCCTCATTGAAGGTCCTGAAACAAAAGCTGAATGACCAACTTTTTCTACACGTTGTAGTCCAGGTTTAGGTTGGACTCTGGTTGCTGAGGTACCTTTCAATAATGGGGGGGAGGGAGCTGGGGTGGGGAGGAGAATGCCTTAATTCTGTGATTCTGCATTGCAGAGGG
This sequence comes from Phascolarctos cinereus, assembly GCF_003287225.1. NCBI lineage: Eukaryota > Metazoa > Chordata > Mammalia > Diprotodontia > Phascolarctidae > Phascolarctos > Phascolarctos cinereus. Next base: position 332,626,516 of record NW_027556098.1, read on the forward strand.
ATTCTTTCATATTCAGACAGGTTTGGGCTCTAGATGTTCTCTGGGGTTCCTCCCTCTGAGATTCTTTGATCTGTAAAAACCCTCACTGTGCCCCTTAGGCCCCAGTGCCCGACCTAAGTGAACAAAACCCACTTGTGATTTCAAAAGAAGTCAAAAATCTTATTTTCCTGGTCTCTGCATATGAAGTTCTGGGCTGAGTCAAAAAATCCATGACTGGCTGAGACAGCAGGTCAGGGCATGCCTTCAGAATTTGCCTCGAAAGTATTTTCAATCAAGTCCTGCCAAGACTTTAACATAAAAAAAAGAAAAAAAAATTCTAGTAACCCCTATCTCCCTGACTTGACTGGTATCTGAAATCTTTAATGGCTGAGTACACATAAACTTGCCAGCTTATCTGGCATGGCTGGTCTGAAGATGCCAAGAGGTGACAACCCTACCTAAAGCACGTGATAAAAAAGGCTAAGCAGGAAATGGATAAGCCTAACACAGTTTCATCATAATTCCAGGAGCAAAATGCAGGTCAAGGTTGGCTCTCCCTGACTTGAGAATTGCTGGGCATTTTGCTGCAGGACAGTTCCTCCTCCCTCTCCCTTGCTCAGCTTTCTGCTGTTCCTCAGTCACTGTCATGGGGCAGAAGGACCTTGGGAAGCAAGTCAAAGGGAAAATATGAGCAAACTAGGGTGGAGAGAGGGTGGGGAGGGCTGGGAAGAGGATTGCAACTCAGGCCTGTGCATCTCTCCCAGTGGTACTGGAGAGACAGGAGAAAGAGGTCTAAGGACAGAGAGAGAGAGAGAGAGAGAGAGAGAGAGAGAGAGAGAGAGAGAGAGAGAGAGACAGAGAGAGAGAGACAGAGAGAGACAGAGACAGAGACAGAGACAGAGAGAGAGAGAGAGAGAGGAAATGCATGTATGTGTACATGTATACATGTACACACATGTATATGTGCTTGCATGTATAGGTATATACATGCATTTGTGCATATAGACACATTGATATATGAAGCTAATGCTGGAATTTGTTTCCCCTGACTATGCATGTTTGTTGCAAGGTTCCCCCCCCCAACAGAGGAAAAGGGGCGGGGGAACAAGACAGATTTTTGTTATTTGAAACATAAATCCGAATGTTTAATTTTAAAAAGGAGAGCTCTAGGGCCCCAGAGAGCAAGAACTCCCAGGAAATCTGGCTGAAGCAAACCTAAGAAACGAAATAAATCATTTGAGACTCATTTGCTCAAGTTAGAGATAGAAGGAAACTTAGTCTCTCTCGCCTCCACAAAGTTCTGCACCAACTCTGCGAAGTTCCCCAGGCAGCAGCCCGGGATTAGCCTTAGAAGCAGGGCCGCACAAGCCCGTGCTTGGCCCCCGAAGTCCGGAGGGAACCTGGGCCCTAACCCCGGCCCGCAGGGCGGCGGCGCGGGCCCTCCGGGCCTCACTCACCCGCGATGTCCCAGAGCTGCAGGCGCACTACGGTCTCCGGGTCCCACTGCAGCACTTTCAAGGCGAAGTCCACCCCGATGGTGGCCCGGTAGTGGGAGGAGAAGTTCTGGTGCACATAGCGCTTGATGATGCTGGTCTTGCCCACGCCCAGGTCACCGATCACCAGCAACTTGTAGAGATGCTCCCTCGGCTGGCTCTGCATCCTCCTCTGCGCCCGGGCCCGCGCCGCGCGCACTGATCGCATGCCCGGCGCACCGGGCGCTGGGGGGCCGCAGCGGGGGAGGACGGACCCAGGAGTGCGTGGGAGTGTGTGTGTGCGTGTGTGTGTGTGTGTGTGTGTGTGTGTGTGTGTGTGTGTGTACGCGCGCGCGCGCGCGTGTGCGTGAGTGAGTGTGAGTAAGTGAGTCTGTGTGTGCCCGTGAGGAGCCTGAGGAGGAAGGGAAGAGAAGCAAGGAGGAGAGAGGAGGCGGGGCAGGCGGGGCTCCTCTCCCCCGGACCGCCCTGCCCACCCAGGGGCTTAATGCTCTTTAAAATGCATAACTCAGCCCCGTCCTGAAGGAGGTGAGGGAAAGGAGTGCATCAGGGGGATGGGACACTGGAGGCTAGCACCGGCGGAGCCTATGGAGGGGGTGATGGACAATAGAGCGGGTTCTTAAGCGCGAAGGGACAAGGAATGGAAACTCCAGACGCCTTCCTCTTTTATTAATCTTTGTGTCTCTCCACCTCTCCTGGACTCCGCTAAAGACCTCCTCTGATGCTAAGCTGTGGCCGGGAGGTGACCTTGTGTAGGGGGAGAGCAACCTTTTCCCCAGGCTGAGCTGAATTAAATTGCAAGCCCTGGAAGATGTGTCTGCAAAACTATTCTGTCAAATTTATGAGCGTGTTGTTCCCTTGGTGGAATACCAGGCTTCACTGCCGCTGACAAGTTGCTAATCAAAGTCTCTTTCTTCTCAAGAGACAGGTAGGCAGTGTGACTCACTTTGCTTTTTGAAAATAAAATGCTAAAGTTCCCGTAGGACGGAATTTCTAATCCTTGATCCATACTATGCTACAGTAAGCAAATAACTTCAAATTTTTCTATGCCTCACTATAAAATGTAGGTGATAGTGCTTATGTGTCAGAAGGTATCGCTAATTAAAATAATTAGGAATTCTTTTATAAATATAAACGTTGTTCCTTTCCAACTCTTTGTGACCCCATTTGGGGTTTTCTTGGCAAAGATACTGGAGCAGTTTGCCAGTTCTTTATCCTGCGCATTGTACAGATGAGGAAACTGAGGTGAACAGGGTTCAGGTGACTTGTCCAGGGTCACACAGCTAGTGTCTGAAGTCAGATTCGAATTCAGGACGTTGAGCCTTCCTGAATCTATGCCTGGCACTCTATCCTCTTCACCATCAGTAAATGCAAACAATGAACTAATCTTGCTTTTCTTTCTTAGGACTCCTCTTTATTGGGTCAGTAATTCACTTCTCTACCTACAAGGTTACTCAGTTGTATTTACCTTTGCCAAAGTGAGAGACCTAAGGAATCATTCCTTGGCCCTAGTAACTTTTTGGTTATTAGTAAGAAATGTCAGGAGATAGGTGTGAAATAGTGGATAGAGGTCTAATCATAGAGAGAGGAACAACTGATTTTAAATCCTGTCATTGATATATGTTAGCTCAGGGGTGGGGAACCTGTGGCCTGGAGGCCATACTTGGCCTTCTAGGTCCCTAAGTGCAGCCCTTTGACTGATTGAGGGCCACACTTGAAGACCTACAAGGCCATGTGTGTCCTCCCGGCAGCTGGTTCCTCACCCCCTGTGTTAGCTGTATAATCGAGGGCAAGTCTCTTAACCTCTCAATGCCTCAGACAATTTTCTAGTTTGGTTGTTGATATACATCTATGGATGCAGTTTCCTTAATGAGAGTTGCCCACACCAGCGAAATCGCTGCCCTGATATGAGGGGGAAAAAAAGTGTAAATGACAGCTAGAGAATAATAATAACAATTATGATGATAATAGCGATAAAAGATATTTGTATAGTTCTTTAGGGTTTACAAAGCATCTCGTTGTGTTTTCAATATGGAGGAGGGCAGGGACAAGAGCAAAGGTATGAACTGTTTTGTGTAAGGAGATGGGGCCAATCCTGCTTAAATTAACACCATTATTATTGGGGTCGTTAAAAATCACTAAACTGAAAAACTGCTCTTTCTAAAAACTATTACATAGTTATCAGATGTGATATACCACAGGCACATAAAAATACCCCAGATTACTATTTTAATAGACAGTCATGGCAATTAAAAATGATGTTAACCTATCTTTGCTTCAAATTGCTATTATCCTTTTATCCAGTAAGACATCAGGCAAAGCTCTTCCCTACTTGTCTGGGATCTGTACTAACTTGCTTTGCAGATGGTATCTGTCTTGAATTCAGGGCTCCAACAGAGATTGTCAAACAGGAAATGGCTTTGGTTTTATCTATGAAGAAGGGAGAAATGGGTTGTGGTTGCAAATTTGCAGACATTTTTGAGGATTTAGACTAGATAAGCTCTTCTACAGAAGGAGAAGAGAAAATGTCTGTTACCTGAACTCTGATTAGTTGATGGAACCTGAAGCAATGGGCAGAAGTTGCCCAAAAAAAGGGGGTTGGGGAGGGGAATTTGGGTTTGATGTATGCAAATCTATCAAACAATTGGAACTATCCAAAAGTGGAATTGGCTGTCTCAGAGACAGGAGACTACTTGTTAGATAACATTGTGGAAAGTATTCTTGTTCATGTGTGGATTGGCAGCTATATAAGCCCTTTGTGATTTCTTACATTTCTGAAGTTCAATAGAAAACATAGACTATTCCTCAAATTTATCTTTAGCAACAGTTTTGATCTCCAGTAAAAGATTTTTGTTGTTTTTGAGATAAATGATTATTTGTCCTCATAATAATAATCAATTATTGAATTAAGACCAAGATTTTTTCAGAAGCCCGTAGGTTCTTCAGTTTCTGAAGGACATTGCTGATAATGAGAATGAATTAACTTTCTCCTCAATCAGGTCAGACTGAACCCAACTTTACAAGCAATTCAACCTAAGGGGAAGCCCATTGTGCTCTACACAGGTATGAGTAGGGGTAAATTCTTTGGTTAGATTGCCCAACTGCTGGGCAATTTAAAAGTAAATGACTTAATTGAAGTTACATTTCCTCAGCCCCTCATTAGAATAGATGCACCTCTCATTGTAATATTCATTCTTCTCATTAATTGTTAACCAATCAGAGTTGATTACCTTAGGAATACCCACTCTTCCAAGGGTGTATAAATCATGAGCCCACCGCCATAATTTGTCTTTGGCATTTGGCCAAAATAGGTCACTGACCTATTTTATTAGCCATATGATAATATTATATTAGCAATATGATAATATTATTAATAAAATAATTACCCAGAAATTATATTTCTCAAACTTTTTAAATGTCACATTTTAAGTTAGTATGGTATACTGGGAAGATCTTTGGAGTCAGAGGACTTCGTTTTGAATCCTGACTCTGCTATTTAGTTATGTGATCTTTGGTAAGTCATTAACCTCTGGGAACCTCAGTTTCATCTGTAAAATGAGAGGGTAGACTAGATGACCTCTAAGATCCCCTCCAGCTCTAAATTTTATCATCTTTTTTTAACAGACATGTTGGTATAGTAGAAGGAATGCCACATCTATAGAAAGGGGTTCTCATCCTAACTTTATCTTTTGTGAGTTGTGTTGCATGGAGGAAATCATTTAACTTACCCTAGCCTCTCTTTGCTCATCTTTAAAGATGGGAATAATAATACTCAGCTCATTTCACTCCGTGATCCACAATATCTCCTCACCAGTCTTGCCCACTTCTGTTCTGGTCTTGCCCTATTGATTGGCGAGTCCTGGGATGACCATATCTTGAGAAGCCCCAGCCATACTTGCTTCATTCCCAGCCCAAGTCATTCTCTGGACTACTGGACCTCCCCACCAGCATTACCCCAAGGCAGGCACCCTTCCCTCTTCCCTATCTCCTCTTTATATTGTGTCTTCCTCTGTTGGAGTGTAATCTCCTTTGGAATAAGGATCATCCTATTCTCTTGTGTTTATATCCTTAACACTTAGCACATAAGTGCTTAAAATTCTCTGTTATCATATCTATCTATCACCTATCTATTTATCTATCATCAATTATTTTATAAGCAGCTAGGTGGCACATTGGACAAAGTTCTGGGCCGGAGTCAAGAAGGCTTATCTTCCTAAATTCAAATCTCGCCTCAGACACTTACTAGCTGTGTAACCTTGGACAACTTAACCCTGTTTGCTTCAGTTCCTCATCTATAAAATGAGCGGGAGAAGTAACTGGCAAACTACTCCCACATCTCTGCCAGGTAAACACCAAATGGAATCACAAAGAGTCAGACACAACTAAAAACAAAACAACAACATTATTTCATAGAGGCATTGTGGGAATCAAATGAGAGAATATTTTTGGTGAAAATCCTTTGTGACCATTAAGTATCATATAAATATAGATATTTTTATTATTATTATTACTATTATAGGTGTTGCTCACACTTTTGAAACATCAATTTTTAAGCTCCTTTTTCTTCCTCTGTCAGCCCATCAGATGGAAGTGGTAATTAGGAATGAAATAGTCCTAATTCATATATCTTGGAGTTGAAAAGGGGGGCAAAGGATAACACAGAAACTATATCATTAGCTCACCAAGAGCTGAGTTGATTCTAGTTCCATTTTGAAAAGGCTAAGGAACCCAGGGAAGCATTAAACAGAGATGGAAAGTAGTTAAGTCTGAAAGTTGTATTTCCAACCTGTGTGGATACTTTGCCAGGTAAATGTGTCATGCTCAGTAATTAGTGGTGAGGCTTCACATAATCACTGAATCTCAGAGTCAGAAGAAACTTTAAGAGATCGTAGTAACTAGATATCAAGCTGAAAGAGACCTTAGAAATCATCTCTTCCAGCCACCTTATTTTACATATCCAAAAACTGAGGTCCAAAGAGGTTGGGTCACACAGGTAATGAAGGCAAAATAGGTCAGTTAGTTCCATCCTGCAAATATGGGCACTGGTAGAGAAAAAGGTTCCACTTTTTGCTTCTAGAGAAGGTAGCTGGTTAGGTTGAATAAGCTCCCTGGGAAGATATCTCAAGGCTGTTGACACTGTGGCCAATGTTCTTTTCACCACCCTGTCCCTTAGAAAGATCTGTTGGAGGTTGATGCTAATGTTAAAATGAACATGGAGCATTTATTTTTAATTTTGCCAGCCTGTATTACGCTAATGCTAATAGTACAGCTTGCAGGCAGAAGAAGGCACTTCAGAAATATTGTACTGATGAAGAATGGCCTTACAGAGGAGGTTTCAACCTTCACTAAGGCCTCAGTCAATTAAAAAAAATAACAATATTTCTCGAGCACCTAGCTTGTTTTGATAGTGTGCTAGTCTGCTGGGAGAGATTAAAAAAATCAAAACGTACCTTCTAGGAAGTGGCTTATTGGATAGAGTGCCAGCCCTGGAGTCAGGAGGACCTGAGTTCAAATGTGGTCTCAGACCAGACACTTGATATTTACTAGTTGTGTGACTCTGGGCAAGTCACTTACTCCCAATTGCCTCATTAAAAAAAAAAAAGGAACAATATATGTAAAACACTTTGCAGAACCTAAAATTTTATGTTTGCTATTATTTCTAATTAGATAGTCAAAACTTGAGTACCTAAGGAAGTGGGGGGGGGGAGAGAACACAAGCATTTATTAAACTCCTAGTATGTTCCAGTCATTGTGATAAATTCTCTACAAATATCTCATTTGGTCCTCACAACAACCCTACCAGGAGGTAGGTAGTTAATATCCCCATTTTACAATTCAAGAAACTGAAGGAGACAGAAATTAAGCGACTTGCTATACAGCTAGTAAAAGGCCAGATTTGAATTTGGGTCTTTCTGATTCCAGGCCAAGTAATAAATAATACCAAGAGGAACTTCAGCCTCTTAGAATCCCTAGCTTCAAACAAGGTTGAGCTCATGTACCACCTCTTACAGGAAAGCTTTCTAGATCCCTGTAGTTCTTAGTCCTCAATCCTTCTTCAACTCTCCTGTGTACAGTTAGCTGTTTATGTATTCTCTGATTCCCTCCCCTATCGGAATGCAAGTTCCTTGAGGACAAGAGCAGGATTTTCTTTTTGTCTGTATCCCCAGAGACTAGCACAGTGCCTTACACACATAAAGGAAGCTTAATAAAACTGATGGGATTGGAATGTTTGATTACTGTCAATAGGCAGCACATATAATAGAAGCAACAGGAATTCAGAGAAGGAAGAAGGCAATATGGACTGGGTTACGGGGAAGGGGTGGGAGTGGGAGGTAAAAGGAGAAAGCCTCCCAGAGGAGATAAATCTCAAAAGATAAGTAGGGTGCCAGATAAGCATAAAAGAAGGGAAGAAGACATGGAGGAAGCCCTGGCAAGAGAAAGGTAGGAATGAATGAATAAACCCTGTCCTGAGAATAAAGTCATAGAACTGTTGGAGATGGAAGAGATGTAAAAAGATTAGTCATTTAGTAGAATCCTCTAATCTTACAAATGAAGAAACTGAGACCGTGAGAAGTAAGGTGATTTATCCAGTCTGTAATGACAGTTAGTGGTAGAGCCCAGACTAGGACTGAACTGTCCATGTCCAGCAATCATTCTTTCATAACAAACTGCCAACCTGTTTTCAGCAGAAGATTTAAACAGGAGAGAAGTAGGAGATGAAAGTGGAAAAGTCATGTGGGAGCCTTATTGCAGAGGCCCTTTAATACTAGACTGGGGAATTTAGTCTTTATCTTACTGAGAATGGAGAGCTCTTTAGTGATTTTGTGCAAAATGACATCGTGAAGCCACGGTTAGGATGATTAATCAGGCAACAGTACAATAGGTTCGACCAAAAGTAGGAAAGATCAGAGGCAAGCAGAACAAGCAGGAGGCTGTTGCAATAGTCCAATTATAAGACGATAAGAATCTAAACTAGGGTAGTGTCAGTTTGAAAGGAAAGGAAGGAATGTGTGAGAGAAGTATTTGAAAGGAAGATTCAACAGGTGTTGTTCACTGGCTAGATGTGTGGGCAAAGGAGAATGAGGAGGCAAAGATCATATAATTGGAAAAGTTCCCTGGAAGTATCATAGTACTGGATTTGGGCTCAGAAGACCAGGGTTCTGAACCTTACTAGCCTTGTAACCTGAGGTAAGTCCTTCCTCTCCTGGAGAGTGTCAGGTGTTTTCATCTTCAAATGGTGATAATATTCACACTGATCTCACTGTGTTATAGCAAGAAAAATGCTTTGTAGACTTTAGAGTGTTATTTAAATATGAATTACTATCTAGTTCAATTTCTCCCCACATTTATTCAACAACTACTTATTAAATACCTACTGTCTACAAAAATACTGTCTTCAGTGCTGAGAGAGATAACGTAAGGCTGAGACAAGATAAGGCTGAGGCCTTGCATTCACAAAATCCACCTTGTAGAATGAGAAGATATAAATACAGATAGATATGATAGCCAACATTACCTGACAGGTGCAATAGGGCGCCACAGGAAAAGCTTCCTGCAAGGTCCTAGAGGAAGAAGAGTCATTACCAAGGGGTTAGGATGAGGATCAGGGAGAGCTTCTTGGAGAAGGTGATATTTGAGCTGGGTTTTAAAGGATAAGTAGGCAAAGAGGAATAAGGAGGATGTTTCAGGTGTGGGGAAAAGTGGTGAGCAAAGGCATATATGGGTGCATGATATATTCAGGGAACAGAGAACAGACGAGCTTGACCGGACTATCAAGTGCATGGTGTTTAGCAACATGCGATAAAATTGGAGTGGTAGGATTTGAAGACCAGACAAAGGTGAGATATGAAGTCACTAAAGATTGCCAGGCAGAGGAGTGGCACAATGAGATCTATGATTAAGAAAGATTATTCTGGCAGCAATATGAGGGACACGTTGGAGAGTGTCCAAGGTTTCAAGCTTGTTGGCCTGGGAGAGTAATGGCCAACTTTAAAATAAATAAAGAAGTCAGAAAGGGAAGCCTGTTTGGTGGCACAAGAGGATGGGTTTAATTTTGGAGATGTCCAGGTTAAAGTGATAGTATTGTTGCTTTACACATCTCTTCAGAGGTGAGAGTCACTCTAGATCAGTACAATGAATCCTGTCAGACAGGTCCTGGGCTGTCACATTGTGCCACCCATATTGAGGACAGTGACTACCTTCAGTGATCCCATTGATTGGAATCAGCAGGATCAAGATAAAGAATTTTCCCAGAAACAAAGAAAGTAAAACCTAAAACACCAGATACCAGAAGTAGTGAGCGCTCCAACTGTGTCCAGGCCTGGCAACGAGGCAGTGCCATTTATGGGGCTCTACAGAATGCAGAGGGAAGTCCTAGAGGCTTTAGGGAGCTGGAGTTGAAGCCACGGTCACAGGGCCTGCAATTAGGGAACCCAGCACCTCACAGGCAACAAAGAACAAATCCAACTGTGACAGATCTGCACCTCCCCCTCCTCCTTCTTATATCTTGAATTTCATCAATAAACATTTTGTGGAAATTTGTTTTCTCACATCTTTTATAAGTACCTATATAACATCCTCAATTTTGCCTCTTGGTCCACAAAGTCTAAAATATTTACTAAGTAGCCCTTTTCAGAAACCATTACTGGCCCCTTGTATATACTTAAGAAAGTAATGGTGCAAATGTTGCTTATACAGGTTAAACTTAAAACTGTGTCCTGTACACATTTTTTTTTCCTGGAGAGCTAGTTGTTAAACTTTGCCAGTATGCTACTGCCCTGTTGTCTCAATTTATCGCAATTTTCTCCCACAAAAAGCCTCAGAACAAAACTATTTTCATATAAATGTCAAATATAGAAAGAGGCAGAATGGCATAATGGATAAAGAGGGAACTTAAGAGTCAGAAAGCTATGTATTCAAATCCTGCCTCTCACATACCAGTTGACAGAAGGCTTAACCTCTCAGTGTCCCCGGGCAATTCTATAAAACTGTAAGTTACAGAGAAATTGCCATTCTGTCTTAATAGAGGAAATTTCTGACAAAATTCTCTACACTGATGAAATCCCAGGGCAAGTAAAAGAAAAAAAAATATGATACATACTTCACAGTGCTTTTAAGAGACACCTCAGGTCACAGTGATGCTGAAAAACCAATAAAGAGGGCTAGAATGTGGTCATTGAAGAAAACAAAGGATATAAAAAACACTTACAGGAAAAATGAAACAGACAAAAAACTCAACACTGCATAAGGCATCAGGAAGCCCCAATACAAGCCACTTACTCAAATGTGACCTTGCCCAAATCACTAATTCTTTCTAAACCTTAATGCTCTTATTTGTAAAGATGAGATAGCCCCTTACTTGTCTAAAGATGTGAAGCTAGACCAGGTGATCCTTCTATTTCAGAGTTCTACTACAAGTAAAGATATATGTACACACACACACGTGTGTGTGTGTGTGTGTGTGTGTGTGTGTGAATAGTTGCTAGAGAGGTTGGGTCACTACAGGCCAGTCTGGGGAGGTATCAGGAAGTTTTGGAATGGGGAGGTATGCAGTTTGGGAAGGAATATCCCCACAGGGAGTGGAATTATGGAAGCGTGGATATAGAAAGGTTAGCTTGAATAGAAAAGTGAGTAGGAATCAGGGTGTAACAGAATAAAGACACTAAATAGCGAGGAGAAATTTGTTGGAAAGCCTTGAATCTGATGATTAAAGATTTCCATTTGGTGGAAAAGCTCTATAGAGCAGTTATGGGATTCAGAGCAAGGGAGTGACATGATTCAAATGTCACTCGGGAAAGATAACCAAACAGCTGTGTATAGTGAAATTGAAGTAGGAAAGCCTTGCTCCATTAGCTAAGCAAAGAGGAGAGAGAGAAATCAAAACAGACTCTGAAGCTAGGAACATGGTAGATGAGAGTGACACTGTCTAGTTCAACTAGGTCTCTCCCCCAAATGCAGTGGTCTCCAAAGTAGCAGAAGAGGGGAAGGGAGCACCCTTTGAGGCTGTGGCTCTAAGGGGGCCAAGGTTTGACCTCAAGGGTTGTGTCTCAATAGGATTAGAGGCTAAGAAGATGTCGCATCCCACCTTCTCCAGGATGATTAATTGTGAGGCTCACCTCCAACACAACCACACCTATTTTTCACCCATTGCAGCTTTACACTCCCACACTCTACCTCTTCCCACTGCAGTCCAGCTGCAAACCTTCTTCTTAAGCTAACATAGACCGCTAAGGACAATTATAACCTAATCCCAACCAAGTATCCATAATAATGCTGTGCCATTGGGCAAATCCTCTCTTTGCCTAGCCTCCACTGAGTATACATATAAAGACAAAAATACTTAGAAAGATAAATGATCACAAATTTTGGAGATCATTGCCCTAACAGGAAAATCTAAGACCTATAGAAAGAAATAGTTAAATGACTGATAAATCAGGAGCTCTGATATCAAAGGAATCCTATTCCTATGTTTATCCTTATTTCATCTATGCATGATTGGTATATTCAGAGGTGGCCTTGATGCATTTATATATGCCTCCAACTTCCTTCATCTATTTCATTATCAAATCCCATACAACCTTGCCTTTCCAAGGCCATCCAGAGCCAACCCACACAGTTCTGGGCAGAGGTGGTTGCCTGAAACTATCATTCATGTTGCTTTGTTTCAGAGCTCATATATCCTCAATATCTTCTGTCTGATATATCTATTCTTACACGAACAATAAGCCTCATGGTTGGATCAACTGAGTGTGACTCTGTGTCTCTGACTTTGAAACTCAGGACTAGATTGGCAGAAAGAAGAAAGCAATACTATTGAAAACAACAATAATAATAACTTCTGACATTTATGTAAGTACTTTACATGCATTATTATCTCACTTGAGCCTCCCCAAAACTCTGTAGCACTAAGTGCTACAGGTATAATAATCTCTATTTTACAGATGAGGAAATTGAGGTTCGGAGAAGTTACATGACTCATGACATGTCACATATGGAGACACAGGTTGCTATTAGTGAGCCTATCACCTCATAGGGAACAAAAAACAAGTACAACTATAGTTGTAGGGTTGAGTAGAAGGGATGAGATTCAAACCAGATCTTCCTGACCCTCGAATCTGTCATTCTGTCCAGTAGATTACAGGGCCACTAAAGTAAAGGGGGAATAGTGGATTGTAGGTTTATGGCTGAGACAGACCTTACTTATGAGGTCATCCAGTTCAACCCCTTCATTTTGCAAATGAAGAATGAAGACACAGTTGAGTTGACCAGCTATTTGTGCAAGAGGGAAGTGGCAGAGCCAATGTTTGAAATAAGGTTCAACCTCTAACTAAATCTAACATTCTTTCCACGGTATAATGCTGCCATAGGATTGTAGGTTTTCAAAGTGAAAAGAGACATTACAGGCCATCTAGTCTATAAGGAGGCATGGTTTAGGCACAGATGATTTGGGGGTGGGGCAGAGCCAAGATGGCAGAGTGAAAGCAGTGACTTGCTTTAGCTCTCCTCCAAACCCCTCCAAATACTCATAAAAAATGGCTCTAAACAAATTTTGAAGCAGCAGAACCCAAAAAAAGGCAGAATGAAACAAATTTCCAGCCCAAGACAACTTGGATGATTGGTCAGAAAGGTGTATCATGCCGGGCTGGGAGCGCAGCACAGCATGGGTGCACAAGCCACAGCAAACCTGGAGCAGGCCTCAGAGGACTGAATCTCGGGCAGCTGTGGAAGTTTCCAGACTCCTCAATCCACCAATGCCAAAGACAGCTTAGAAGGTCAGTGGGAAACATCTGTTTCTGTCCTTGCTGAGACAGTAAGGCGGGTTTCAGCTCCATTCCCCAAGAGCATGGCCCTGGGGGGGGGTGGCTGCTGCTCCCCAAACTTCCGGCCTACAGACTGAGGGGGAATCCAGTGGCTGATCAGAGAGGGACTGCAGGGATCTCTTTGCCAGTGCTAGGCAGGAATCTCTCGCTTTGCCGGTGTTTGGATCTGGGTCACAGTTCTGGGCGGTGGTGCTGGGGTGAGGAGGAACGCTGGCATGGTGGAGCTTGTAGTGGCTGTGGAGAGGCACCTCTCCTCACAGTTACAGGACAGAAAGGAATACTTGTGGTCACAGGCCAAGAAAGGAGTAAACACCTCTCCCCTTATCATACCACCTTAGAAGAACTGAAAATTTACAGGATCCTACAAGTATCTCTGAAAACAGCTGTACAAACCCCTGAAGCTTGGGACAATACATTCTCCACATTGGAAGCAGATTCATACCTTAACAAAGAGTTTAAAACTCAAATAATTGGCTGGGATCATGAGCAAGCAGCGCAAAAAGAGTCAGACCATAGAATCTTACTTTGGTGAAAAAGAAGATCAAAATATACAACCAGAAGAAGACAACAAAGTCAAAGCTCCTACACCCAAAGCCTCCAAGAAAAATATGAATCAGTCCCAGGCCTTGGAAGAGTTCAAAAGGGATCTTGAGAAGCAAGTAAGGGAAGTAGAGGAAAAACTGAGAGTGATGCAAGAAAATCATGAAAAACAAGTCAACAGCTTGCTAAAGGAGACCCAAAAAAATACTGAAGAAAATAACACCTTAAAAAATAGCCTAACCCAAATGGCAAAAGAGGTCCAAAAAGCCAATGAGGAGAAAATGCCCTAAAAAAAAAATTGGCCAAATGGAAAAGGAAGTCCAAAAGATTACTGAAGAAAATACTTCCTTAAAAATTAGAATAGAGCAATTGGAAGACAGTGACTTTATGAGAAATCAAGACACTGTAAAACAAATCCAAAAGAATGAAAAATTAGAAAACAATGTGAAATATCTCATTGGAAAAACAACTGACCTGGAAAATAGATCCAGGAGAGAGAATTTAAAAATTATTGGACTATCTGAAAGCCATGATCAAAAAAAGAGCCTAGACATCATCTTTCAAGAAATTATCAAGGAAAACTGCCCTGATATATAGAACCAGAGGGCAAAATAGAAATTGAAAGAATCCACAGATCTCCTCCTGAAAGAGATCCCCAAAGGAAAACTCCTAGGAATATTATAGCCAAATTCCAGAGTTCCCAGGTCAAGGAGAAAATATTACAAGCTGCCAGAAGGAAACATTCAAGTACTGTGGAAACACAATCAGGATAACACAAGATTTAGCAGCTTCTACATTAAAGGACCGCAGGGCATGGAATATAATATTCCAGAGGGCAAAGGAGATAGGATTACAACCAAGAATCACCTACCCAGCAAAACTGAGTATAATCCTTCAGGGGAAAAAATGGTCATTCAGTGAAATAGAGGACTTTCAAGCATTCTTGATGAAAAGACCAGAGCTGAATAGAAAATTTGACTTTCAAATACAGGACTCAAGTGGAACATGAAGAGGTAAACAGGAAAGAGAAATCATAAGAGACTTATTAAGATTGAACTGTTTACATTCCTGCATGGAAAGATGATATTTTAACTCATGAGACCTTTGTCAGTATCAGGGTGGTTGAAGGAATAAAAATACATGTATGTATATAGATAGATAGATAGATAGAGGGCACAGGGTGAGTTGAAGATTAGGGGGTCATATCTGGAGAATAAAATTAAGGGATGAGAGAGGATTATACTCGGAAAAGAAGAAAGGGAGAGGTAGAATGGGGTAAATTATCTCACAAAAAAAGAAAAGAAAAGTCTCTTACAGTGGAGGGGAAACGGGGAAGGTGAGAGGGAATGAGTGAATCTTATTCTCATAGGATTTGGCTTAAGGAGGGAATAACATACACATTCAATTGGGTATGGAAATCTGTCTTACCCTACAGGAAAATAGGGGGAGAAGGGGACAAGAGAGCAGGGGGATGATAGAGAGGAGGGCAGATTGGGAAAGGGAGTAATCAGAAGGAAATACTTCTGAGGAGGGACAGGGTCAAAAGAAAGAATAGAATAAATGGGAGGGCAGGATAGGATTAAGGGAAATAGAGTTAGTTTTTCACAACATATCTACTATGGACGTGTTTTGCATAACTGCACATGTACAACCTATATTGAGTTGCTTGCCTTTTCAATGAGGGTGGGTGGGGAGGGAGGAAGAGAAAATTTGAAACCTAAAGTTTTTAAAACATATGTTTAAAACAAATGTTTTCACATGCTACTGGGAAATAAGAAATACAGGAAATGGGGTACAGAAGTCTATCCTGCCCTACAGGAAAATAGAAGGGGAAGGGGATAAGAGAAGGGGAGAGAGATAGAAGAGAGGACAGACTATGGGAAGGGATATTCAGAATGCATGCCATCTTGGGGTGGGGGTAAGGGGGAGATGGAGTGAAAATTCAGAATTCAAAAGCTTGTGGGAGTGAATGTCAAAAACTAAAAATAAATAAATTTATATTAAAAGAAGATGATTTGGGAGAAACAAGAAACAAAAGCATTCCCCTTCCTCATTTCTTTATCTCTTCTTCATTCATTGTCTTTTCCTCTTATTTAGATAAAAATAAGAGGGAAAACAAACAGAAACTACTCTGTAATGTTTTTTGCATCCTCCTTGGATTATAGAACTATTAGAAACCTTAAAGGTCATGTTTCTAATATTTTTACTTTAGAAATTGAGGAAACTGAAGTCCCAAAGAGAAGTGACAAGCCCATGGGCAGACAAATAGCAGGGGCAGGATTCAAAACCAGGTCCTCACACCAAATATAGTGTGATATTTGATTTGATAATGAAAAGACTCTACCACAATCCGTAAGTGGTGGAATGAAATTAAAGCCTTTTAAACACCTGGAGTGCTACTCTCCCTCCTTCCACCCCTGCTCAAGTCCTGCTTTGGACAGAGAACATTATGGGGGCTAACAAATACTTTCCAAATAGAATTTGAATGAAGCAAATACACATTTACAAGAACAGCCTGGCTGGTAGAGAATCATCCTCAAAGTCAGGAAGTCCAGGATTCAAGCCCCTTTTTTGACATATGCTTACTGTAAGATCCTGAATAAGTCCCTGAACATATCTGTATTTTGGCAATGCTCTGAGACTCTAATCTGCAGAGAAAGTGCTGACCTGCTTAAATAGTGGGAATTCCCTCACCTGGAAGCTTCTAAACAAGGAGTAGGGAACCTGCGCTAGATCAATGAAATCACAGATCCAGTCTCTATTCCTGTGCATAAACACTGTGTTGGGTTTTAAAATAAATCGTTAGTTTCTTTTAATGACTTTTCTTTTCAAGCTGCAGCTAGCTAGCTGATGCTTGGCACAACCGTTCTGAGTATCAACAAATTAATGCACATCCTAGCTTTGGGACTGAACTGGGTTTCAGACACCCAGAGTCAGAGAATCTTAGAGATGGAACGTACCTAGAGACCAAGTAATTGAACCCTTATCCCGACTACCACATGCCATCCAGCTTTCCTGGAAGCCCTCTAGTGAGAAAAATCCAAGGACTTCCCAAAGCAGCCCAGTTCACTTTCTGATATTTCTAGTTACTAGGAAGTTTGTTTTGCCGTCCATAAAGCCTATTTTTGTCTCTTTGAAATTTCCACACAATGCTGTTCATTCTGCCCTCTGAGCCAAAGCAGATTAAGTCATATTTCCCTCCCACAAGAAAACCCTTCAAATACAGCACTTGAAGACTATTAGGTGTTTCTCAACACCCTCCACCCCCAATCCAATGTCTTTTTCCTAGGCGAATCATCCTTTAACAGTCTTCCTTTGGAATTACCACCAAAATGTCAGCCTCCCTGAACACCAGGCCCACTTGATACTCTAGTGTTTGTTGTCCAAGTACTGCCAGACTCCAGATCCTCCCAATGGCAAAAATAACCAAAACCAAAAACACCCTTTTTCTTCTGTAGCAAATGGTTGGAGGTTTGTGCACTTCTCAGAGCTGTGCCCCTGCAGAACTTGGTCAGAACTGCTGCTGAAACAAACATCATCTTTGAAGCCGCCCTAGAGGACCCCTTGCCCATGGAACTCAGAAGAGTTTCCAAGGACCCACCTTGGAGAATAGCAGGCCAGTCAATATCTCACACCTTATGGTAGCCAGGACCACATTCCTCCTCCCTACAAAGACCCTTACTTTTCAGCCAGGGGATTAGGCATATGTTCTCCCTCTTGCTGAGGGAAAGAAATAGGTCAAATAAAAAATAATTGAAGATGAAGGAGATTTTCACAGTTTCAACTAGGCTAAGAAGATTACATGTATTCTAAGTATAATCATGGTGGTAGATTTATTGCTGGTTAAGGTTCACACTGAAGTCACAAGTCACTGGAGGCAAATAGGGGTTTTAGTCCCTTCAGAGATGCAGTAACCCTTTCTTCTTATCTTCTACTTTCTAATTAGCTAACTTCTATCTAATTTTTATGGGATTGGAGATTTTAAAGACAAAGGAAGAAATCAACTAGAAAAAGTTTTACAGCTGGTCCCCATTAGACTATATTACCACTGGGCTGGAACCAATTGTCATATTTCATATAGCTAAAACTTTGAATAGTGCAAATTCAAATACATGCAGCCACTTCATTGGATTCTTTATTCCTATTATCCTTATTTGCACTAATCAAGACTAGCTGTAGTTTAATTTAGATAAAGAAGGCTTTTCATTGGCTTCAATAAAATAGCACCTGCTTAATGGGTGTTGAATGGGATCAAGGTCATAGATCTAGAGGTGAAAGGCATTTTAGAAGTTACTAGTCCAACAGTCTCATTTTTCAGATGAAGAAACTAAGGCCCATGCACTGTGCTCTAGTCAAGAGTATTTGATTTGAAAACAAAAGTTCTTAGCTTCCCATTCCACTTCTACTAATCTATGTGATCTTAGCACAATTACTTGGTTTCTCTGGGCCTCAGTTTCTTTGTCTGCAAAATGGAATTCAACTAATTGATTCCTAAGATCCCTCCTAATTTAGAACTCTATAAACTACTAAAATGGAATACATATATATATATGTATATATATATACACTTATACATACATACACATATACACACACATATATGTATATATGTATGCATACGTATATATAGTGTTTTTCCTTTAAATATATCCTTTCCCTTTACTTCCCTACTGAGAAAGTTATTGCTTGTAACAAAGAAGAAAAAAAAAATCCAGCAACATGACCCAAGCACATCATCCAAGTCTGACTATCCATAACACGGAAGTTTTATTGTATCCCCTTAACAACTAGACCAGACATAGCTACTTACCAAGTAAGTAAGTGGTTTTTCTTTGTGAGACTCAACAGTAAGTAGCTCCACTATGCAATAATTTGGAAATGCTCAATTACGTAATTTACAATTCTAAAAAAATAGATCATGGAATGCTTTTCAATTCCACTTGTTTAGATAAGAAGAATCCATTCAGTTTGAAGTATAAATAAATCCAAACAAGCTTTACAGGTGAATTAGTATAAGGTCTTGGGAACTGTCACCTTGGGGTTTAAGTCAAGCTTTTAAAATGCAAAATCACCAATATCTTTATGGAAAAATCTGTCCTGTTTCTTTTCTCTACCATATTACTTATAAAGTGGTATACCAAAGAAAGGAACATTTTAGGAATAAATAGCATCATTAAAATTGCTTTAGCAAGGGGCAGCTAGGTGGCACAGTGGATAGAGCACTGGCCCTGGAGTCAGGAGGACCTGAGTTCAAATCTGGTCTTATACACGTGATACTTCCTCGATGTGTGACCCTGGGCAAGTCACTCAACCCTGATTGCCTCACCCAAAAAAAAAAATCTTCAGTGTCAGTATATTTGTTTTTCAGAGATTCAGGCCCTGCCTCTAAAATACCAATGTTAATAAAACATCTTTCGGGTAGTTCAAACATAATACTTTATTAACACATGCTAATTTATACTTTTCATCTTGAGTATTTCAAGGCATTTCACACATGTTAATTAAAGTTCAAGGGTTTTATATCCATATATATGTAAAATTAAAAATTTAAGCTGGGGTGATGTATAGCTGAAACATTCTTGAGTGGGGGAAGGGGAATAACCTTAAAATATTGGAGTTCTGTGGTTGCAATCTCATATTTAAGAGACACTAATTTAACATGCTTTTTCATTTCATTGGGGCTGTAGAGCATGATTTAGTTATTTTTTTTTCCTTCTGGTTGTTTTAATAGTTGGCAAAAGAGTGGATCTGATTACTCATGATTGATAACATTTATGCATTAAGAAAAACTAAACCATTTACAGATATCATCCTGAATATAGCTGACCCAATAAAATTAGAGATGTGACTTATCTAATTTGAAATTAAATTTTAAATATGTATTTAAAATTAAATCATTACAGACTAACCATATAACTAGCCAGTCTGTGAACTATGGAAACTCCAGATAACTTGGCATTTCTCCCCACTTCCTTGAGGAAATGTCCTTGACGCAGTACAGTGCAGTGAGGAAAACACAGAATTCATAGCCAAAGAATCTGTTTGAACCCTGATTTTACTTATCACTTCTAAGCAAGTCACCTCTTCTGTGGTGGCCTCAGCTTCTCCTGGAAAATGAGAGGTTTGGACCAGATGGCCACTTAAGGATTCTTTCAGCTCTATATCTCTTGACTACACGCATACCCTTTCAGAGTATACTTGTCTTCTTGATTCATCCCTCCAGTGAAGGATTTCCTCCATATGGAAATGAACTTCCTCCTTTCATTATTTTGTTATGCTCCTCACAAGGGTCAGAATCAGCCATACAGGCTGATGAAAGATAGGCAGGGAGGGGTGGGAATTGGGTTGGGCACAAAGGGAGTATATTGTATTTTGCCAGGAATGGATTTACCCGAGAGAGCTGTTGTACTGAGGATAACCTGGTATTTTTTTGCTTTTTTCTTAGTGTTGAGGCATGTGAACAAGGATCAGCGATGGCCTACTGCCCTCCAGACACTGTCTTAGGTCTAGCTCACCCTGGTTTATTGAGATGGCAAACTCAGAGAGGCAGCATAATGCACTCCAAAGAGCCCTGGCACTTGAAATCAGGAGACCTGGCTCAAGATAATAATTCAGGCACTACCTTCCTTATTTAAAGGTTTATAAAACTACAATGCATTGTATAAATAGGTGGTGTTACAATGATGATAATGGTTATGTTCTTGATAATGATGATGGTTATTGCCCAAGGTAGAGGATAGAATGGAACTGAAGCCATTGTGTTTCTCCCTCTAATGCATATCATTTCTTTCAGGATTGTTTTTCATGGTTATTCATGTGCTCTATCATAATAGTCACTTTAAATCTGTGTTGTCCTTTGCTTTCCTGATTTGAACGTTTAGTCACATTTAAATGTTTCCTTTATATGCTGACACTAAATTTAAGCTGATTTAGGATGTTCACTGTGAACAATGATAATTGATCATAAATATTTATTAAGTGTCTACTATGTGTAAGGTACCATGCTAAACTCTGGGAATACAAAAAGAGGCATAAGACAGTCATTGCCCCTCAAGGAGCTTGCAATCCAGTGGGGGAGACAATACACAAACAAATATATACAAAGCAAACTACATACAGGATAAATAGGAAGGATATGCCACTTCAACTTCAAAAATTTGTGAAATCCTTCATGTGGTTGTTTCCTTCACCAGTGCAGATTATCACTCTTCCACACCTTAAGAGAAAGTCTTTATTTGTAGATGTGGCCAAAAATGAAAAAAAAAAATCATTTCATGGTCCACCTTAAGATGAGCATCTCCAATCGTGACAAGGAGTGTCTTTGGGCACCAGGTATGAAGTATGTGTGTGTCTGGGTCGTATTCAATTCAATAAGCATTTATTGAAGACTTTTGTGTCTGGAACTCTGGATGCTAGGGATACAAACAGAAAAGTTAAAAAAAAATCCTTGACCTCAAGGACCTTGCTTTTATTGGGGGAAAACATGTATAAAGCCTTCTATGTTGAGACATTGATAGAATGCAAACTTCTTGAGATCAGGGATTGTTCCATAATGCATATCTATATCTCCTGCGCCTGTCACCATGTGTCACCATCATCTCCCTTCAGACCTGCTGGGGACACCTAAAAACCCTGAACTCAGGAGCCTTGAGAATAGCAGAGCTCCTCCAAACCACTAGACCTGCTCCTATCCCAGTCCTCGCAGCCATCATTGAGGGGAGAAATCTTTGTCGAGAAGGGGTCCACCTTCCTTATCACCACCAGCAACAACTACTGACCAACTACCACCAACAGGCAGAGGGGCACAGGAGTGGCAGTACCTTTCAGACCTCAATTCCTGCTTTCCGCCCAGCCTTCACAGCTATCTTTTGGGGAAGCAACTCCTGTGGTGAAAGAGCCAACCATCCCCACCAACAGCCAACCATTTGCCACAAACAGGGTAGGCAAGCCAGCCTCACCGAAGCTGCAAGGCTGATACACCAAAAGAGACAGGAGAAATCATGTGCCAAGCAAGTCACATCTTGACCAATGCTTTGACCACCATCTCCCTTTAGATCCTAATGGCGATAGCTCAGGACCTTGAATTGAAGAGCCTAGGGAATAATGACATTAAATAATGACAGTAAAGAAAAGACATTAATATCTGCTTTGCTGTTTATACACCAAGGATCATGAAACTTTCCCATTTAACTTATAACTCAAAACTTCCATGTCTATTGTCTCTTTCATTAGAATTTGAGCTTCTTAAGGGCAAGGAATGTCTTTTCTCTCTGTACCCCTAAAGTTTGGTTCCAACAGCCATGAAGGTAGCTGAAGCAGGCACTGGGGGTGCTTAGGGCTTGGTCAGACATCAAAGATGTCAAGGTCATCCATTGCATCCTGGGCTATCACCAGTTGTCTTGACTTTTGTCTTGCCACTGGACTTTGATGACTCTGGAAGAGATAGTGAGGCTGATGACTTTGTGCAACTGTGCCTCACTTAAATCTAATTCACACATAAGTCAAGACATCACCCTGTGATACCACTGATGAAGAACAAACAACAACAAACAGTAAGTGCCTAATAAATATTTCATCCATTCATTTATTCATGTATGGCACATAGTAGGGACTTAGTAAATGCTTGTTGATTGACTGAATTTGACAAAGCTTGCTACTTCTACATCATGATGAGGAATCAGATTCAACCCGCTGCCATTATGGCCTCTCCCTCCTTCTGATTAAAGAGGTGGAGGGTAGACATCAGAGAACTCCTCAGAGAACCTCCATTTAAGGAGGGTGCCCAGGACAGCCATCTCATAATTTCCCACTGGGCTGCCACGTTTCATCATACTTCTGCCAAGTACCCTCCTCCCCTCCTAGTTTTACTGCTTCTTTTAAAGTATTGTCTTCCCCTGTTCTATTGTCTTTGAGGCAAGGACTGTCATTTGCCTTTCTTTATACTCCCAGCCCTTAGCACGGTGCCTGGCACATAGTAGATGCTTAATAAATGTTGACTGACTGACTTCAGTGGATGAAGGATATCATTACATTAAAAAAAAGTTACTACCTCATGAACATATTTTAAGTTAACATTTTTATAATACAATCCTAGTGCAATATGCAGCATAATACACTTAAATGCACTGGTTCAGACGCAGCAAAGTTTTAATTCAGTTGCACTAACACTTTGACTGAATAAATGTCAGTAGCTATCTCATAAATAAAAAAGATAATCAATGAAAAGTCAGGCACTTTATTATCACATGCCAGGTATCTTTTGGCTAAAATAAATCTAGCTTTGACTGATAAGAATCAAGGGGTAAAATTTATTGTCAATTAGTCAGGGTCAGAAAAGCTTTATATTTCTATGATGTTTCAAATTTCAAGAAAAAGCTAGCAAGTTTCACAAAATAAAATGATTTCTAGAAAACAGAGAAAGAGATGTGAATAATTATTTTAAATTCAGGTTTAGATTTTGTGACAAAGACAGCAATAGGAAATGTTGTATAATGGATAGTGCACTGGCCTTAGAAAATAAAGATGGTCTGGATTAAAGTCCAGCCTTCCGCATGTACTGGATGTGCTAAGCACTGAGGACACAAAAAAGAGGCAAAAGGCAGTCTCTGTCCTCAAAGAGCACACACTCTAATTGGGGGAGATAAAAAAATAAACAAGGATAGTTGATATGCAGGATAAGTTGGAAAATTATTGGCAATATTGAATATTATTATAGATTATATTATATATTATTATTTATATAATTATATGTAACATTATATAATATATTATTAATATAATACATTAATATTGGAGAGATTTGGTGAGAAAGTCTTTCTGTAAAGATTTTAGTGGGATTTAAAGGAAGCCAGGGAAAGGCATTAGGGAGAGATGAGGAGAGAGAATTCTAGGCATAAGGGACAGCCTGAGAAAATGATCAGCAAAGAGAGATAGGGGGTCTTTTTGAACATCAAGACCAGTGTCACTGGATTAAAGATTATATGGTGGGGAATAAGCTACAAAAAGACTGGAAAGGTAGGTGGGAGTTAGATTATGAAGGGCTTTGAGCACCAAGCAGAGGATTTTGTATTTCATCCTGGAGGTGATAGGGAAACTCTGGAGTTTATTGAGTAAGGGGTAAAGGGCAGGAACCTGGTCAGACCTGTGCTTTAGGAAAATCCCTTTAGTGGCTGAATGGAGGTGTCTCAGAGTGATGGAAGTAACCTGGAAGTGGCAATGGGTAGTAAGGACTACTCTAGCTCCTTTTTGTATTTTATATGAACTTTTAAAAATTAACATATCATTTATTCCCATTGAAATGTGAGCCCTTTGGGGATAGGGAATGGTTGTATGTTTTTGCTTTTGTTTGTATCCCAGTGCTCAGCAAAACGCCTGACAAATAGTAAGCTTCATAAATGCTTATTGATTTCTTGATTGATTGATTGATTGAACATTCGCTAGTTCAGATAGTGGAGATAATCACAGACAAAAAGGGCTTGTGAAAGTATGGGACAGAATCAATATCTAAACAAACCAAGATAAAGATGAGTTGTGGAACTAAAAGAACCATTGTTGAAATTAGAAGCAAGTTCAAAAACCAGTAATCATAATATGGTCTGAATTGGGGCTAGCGAGGGGCAAAGCCTAGAGTGATAAGCAGGTGATTAAGTATACGTGAGACCGAAGTAGAGAAAGAATTAGCTCAGCTTGCACCACTCGGTTGGTTGGTGGGTACCTCTAATGTCTTGGGTATCCTGTGAGCCCTGATCGACATCTTCTGAAGTTTTTTTTTTCTTTCAGAGAGAGGACTCCCACCAGGACCACTGCAGGGAGGGAGGGACATCCAAAATGCAATGATTTGTGCCTTCGACCTAAAGGAGGGTCCCTCAAACAGCTGACCTATTCTTCACAACAGCTGGACTGGGATCAGAAATAGGAGTGTAAATCCAAATGGAGGGAGTTGGTGATTAACAGTCAAGCTGCTTGGCCTCATAGCTCTGTGCCTGTTACTACCGCTGCTTGATGTGTGCACATAAAGGTCAGTCAGTGCCTTTCCTGTAATTACCAGGCTGTGCAAGCTCATTTACAGGAGATTGTAAGGAATTATTATTCTGTATAATCCTGAGCCTCATGCATGTATTTCTCTGAAATGACCTTTTCCCCTCCAATTATAACCAAATGTTAATTACTAGAAATAATATTTAAATATTACGTTAGTGGTAGGATTAGTCGAAGTTTAATAATTCCTGCTCTGGATTAGTCAATATCATGTATCGACCATAGCTTACCAAGGTCTGATAAAGTAAGAACTGATGTACGAGGCTCACATTATTTCACTAAATTTTGAGCTTTTCTTTTTTTACCTCAGGAAGAATGCCAGAGGAACAGAATCTTATATTTTCATGAAATGTCATCAGCTTATTACAGATTTGGAAAGATATTTAGTCCCAAGATAAATTACAGCTCTTCCAATTATGAGGAAAATGAGTAGTGTTCCTTAAGATAGGTGAGTTCATGAGAAGTCATATAAATTGAATTTTTGGAAATTGAGCATTTTACATGCCATTAGAGGAGTTAATTTTTTCATAGGGTTAAAACTGTAGAAGTTATCTAGTCCAAATACCTCATTTTACAGATGAGCAAACCAAGGACCAGGGAAGTTAAATGTTTTGTTCAAGGTCACACAGGTAATAGTGATAGAATCAGGATTCAAACACAGAGCTTTTGACTCTAAATGCAGCATTTTATTTATTGCATGTATGCCTTCTTGGAAAATAATTTTTTGCCTTTGATTACCTTTTCAAAGCATTTTTTTAGTTAACAATAATCTATTTTCTGTCCTTGCTACCTCCCTCCTTGCATTGAAAAAAACAATAAAACCCTTGTAATAAATATGCATAGTCAAGCAAAATAAATTCCCACATTGGCCATGTCCAAACATATGACTCATTCTTCGTGCTGATTTCATCATCCTTCTATTAGGAGGTGGGTAACATGCTTCATCATCAGCCTTCTGGAATCATAATTGGCCATGTCATTCATCAGTCTTTCAGATCCATTTATCTCTCCCGCAATGTAGTTATTTTATTTTTTTAAAAAAATCATTCTTCTCTCTTTTCTTGCTTCACTTTGTGTAACTTCTGACAGATCTTCCAAACTTTCTCTGAAACCATCCTTTTCACTGTGTTTTTATAGCACAATATTATTCTATTGTATTCATATATCGTAATTTATTTAGCCATTCTCAAATTGATGGGCACCTCCTTAGGTTCCACTTCTTTGTTACTGAAAAAAAAATATTGCTCTAAATATTTTTGTCATATGGTTTCTTTTCCCTGATTTACTTTTTAAGAAAAGTTATCAGTTGGTGGGGGAAAAAAAAAACAAAATAAAACATTAGATTGGAAGACAGAAGACTGAGGTTCTAAATCTCTGCTCATCCACAAAGTAAATAAATAGAATAAAGAAAGTGGACTAGGTGATCTCTAAGCTTCTGCTCATGCTAAGATTCTGTGAAAAAAAAAAAGATAATTCTAAGTTTTGGTAGATTAAATGGGCTTGGAAATGATATTCCTACATTAGAGATACTAATGGAAAACATCAGTGCAATAGTAAGCTTTGACAAACATGAAATATATCTAGGAGGTCAGCATTGTTTTAATTTTTCTGCACCTGTATTAAATTCAGTCCTTGAGGGGATAGGCCAAAAGAACTAATGAAAACATATGCTAAGGCATGGAGTGGTTACACTCTGCCTTGGTGAGGAAATGTATTCATAGGAATGAAACTAAATCTCTAAACTATTTCCCAATAACAAACAAAATTCAAATAATTTGGTAATCATATTGCTTTATGAAATAGGGATTTCAGAAGACAGTGGTAGATTTGGGATGTGAATAGCTAGTTTGGAAGATGTTGCCTGAAAACAAGACAGGACAAAATATATTTGTGTATACATATGCACATAATTTAATCAAGAAGGCTTTAACTTGAAAGGAAAAGGAAGAAGGAAAAACAACTGCCTATGCATATGTACGACTAGAAAATCAGCAATTCTTCATATGGAGAAGAAAATCAGTAGAGATATCTGTTAATTTAGAAGAGATGGTATCCAAGAAAAGACAGCAAAAAAGCTCTTAGACATGTGTACACAAAGGATAAAGAACAAACTCTAAGCAAGGAATACAAGAAGACAAATTTTATTTCATATGCATCACTATGGCTTGCTAAGATAGGACTTACTGGAATATGATTTTGAAAAAGTATGTTATTCAAAGTAAGTAGAATAGATAAAGAGTGCAAGTAGCATTGTATATTTAAAATCTGTGCCATGAAATCTAGAAACTAGAAAAGAAAAACACTGTGGAGAGCACTTGGGTAAAGAGAGAAACAGAATCAATATCGTTGAAGGAGCATATCATAGATCATCGGTGTCACACACTTCTGAGAGAACAAAATTAAAATGTCGTTGGGAAATGTCAAACAAAATACTTACAAATACAGTACAGCACGGATAATGTTACTTTGTAGTTTTCTAAGTCAATATGCAACAGGGATTTTTTTTTCATTTGAGTTTGACTCTACTGCTATAGACCAACTGTACAGAGTAAGAAATAGATGTGGAGTTTAGGAATCAGACGGTACAGAAAGAGGATATAGTAGTGATTGGAGATTTCAAATCTCATGATATCTACTAGAACATTCCTCCTATTAAAAGCAGAATAGCATTAATAAATTCTTTTCTTGCCTAAGTGATAATTTCATGTTCTAAAAGGTGGAGGGAGTAACAAGAGTAGCTATTCTGTACCTAATTAAATAACAAGAAACTGGTTACTGAAGTGTAAAATGTGAGAACCATAGAAACAAATTACCACCCCATTTTCAAATGCATAGTTGTAAAGGAAAAGAAGGCTGGGAATAATTGGGCATGCAGCCCAAAGGACATTGGCAGGTTGCCGTAGAACTAAAGTTTTGCAGATGTCATCAGCTGAAAAAGGATCAGAAGCTCTCAAGAATGAAATTCTAAAGATGCAAACAATAATTACAATATGGAAGATAATGGGGGACCTATTTAAAAAGTAATTGTGGGTGCACAGAATGAATGCTTAGGATGTGCCAGACTTGCTGCCTAAGGAAGTAAGACAGCCCCTGCCCTCAAGAAGCTTACATTCTAAAAGGGGAAGACAAAATACATAAAGGGAGGTTAGAGTTGGAAAGTTGGTTGGGAGAGGGGAAGCAAGGGTACATGTATAGACATGGTTTGGAAATGGCCCAGAAGTGGTATGGTACTGGTAAGGCACAGGTAAGGAACAAGTAACTGAGCTTTAGAGAGGTTAAGTGATTTGCTTGACATCACCCAGTTAGTAAATGATGTAGAGAGGAATGAAACCCACATGTCCTGACTACTATTGACAATGTCTCTTAATGTCCCTTTTCATCACACCATGTTTTCCCAGGATGGGAAACACTATCTTCTTCTTAAGTAATTTTCAAAGTCTTAATAATAACTTCCTCTTTTTCAAGTATATTCTAATTTTAAAGACCATCTTTTTGCTTGTCTTTCCTTTGTCTTACAAGAATGTAAGCATCCCTTTTGGGCTGTGACAGATAGTCTACCATAATAAATGCTATGGTCTTGGGAGAGCACAGAGCCAGTGGGTTCAGGTCAGCATGAGAAAGTCTGAATTGTTAAATCTTTATGTGACAAAATAATGTTGTAAAATATTTTATGGCAGCTCTCTTTGTGGTGGCAAAGAACTGGAAATTATAGGAATGCCTGCTAATCGGGGAATGGCTGAACAGGTTGTGGTATATGATTATGATAGAATACTACTGTGCTTTAAGAAATGATGAGGTTGATCGTCTTAGAAAAACATGGATAGACTTGCATGAAATAATGCAGAGCAAAATGAACAGAACTAAGAGAACATTGTATCTTGTAAAAGTAGTTTTTTTTTAAGAATAACTGAGTGAATAAGTAATTTTGACTATTATAAATACCCAAATTAACTTCAAAGGACATATGAGTAAAAACATTATCTGCATCCAGAGAAAACTGATAAATAGAAGTAGGTATAGAATGATTTTACATACATATCCATATTTTTGTCTAATGGTAGCCATTTCTAGGGTGGGGGGCATGAAAAAAAAGAAAAGAAATCTACATGACAACTTTATTATATATTTAAAAGGAATAGCAAGTTGTACATAATAGATGTACAGTCTCATTTGCAATCACTTAAAAATTATACTATGTTATGCAAATGCTTATTTTATTCCATAAATTAAAAATAAAATTAAAAAAAAATCTTTTATTGTGCATCAGGAGGGCCAATTACAGGAGTGACAAGCAAGAAGTACAAACCAAACAGGGCACAAAACACTTAACAACAATTTTTTTTAAATTTTTAAATTTATTGACTTAATAGAATTAACCATACAACATTTCATAAAGAAAAAAACAAACAACTTTTAACAATAAATTGTTAGTGAGATTGAAAATGCAAGTAGGAAATCCAGTTCAAGGTCACACTAAAGTTTCAAGAAAGCCAGTATGGCACAAGGCCTAGGCTTGGACAAGGAAATCATTCTCTACTTGTCATGCTTATTAGAGTATAAGTCTTTTGCAAAGCACAGTGATGTCCTGTCAAGTCCAGGGAGGTGATTGGTTGTTGTCCTTCGTTCTCAGAGAAGACCCAAATGACATCACTATGCTAGAGTCAAGTTTCAGTGTGTCCGCTTGTGACTGATCAGACCAATACGAGCTCAGAATGTCCTACCACAGGTCGGGCATGAATAGTTCAGGTGAATATTGGGGTGGATTCTTTAAATTTGCACATCTCACATTTCTTTTGAGCTGCTTCCATTCTGCTTTGCTCACAGAGGACAGCACCTTCTCTGATGTGGGCATGCCATGCTGAGTGGTCCTGTGCCAGTGTCTCCCATGTCACACAATCAATTCCAAAGTTCTTTTTTCAATTGACTATTAAATTTAATGAATATATAACAATGATTATTTTACTGTAAGCATGTGGAAGTTTGCTTAATAGAGAAGTCTGGTCAGTTGCAAATCATATACTATGGAACGCCAGGCTATAGTCTATTACAAATCATTTGGGCAACTCCAGAAAGATAACAGTATAATCAGCATGAAAAAGTGATTTCCCCTCCTTTCTTTGTCTAAGCATGGTATTTATGTCTTTTGAACTTCTGCTGGATTGTAATCTTAGCAATCAGTTACATTTTCCTCCTGGTGAACAAACCAGGACCATCTAAACATATCCTGAATGTAATTAGCTACAAATGACCTATTATAATTTAATTAAGCATTCTTTCCTATCTGCTGCTTAAGTAACAAATAAATTCTTTTATGTAGCTTCCAATTAAACATGTATATTATATATTTTAATTGGCTAAGAATAAGTTAAGCAGTTGTTGTCCTTTATACTCAAAGAGGACCAAAGTGACATCATGTTGTTAATTGTCACAATCTAACCAATTTTTAAAATGTAGACAATTTCCGTGATCCAGGCACATAGGTATCTGAAACTGATGAAATATCGAATGACTCTAATCAATGTCAATCTGATTATTTGTTACCTAGGTCCAATTCCAAAGTTCTTAAGAGAGACCTTGAGAGTGTCTTGTATCGCTTCTTCTGACTACTATGTGAATGATTACCCTGTGTGAGTTCTCCATAAAATAGTCTTTCTGACAAGCATACGTTTTGCATTCGAACAATGTGGCCAGCCCATCGGAGTTTTGATCTCTGAAGCAGAGTTTGAATGCTTGGCAGTTTAGTTCGAGAAATGACCTTAGTGTTGGCATCTTATCTTGCCAGGTGATCTTCAGAATCTTCCTAAGACAATTCGAATGGAAGCACTTCAATTTCTTGTTTCAGGTTTCCAGGTTTCACAGGCATACAACAATGAGGTAATGCTAACTGAAACCTCCTAATTCCACTGTATCACTTCATCTGTGGACAGTTCCCTATTACTCCAGGCATTTCTGACACTGGGCACTTCGAAGTCAAATGAAACTCTTTTAAGGTCTGACAGGGGTAGCCTTGTTCCAGAGGGATGTGCTAACTTATAAGATTTCTTCCCCATCTAAGTTGAGAGTGTCAATGACATGTTATCCATATCATGACATGATAAAGATGACCTTCCTGAAGTCAAAGAGGTGAGAGATGGGTAAAGGATGATTCACTAATTTTTTTCATAAATTTCCAAAACAGAACATTTATTTTCTCTGGTTTGACGTACTAAGCCTACTCTGGCCAAGGACTAAAAAGTGAAGTACTCTTAAATCTTAACTCTGGAAACCTAAGCCTCAGCAAGTGTTCAGATAGTTAGTACAGCCACTTCAGTAAACTGTGGAGAGGTATATTTTTTAATTACTTAATTCCTTGGCCTGAACTTACATATGCAAATTAGAGCTAATTAGAATCATAAGACTTAATACTGCCTGCTGAGCATTGCTGTATGTTTTATTAAATATCCATGTGCTGACACCAGGTACAAAGAAGTACACTCAATTGACTTCAGTGAATTAATGAAGCTTGCCCATGTAAGTATCAGAGAAACACTCACCAAATAATTAATTGGTTAGATCTATTTTTCATTGTCCAAAAGGAAGGAATCAGTGATTACCCAGTGGATTAGGCCTTGGAGTATTTCAGTAGATCAGTGAAAGATGTTTCCAGAATGGAGAGCTGCAACAATTCTTACATGACCTGTTCTCACCACTCGGAGGGCCACAACCCAAGCCTTTATCATATCTCTCTTAGACTACAGTAATAGTCCAGTTGGTCTCCCTGCCCTCAGGCTCTCTCCTCTCCAATCCTCCCACATATGGGCTGAGGTGATATTCCTACAACACAATTGAGACCATGTTGCTCCCCTCCTCAAGAAGCTTTCACCTCTCTTGATTGCCTCTAGTACCAAAATGCTGTTAAGACATTTCAGCGTTTCAAGGTGATTATACATGACCATTCCTCATGCACTTTTAATTCCAGCCAAACTGGCCTGCCTTATTATGGTCCTGCTACACAATTTTTCATCACCTACCTCTGAGCTTTGCGTAAGTTTTCTCCATTTCTAGAATGTCTTCCCTCCTTACCTCTGCTTTTGGGAGTCCTTAGTTCTGTTGCGGGTCACCTCAAACACAAACCTACTGGAAGAGGTTTTTACTGAATCCGTTCCCTCCAGCTGGAAGTCTTCTCTCTACCTGCCACTCAAAAGAAATAGCTTTGTATTTATATTTCTATTTACATGTCCCCCTTCACCCAGAAAAATCCAAGCTTCTTGAAGATTGAGACTTTTTCCTTCTTTATCTCCAGTGCCTCTACAAAATCCTACTCTGAGTCCTCACTCTGAGTTGGGAGTACTCTCACTTATCAAGGGTTATGTCAGCAGAGCCTAAGCCCTAGATGGTTCTGCCATATTGAAAAGTCTTCACATATATCCCTGACAATCAAATCTATTTTCTGAGGACTGCCCTAGCAAAGTACAAAAAGGCTCTTGACGAAGAACCTAGCCATTTGGAGATGAATTCCTTGGCCAAGGCAGTCCATAAAATAAAGAAAAATAAAAGTTGCCTTGAGTCCTGTGCTATTCCTTTCTACTTCTCCAGTGACAGTGAAACAGTGGGGTGGAGGGAGGGTGGGAAGGAGCTAAAGTTACAATGGATCACCTGGATTTAAATTTATCTATAAATTTTAATTTGATTAGAGGCACTCTAAATGTGAGAGCCTGATCCAATGATCAACTAGTGGTCATACTGCTAGAGGAACTTAATCATACTAATCTCACCATTTGGAGAACAAAATGTAACCATAAGACAGAAGAAGGTTGCATCTAAATGGAAGGGTGGCTCACAGATTCTCTGTAAAGAGGCAAATGAAGGGATTAATAGAATTTGTCCCATTTCATGGGACATTTTGGTTATCTCATATTGCTGAGTGCATAGAAAACACATACAAAAAGACTGCTGTAAAAATAATTGCACTAATTCTTCAAAATGTGTTACAGAGAATGCATAAATACAGAAATTCTTGCAAAAACTTGATGAAATCCTCCAGATAAAACTAACCTTGGCTTTGATGAAGAGGAAGCATAGAATAGTAGATAGAGAGCTTGTTGTAAACAGGAGTAGACTGTCAAGGACTCTCTCTGGCACTTACTGGTTGTATGATTCTGAGCACTTAATTTCTCAACCCCCCAGGCAACCCTTTAAGACTCTAAATTGCAGAGTATTGGTAGTGGGGAATTTCGTCACCAGGAGCTCCACATACTGATAAAATCACAGTTCCATATCTAACTTTGACTAACCTCCTACAATTACCCCCACCCCTCCCCCCCAAAAAAACCACACTTTTAACACTAAATGACTTATATACAAAGATAAGAATATGTAAGGAAAGTGGGAGATGGGGAAAGCAAGGGAATAAACATTAAGTACTTACTATGTGCTAGGCACTGTGGTAGTGCTTTATAAATATTATCTCATTTGATTCTCACAGCAACTCTGTGGCATTATCCAAATTTTATAGTTGAGGAAACAAGGCAGACAGAATACATAGAATATACTCTTCCTGCACAATACCAAAACATTGTATGTATAAACCTAGAATTTTATGTGCGTTGTTATGTGCACATGTCTCATTGTTGCACTGGATAAAAAATTATGATGCAGACAGAAAAGATTGATAGAAAGTCAACTAAAATGATCAAGGGATATTTGTAAAAGCATAAACTAAAAATATGGGAGTCAGGATGGAAGTGGGATATATTCTAAGTCTTTAAGTCATGATGGTTACTGTTTATGATTGCAATGGAGGATAATGAGTGTGGTGGCACAAAGAACTCTTCAGCTGAAGGGTACATGGAGAAACTGTGGGAGTGAGTTGTAGCCATAGTCAGGCTTCAAGAATTCCATGTAGCTATAGATTGGGGAGTGTAGCAAACTGAAATTCTCTTTTCTACCCAATATCCTGATCTTCACATGGAACCAAATTCTCAATTATTCAGTCCCACACTTCGACTTCTGCTAGCTCAGACTTACAGAGAGAGGAAAAAAATTGAGAGATAGAATGTTTATTCATGATCCATATTTTCCAAAGGCAGCTAGGTTCTTCTCCTGCCTCATTTCACATCATTCAGACATCTTCCCCCACTATTTTTTTCTCCTCTCAAATCTTGTACGAAGTGGTTGCCCTTCTCTCCTCCAAGACAACCCTTTTACCTGTACTCTTTATCCTATCCCATCCTATATTCTCTAGAACACTACCCTCACTATCATCCCCATTCTCTCTTATCTACAAATTCTCCCTACCTAATGACCCCTTCCTTGCTGCATGCAAACACATCTTCCCATCCTTAAAATATAAAACAAAACAAAACAATAACAACAACAAAAACTCTTCACTGGATCTTTAACTTCTGTGCCTTCATTTCCTCTCCTTCCACTCTCTTCCAAACAATTTGACTTGTAATCTTTCATCACTCAACTGAAAGCATTCTGTCCAAAGTTACCAGTGATCTCAAGTATAAGGGCTTTTTCTCAGTCCTCATGTGTCTGTGATCTCCCTGAAGCACGTGACCTTGTGGATCACCCTCTCCTCTTGGACATTCTCTCTTTTCTAGGTTTTCATGATACTAGTCTTTCTTCCTAACTGTTTGATGATTCCTTCTCAATTTTTCTTGTTCAGTCATCATTCATATCATCATACCAAAGCTCTGTCCTAGGCTGTCTTCTGTTTTGGGTCTTTACTATCTCATTGAGTGATCTCATTAGCTCCTATCAATTCAACTACTTGCCAATGATTCTCAGATCTATATATCTAGCCCTAATCCCTCCCTTGAAATTCAGTCCTATATCACCAACTATCTTGTTTTTACTTAATTAAATGTTAATTTTTCCAATCAACAAAAATCTACCTTCTTCCCCCTCCCCTAATCCAATTGAGAATGAAAGACAAACAAACCCGTTATAAACGTGTATTGTCAGGTAAAACAAATTTCTACATTAGCCATGTCCAAAAGACTATATATCTATGTTTGTGTGTATACATTTTATATATAGCACACAAATATACATATAAGCATACATGTATACACATATACATGTGTAATTCTAGTGTGTTTCATTGTTAGTCCTTTGGAACTGTTGTTAGTCATTCTGTTGTTCAGAGCTCCTGAGTCTTTCAAAGTTATTTCTCTTTACAAAATGTTTTAATTGTATGAATTGTGCTCCTGGTTCTTTTCACTTCACTGTCCAGGAGTTTGGACAAGTCTTCCCAGGTTTCTCTGAAACCCCCTCATCTCTGCTTATAGTGCAATACTGTTATATCACATTTATATACCATAACTTGTTCAGCCATTTCCCAATTAATGAGCATTCCCTTTGTTACTAAGAGAGATAGAAATATTTTTGTACATTCTTTAGTCTTTGCATTCCCAATAAATGTTTATTGAATTTTTTTATATCAACAGAAATAATGAAAATATTCTGTTATTGAAAGGTAGCACAGCATCATGAATAGAAGGTCAAGAATGGGGTAAGAAAGACCTGGGTTTGGGTCCTTTTTCTGACACATGTTGACTGTCATTCAATCTCTCAGTACCCCACAGCAATTCTCTAAATGATCAGGTAACAAATGACTCCTGATCTGTAACAGTGAAGGGGAATTTCTACTTAGGGAGTTCCCCATCCCATATGAAACCCTAAGTCTGGGGGAAAAAATCTATTATTATCTTCTAGGATAGCAGATGAGGGAAAAAACTTTTTTGAAAAAGAGGACCTGAAATCATCTGGTACTTTTTATTTTTTTATTCCAGTTATTTCCATTACTTTTCCCCTCAGAATGATCCCTCCACCATTGGTATGTCTGAAAAATACCCTTAAAATAATGTAAATAATTAAATTGTAAGGACTTACCTCTCTCCTTTCTTCATTGCCAAAAGCTAAAAAAAATAATAATTTTTAATGGTGTATTAATAGCAGTAGATGGTATGGTGATAACTAATCACAGGGGAAAGGCAGAGCAATTCAACTTTTGTCTAGGTTTTATCTGAAAGGACAATGACATTAACAATAGAAATAAGTGAAGAAAAGTCCACTGCAAGGAGCTGACACTTAAAATAAGGAGGAGATAAGAGAACACACAGTAGTCTTTGATAAGAAGTCAAGTCACCCAGCCCAGATGAAGTACATCCTCAAGTCCTGAAAGAACCAAAGCCGTAATTGATGAGCCTCAGTCAGTTTTATTTGAAAGATCATAGAAAATAAGAGCGACATCATGAGATTGGAGAAAATATGTTCCAATTTTTAAAAAATGAAAAAGAATGGAATTTGTGAACTATGGATTAGTGATATTTAATTCAATTTCTGGGGAAAAATTCAGAGCAGATTATCAAAGAAATATTTGCTAATCATCTAGAAAGGGAAACAGTGATTCTAAAGAACTAGCTTGGATTTATCAAGAACAGATCATGCCAAACTAACCTCACATCATTTATTGATAGGATTACTAACCTAACAATGGAGAAGAAATTGTGTTTACCTGAATTTTTAGCAAAGCTTTTGCTAAAGTATCACACTTGGGGAGAAGATGGAGAGATGTGTGTTAGATAATAATGCAAAAAGATGGATTCACAACTGGTTGGGTGCTCCGATTCAAGAGTAGTTGTTAATGGTTCAGTGTCCATGTGGCAG
Organism: Phascolarctos cinereus; assembly: GCF_003287225.1. NCBI lineage: Eukaryota > Metazoa > Chordata > Mammalia > Diprotodontia > Phascolarctidae > Phascolarctos > Phascolarctos cinereus. The sequence goes on from NW_027556098.1 coordinate 332,663,039, forward strand.
GAGGGCTTCAGGAGACTACATAAAGCATCAGCGTTTAGCCCTTTGCTGCATAACATTTTTTCCATGACTTTCCATACCTTCAGATTTTCAAGACACAAAACTGTAGGATATTGCTAACACACTGGTTGACAGATTGCAAAAGAATCTTGATAGGCTAATGCATTGGACTGAATTTAATAAGATAAGATTCAATAAAAGAGATGAGAAAAGAGGGAGAGGAGAGAGGAGTTGAAGAGAAGAGAAGAGAAGAGAAGGGACCAGTACAAAATTATGATACCTTGCTGAGTGGTAGCTGGCTACAGCCAACTACAACTCCTAAGAGATTTTGTTGTTTGTTTGTTTGTTTGTTTTAATATGAACTACCCTCTAATCACAGTGTCTTACTGGGATTTCCCAGCTTTTTTTTTTTCCACCCAAGTGCATGACTTGAATGTCTCCTATTAATTTCAAACAGATCATCATTCTAAATTACTGATGTCTTTTTGAATCCTGATTCTATCACCCAACATATTCATGGTAGATACCTTTCAATTTTATGTGATACAAACTTGAAGTGCATGTTTCCACTGCTTTCCAAGGATTGAGCTCTTTTCAAGTTGACACAGATTAATTGATATTTTTGTTGAGTCTGGTCACTTGATCTACTCAGACTCCACATTTAAGGATTTTGTGAGAAGCTTTTTCAAATTCCATTTTCCTCTATCAATCATATTTTCTAATGGTTCATCAAAGATTATGGTAAAATAATAATAATTGACACACTAAAAGTTGTAAGGGCATTGACAAATAAGAGCATTCACTTGGAATTCTTTCTAGAGAAAGAAAGAGGTACTTTTGGAGAATATTGCTCCACCACTATATATCATATAATCCCCTTGTCTCCAAACTCCAAAGGAGGAACAAGGCGAGAAATTGGCTGCGGGAACTAGACTGAAAGTACTGCTATTCTTAGGGCTCCTGGATCCTGAATTATCTTCATCAAACAAAGTGGTGTTCAAGGTTTTGGTGGTAGTGGTTTGATTGGAGTAGTACATGCTGCCACCGATCTCTCCTTCAGGGTGATTCGATTCAGCTATGCTGGCTTGTCTGCCCTATGGATAATATATTAGTATTTATATTGAAACAGATTTAGATATAGATATAGATTTTTTTTGTTTCTTAATATAATTAAATATTTTTCTTCTATCTACTCAAAAGTCTTTTGCTTCACCAGGAGAACAGAATAAATCAAACCCAATTCTCTATATAACTTCTTGGTATCCAGGTTACTCATAAGAAATGCCTTAAGTACCTAATTTTTGTAACCATAAAGCACTGTGGAAATATTATTATTGTTATTATTAGTTACAGAATAAAAAAATTTAATGAATGAATGAATGAAATATTTTTAAATGAGATACCCAATTTATAGGAACTCCTCCCAATAAAAGCTCATCTATAGGGCAGAAGCAATAAGAGAATGCTCAATGAAGGAAGTGTTGAATTTGAGATTTAGAGGTCATGTTGTGGGGAGAAGACAATGTACCAATGAAAGGGAGTCATGCAGAGAAATGGAAAAAATAGATAACACCTAAAATTGTAGGTTCATGTATTCCTTAGGTCTGGATTTGGAAATGACCCTAGAGATTCCCTAGACCAAATGCTTATTTTGCAGGGTTCCTAAACAAGTTGTTTTTGGCATGTAAATAGTTAAATCTTTTCTTTAACACTTCTGGTCTTTGGCAATGATATTTTATTATGGCAACTGAAATGATTGCATGATTCTTTTTTTTTCAGAGCAGATATAGTAAAAGCCAGTGTCTGATTAGTCATTCTCATTATCACATCATCATCATCTCCTTCACTGGCTAGACCACAGTACTTTCCTTTTCTTAGATCTTAGAACTAAGATAGTCTCTCCTATGATTAGCAACTTTAAACTGTCAGCCATATGTCCTGACTTCATTTCCTCCCCATTGCCTCTTTCCTAACAATCCAAGAGTCAGTGTGAATGGCTGTGCTAAATAGTAGGGCAGGAAGGAGCAAAGTAAATGCTGACATATGCTGGCATTTGCAAACCTGAATAACATCCCTCTAGTTTGCTAAGACAAAGTGGAGCCTGAGAATTCTCGAATGTGGACACAGCTTTCAGAGAACTTATGTGTCACAAAAAATAAAGGGAAGTAATCATTTGATGTTATTCTGAGCACTGAATAAGCAAAATAATCTCAGCAAACAACATTCTTATTACCTTTTATCATCATTAAAGGAAGTCATTTAATCAACTGGATTCTGATGCTGTTAAAGATTAATTTGGCACCCCAAAATTCAATCCATTGATAAAACAAAATGTAGATAATCAATTCAATTAAACAAACATTTATTTAGATGATGATGATGGCAATGGTAAAAATAACAGGAATTTGTATTAATCAATAAGCATTTATTGAGCACTTATTATACACCAAGCACTAGGATGGGTGCTGAGGATACAAAGGCAAAAGGTAACAGTGCTTTATATAGCATTTAAAGTCTAAAGAGCACTATGTAAACATCTGTGCAAAACGCTGTGCTCAGTACTGGACATACAAAGATAGATAGGACAAAAGACACTCCTCTCAAGAAGCTTACAGATTAAAGTGGGGAAAGATTGAATATACAAATTACTTTTCCCCTCTCCTTTTTATTTTTATTTATTTTAAATTTAAAAAAAATTAATTATGTAGCACATCTTAACCATCCAATGGTCAAAAATACAAATGTGCCCACTTTAAATCCTGAGTACTTACATTATTTTTTCTAATAAATATGCCCTATTTATTACCAATCACAGTAATGTAATTGCCAATTACCACAGTAATTACCAATCACAGTACCAATCACAGGAGATCTATCTGATAAAAGCAATGCATTAAAATCCTTTTTTTTCCCCTACAAATCACTTTAAAAAGAAAGTGAGAGAAGTCCAAAGTAGGGATCCAGGCAAAGGGCTATGGGAAATTTGAGAAGGGTGAATTGACTTTTACACTGAGGGGATGTCAGAGACGACTTCTTGGAGGAGGTAGAATATGAGTTGGTTCTTGGAGGAATGGCTAGACTTCAATAGATGGAGCTGAAGGAAAGTCTAATCTAGGCTTGGGCAATGATATGAGCAAAGATAGGAAAGGTTAGAAAGAGAACAGGGGTAGGTGGTAGTCTAGCTTGGCTAGGATGAAAACTTCATAAAAGGAACAACATTGAATCAGCCTAGACAGGCTGACAATGAATCTTTTGTCTGTCATAAAGGATCAGAGTAGTTAAGTTCAGAGAAGATCATGAGTTGGTTTTCACCAAGTCCCTTTGCAAACATATAATTATAGAACTCAAAGATTGAACAAGTTTATTTATAGTTAAAAGAAAACAAATAAGGTAGATAACATAGCTCATGGAAAAATCATATTACCTATTTAGGAACAATAGTCCCAGAGATTAGTAAAGACAGTCATTTATAGTCATCCCATGAATAGTCATCCAAGTAGACATTGCCTCAAACGTGGCTTCTCAGGATGTATCTCCTATTGTGTTTCTCCACAGTGTTGCTTTGCTTAATCATCTCTTCTTGAAGTTCCTCCACTCTCCTGCAAAGAAGTTCTATGACTAGTAGTTCATCCAAAGCTCCTCATATCATCATTTGAAGTTCTGAGCAGCCACTGCGGCTCCTCCCGCAGCTCCCCACGGCATCCAGCAGGTGGTCTTCCTCTGTCTTCCCCTGCAGCTCTCAACCAGCAGTATGGCAGTACTATATGGAAGCTCCATAAGTAAAGCTCCCCTCTGTTCCATAGCTGGAGGAAGGACAAAATTCCCAAAAGGCACCTCCTGCCCACACCAGCTTTTCCCATAGATCAAATAGTTAAGTACAGCCCCACCATTCCACACCCACCCGCCACCACTACAATGGGCTAGTATTCAACTGGGACCAATTCAGCAGGTTTATTTAAATTACCCAAATCTCCTTCTCTTGGATATCCAAGGTGGGGGGATGGGATGAGGTAAGAGCTGGGCACCACTCTGTCACTGATGAAGTAAAGAAGAGAAAATGCTGCTGTCCTGACTATACATGAAATATATAGTAGAAACACTGAGCTGTAATGCATGCAATATGATATCTTATTGCACCCCTTAGTCTTCAGAAGAAGAAACTAAAGGTCAGGAAGTTAAGTAATTTATAGTCAGTTAGTGGTAAAGCTATTACTGGAACTCAAGATTTGACTCCAAAACCAGTGCTCTTTCCATCATATCATCGTGTCTTTACTTAGATCTCATTGCTAGATAGAGAAGGTGGCTAAGTGATAGAATTTTTGGATAATGTAGAGTAATATAAATAATGTGGACGATATAGAGCAGTGAAAGCATATTGTCTTGCAGTCATAAGACCAGCTCCAACACATTGTAGAAGTGTCACCCTGAAAAAACCAAGTTACTTGTTAAAAGAGAGTTGTTTTCCATCATATCCAATTCTTTGTGAGACCCTATTTGGAGTTTACTTGGCAAAGATATGAGAGTGGTTTGCCATTTCCTCCTCTGGCTCATTTTACAGATGAGGAAACTGAGGCAAATAGGGCTAAATGACTTGTGCAGGGTCTCACAACTAATTAATGTCTGAGGTGAGATTTGAACTCATCTTCCTGATTCCAGGCCTGGTGCCCTATCTACTGCTGTGGTAAAAGAGAATAAGCCTCTCTAAATCTTAGCTTCTCTGTCTATAAAAATGGCAAGAATAAAAATAATACTACATATCTTACAAGATTATTGTGAGAAAGTGCCTTGTAAACCATAATTTGTTACAGTGGAAAAACTACTGGATCTGGTATCAAAGGACCTGAGTTAGGATCTCAATTTAGTTGCTCTGCTTCTCTTATCTGTATGACTTAGGGTAAGCCACTTTCCATCTCTGTGTCTTAGTCTCCTCACCTTTAAAATGGAGGAGTTGAGGGGGCAGCTAGGTGGTGCAGTGGATAGAGCACTGGCCCTGAAGTCAGGAGGACCTGAGTTCAAATCCGGCCTCAGACCAAACATTTGACACTTACTAGCTGTTTGACCCTGGGCAAGTCTCTTAACCCCAATTGCCTAAAAAAACACAAAAGCAAAACAAAGATCATGAAAATTGATGTATACAAGAATAAAAAAATTCATTGAGAGGAAACAGTGGATTAGGGTTTGTGTTAGAAACCCTCCTGGAAGAGAGGAAGCCTATGGCATAAAAATAATAATTAACAAATAACTAGGCATTAAAGAAGGAAGGTGCATGGCATAAGAGTCAGTAATTCGAACGGTTTTGCTCCATGTGAGATAGCTTGGGCAAAGCAGGAGAGTGAGGTCTAGACACAAGGACCCAGCTAAAGACTATGTAACACCTATCCATTAAATATTATGTGCAAGGATCTGTGCTTTGGGCTATGAGAAATAAAAATAGAAGAGGTCCGTGCCAGCCACTGAGGAACATATAGTAAGAGAGGCTATAAGATCATAAGATTTGGAGTTGAAAGGGACCTTAGGGATTATCTTGTTCAACCTCCTCATTTTACTAGAAATAAATTGATGGCCAGAGAGATTAGCATAGTCACCCCAGTGTCACATGGCTAGCAAGCAGCAGAACCAGGATTTGAACAGAGATCAATTGACTCCCAGTAAATCGTTCCAGTAAACAACAGTAACAACAGCAGCAGCAGCAGCAGCAGTTATCTTGTGCTTTAAGGTGTACAGTCCTCTTTACAGTTTTATCTCATTTGATCCTCACGATAGCCCTGCAAAGTGAATGCTATTATCCCCATTTTACAGATGAAGAAACAGAGGCTGAGGGAGGTTAAGGACTTACTCAGAGTCATGCAGCTAGTGGATGTCTGAGTCAGGATTTGAATTCAGGTCTTTTCTGATTCCAAGTACAATGCTCTCTCTATCCACTGTGTTATGTAGTAGCCTATTGGTATCACTAATGCTAAGGACTGAATGTAGTCAGTGTTTTCAATCCAAAAGAATTTATTCCTGTTGAGATAACTTCAGAGAATGATCTTTGTCTTTTCCAGGCTAATCATCCCGAGTCTCTGATCCTTATACTGAATGGTTTTCAGAGCCCTTGCTATCCTGGTTGCCTTCCGTTCAATGTGATCCAATTTCGAAATGCCACACATGAGACTTGACGCCTGGAACTGAACACAGTACTTCGGATAAGGTCTCAACTGAGCAAAGGACAGTGACTCTGTCGCCTTTCTGCTTTCCATCCCTATCATTCTCCTTCTACCAACATACCTAAAATAGCATTTGTTCATCATTACGTGATGAACTTCCAGTCCATTACTGTTAAAGCCCTGTGGTAATTTTCACATGAACTGTTGTCCGAAGTGGCTCCCATATTGTAACTGTGTCTGATATTTTTTTTATTAACCCAAAGTTACATTATATGTACACAAAAGTACATTATATGTATCCCTATTGAATTTCATCTTACTAGATTTGACCTTTTATTCCAAACCCTCCAGATCTTGTATCCTCATCCTGTCATTTGACATGATAGCTGTTCCTTTGGGGAAAGAAGGAGGAGCAAAGAGAATGTAGAATTAGTACTTAAGATAATTTGGATTATTATTAAAAATGATAAAGAAAAAGCAGAAATATCCAACTTTTATTTAACTTCATTTTTACTCTACCAAGGACAATTTTCTTTGGCACTTAGCTTCTTCAGCTGCAAAATAAGCCAGTCAGATTTGACAGTAGGATTCTAGAATTAAAACTAAAAGGGACCTTAGAGACCACTGAGTCTAATACCTTTATTTTATGCTTGAGGAAACCAGGGCTCAGAGAGGTGAGTGACTTGTAAGTAGGTGTGTCTGAGGGAGGATTTGATCTCAGTTCCTGTCTTCCAGGCAAAAACTCCACTCACTCTATCCGCTGACCCATTTTAAACTCAAATGTCCGAAATACCTCTGAAAAGGATTTTATGGCATTGATTAAACAAAATATTGAAAGCATTGTGCATGTATTAGATTCTTTTCAATTAGGAGGCACTTTTGAGACTAAATTAATAGGAGATTCATGAATATGCACTCTGGTTTCCTGAGGGATAGGTACTAAACCTATGATTTCATTATTATAGAGAAATCTCAGGTAGCGAATCTCCCTTTACCACTGCAAGTCAGCAACTTATTCTATTAGAGAGTTGCCTAGAAATTGAAAGTTAGATCACTAGCCTAGGGTCATTGAGACCTTACGTGTGGATTGGGATATAAGAGTGTGGAGGGAGGAGTTTGAACCCAGGTCTTTCAAAATCGAAGGCTGAGTCTCTATCTACTTGTCCATGCTGCTTCTCCCAAAATTATACTATTTGTGCCTGACCTGTGGTAGAGCCTTCTGAGCTCCTATTGGTCTGATCAGCCACAGTCAGGACACATCATAACTTGACTCTAACATAGTGATGTCATTTGGTCCACTTTGAAAATGAAAAACAATAACCAACCAACTTGTATTACCCTTGCTTGGTACAATACTGGCACAAAGTAAGTATTCAATAAATGCTTGTGGATTGACTGACTAATGAAGAAAGCTGTGACACTAGGCATGGCTTAGGAGTGTTGTGAGAAAAAGGTAAAGAAAATGTGTCAAAGGTTTCTCCTGGCTAGATAGAACAAAATTTATTTGACTTTTTACTTATGGTCATCTTGATTTCTTCATCCATGAGAAGATCTAGACATAGAGCCCTGGCAGAGCTACTATAAGTGCATAGAAGAGCCTGAGAGGCAATGAAAACTCTTCCTAATGATTAGAACTACCTGAAAGAGAAATGGATCTATGTGGGAAGTTTGGTTTTTTCTGTTTTTGGAGGTTTTCAAGTAGAGGGTGGGTAGGTTCTTGTCAGAGATGTAGTGAAAGGCATTTCTGCTCAGGTGCAGGTTGGAGCCGTTGACCTTGGGGGGCACTCTGACTTTGAAATGCTAGGATTCTGGGATGCTAGGATTTGAGCAAACCATTAAAATGAAAGGTAGAAACTATTACTGAATGTCTTGCCCCTGGATCAGCTGATAATTTTGCTGCCCATTCTCCTCCTTTACATCAGTGTCTTCTTACGTCAGTGAATCAATTCGTTCTCCATATTCCCTGCTCTGGCCAGCTTGTGGTTTAGGAACACTGGCATTATTTGTTTTCATTAGTTCTTTTGGTAATTCCAGACATTCACAATGTAGACAGCAACCTTTCCTTCTAAATAAGATCAAAGGTTTGACTGAAGTCAATGAAAATTTTCAAAGAACTCTCCTAACAGCTGGATTATGAACAGTTGATAGTCTGTCTCTGTCTCTTTCCCAGGACTCTCGTTTCACTGAAATTCGGAAAGGATTTCAACACCACTTTTCTTTTGCACTTGGATGATTTTGTTAAGAAAACACTTTAGTTGTTTAAATATTTGTTATGTTTTAATGATTATATAGAATACAGATTCTTTTTTTCCTTTTAAAAGTAAGGTTGATCACTGGATGAATGGACCAAAGCTATAGGCAGAAATAATTACATTTCTCCTGTCTTTCCTCAAAATTTCCTAGAATGTTTTGTCTGGATATCTGCTTTGCCTTTGTTATATTTTATCTTGTTTTATATTTATAAATGAGGTTATGTATATAAAAAACCCTACAAGTCTTAAAGTGATATCTAAATGTCATGACAAAGAAGATGATGATGATGGTGATATATCTTTCCTGTGGATTATAAATTCCTTGAGTAGAGGAACAGTATATTTTCATCTTGGTTCCCTTGCCCCTAGAAGAGTGTCGTTCACATGGTCAGTGTTTAATAAATGTACATTGATTAGGAAAACAGTATGCTTTCTTTGAGAACATTATTTTTCTCGAGTATTTCTTTCTTGTTTCTTTTTTCCTTCCATACATCATCTCAAAAGGGAGTCAGGATACTGGTGGTAATTGTCATTCAGTTGTACCCAATAAATGATGTGGAATTTTACTGAACTCCATATACCAGGATTATTTTCATAAATGGGGTGAACATGACTTCTGTATCTATCACCCCATGACTTCTGGACATACCCTACCAAGTCACGAAGGGGTGCAGAAGAGCTGAAAACTGATACAGAACAGAGGCTTGTGGAAGAATTTCAGTATTATTCTTGTGTGACCTTACCATGTAAAAGTTTGTACCTTATGTTTTTGTGTTATTCTTTCCTGTAATTTGTCTTGGCGGGGAGAGGGAGGGAGGGGGAGAAGGGGAGAGAGAGAGAGAGCAAGAGAGCAAGCGCACATTTATTGAGCACTTACCATATATTAGATACTGTGCTAAGTGCTAGGGAGACATAAAAGCTAATGAGGTATTTATTACCCTCAAAAAGCTTACATTCTAATGGGGAAGACAACATATAAAGAGGTGGTGGAAAGCAAGGAAGAGGGGGCTCACATTGGGGCATGGTGGAAAGATTACAACAACAATAACAATTAGCACTTTGAGGTTTACAAGACACTTTATATACATTATCTCATTTGATCTTCACAATAACCCTGGGAAGTAGGTGCTATTATTATCCTCATTTTATACATTAAGAAACTGAGGCACAGAGAGATAGGGTCACAAAGTTAATATGCCTCTGAGGCAGGATTCAATCTCAGCTTTTCCTGACTCCAAATTCAATGCTCTACACCTCTGTCATGGTGGCCCAGTTCCCAACTACATGAGGCAAAAATCTCACCTATCAGGGTTTGTACAAGCCAAGAGTGGATCCTTAACTTCCAGTGAAGTAGAAATGGTCAGAGAATGAGGCCATGGAGGGAAAAGGGACATTGTTAGTAACCTGTTCAGGCAGTAGGGAACACCTAAGTTTCTCATGTTGGACTGGTAGTTGAATGGAAAACAAACAGAGAAACAAGCAAACAAACAAAAACAGAAGAAACTCATTGTGGTAGCACTTTAGAATCTCTCTTTTTTGTTTTTAAGATTCCTAGGAACATGTCTTCACATTTCACCTTTAAAAGGCAATTCAAACCCACAAGGGAAAAGTCAAGGGAGAATTACTTCTGAAAGCCTTAGGTCTTAGAGTCATATAGTGGAGTGATGCCTTATTAATTTGGACATTTTAGGCTCTAAGCAAGTTGCAGAAAGGTGTTAATATAGTGTTTAACCTAGTACACTAAACTGAAATAAATGGGCTAGGCAGAAGCAATGAAAATAGTGGGAGAAAGAAAAAACGTTGTTTAGAGGAACTGATAGTAATGAGGTATACTGTTTATACTTGAATGGCTGTTTGTTCAAAAATTTCTCTTATGTATTACATTTTTTCCTTCATACATAGAAAATTAAGTGATTTGTTGACTTGACAGGACCAAGGGAGGGAGTGTAGAGGATAGAGTCCAGAGCTGTGCATTCATTAGCAAAGGAAACTTCCAATCTAGAAACTAATTTCTTTGATGCCGATCAGCTATAACATAATCTTGGAGCAGGTGTTCTTAACCTGTTTTATGTCATGGATCCCCTCTGCCAGTCTGGTTAAACCTATGGCCCTCCTCTCAGAAGAAAGCACATAAAATAAACTACACATTACAAAGGAAACCAAAGGATAGTAAAAAACGAAGACGTTACTTTTTTCCCATCCATGTTCACAGACCCACTGAAATCTATGAACAGACTCCTTGGGGTTCCCAGGCTAAAAACTACTGCTTATATACTTGCCTAGGGAACATAGATAATGGAATCTCCTGTTTGAGCATAAGTTTCTTGTGAGCAGGGACTGTTTTATTCATTGCATTTGCATGTCCACCATCTAATACAATCCCTAGCACTTAGGCTATACTTAATAATTGCTTTTTTATTGATTAATTAATTGATTGGAACTCAAAGATACCTTCAAGGCTCAGCTGTTCTTCAAAACACCTTCCTTACCTCCCTGGGTTAATTAACCTCCTCAGATCACTGTGTTATGTGTCCTGTATTAACTCACCTATGAACATGCTGTATCTCTATCATAGAATGTAAGAGCCTTGACAGCAGGAACCACTTCACTTTGTTTTTATCCTCAGCATCCAGCACAGTGACTAACACTTAGTCTGCACTTAAATGCTTATGGATTGGTCAAGTGATACTCAGATACAATCCTACCTTTGGCAGCAAATCCCCATGCAATTCAATATTTTTTAAGCAAATGAATGTCCATACTAGTAAAGGAAACAAGAGAGACTGAACACAGCACTTACATGCCTAGAATGAGATTTATTTAGGGATATTCCTTAGAACCAACTAAAGTCTCAGGAAGTGTGGGTATTTCCAAGTTTAGTTCAGAAATCAACTAGGAGATAGGGAGCGATAACATAGAGAAGGATGGATTTCCAGCTTTTCCCCTTTTGTACAGAAAAGATCCATGTCTGGCATGTATTAATCAGTTGTTCTTACTTCTTAGTGTTCTCAGATGGTGATTGGTGGGGAAGCAAACTGTTATCTACTGTTCCTGCTTCAAGATCCATGTTTTCGAGGATCACTGGGCATGGTAATTGAATGACAGGGCAAAGGAGGGAGAAAGGGAAACTCTTTTCATAGAGACGTCTTTTCATAGAAAGTCTCATTTTTTGTTATTGTTGGTTCAAGGATTTTTTTTGCCTTCAATGGGCTTCGTGCAACATTTCCAGACCTTTCCTCTACACAGTGGGCCGTGAACTCATAATGGACTGCATGGCAAAACAAAGAAGAAAAGTGCAAAAGTTTATACAAGGCCTGAATTTCCGACTTAATTCTCAAATCTCCTAACCCAGTTTCCATGCTCTAATGTACGCTACAGGTTCAATGAAATGTCAACATTCACTTGTGGATTTTTGTTCACAGTGACTTATCTAGGAGATGGGCAGCAGCCAATTACTAATTGTGTATGCATATATACATTTTCTATCAGGCAATGTCATTTCATTTACATTTACAAAGAAAGGATGGAACTTGTAGTTACAGATGTCACTTATGGTTCAGGGTCCCCTAACGGCTCTGTATTCATGCAGACCTGGGGACCTGACCCCCAGTGGATCAGTTTCTACCTTGGCTTAAGTGCCGAACTGGATTTCTCCAGCAAAATCTTTAAAACAAAGCTTAGGCTCATTCATAAGTAGTTCTACCCATATGCAGATAATAGAGTCTCCTTGCAAAAATGAACTCAAAGTACATTCTGGGTATTCTACCCACCACAGAAAATAAATGAGATGCAAAGGATTCTCCAAACTCATCGAGAAATGCAAAATACTCAGAAAGCCCATTATTCACATTATATTTCCCTGGAATATAGGTACCCTTAATGAAACTGCTGAACAAATATGCCTTCACCTCAGCCCAGCATAATTCGAACAACTCACATGGATATCATGGAATTGGCAAGGTTCCTATCACCTGCTCTTCATGGTAGAGTAAAAGTCCTTTAGCTACCAAGTAAACATGGGAGGTAAATTCAAAACCAACCTTTGCAACTTCAAGTCCAGTGTCCTTTCCACTAAACCATACTGCCAGGTATTCTTCAAGAGTAAGAAGCAAAAGGGGAGGTCATGGAACCATACCATGTAAAAGTGAAGCTGCCTGGGCACAAAGCCATATTTATTCAGGAGAGGTATCTCTTATTCCACTAACTAGCCTCATCCTCGTACCCACTGACCTGAGGGAAGTAATCAGGCCCGAGCAATGGGCAGCCTTTTTATGCTAATGCATATCTTTGGATAGGTTTGTTGCATGCTCCATAAATGTACTCATTTCCTTCTGACTTGATGGCAAAGTGTCTGACCCACAGTGCTCTTGTCATCACCATGATTCAGAATTAAATAGATGTAAAGCGCTTATATTTCACCACAGATTATCATTTGGAGAAAACAGATTCCAAATAGCTAGTTAAAATGTCTTTCCAGATTTCTGGGAATCATGGAATCTACTGCCTAACATATCAAACATTAGCTAAGGAAGCAGCATTCCATTAGTCACTATTGCCTGAACTGCCTCAGAAAACCAGGTTAATGAAGAATAACCTATAACTATGACCTGATGGAGTAGAACAGAATTTTCTTTCATAATTTAAAGAATAAAAATAAACATGCTAGTGCTTTTCATATCAAGATGAGGCTATTGACCCACAGCCAGCAGGGGTCACTATCTACAATGTTTCCAGTGGTCTTAATGGATCATGGCATCCACCACAGATTCTGAGCTAGAGACCTGAGAGTGCAGTCATCCACTCCAGGTGTTCTCAAACTTTTTTTTATTTTCAAGACTTCTTTATGCTCTTAAAAAAATGTTGGTGACCTCCCAAAAAGCTTTTATTTATGTGGGTTATATTCTGAATGCAATAGAAATTAAAATTTCTTCTTCCTCTTTGTCTTCTTCATCTCCTCCTTCTCCATTTTATTATTATGAAGAAAATAGTTTTGACCTTGCATACTTCCTGAAAGGGTCTCAGGAACCCCCAGACCACGCTTTAAAAACTACTAATCTAGTTCAATGTTCTCATTTTAAATATGAGAAAACAGAAGCCCAGAGAATCGGACTGCTCTCTCCAATGTTAGATAAAGTAGAAAGAAGCAGAGCTGATATTTGTCATAATCTAGTCCCAAGGACTGGGACCCGCAGGAGAATATGGCATGATGGAGAATAAAGGACCATATTGGGAATTAAAAGGCTTGAGGTTCTAGTACTGGTCTGCCAACAACCTTAGCTAAATTACTCCCCGCCTCCCTCCCACCCCAGCCAGGTTTCTTTAGCTTATAGGCTAAGCTCAGAGGTGGGAAACCTGCAGCCTCGAGGCCACATGTGGCCCTCTAGGTCTTCAAGTGCAGCACTTTGACTGAATCCAAACCTCACAGAACAAATCCCCTTCACAAAAATGGGTTTGTTCTGTAAAACTTGGCTTCAGTCAAAAGGCCCCACCTGAGGATCTGGAAGGCCACATGTGTTCTCGAGGCTGCAGGTTCCCCACTCCTGGGCTAAGGGATCTCTCCAACTTCTCTCCAATCTCCTCTAATTCATCCTTCAAACCACTGCAAAATTAGTCTTCTAATGAACAATTCTGACACATGGCTCCACAGTTCAATGAGTTTACACTGGTAACCAAATAAAGTCCAAATTCCTCAACCAAGGTACTTAAACCCTCCATAATCTCACCTTAATTTACCATTTTAGCCTCATGTCACAATATTCTTCCTTACACAGTTTATGCCAAAGCCAAACTCAAATGCTTGCCAATCCCAAAACATAGGTATCATAGAAGTTTAGAGTTGGAAGACCCTCAAAGACATCTCTTCCAACTCTCATTTTACATTTGAAATTAAAAAATGGAAGCCCAGGGAGTATCAGTGTCTTACCTGAGATTGTACAGGTAGTGAGTAAATGAGCTGGCACTTAAGCCCAGATGTTCTGATTCCAAAATCCTTTGCTGTTTTTCCCATGCTTTTTTTCTCATTTTTTCTGACCTCTTTGCCTTTGGCACTATGCTTTCTAAATTAAAAACCAGGACATTGGGCTTTGACAAAGGATATTCCTTTGGCAAAGCCATGTTAAAAATACACTTTTACTGAAGTCTTACTTACCTACCATTGAAAGTCAGGTCAAATGCTACCCTCCTCTGTAAAAGCTTCCTTGACCTCCACAGCATAGAGTACTTTCTCCTTCATGTGAACTTATACTTTCAAAATATCACAAAGTTTAGAGCTCTAATAGACTACAGAAGTCATTGTGAGTATAATCCTTTCATTTTACTGATGAAAAGATTGAGTCCCAGAGAGCTTACATGACTTTCCAAAGATCACATAGGTAGTTGATGACAAAGTCAGGATTCTAACCCAGATCCCTTAACTCTAAATCCATAGTTCTCTGTCTATATTCTCCATATGCATTGCAATTTGTAATATGCACCAATTCATGTGCATGTTTTATTTTTTCCATTTGACTAAGCTCCTTGAGGTTAGAGATACTATCTTATGTATATTAACGTCTTCCCCATCATTATGCCATATGTCACTAAATGATGAATACCTCTTGACCCAATAATACTACTCATAGGCCTTTACCCCAAGACATCAAAGAAAGAGGAAATGGATTTGCATGTAAGTATTATGTATTTGTTTATATTTTATATGTATATAACATATATTTATAGCAGCTCATTTTGTGATGGAAAAGAACTGGAAACTAAGGGGGTACCCATCAATTGGTGAATGGCTGAACAAGTTATAGCATATGAATTTAACGAAATACAAGTGTGCCTTAAGAAATTTCATAAAGAAACCCAAGTAGACTTGTATGAGATGACAAAAAATAAAGGAAGCCGAACCAGGAGAACAATTTGTAGTGCAACAACCCTGTATAAATGAATAACTTTGAAAGAATTAAGAACTCCTATCAACGCAATTACCAATTATGCTTCCAGAGGACTGATGACGAAAAATGCTGCCCATCTCCTGAGGGAGAGATGATGGACTATACCAAATGATTCATAATTTTTGATATGGCCAGCATGGGAATTTTTTTTGCCTGACTATGCATATTTATATAAGGCTTCATTTTTCATTTTTTCTTTTTCCAATGTGTGGTGGGGGAAGGAAAGGGAGAAGTATAGCTGAGAGGAAGAGAAAAGATGTTTGTTAATAGATGAATAGAAAGTAAAGAAGATAACTATTCCGATTACAAGGATTATGTAAACCGAATGGTACAGGATGGAACTGGATTTAAGGAAGTAACCCAATATAGAATATATCAAAATTAACCAGTCCGCATAAAGACTGACTCTTTGATTCTGACTTCACTAAGAATAACAACTCACATGGATTGAACTAGATGGAGGACCCTTCCAGCTCTTAGTAAGTTATGTAGCACTTTGCTCATACCAAGTGTGAGAGATAGATAACAAAAATTATTCCTATTTTACAGATAACTGAAACTGAGGAGATTTTGAGTAACTTGCCCATTATGGCAAAGCAAGTAAATAACAGATCTGGGATTTGAACCCAGGTCTTCTGACCTCCAATCCTACACTTTTTCTACTGTGCCATGCTATTTTTCCTTCCATGCTCTAAAACCTGAACTCCTAGACCACAAAACAACCTAAGTGATATACTGATAGTATTGCTCCAGAAAGAGATTGGAGGGTGCACATTTCTGTTTTTCTCTGTCAGCCATTCCTGATATCCTTGATTAGGGAACAATAGAATGTTAAATTGGCCAAGTCCTACCTAATAACACAGAGTTTTGCTCAATGAAAAGAAAATGATTTTTAGTGAAGGTTACTAACAAGCCCGTGAGTTTTCATGACAATTGCTAGATTAGTGCAACATGCAAATTCATCCACCACTTCCATTAACTGACTAGAGTCCTTCCTAGTAAACCGAAAGATCCAGATCCAGAAGTGTTCCTGAGATTAGAACACGGTTAGTTGGCTGGTTGCTGTCCTTTGTTCTCAAAGAGGACCCAAATGATGTCACTATGTCAGAGTCAAGCTACAATGTGTCTGGGGCTGCTAGGTGGTGCAGTGGATAGAGCACCAGCCCTGGACTCAGGAGGACCTGGTTCAGACACGAATCGCTCACTAGCTGTGTGACCCTGGGCAAGTCACTTAACCCTATTACCTAGCCACAAAAAATAACAAAAAGCAACAAAAAACCAAAAAACAAAGATACAGTGTGGCTGACCATGGTGGGTCAGGCCAATATGAGCTCAGAAGGCTCTACCACAGGTTGGACACAAATAGTCCGTGTGAACTCTTGGACTGGAGAGATCTCTAAACTTGCACATGTCATATTTCTTTTGAGCTACTGAAATTCTGCTTTGTTCACAGAACACAGAGCATTCTTTGATGTAAGCATGCCATGCTGTTTGGTCTTTTGCCAGTGTCTCCAGTCACTTAATTCCAAAGTTCTTCTAAGAGACCTTGAGAATGTCCTTGTATCACTTTTTCTGACCTTCATGTGAGTACTTGCCTTGTATGGGTTCTCTGCAAAAATAGTCTTTTAGGCAAACAGACTTTTGGAGTTCAAACAATGTGGCCAGCCCATCAGAGTTGCACCCTCTGCAGTACTTTGAATACTTGGCAGTTTAGCTCAAGAACGGATCTGTGTCCTTTCAATACCTTATCTTGCCAGGTGATCTTCAAAATCTTCCTAAAACAATTGAAACGGAAGCAATTCAAACATGTCACATTACAGGTTTCACAGGCATACAATAGTGAGGTCAGCACAATGGCTTCATAGACCTTCAGTGTGGTAGGCAGTCTAATACCACTTTTCCACCACACTTTCTTTCAGAGCCTCCCAAACACTGAGCTAGCTTTGATAGTACGTACGTGTACCTCGTTATTTTTGTGTACGTCCCTGGAAAGTATACTACCAAGGTAAATGAACTTATCCACAGTATTCGATATTTCTCCATTGTTGTCACTGATAGTTCCACAGATGGATGGTATGGCACTTGCTGGTGAAGAATCTGTGTTTTCTTGGTGTTAATTATTAGGCCAAAATTAGCACAAACAGCAGAGAATTGATCAATACTTGTTGCATCTTCTCCTCAGAGGCTGCACTGAATGCACGATCATCTATGAACAAATAATCATGCACCACCTCTCCTTCCACTTTAGTCTTGGCTTGTAGCCTTTGCAAGTTAAATAATTTATCATCAGTGTGGTAGCTGACTTTGATACTGTTTTTATTCTTGTTGAAAGCATCCGACAACAATGCTAAAAGCATCATGCTGAGTGCACAGCAGAGAACAAAAGAAGACTTACAAGCAAGCAAAGAGAAGATGAATAGCTCTGACTACAATGCACAGTATTTATTATATAGGGATTCTTGAAGTGGAAATTTATTGCTATATATTTTGAATCTTCTCATATTCTACTGTGCATGTGGCAATGCTTTTTTTTCTTATTTTTTATTTAAGTCTCAATATTTAACTTTATAATATATTTCTCTTTCTTTTCTTATTGTGTTTTTAAGTTTTACTATTTGAGTTTAAAATGTTAAAAAACCCACAATATCATGCTAAAGAGCACAGGAGCAAGCACAAAGCCCTTCTTCACTCCACTGGTGACTGGGAAAGTACAAGAGTATGTCCCTTATCCAGAACCTGTACAAACATGCCATCGTAAAACTGACATACAACACTGATGAACTTCTCTGGGCACCCAAATCTTGCCATAATTTTCCACAAGCCCTCATGACTGACAGTATCAAAGGCTTTGGTCAGATCGATGAACATTGTGTATAGACCTCTGTTCTACTCCTGGCATTTCTCCTAGAGTTGTCAGGCAGCAAACACCATATCAACCATTCCTCAGCCCTTTCTGAAGCCACACTGGCTCTCAGGTAGATGGCCATCTTCCAGGTGAAGGATCAGCCTATTGAGGAGGACTCTGGCAAGAATCTTGCCAATAATAACTAAGAGAGAGACCCTCTGCAGGATTGCCACAGGGTAATCTATTTCCTTTACCTCTATAGAGATGGACAATGGAGGCATCTTTGACCTCCTGAGGGATAAACTCCTCTTGCCATAAAACCTGGAAAATTTCATTCAGCTTTTGTATGAGCAGTGAACCCTCTGTCTTACAAAGTTCAGCTGGAATAGAATCAGCACCAGGTGCTCTGCCACAGTAGAGGAACCTAATGGCATTCAAAACTTCTTCTTCAATTGGAAGTCCAGCTAAAGAGGGATTGACTTCAACCTGAGGTATGTGGTCAATGGATTCAGCATTGATTGATGATGGTCTGTTGAAACACTATGGAAATGTTCAGCTCATCTTTCCAGAATCATGTCCTTATCACTAATCATTATGGTTCCATCAGCACTGAGTAGTTGAGATGCATCATAGGTCTTTAGCCCATAAATAGCCTTCAAGGTATACAAAACATTTTGGATTATTGCTGTCAACATAAAACTGAATTTTATCTGTCTTCTTACTGAGACAAGAGTCCTGCATCTCTCTAAGTTTCACTTGCACTTGACTTTTAATGGAGTTAAGTGCTACCTTCCTAGAGGTGGATTAACTATCCTGCTGGTAAACCCTGTGGAGGTCTTGTTTTTCATTTAACAGCTTCTGAATTTCCCCATTATTTTCATCAAACCAATCTTGATGTTTGTGAGTGTCTTAACCCAGATGAGTAAATACAGTGCTGTATACTAAATCTCTTAAAGTTATCTACTCCTTTTCTGCTCCACTGTTGCCAATTATGTGTTAGCTTAGCTTTCCCTACAAGTTAGCAATGAACTGTTCCCACTCGGAGAAGCATAGACAGGCAACTTTAAGTGGCACAACAGAGTGCTTGGCCGGGAGTCAGGAAAACCTGAATTCAAATCTGGCCTCAGGCACTCACTAGTTGTGTGACCCTGGGCAAATCACTAAACCCTGTTTGTCTCAGTTTCCTCATCTGTAAAATGAGCTGGAAAAGAAAATGGCAAACCACTCCAGTATTTTTGCCAAAAAAAAACCCCAAAAGGGGTCATAAAGAGTTGGATGTGACTGAAAAATGACTAAACAACAATAAAGTATCTAAAAAGAAGTAATAGTCATCTTTCCCCTACCCTTTCCAAGCTTTCTAAGGATTGGAATATACTTAGATAACCTTTCCTGGGTTTGGACCCAGGCTCCATTTGAAACGAAACTTGTGGCGATTATGTTCCAAATTAAGAAGTGAGGGGGAAGATGGTCAAAGGTAGAGCTCACAGGATTATAGATTTTAGCTGGGAAAGTCCTTAGTATTTAGCCTAGTTCTTTGCATAGAATAAGTCCAACCTTTTCACTTTACAGATGAGTAAACTGAGGTCTGGAAAAAGGAGAAGTGATTTGGCTGAGGTCACATCTGTAAGTGGCAGAGATGGGAGCCAGAACTCAGTTCCTCTGACTCCAAACCACTACAGCGTACTACTTCTTAATTAGAAGAACAAAAACAAGAACGACATAGAAGAACCGGAAAGAAGAAGCACATTCTTGTCAGCTGGTGTTCCAGATGCTCAAAGAGAGAAGGAGAAGCCACTCTGTCCATCGAGAGCGGAGAAAGGTACCATGCTCATGTGGTTCACTGCTTGCACCTGTTGTGATTTCACAGTTAATGTAATATATACCAACTAAAAACCATGCCTATAGAAAAGACCCAAAAAAATTGTTCTTAAAGGCCTGACTATATCATTTGGACCTAGAACTAAAGTATCTTGGCATTGGGAGGGACATCTAAAGACTAGGAATCTTCTTTACAACTCCTTAACGTTGGAGTTGATAATATGTATTTATGAGCTGATTATATAGCAGTATTCCATCTCAGAATTTAACACCGGAGAGTTGAGTAGATATTGTCAACTAGTGATGGTGATTCCCCGTCACTAAGTTCTCACAATGCCAAAAGGAATGAAGACGTCAATGAAGAAGACACACAAACTTCTAACACCAATAAAAATGAGAGAAAGAGGAGAAGGTTTCCACCTTTCTCTTTTTAGGGTGTTGGGTGGTTTAGAAAACTTTATTATTAATTTCACTTACTAAATGATATTCCAGTTGCTGCTGTTTTTAAGAACAGTAGCTGTGGTATACATGGTAACAGCAAATTACGAGTATTTGAAAGAAATGTCCCTCTTCACCCCATAAAAGACTTACTAAAACAAAATAATTGAAAAGACTTCTAATGTTTAAAGAATATGTGCCTCAATAACAATAAATTTTATTGGTTGTATTATAGCACAGTTAGTGCTATTACAATTAGTGCACATATAATGACAGGTATAAATATAAGAATTATGCAATTTGTGCTTGGTTGTTAAAAAAATGAATGTGATAGTTGAAGGAATAGTACATTTTAGACTCTGGTGGAACCATAATGCCTGATTTTCTATTGACTCCTGAAATTACTCCTGAGATTACTTAAGATGCTGAATTGGATCCAAATGCATTTGAGGGTTTGCTTTTAGAAGATACCTTTCTGCATGTGTTATATTTCCTCCTTGAATTTGATTGCTACCTGCCATAGCTTTTTTTTTGTCCTTTTGGACTTTTGAAAGGTTGGCAACCTTTTCTTCTTTCTCTCAGTCTTAGTTTTATTTTAAAAATAGTGAGAAGATACTTGTATTTCTTCTTTGTTGTTTCGACATTGTGAGGATCTAGTTATAGAGAGTAAGCATCATTAGCTAGCAATGTCCACTCAGAGAACTGACAGAGTGTTATTGATAATGCTTCCCAGAGTATTACTGATAATACTCCCAGAATATTATCTCCTTCTCCTTTCCCGTGTCCCTGGATCTTTGCCCATAGTAAAGTTTAGACAATTGGAAAATTGCCAATTAGTGGAGTGGTTGAAAGGCAACAGCTAAAAAACTCAGTGTGTATGTAATTTGGCCTGGTTATATGATCTGCATTGCCACATGAACATTGGAATTGCTCCCAAACTGGAAGACACCCAAGCCTTTTGTTTCAACCACTTTGTGGTTGGTTTGGAGAATTATCATCACACTCATCAACAATGAAAAACAAGTATCCAGCACGTACTGCATGTAAGGCTGGGCAAACATACAGGTAAAAGATATCTTCCCCTCCCCCAATTCCCTGTGAACATTACACTGTAGGTGGGAAGACAGGATAAATACTTAAATGACAAATGTGACAAAATATCATAGGCAAACTAAGGTGTGGATCTAGGATCAAATACCATCATTATCTTCAATAAATATTTATCAAGTACCTATTCTATATGGAAGCTTGTTCTAGGAACTTCCAAGGACCAAAAGGGATAGACAGAGGTGCCATGAGAGCTTCCTTCAGAACTCAGCTTAAGTCTGCCTTTTGCAGGGGGGAGCCTTTCCTGTTCTTCTTCCTGACCCTCAGCAGCTAGTTCGTGATCCTCTCAAATTTACCTTCCATCTACTCTTTCTATATCTTGTATGTAGCTGGTTATTTACATGTTTGTTCCCCGTGAGAATGTGAGCTTTTCAAGGGGTAGAAACCACCTATTTGCCCTTTTTGTGTGTCTTTAGTATTTAGCCTAGTTCTTAGCATAGAATAAGCACTTAGTAAATGTTTATTCACTGACTGACCTTTAAGGAAATTTCTATACATTCATTTATTCATTCCACAAGTGTCCTGACTTCAAGCTCTTCTCTGACAGTAAAGGTGGAATTCTGGGAAATGCTTTACAAGAGAGCACAAGCTGCAGATTGAAGAAGGTTCAGCTTGAATCTACCCACCTCTAGTGTTTAGTACAATGGTAAATATGTCCCTACTTATTCCCTTTGGAGAATGTTAAACCATAGCCACTACCACCTTATCTTTTCATCCTTCATCCCGTCTTATATTTTCATTCTGTGTCTACTAGAGGCAGGCACATGGAGGCCATTGGACTGGCAGGGGCTTTAGTCAGGTAGCTGTGAAGAAAGAGGCAGAAGGAAGGATCAGAGGAAATAGAAACCAAGGAATCTTTCCCAAAAACTCAAGGGGAGGTGAAAGGAGCACGTAAACTTGAATACTAGTTGGGCCCAGAATAGTTTCTTGGCAGGCAGAAAGTCTTCAAGAGCCTAGAATTCTTTTTCCCGCCCCCCCTCTTTGGCCAGAGAGATAAGCTGTACACATTCTTTCACTGACATTGGCAAGCCACATTTATTATCAAAGGCTCACAAATTTTATCAATGCAGTGCAATGTTAAGTGTGGATTTTTGTATTCAACTTCTGATATGTATGGATATACATTATAGCTATTACTAATAGCTATTAAATAGCTATTATTATCAGATATTCAAATTCACACTCACAAGCAGCTGTTATTACTTATCATGACAAAAGCGAAGTTGTAACAAACATACGATTTAAAGATCCTACAGATATTGCTTCTATCTTTGTAGTGCAGGCATGACACTGATCCTAACTCTCCCCAGGCTCTTTTTCTCCTCTGGTTATGGCTGCTTCTCTAATCCTGCTTGCGTCTTCTTGAGCAAGTCAGAGTGCTTCCCCAGAGTGTTGGCCAAATGACTAATGTTCTAACTCTCAAGGTCCTAGGGGTAACCCTTGAGGTGACCAGTCACATTAATTCTCATCCACACTCCAGCAACTCCAATAGGCTGGTTATATTGATTGAATGTCAAACATATGTTTGCCTGAAAGATTATTTTATAAAGAACTCACATAAGGCAAGCATTCACATGGAGGTCAGAAGTGATACAAGGATGCTCTCATGGTTTCTCTGGAGAACTTTGGAATTGATTGCATAACATAGGAGACACTGGCAAAGAACCTCCCAGCATTGTGCTTTGCAAAGCAGAATTGCGGTAGCTCAAAAGAAAGGTGAGATGTGCAAATTTAGAGAGAGACATCTCCACTCCAAATGTTCATGTGGGCTATTTATGCCCAACTTGTGGTAGAGCCTTCAGAGTTCATATTGGCTGATCAGCCACAGGTGGACACACTGTGCCTTGACTTCAATGTAATAATGTTCTCTTCCTCTTCCGGAATGAAAGATGATACCCAGCCATATCAATACTATATAGGTCATGAGCCCCCACCATTGTATTTTTCATTAACACTTAAGCCAATAATATCAATCTTGCCAATCTTGCCAAAACACTTGCTGAAAATGCAAAACAAATTCATAATTTTATGTAACATTCCATCCAAAAAACTCAGTTTCATTCTCTCACCAATGCACATAATATCTATGGGAAGAGGAAGCACATAGCTAAATAAAGGGTAATAAAGTATATATGTAAGGAATGCAAATGGCTAGCAACTCACGTTCTGGAACTATAGACTTTCACTGTCTTCTTTCTGCCTCAGAAACTGTCCACAAGTTTCTTGATGAATGAAGCTTTTTTGTTGCACTGATACTGGTCTACGATGAACTTAATTAACACCTGTTGGGTACAATGTCTTGGCCAGGCTAGTCAATCCACTAGGCTTCTCTGATGTTCTCCTTCCAAACTGTCCCTCTGTTCAATTGGGTTTGCTCCTCAGCAGCAACTGTAGTATCCATCACTTCCAGCTTCAGATTCAATTCATGACTTCAGCTGAAATAGTGCTATACTTTTTTTAGGAAAAGGTTACAAATTTTATCCCCAAATTGTCAAAAAGCCCCTCTAAGTTTCTTTCCAGAATTATTGTTCCCTTTTTCCACCTCAGTGATAATTCAGATAAATATATTTTATTTTCTCTTTTCTCCACTTCTCAGCATCAACAGCTGACAACTCAAAAAAATATGTTCTGTCTTTTCTCTTTCCAGTAATCTCCTCTTATCAGAAGCAAATAATATTAGGAAACAATCTGTTTTCTCTACTCTCATATAAGCCACGATTGAGAATAGAATAAATTATCTGAATTCCTTTGTAATTTGATCACCAGGTGGCAGTAGAGAGCACTCCATGCAGTAAATAGCCAACCAATCTGAACCACTGATGTCATACAGGAAGGAGAGTCACGGTATCTTTTTGACACAATTCCGAAATCTATTCTTTCCTCTTTTTCTCTCTTCCTCGAAACATCCTTGATTCGACAGCTAGGTTTTCTCTACATGTAAACCAAATCGGTAAATGTCATTAGTCTTATAGTCAAGATACAGCTTTGGTGTCCATATTTCCCAAATAACCTGAAAGTTCTCCAGTTCTCCATATGTAAATCACTGAAGCTGACCGTGTTCTCCATTTACTCCAGTATTAATCTGAATATAATAGATAACTGTCTCAGAACTCTAAGTCAAGCTCAACTCAGGAGCTGCTTCTGTTAGAACCATGAGGTAGACCTATGCCCCAGACAAGTGCAGGTTTAACTCCTATCAAGGCAAATTTAACCCTTCTTCCTCTTCCTCCTCCTCCTTCTTCCTCTCTCCCCCTCTCTCTGTCTCTGTCTCTCTGTCTGTCTGTTTCTCTCTCTCTCTCTCTCTCTCTCTCTCTCTCTCTCTCTCTCTCTCTCTTTCTCCCCCAGATTTATGCCCCAATTAACTATGAACAGTCAACAATAGCTCCTTACATTTGTACAAATAATTGGGATCATTGGCTCGTTCCCCTGAGTTTCCAGCCTCCTCATTGGCTATTTGCCATACCAAATGTATTAGATACGTGGTCCATGAACAAGATCATGGTTTTGTATGTGATTCTCAAGGCTCCTCAAGGTTCCTAAGGAAACCTTAGTCATACCTCCAAAAATCTATTTTCCTTTTCTTTTGCTGTTTCCCTACTAATTTTTGTTTGGTATGTTATCATTAATTTGACCTAGTCCTAATTCCTTCAGACATGAAGGCATTTCTGAATTCATCTTCCATCAATGAAAATCACAACCCTTTTGCACACTAATACCTGATGTCATAGGTGGCTATGGTAAAAAAAAACTTCCTCATTCTGGTGATGAGACTCTCAGAATTAGCTAAGCTGGTCCTCTGATAAGATTCTGTCATGGGGCCCAGACTCAAAGTCCTTCCAGCTCAGTAGGACATGACAGAGTTTGTGTTCCGTTGGAACACCTTTAACCTCAAGCCTTTGGGAATCTAGGATTATTGCCAAGCTACAAAAAGGCAGTAAATGGATGAGCTATCAGTTTCCATTAATGCTGATAAAACTGATGAGCTTTCTAAATGCATCGTGAGGATGAGGATGCCATCCACAAGATGAAGTATATAGGATGTCTATGGATACATCTGTTAATTGGTGCCGGTAAAGATGTCTGGATCAAGAAAGCATGGCTAACATTTTGATAATTAAAATCTTCTTCTGACCCACAGAAAACATGAAGAAAAGTCCATTTAAGAACTATGAAAATAAATATAGCCCTTAGAGAGAGCATGTCTAGTGATTTCTGCCATTCTGGAATTTTTGGTGAAAAGGAACAAATAACTAACCTTAAAGTAACATGTTTCTTTCTCTAATTCATGCATCTCCTATTATAAAACATTTTGACTAGAATTTGTTTTAAATCAGCAGCTTTATTTTTAAAGGAGGGGGTATGCTATAAACTGCTCTTGGGCATCTTTATTAAAAATAAATTTCTTTTTAAAAGCTGACAAGCAGATTCAAAGGGAAGGTTGCTGTAACAATTCAGAAGAAAGTTTAACTGGAACAAAAATTTCGAGATCAGTTAGTCAAAATTTCTTATTTCACAGATAGACATTATAATCTGCCCATTTCTATGACACCTTATGGTTCAAAAGGTGTTGCACTCAACACAACTCTGTGAGGTAGGTAGTGTAAGCATCATGAGACACACTTATAGATAAACAAACATGATCAGAGTGGGGAATAGGCTCACCAAAGGTCACACCACTAGCAAATTTACCTAATCATAGATAACTCTGGAAAGGATCTCAGACATAACCAAGTACAACACTCTTGCTTTCCATTTAACTCTGAAAAGGTTCTCAGAGATAATACATTCTAACCCTCTTGTTTTCCAGATGAAGAAAAGAAGGCTATAAGTAACTTGTTCGGTGTCACATTGAATGCAAATAGCAGAGTTGATAGTTGAACCTAGGTCATGTGACTCCAAATGGAGCACCTATTCCACTTAACCATCATTACTCTCCATGGTTCAGAGTCAGGAGATGAGTCTCTTCCAACTTCACTCTCTTACACTCTTTACTCCTAACAGCATGCAACTAATTAGCCAAAGGCTAGGATTAGAAACTACTTGTTTTGGCTTCCCATTTTCTTCTCTATACAGTAGAACTGCAGACAACTTGACCCCTCAAAATAAAAATGATAGTGTCTATATAGCTGAATTAATGAAATACTGTGTTTGGATAAAATTTACCTCCTGTCTTCTTTGCCACGCAATATTGGACCATTCTAAATCAACGAATTAGAAAATTTCATTCGCATGCTCAATTCCTTTAAACTAATTAATATTTATTAAGCACCTACTACATTCAGGTCACTATGCTATTGTTGTAAGATAAAGAACAGATATGTTGGAAGGGGTTAAAATTCTGGCTCTTTTACTTTGTTCCTGTGTGACATTGGTCATACTTTTGGGATCTTGGGCAGCTAAGTGACAAAGTAGATAAAGGTGCCAGGCCTGGAGCCAAGAAAACATTTTTGTGAGTTCAAATATGATCTCAAACACTTACTAGCTCTTACCCTGTTTGCCTCAGTTTCTTCATATGTAAAACGAGCTGGAAAAGGAAATGGCAAACTACTCCCGTGTCTTTGCCAAGAAAACCTCAAATGGGGTCATGAAGAGGTGGACACAACTGAAACAATTAAACAGCAACCACAACCCAAGAAACAGGTCATCTAATAATGGCCAGAGGAAAAAAAGGCAAATCCTGGTGATTGGTGACTCTTTGGTGAAAAGTACTGAAGTAACCATGTGTTGACCCATCATGAATACTGAGGATATATTGTATTCTTGTGGCATATATCTAGGATATTACATATGGGCACCCAATATTTTCCAAACCTAACACACACTATTCATTTTTGGTGGATTCAGGTAGGAACAAGTTACACTCACCCCAAGGGGTTCTATGATATTATCTATTCAGGTATTCTTTCTACTAAAACAGAATGGAAATCTATCCACCCATCCCTATCAATTATGCATATCTCTTGTTGACGTCCTCCTGTAAATTCACCAATAGGAGTCTACGGACATGCTGAGACCACAATGCTATCTATCATTCATCTCCAGATTATTTTGTAAACTTCTACTATAGGGACATTTGCTGATAACATACAGCAGCAATAGAAGTACAAATGCATTTTCCATCTCCTCACTCTGTCCCCTCTCAACCAGGAACATGTTCTTCCCCTTCACTGTCTCAGGTCCTGGGGAGAGTGGACTCAAATGTAAATGGTTGTTACAAATCATTCACCCCTCCAAGTTCATTTCTGAATGTGTCATCGTTCCTGGAAGAGTTATCCATTTACGGGGGCAGCTAAGTGGTGCAATGGATACAGCACTGGCCTTGAAGTCAGGAGCACCCGAGTTCAAATCTGCCCTCAGACCAAACACTTGACACTTACTAGCTGTGTGACCCTGGGCAAGTCACTTAACCCCAATTTCCTAAAATTAAATAAAATAAAAATATTTAAAAGAAGAGTTATCCATTTCCTGCAAAATATGCTTTGGCTGTTGTGGATGCACTACTTAGTCAATCTCTGTTGAGCATGGCTGCTGGCAAACTCTGGCATCAACTCCTGCCATTGTATCTCTGCTTCTCTGACCTTTTGAAGTCACACGAGATTCTGTAACAAAGGAAAACAGATACTAGGCCCCATCTAAGACACAGTCTTGCCTGGATCTTATGCTCATCCTACATGTAAAGGTAAAAACTATTATTGTCCCTAAATACAGATTTCTGCAAATTCATTCCCCCCCATCTAAAAATCTAGTGGGCAGTTAGGTGGAGCAGGGGATAGAGCACTAGACCTTGAGTCAGGAGGACCTGAGTTCAAATCCCTCCTCAGTTGCTAATTGGCTGTGTGATCCTTGGCAATTTACTTACCCCTGTTTGCCTCAGTTTTCTCATCTGTAAAATGAGCTGCAGAAGGAAATGGCAAACCACTCTTGTAACTTTGACAAGAAAATCCTAAATGGGCATGAAGAGTTGTACACAATTGAAATGAAATTAAAATAACCAAAAAGTTACACATTTTGTCAGATATTGCTAATTGCTTAAGGGTGTTCTATTTTACTGGAAATGACCTTTCTCAATATAAAGGCAATAAAGAAAAGAATATCTAACTATATGTGTCAGGAAACCTGGTCCCTGCACATATCTGCCTCCCAAGGGCAACTGAACTGCCCAAATGTCACCCCCTTCCCCTCAGATGGGAAACCAGGCTGTCCTGGATGAAAACTCTTCCATAATTCTCTCAGTGCATATGGTCATCTTAACTGGAATCTGATCAAAATTTCTAAGGATACCTTTTTCTGTTCAAGAGAGGGCATAGTCTCCCAGCACTAATGTAGGTAGACACATTTGACTTCCTAAGTGTCACTGAAACTTGATAAAATAGGGCTTATGACTAGTATTTTTTTTTCCTGGAAGATATTCTTTATTCAAAAGGAACAGGAGATAAAGTGGGGAGATGTGGAGAGTAGCACTGTCTATTAAGAAAATTCTTCATGTGAGCAGATCTAAAACGAAGAATGGTGAAGCCTGATGGTAACAATTTTGGTTAAGTTCAAAGAGGGTTGAAATAGAAGCAATATTCCACAGAAGTATATTACAGACCACTTAGATGTAAAAAGGAAATACCTTAAGAATTTGAGAAATTGGTCATAAACCTATAGAAACATGGTATCTTAGTGATGGGGGATTTCAATTATTCAAACATCTATCGGAACTCTCTCTGCCAAAAGCGGAAAAGCTAACTTCTTGACTTATCTTAATGACAATTTCAGTCTTCCAAAGGTGGTGGAAGTGATGAAAGGAACTGTGATTATGGATTTGCTTTTTATCATTATAGAAAAATACATTATTATTTATCATTTATTAATACTGTTTGCATCTCATTTTATGTGGCTAAGCATTGTCTAATCCAAAAGCTTGCTACAGAGATTGATTGATCTCAGAGATGTTCCTGGAGAAGCAGGATGGCTAAAGAGAATGCTTGGATCCCACCCAGGTCTTGGGTCCACCCAATGTTTGTGTTTTGGGTTCCCCAAATTTGAATGTTTATGCTTACTGAAATACATCTCAGTGACCTTGCCTGGGAACTGCCCTCTTTAATAAAACAGCTTAACTGCTTGTATGTGTAGTTCTGATTTTCTTCTCAGAACTCAGAACTCTGTAATGTAAACCTCACAAAGACTGGAGATGAAGTCTTCTTCCAGCTTTCTTTCTCTACCAAATGACTAAATAAATCTATTTCCAAAACTATTTCAGGTGTTGGGGTTCATTTTCATGACTAACATCACCAAAAAGGACTTGTTATTGAAGTAGAAATGATAGGAACATGAGGAAGAGGGGAGAAATAACCACTCCATCTTAAAATTGATGATAGAGGGGGGGAAAAAAGGAAAGCTGGGTATACTCTTATCTGCACCTTAGTTTTGGGGACACCCTTTTTTTGATGCTCACTCCTATCCCAGGAGAGAAAGTGAGGCCTTATTGCTCCAGTTCAATCTACAGTAAGACGGCACTGCCCCTGAAATGGCAGATTTCTTGCTATTCCTTCCCTTTTAGGCAAATGATGCTCCATCCAGCTTCCAACAGTCCTGGGTTTGGAGGTCTCAGTGGCACAAAACCCTTCTTGCTTACCTTTCTTGACATTATTTTCATAAATATTTTATAGAGATGGGAATGTAGACCCATGGATCAATAGTTTCTCAGTGACTATTAAAAAAATAAGATCCATATTTTTCTTTTCAATTTTCGGTAAACTTTATCTTCAGATATTTTCAGAATTAATCCCTTAATGTCCTCAAAATTGTTTCACCTCCAACACAGACCTCCTTTGTGTATACTCATCTTTGTTTCCTTTAATGTCATTTCTATTTACTCATGGTTTGCATTGGGGAACTTAGTATTGGAGTCCAAATGTGGTGATTCATTTGTTATTTATGTAGAGAAGGGTTTTTTCATAAAAATCTTTGCAGATTTGTTCTATTTTTATCTCTTCATTGTCTTCTTTTTCAGTTTTATTCTTTTGAAAAGTTCTGAACCTGAGAAACACTGAAGTGACCATTTTCTTATATAAAGTACAACAAAAAAATTGTATATGAAATTATAAATCTTTATTTCATATGGTTTGTTTTTTCTTTTAGATATATTATAAATTTTGAAGCTGTCTGGTTTGTTTGTAGCTTCATCTGACCTTCACTCTATTCTCTTCTAGATACAAGGGAGTGACAGTTTACTAATCTGGGGTACAAATCTGCTTATGAGCAAAGCAATTGATGTACTGTCTGTTTTAGCCATTTATTTGTCTAAGCATAAGTCTATCCAGAGTTCTAAGAGAATAAGTTATTGAAGTGGTCTGACTTAGATTTCTCAGACAGAACTTATTTGTACATTTGAATATGACACACTACATAGAATATTGAAATGAATGGAGAACACTACATACCTCAGTGACACATGTATACATATATGCAAAATGTATATATAAACTTACATATATGTGAACAATTAAAAGATTTAGTTAATAACAGGAAGCATAAACTCTACAATTATTCTATGGCAATTATGGAAAATGCAATTTAAGGCAAAAGTTGAAAAATTGTTTACTAGCCATAAGCTGAACAGAGGTATAGCTTAGTGGTGAGAATCAGAGAAGGCAATTAGCAGTTCAGTTAATTTGACTGAGATTTTGTGGTCAGCAATGCAGAGTGGATCAGTTTAACTCAGGAGTACAAGCATCTGTTCAACACAGAAGCTATTCATATCAAGGAAATTTTCTGGACAGTTTACGAGACAGAAAGAGGGCACCAAAGTTTATAGTTCCAAAACTGTAAGTTACCCTGAGCATATGGGTTATCGTCGTGTTTTCCTTGCCAGATTTCTGTAGGTGTGCCCACTCTCATTTACAGATACTGAATTATGTTAGTGGAAAATTATGGCTCAGATTATTTATGAGTTGTAATTTATTTGAATTTGAATTTGAATTTGAGTTCCTGAATTAATATGAGTACTTGTGACATTACTCTTATTATTAATAATGTTTCCTTATTAATAAGTAAATTTTAAAAATTTTAAAAATTCAAATGTATCAGCATTGTGAGTAACTAGTTTTGTAAAAATATAAACACACTGATTGGGTCTCAAGAGCTACTCACTTAATAGAGAGAGAATATTTCCCTACTATATGGTTACTTCTAGGTGTAGTATAAAAGAATTTTTGTGTAACAGTATAGTGGTGTTTCTTTTCTGGGAACTAACACCTGCAATTGTATGGGCAGATAGAATGATCCCAGAGAGTTCAAAGGTGTCAAAAAACTTTTTGAAAGCTATAGGGCACTACATATTCATAGGGACACTTCATGCATATATTTATGTGTCTTTTTAATGCTTCATTCACTTTTATTTCTGTTTTTCACTTTTCCCTCTTCCCCATAATACCTTTCCAAATTAGGAAAACAACAAGAAAAGCATTGTAACAAATATTCATAACAAAGCAAAAAAAAAATCACCACTCTGGTCAAAAATATGTTTTATTCTGTACCCTGAGTCCATCCTGTCTTTGGTTGATAATGGGTAACATGCTTCATCTTTGGTCCTCTGGAATTATAGTTGGTCATTGCATTGATCAAAGTACTTAAGTCTTTCAAAGTTGCTCATTTATTTTTGCAATATTGTTGTTGCCATATTTTCCCCTCTTGATCTATTTTTATTCAGAAATCGTTGTGGTATGATTTTGCTTAGTGAAGTTTCTCACAAAGCTTGTATAAACTTTTTTTCCTATTGATGATTTTATTTCTTATGAGGTGAGGTTGCTCATGATCTTTCACGATTCTCCTCTACAAGATTTTACAAACAAGTTTATATTTTAAACTGATGCTATTTATGTTGCTATACCTAAAGACAAATTTTGACTTGCTAAGGCAGATTCTGGAACTTTTTTTTTCTCAAGTGATGATTGACTTGCATCAGTTAAACTTCCTTAGGAAATAGTGATAGTCTGCATCAATAATGCTTCCTTTATCCATTTTCTATGTTTCAGTGTCCATAGCTTATTTAAATAGGTAAGTCTGAAGTTGCTTCAATTGTATGATGTATCTCTTGTTTGACTTTCTTCTAATTTGATGTTAATTCTAATCTTTGCTCTACTAAGTCATGATAAAAGGATATGTGTAAAATGTTTTTCAAACCTTAAACTGCAATAAAAATGCCAGCTTTTTTTATTATCTTTATTATTACTGCCTATCTGCATAGAATCACAAAGGATCTATCTTGGAGAGGACCTCAGCAGCCATAAAGTCAATCTATGTTTGAGCATCAGTTCTCTCAAACTGACAAGTGGCCATCTAACCTTATACAGATTTCCAATGAAGTGGAACTCACTATTTCCCAAGGCATCTCATTCCACTTTCAAATCATTCTAATTTCTGGGAAGTTTTGGCCTACCTCCATCGTAAATTTGCTCCTTTGCCACTCCCATCAGTTATGCTTTGTTCTGATCTCTGGGACCAAGAAAAAACAAATCTCTTCCTTTTTCCAGTCTTTAAAACATGTGAAGGCAGCTATTCAGACCACCCCTGAGTTTTTTTCTTCTGAAGTTTAAACATTTTTCAACAAATCTTATGGCAGAAATTCAAGCCCTTTCCCTTTTCTTTTTGTCTTCCTCTAGATACTCTCCAATTTATGGATGTTTTTTCTAAAATCTGGTACAAATCATCTTTCTTCTTTGATCCTTCTTTTCCCCACTACTTTTCAAATGTATCCTTAGCTTTCCTCACCAGCCTCTGTTCATTTTGAGCTTAGATGTTCCTGATACCATAAAGGATTATAATTTAACAAAAAAAAAGTCATCCTCTATTTCCTGCTCTTGCTTACATCTTCTGTTAATGTCTTAGTGAAATCTAAGTAAGTTGGTGTGTTCCCTGTACATCTGTGTTGGTCTCTTTAGACAGTACCACTCCTTATCTCCTACTCCTTTACCTCTTCATTGAAACTGCTTCTCTGTGTTTTCAGAATTTCATTCTCAAGAGCTTTAAGTTCCTTCTGTGCTCACTTTCCCTGTAGAATTTTAGTTTACGGCATCCTACCTGTCCTTTTCTTGAACCTTTTGAAATCTACCCTCTCAAAATTTTCGTGCTACTACTAGCTTTCCTTTTCTTCTCTAACACAAATTTTTAGGTTGGAATGGTGACTTTCTCCTAAGACCATCATTTCTACTTTAGTAATGAGTTCCTTCTTGTTGGTGAGAATCAAATTCAGAACTGAATGTCCACTTATTGGTTCTTCCAGCTTTTGAAGGATGACATTATTATTAAAGCAATTCAAGAAGTTACTTGATGCTCTGCTTTAAGCAGAAAAAAAAACATACCCTTCCACATCATTTCTATATTTTGCCTTGGCGCCAGGCCTGTGATCTACTTTTGGAATTCCCAATTATTCCCTCTTTTTGTCCA
The DNA here is from genome assembly GCF_003287225.1 of Phascolarctos cinereus. NCBI lineage: Eukaryota > Metazoa > Chordata > Mammalia > Diprotodontia > Phascolarctidae > Phascolarctos > Phascolarctos cinereus. The sequence goes on from NW_027556098.1 coordinate 332,697,012, forward strand.
AGTGATTTCTAGTAACTCTGATGAACATATCACTTTTATTTCTTCCTTAATTGAATACCATCTAAATGATTTCCAACATACTTTCCTCTTTTGGCTTCTGGATTTCCTGACACATGTTTATCTCTTTTTGATTAAGGTATGTTCTTTCAGATTCATTATGAAGTTATTGGTCTTTTCTCACTAACCTCAGTGAGATTAATGAGGCAAAATTTGCTTCTTTGCCTTGGGATCACCAATTTGTCTTGCTTTTATCCAAACTTTGTGCAATTATGTATAGACATCTATAACCATGGATTTTATGATTCCTTTTCAATTTTTTTTTCTCCTCTGACTTCCTGGATTTCTGTAATGTGATTCTTCTTTCTATACTGTAGTTATTCTATATGGTATCTAGCTTGGAGAGTACATAAGGACAATTTATTCTCACTCCCTTCCTTTTTTTTAAGCCTAAAGCCTATTTGATTGGATTTTCAAGACTTTCGTTAAATAAATTCTTCTTAATCTTTGCTAGGTGCACTCCATTCCTAGCTAGGGATGTCATCTTTCTCTATTTTAATCTAGAAATCTAGAAATCCAAAACCTATTTTCAGGTAATATCTTCTTAACAACCTATGCACTTCTCATATGTATCATTCACTTTGAATCTCTCATCTTTTAGAGGAATTAGTGAAGAAAATAATGTCCCTTCCCCTATTATCTTTAGTGCCTTTCTACAGATGTTGCACTATTTTTTAGGTTCATTTGGGTAGTACTCTTTGAACCTACATAAATCACTAGAAGTGGGTAGTTGTCAAGTTTGATATGTCTTAGAGGTTCTGTATCCCATCTTTTATCCATAGACTAGGAAGACTGCAGACATCCTTTGGATTGTTATCAGGGCAATAAATAGTCACCTCAGTGCCCCTCAGTGTATAATCACCAACTACTGCTCCTTAGATACACACCATCATTTCTTAAATTGAAAACAAGTGTTTCCCACTTAGAACATCCATTTCCTTCCTCTTCAGATTGTCACCTAGTGTTAAAGTATATGTCTTTTTAACTTGGAGCATCTTGTCGAGTTCTTCTCAGAATTTTTCTCTCACACTCCACAACAGAAGCTGGTTCAAAAGCTGCAATTACTTTCATGTCAGTTTTTTTGGGGGGGCAAATGCACTGTAATAAGCTGTGACTGAACATAACATGATATATCTTGTCTAATGAAACCTAACCCAATAAGTCTTTTATTTGTCTCCTTGAGGAGAACTTTTAAGACATTTACTATCACGACTCAGTGGCCACTGGACAAGGACATCACATGTAGAATACCAACAGTGAAGTCAAAGTATATAGATGCTGAAAGTGTTATTTTGAGAATCCTTTGCCCCCTACCTGCCATGTTGCCACCATCAAAAGCAAAAGTGGGCAAATAGGACTCAGGATAATTTTAAATTTCTCTGTTTTGTGGGTTGCCATGACCAAAAATTTCAACACTGAGTGTCCTGAAAAGAAAGAAGCCTCTTAATATTTAGCAAGAAAAACCAACCAAGTATGTTTGGGACCATAATCAAAGTCTTTCATGCATGAGAGAGAATGTGCAAACACTTCTATTCTCTTGATAAACCAATCAAGAACCCAGGGTCACCTCCATGCCTTGATGAGGCATTGAAGTTAGACTTTGTGGAAGAAAATGCCACTAATAACTCAATTATGAAATGCTTTACTAATATAAAGCACTTCAGATGTTTCTTACCAATCAATCCTCAGAATAACGCCATCTGAAAAATGTGTCACTACTTCTATTTTAGAGATTTAAAAAGAAACCCTAAGAATGGTTAAGTAACTTATCTAAAGTCACATAGTTTCCAAGTAGCAGAACCAAAAGTAGGAACCAGTTCTTCTAAATCTTTGACTAGGGTTCTTCTTACCCATCACATTGCCATGAATCCATTATTTATAAGAAATTGTTTGCTTAAAGAGTGCAATATATACAACCAGTTCCTTATTGTTCACTCCTACGTGGGTAATTTCCAGTCTAAAGACTTCAGTGCACGTCATGATGAATTTTTCCTACACAAGAGGTTTTTTTTAATAGATATCATTGATTATGAGAGTCTCTGACTTTTTTTAGCCATTGTATATAGGGGGAAATTATAAACATAAAAGCATCTGTTATGCTATTTTTGCTTAAAAAAGAAGTAAAACTAAAAATGCTCCTATGAAAATTAAGTCGGGCAGCTAGGTGGCACAGTGGGGGACAGCTAGGTGTTGCAGTGGATAGAACACTGGCCCTAAAGTCAGGAGGACCTGAGTTCAAATCCGACCTCATACCAAACACTTGACACTTACTACCTGTGTGACCTGGGCAAGTCACTTAACCCCAATTGTCTAAAAAAAAATTTTTTTAAAAAGAAAATTAAGTCAAGGAAAAAAAAACTAAGCTGAAACCCAAATAGTTGTGCTTAATAATGGTATGTAGGGTCAGTTTCTTTTCCTCTATTTTCTGTATGTTGGAATTTGGAAACATAAAGCATGCATTTCTCTGTTCCCACTAGAACTACTGAATGATGAATTGGAAAACCATAGTGATCATCTATTGAATCTTCTTATTCTTTAGATGATAAAACTTAGGCCCAGGATAAGAAGGAGGCTCATCCATGGTCACACAGTTTATTTAATAGCAGAACTGTAATTTAAACCCAGCCCTCTTGCCTTTTAGTTACAGAATCCTCAAATGTCGAAGGTGAAAGACACCTTTGAAGTTATCAGCTTCAACAGATAACTGACCAGGAATTCCCCATAGGCATCTCTGACAAGTAGACATGCAACCCTTGCTTTAGTTCCTTCAGTGATACCCATTCCAGTACTGAAATATTTCTAATTGTTAGGAAATGTGCATTGCTGGCACATAGTAAGTACTTAATAAATGTTTCTTGATTATAATAAAGTAAAATCTCCTTCTGTCAATACTTTGTATTTCCTTTTGAGATCCATACTGGTTAGCCTTAATAGCAAATAAATATTGGTTGAGTGCCAACCGTATGCAAAATACTCTACTAGGTACTAAGGAAGATATCAAGATGAATACTCCCTGCTTTTAGAAATGAGGAAACTGAGACGCAGAAAAGGGAAGTGGCTTATCCAAGTTCTCAGAACTAGTAGCAGACCAAGGTCTCTAGAGTCCTTATAAAAATAGAGGCTGATTTCAGATCCACACAAGGAAAATCTTTCTAACAACAAGATTGTGATTATATGAATCCGAGAAAATTCATTAAGGAAGTGCTAGAGACACAGACACAAAATCAAAATACAGTTCTCTCTTTCAAGAGGACATGCCACTGAGAGGAATCAGCATGTAAATAAATAAGTTGATATAAAATATTAGAATGCAATCCTTTTGAGAGGAGATACTTTTTTTCTTTTTCTTTGTATCCTCAATTTTTAGCACAATACCTAAAATATAACAAAGGTGTGTTTACTGATTGAAATATAGGCAAAGGAAATGCAAAGTAATTATTTTGGTGAGAACTAATAACATTATTACAGAATCTCAGAAATGGAAAGAAAATTTAAAGTCTTCTAGTCCAAGTGGTGTCAAACTCAAATAGAAACATCCCTGCAGGCTGCATGTTGACTTAGGAAGCCACAAATGACATTCTCTCTGTTTTTGTAGTTTTATTTATTTTGTTAAGCATTTCCCAGTTACATTTTAATCTGGTTTGGACACCACTTAAGAGTTTTGCCAGCTGCAAGGGACTTGAACCAATGAGTTTAATACTTCTTATCTAGTCCAGTGCTAAGCATGGTGCCTGGCACACACTAAAAGCTTAACAAATGCTTATTAAATTGAATTGAATTGAAACAGTTCAACCTCATTTCTGAATAGGAATTTCCTTTACAACTTTCCCAACAAATGATAATCCTGTCTTGACTTAACAGACCTCTAATAATGGGAGCTTCCTCACCACCTCCTCAAATAGTCCATTCTACTCTGAGATAGTACTAATTGTTAGGAAATGTTTCCCAACAATTAGCCTCTATAATTATTTTGCCTTTTGGAAAGTTGAGCCAGGTGAAGAAAAGGCAAGGATTGGACTCAACTGTCTTCTAAACCCCTCCAAACACCTTTTAAAAATATCCCCAAACAAATTCTAAAGCAGAAGAACCCAAAAAAGGGCAGGACTGAAACAATTTCCCAGACCAAGACAACTCAGGAGGTCAGCAGTAAAGGTCTGTTGCACCAGGATGGGAGTGGAGCTCAGTCCAGTGCAGGCCACACCTGCACAAACCATGCCCCAGTAAACTAGGAGCAAGCCTTGGGGGTGACTGAATCAGTGGCTGCAGCAGCTACTTTTGGACCTCTCATCCCACAGATGCTAAGTAGGTAGGACAGCTGGTCAGAAGGATATTACAGGGGTCCCTTTGCTGGTACCAGGGGCAGGACTCTGTTACATTGCCCATACTAAGATCTGGGTCATAGTCCTGGGTTTCAGTCCCAGGACAAGGAAGAACACTAGCACACCAGAGTTTGCAGCCATAGGGAAGCAGGGATTCTAGTCACAGATCCAGGGTAGAAGAGAGTGCTTGTGGTCACTCACAGACTAGTACACAGTATAGGAGAGTTGTAAACACACCTCTTCCTAGATCCTATCATCTTTGAAGAACTGAAAACTAACAAGTTCTCAGAATTATCTCTGAAAACAGCTGCACAAGAAACTTGAAACTTGGGACAGTGCACCCTTCACTGGGAGCAAAGCCTCAATTTAGCACAGAGTTAAAAGTCAAGAAGTAGTCTGGAAAATGAGCAAACAGCAGAAAAGATCCTTAATATAGAAAGTTACTATGATGACAAGGAAGCTCAAAACACAAACTCAGAAGAAGACAACAATATCTTAACTCCTACATCCAAAACCTCAGAGGAAAATATGAATTGGCCCCAGCCATAGCAGGGCTCAATAAATTTTTTTAAAAATCAAGTAAGAGAAGTAGAGAAAAATTGGGAAGAGAAAAGAGAGTGATGCAAAAACAAAAAAATCATGAAAAACAGTCAAAAGCTTGGTAAAGGAGGCACAAAAAATATTGGAGAAAACAACAGCTTATAAAACAGAATAGGCCAAATGGTAAAAGAGGTATAAAAGTTCACTGAAGAGGAGAACTCCTTAAAAAGCAGAATTGGCCAAATTGAAAAAGAGGCACGAAAATTCACTGAAAAAAAATTTAAAAAGTAGAATTGGCCAAATGAAAAAAGAAGGCACAAAAGTTCACTAAGAATATAATGCCTTAAAAATTAATGGGCAAGGGGAAGCTAATAACTCCATGAGACATCAAATAAAATCAAAAGAATGAAAAAATAGAAGAAAATGTGAAAAATCTCGTTGGAAAAACAACTGACCTGGAAAATAGATCCAGGAGATAATTTAAGAATTATTGTGCTACTGAAAGCCATGATCAAAAAAAGACCCTAGATGTCATCTCTCAAGAAATTATCCAGAAAAACTGTCTTGATATTCTAGAAACAGAGAGTAAAACAGAAATTCAAAGAATCTACCACTCACCTCCTGAAAGAGGTGCCAAAATGAAAACTCCTAGGAATTGTATAGCCAAATTCCAGAGCTACCAGGTCATGGAGAAAATATTACAAGCAGTCAAAAGGAAACATATCATGGAGGTACAGTCAGGATAGCACAAGATTTAGCAATTTCTACATTAAAGGATCAGAGGTCTTGGAATATGATATTCTGGAGGGCAAAAAGCTAGGATTACAACCAAGAATCACCTACCCAGCAAAACTGAGTATAATCTTTCAGGGAAAAAAAATGGATATTCAGTGAAATTGAGGACTTTCAATGAAAAGGCCAAAGCTGAATAGAAAATTTGACTTTCAAATCCAAGACTCAAAAGAAGCATAAAAATGTAAATAAAAAAGAGAAATTACAAGGATTCAATAAGGTTTAACGGTTTCCCTTCCTGTATTGGAAAATGATATTTGTAACTCCTAAAAACTTTCTCATTATTAGGCTAGTTGTAAGGAGTATACATAGACAGAGGGCACAGGTGTGAGTTGAATATGAAGGGATTAAAAAATAAAATTAAGGAGTGAGAGAGGAATGTACTGGGAGAAAAAGAAAGAAAGAGGTGGAATGGAGTAAATTTTCTCACATAAAAGAGGTAAGAAAAAGCTTTTACTGTGGAGGGGAAGAGGTGGGGATGTGAGGGGCAGTGAGTGAACCTTACTGTCATCAGAATTGGCTCGAAGAGGGAATAACATACAAACTCAGATGGGTATAGAAATCTATCTTACTACAAGGAAAGTAGGAAGGGAAGGAGACAAAAGAAAGGGAGTACTGATAGAAGGGAGATCAGATTAGAGGTAAAAATCAAAGGCAAAACACTTTTGAGAATGGATAGGGTGAAAGGAGAGAGAGAGACTAAAATAAATGGGGGGATAGGATGGAGAGAAATATATAATTAGTAACTATTACTGTGAAAAAAAATTATAGCAAATTTCTCTGATAAAGACTTTATTTCTCAAATATATACAAAGTGGAGTCAAATTTATAGAAATAAGAGTCATTCCTCAATTGAGAAATGGTCAAAAGATATGAACAGGCAGTTTTCAGACAAAGTAATCAAAGCTATCTTCAATCAAATAAAATTTCTCTAAATCATTGTTGGTCAGAGAAATGCAAATTAAAACAACTCTGAGCTACCACCACATACCTATCAGATTGGCTAATAGGACAGAAAAGGAAAATGATAAATGTTGGAGGTGATGTGGGAATATTAAAACACTAATTCACTGTTGGTGAAGGTGTATACTGATTCAACCACTCTGTAGAGCATTTTGGAGCAAATTAGAGCAAATTGCCCAAAGCATTATCAAACTGTGCACACCCTTTGACCCGCAATACCACTGCTAGGTCTGGATCCCAAAGAGATAAAAAACAAAAATGTGTGCAAAAATATTTGTAGCAGCTCTTTCAGTAGGGACACAGAATTAGAAATTGAGGGAATGTCCATCAATTTGGGAATGGCTCAACAAGTTGTTGTATATGATTGTGATGGAATACTATTGTGATACAAGAAATGACAAGCAGGATGATCTCAGAAAAACCTGGAAAGACTTACATGAACTGATGCAAAGTGAAATGAACAGAACCAGAAGAACACTGCACACAATAACAGCAATATTGTATGATGATCTACTATGAACAGTTTAGCTATTCCCAACAATACAATGATCTAAGACAGTTCTGAAGGACTTATGATGAAAAATTCCATCCATCTCCAGAGAAATAACTGATAGATCCTGAATGCAGATTGAAAAATACTTTTTCTTTATTTTTTTTTAATTCTGGGGTTTTTTTTGTTGTTTCTGTTTTTCTTTCACAGCATGACTTATATGGAAATATGTTTTGCATGATTACACATTATAATCTAGTTCACATTGCTTGCCTTCTTAATGGGAAGGGGGGAGAAGAGAGGGGAAGAAAATTTAGAACTCAAAATTTGAGGAAAAGAATGTTAAAATTATTGGGAAATGTAATTGGGAAAAATGAAATATTTTGCCTTTTCTTTCAAGAATCATACAGTTTATTTTCAACAACAAACTTGTTGCATTAAGAAAGTCCTTTGGTGTACAAGGCCCCTTGCTAGGTACTAAAAGAACAAGTATGAATAAGCCATATCCCCTGTCCTCATTGAGCTCACTTTCTAGTTGGGGCAAAGAAGATGTACACAAATAAATTCTATACAACTAGAATGTAATATGTTCAGCAAAAAGTTACAGATAAAATGGCATGAGAGTTTGGGTGAGGAAGAAATCCTTCTAGCTAGGGGAATCAGTGAAAACTTTGGTGAGCAGGTGGCATTGGAGTCAAACCTTGAAGGGCCGGGTTGTTGCTATAAATACCCTAGTCTGGCCATTGTTTTTGACAGAGAATTTCAGAATGCAGAGCTTTGCAAAGGATAATAGATTTGTTAGCTGGAAGACACCTTAGAAGCAATCAATATGGCCCAACCGTACAGATGAGGAGATTGAGAGCCAGAGAAATTAAGAAATTTGCTCAGGGTGACAACTACATAAAGTTGTTTTGGTCTTAGAATTCACTGGGTTGTGAGTAAAACCTCAGGATGACTGAATAATCTATCTCTTTCAGAAGCAATGGTAGTGTGAATTTAACGATTGTTCTCAGAACGAGAGGTCTAGAAAATAGGATGGAAAGGGATGTTGTGGATTGGTTAGGGCAGGAGTTCCAAAGCTAAATGATTTAGCTCCTCTAGGTCATGGTCCACATTCTCCACAAGTGTAGTAGAAGCCACCATAGTAGCAGTGTAGGAGCAGCAGGGCAGAAAGATGGTCAAAGTGAAACAAAATACAAACTCCTTGGCTTAACCTGTAAAACTATTCACAACCTTCTTCTGACCTAAATTCTTAGACTATCTCTTTTTCACAAACTCTATGCTTCAGTCAAACTGACCTACTCAGCATTCCCTGAAGTTGGAATTCCATTTCCTGTTTCTATATCTACACAGAGTCTGTCTGTCCCCCATTCATGGAATGCATGTACTCCTTGCTCACCTCATGCCTCTGAGAATCCTCAGTTTCTTTCAAGACTCATTTCAAGTACCACCTCTTTTGAGGACACCTTCTTGATCCCCTTAGCTATTAGTATTTTCTCCCTTCTCAAATGATCTTGCGTTTACTTATTTACGTGTTGTAGAGGGCTGGCTTTGGGGAGTTGGAAGGCTTAGGCCAGCCCGGGTCTTACCTGCAGCTTGTGCTAAGCCTGACAGCTGTGAAACTCAGGATGTCGGCTCACCACCCCCCTGTTCTGTCTCTTGAAAACAGGATGCAGGAAGGGAGGAAACGGATGGGGTACAGGACAGGATGCAGGAAAGAATGTAACAGACAAGGTACAAGAAGTAAGGAAATCACCTAATTAGATTTGTACTTTTCATGAATAACAATGTTACTATTGCTTGATACAGTACTATATAAGCCTGAGCCTTCAGATCAATAAACAGAGTTTGTTCTTCACTGCTCTCACCTGGCCCATGTTTCTTTCTCTCTTCACATTCTGTCGGCATCAGACCACAGCCGGGGACGCAGGCGCTCCCGGCGTTTGGCGCTCGAACAGGGACCTGAAAGGAAGGCTTCCCCTGGCAGAGTGGCCCTGGACAAGGTGGGCTGTTTGGCCAACAGCCCTAGAAAAGGAAACTCTGGTCGTCAAGAGAAGACGCTAACAAGGTAGGGCGATAATTTTCCAATACAGTTTTTTATTTTCACCAGGTTAAACGGGGATTAAAAAGAAACCAGACTGCCGCTTATCAGGGTCTCTTAAAGCGAAAGTGAACATCAGAACGAGACTGCCGCTTGTCGGGGTCTCTTAAAGTGAAAGTGAACATCAGAACGAGACTGCAGCTTATCGGGGTCTCAGATTTAAAGTGAAAGCAAACTGCACAGGTGGGAAAGCAAACCACACAGGAGGACAAACAAGACTACGGCCTTTGAGCGTCTTCAAAAGCTAAAGTAAACTTCAGAATGAGACTGCTGCTTTTCCGCTTCTCTGATTTAAACGGAAAGTAAGCTGCACTGGCTAAGTAGTGTCCTATAAGATAGTTAGCTAATATGGGGCAGAGCTCGTGGGCAGAACAGAGAGGCAGACAATATTATTTGAAAGTGTTTAAATACAGGGGACACAACTAGAATTTTAGCATGCAAATAAGAACATTGTCTTTCTTTAAATTGTCAACTGCATCTTTGCCATTTCTATTGAGAACAAACCAAGTGCCATTCTGCTACTGAAATCTCTGCATAAGATACCTGTACTGTCCAACCATTGCATTGCCAAGACTGTACTAATACCAACTTTGATTACACTAGGAAATGCCCAGTGCTCAGTCTTAGTGGTGTTGTAATTTTCACATATTTGGTATTTTATTGATTATTGTTTAAAATAATAGTACTATATGAGAACTTAATGATTATATCTTGGAATTATTTTGTATAGAAAATATACTTAGAAAAGTGGTTACCATGCTGCTGTCCTGTTCTTGTTAAAAAGACCCATGTCATAAATATTCAGGACATTGGCAGCTGATCACATTTACAAAGTCAGTGTGTAAGTGAAATTATTACTCCCTCCATAATGTCTTATGGACAAGCAGGAGCTGTGATGTGAAGCTACACTGTATTTCCCATTTTATATATGTCTCCCTATTTGATTTTATTCAAGTTATAGTACATTCTGAAAAAGTTGGCCTTAGGTGTGTGTCATTGTGGCATGCAAAGAATTATGATACTTACATTAAATGTTAGAATTTGTAGTCATTATGATATTAAATTTTTGTGGTTTTCAAGAGTCTCAAAGAAAATTGTATATTAACATTTTTTTGTCAGCCATCACATTTCCAAAGAGTATTCAAAAAAAAAAAAGGTAAATGTGATATGGCAGATGACCAGAATAACCAAAATCAGTGGTTAAGGGGATTTCATTTTAGATCCTTTTTAATAATCAAAGAAAATGGGACATTTGCCTTATATACATATAAAAAAAGTTTTATTGAAGTTAGAGCTAAAATAGCATACTTAATTTTATAGCTTTTGTAGATACATGTCCTTTGCAACCTTCCATTCATTTCAGATCAGTTTGTAAATCCAGAGTTCTATCTTATGGTAATTCTAGAAAAATAAAGCTTGTATTATTTTATCTACAACCACCATTTAGGTAACTTTAAAATTACATTGGCATTCAAAAAAGAGGAAAATTATTTAAGAAGCTAAGTTATATCAATAATTAGAAAACAAATCAACTTGTTTTCTTAATCAGGTGGGAGGAAACTTCAAGGGTAGGAGTAAATAAACTCTCTGCTTTAGAAATTTGACATGAGCAGTTTTGTATGTTGAACACAGTCTAATGCACTGTATGTATACTAAAATTTCCAGTAAGATGTAGCTTGTAAATTTTCTGAATCAGCTCCTTAGTACTAGTTATAATATAGCTAAAATCTTAATATATTTTACAGTATATAAAAGGCTATAACTTCATAAGTCCTTTTTAATGTATCTTTGATAGAACTTTTTGATTTAAAAAATTCTTCATTCTGACTTTGTTAGAATATTAATAGCAATATTTTTAGGCTTTCATTTGTCCTGGTGGTTCTTTGAGAGGATTTGCAAGCAAATTAAACAAGCAAGAGTGGAAGGGGACATTTATTTGTCTTTGAATATTTAGAAATATATTTTTACCCTTGCCCAACAAAACCCTCTTGAATTCAGTAGATAACTAAAGAAATTCTTTTGCTTTGCTGCAGAGTTCTACTGCCTAACTCCCCAGCATAAATCCAGCATAAATTTGTCATAGCCTGGTCAGTAGTTAAAATAACATTTCAGAGTTGAAAATAATTTTTATTAATTAAACCATTAGGGAATCTTTTTTTAACTACAGATAGGAAACTTAGTTATTTCTGTGTTTTCTGCCAAGAAGCATAACCTTAAACACATTTCTATACATACCTGATTTCTTAGCTACTTAAATTTATGCTGTTCTAAACATTACTTAATCATATTTAGTTGGCTATTTTTCTACTGAACAATTACACAATGTTAGGGAGAGTCTTATTCTAAAATTCCTTTATTTCATATCAATGTGTGATTCATGTTTTTTAAGTGTAATTACAATGTATGTGTCAGAGTATGTGCAAAAAAAAAAGTGGGGGCAAGATATACTTCAGGAGATGGGGGTATCCATACAATCTATACGGCAGGGTTTTCACTAGGGGTCACTGTTGAGAAAGACAAGAGACAGAGGACCCCTCGAATAATTTGGAAGGAGGGACCTCCCATATGGGTGGAACAGGGGCCCCTATCTCAAGAAAAGCTAACTGCCCTGACTGAAATAGTAAAAGAACAGTTAGAGGCCGGCCATATTGAGCCATCTAATAGTCCGTGGAACTCACCTATTTTTGCTATAAAAAAGAAATCAGGAAAATGGAGAATGTTGACTGATCTTAGATGCATAAATGATAGAATGCAAGATATGGGCAGCCTTCAACCAGGCTTGCCCTCTCCCAATATGATACCGAAAGGATGGCCCTTATGGATAATAGATCTGAAGGACTGCTTCTATACTATCCTGCTACAACCAGAGGACAGGCCATACTTTGCATTTTCATTACCTTCAATAAACTTAAGAGCCCCACATAGGAGATATCAATGGAAGGTTCTCCCCCAAGGGATGAAAAATAGTCCCACCATTTGTCAGCAATTTGTAGCAGCAGTCATCCAACCAGTTAGAGACTGCTTTCCACAGGCCTATATTATACATTATATGGATGATATTTTATGCTCTCACCCAGATGCTGGAGTATTAGAAAAGATTTTGAGGACTATGACTAAGGCATTAGAAGATCAAGGATTAGTGTAGCACCAGATAAAATACAACTTTCTCCACCCTTTTCATATTTAGGACAAACAGTAGAGCAGACAGAAATTAAACCACAAAAGGTCATAATAAGAAGGGATCAATTAAAATCCCTGAATGATTTTCAAAAATTACTGGGAGATATTAATTGGCTTCGACCTCATTTGGAATAGGAACTCATGAGCTAGGGGAACTTTTTAAGATACTCCAGGAGATCCTAATCTTAATTCCCCAAGACAATTAACTCCAGAAGCAGATATACAACTTCAAAGGTGGAATCTGCAATTGAACAATGTAGAACCCAAAGAATAGAAAAGGGTCTTCTTATTGAAATAACCATCCTGCCAACTCCAGAGATTCCTTTTGGAGCCATACATCAGCAAGCAGGGATCTTAGAGTGGGTATTCCTGCCATTCCAAACCAAAAGGTCTGTAACCCCTTATGCACAGCTTGTAGCGCAACTTCTATCAAAGGCGCTAAAAAGAGCACTCGCCATCAGTGGACACCTTCCTCAGGTGATCCACCAACCATATACTCAGGAGCAGATTGACATGTTGGTAAGTAATGACCCTTCCTGGCAGGTGGTGTTATCAATATATCAAGGGTGTATGGATAACGTTTTTACACAAAAAATCTTTCAATTCATGACACCTTATAAGTGGATATTCCCTCGGATTGTACAAAATCAGCCATTGCCCAAGGCATTAACTGTCTTTACTGATGCCACTAAGAATGGCACCGTGGCTTATTACTGCCCTCCTGACATTAAAAGGATTATTAATACTCCATTCCAGTCTACTCAACAAAATGAGATTTTTGCAATTATTGAAGTTATAAAGCAATACAATTGTCCTCTCAATATTGTCTCTGATAGCAAGTATGCTGTTTATGTAATTAACTCCATAGAAACTGCACAGTTAAAATACTCCACTAACCTCTCTATTTTTCAGCTTTTTCACGAATTACAAAATACAATAAGAGAACGTACCCATCCTCTTTTTTGCATGCATGTTCCTGCTCATACTTCTCTCCCAGGTCCTATAATAGAAGGCAACTCCGTAGCAGATACAATAATTACCTTTTCTTTTCCCTACTCGAAGCTCAACAATCCCATGAACATTTCCATCAATCTGCTAATATGTTAAAGAGACAATTCCATATCACACGAGAACAAGCGCGGAATGTTGTGAAATCATGTACAAAATGTGTCCCCTATCTTCCCTCTCCACGTATCACCTCCACTAATCCGAGAGGCCTTCGTCCATTAGACATATGGCAGATGGATGTCACTCATTATCCATCTTTTGGGCGTCTTCACTATATACATGTAACTGTAGATACCTTCTCTGGGTTTACTATGGCTACCCCCCATACAGGGGAGGCTGCTACCCATGTATTGATCATTTATTGTTTTGCTTTAGTATTCTTGGTATTCCAAGATACCTCAAGACTGACAATGCTCCCACCTATACTAGCAGGAATTTTGCACAATTTTGTCTCACCTATAATATCACTCATTCTACTGGCATCCCGTACAATCCTACTGGACAAGCCATTGTTGAAAGGCGCAACAAGGATATTAAAATCCTCCTTGATAAACAGAAAAAAGAGGGAATAGAAAATAGGGTAAGAAGGAGATTGGATCAGGTAATATATACCATAAATTTTTTGACACTAGATGATCAGGGACGTACTCCTGCACAAAAACATTTTGCAGGGCAAAAGAACAGGTTGTTAGATGAGCAACCAGATGTCACAGTAATGTGGAAGGATCCAAAGACGGGTAATTGGGATGGTCCAGTAAAATTACTAACCTGGGGTCGAGGTTATGCTTGTGTTTTTCCAGAACATGCAGGAGAACCAGTCTGGGTTCCCGAGAGGAACATCCGTACCTGTCAGCATACTGACCAGAGGGATAGAGACCCTGAGCATCAAGGAAAAACTGGTCGGAGAGACAAGCAGAGGAGGAAGGCGAGACCGAGAAGATGAAGAGCCAATAATAAGATGTTGACTGTCCTTTTTTGCAATGATGACTGTCGCAGATGGCTCATGATGGAGTCATGATTACATTGGACTTTATGCCTTACCCCACCTTGGGTTAAACCTGTAACTTGACCACTATACTTTTGTTTGTGTAACTCCCTATTTGCTTTCTAATACTACCAATGTAACTTCTGATCAAATATTGAATAAGTTTCAGGGCGCTTGGCATTCCAAAAATATAACATGGATGGTATTGATCCTCAAGATATTGTTTATAAGCTATTGTACTATATCAAGCAACTTAACACTTTCCAGAATATTTCAAGTTTGCTGTTGCATTTTGTACCTTGATAGTATTCTTGTTACTCTTGAGTTTTCTCCTGATGTGCATCCCACGTTCTCAAGCTAGAACAGAAGAAAGGGGGAGATGTAGAGGGCCGGCTTTGGGGAGTTGGAAGGCTTAGGCCAGCCCGGGTCTTACCTGCAGCTTGTACTAAGCCTGACAGCTGTGAAACTCAGGATGTCGGCTCACCACCCCCTGTTCTGTCTCTTGAAAACAGGATGCAGGAAGGGAGGAAACGGATGGGGTACAGGACAGGATGCAGGAAAGAATGTAACAGACAAGGTACAAGGAAGTAAGGAAATCACCTAATTAGATTTGTACTTTTCATGAATAACAATGTTACTATTGCTTGATACAGTACTATATAAGCCTGAGCCTTCAGATCAATAAACAGAGTTTGTTCTTCACTGTTCTCACCTGGCCCATGTTTCTTTCTCTCTTCACACTCTGCCAGCATCAGACCACAGCTGGGGACGCAGGTGCTCCCGGCAAAGTGTTATATCACAACAGTTGAATGGAAGCTCCTTGAGGGCAGAGGCTGTTTCCTTCTTATGCCTTTGCAACCCTGTTGGCTAATACAGTGCCTTGTACACAGTAGAAACTTTTAATTAATGTTTGTCAAATGAATAGATTTTTGTCATTTATCTGCATATCCTCATAGCACCTATCAGCTTCTTACATATAAGGTTTTTTAAAATTTTATTTTTATTTTATTAAATATTTCCTAATTACATGTAAAAATTTTTAACAATAATGACAATTTTTTAAAATATCAAGTTTCAAGTTCTCTTCCTCCCTCACATTCTCCCACCCACGTTCAGAAAGGCAAGCATTTTGTTATCAATTACTTGTGTGAAGTAATGCAAAACATATTTCATATTAGCCATGTTGCAAAAGAAAACACAAAATAAAACAATAAAAATAAAGAAATACTTTTAAAAGTATGCTTCAATCTGCAGTCAGAGTTCATTAGTTCTCTCTCTGGAGGTGAATAACTTTTTCTTTTTTTAGTGATAGGTCCTTTAGGTTTGTCTTGATCAGAGTAGCTATGTCTTTCACAGTTGATCATCATAGGAAGGTTCTTAATGAATGATGAATTTGATGAAATTTCAGCCTTATTCTTATAGTATCTACTTGCTGAAAAACTTCAGATTCTAGATTTCACTGAACAGAATGCAACCTAATGTCCAAAAATAGAGTAGGAGTACAGAAAGAGCTTGGGGGTTTATTTCTTGTCCTTGCATGGGGAATTTTCCAAGAAGGGAATGTCCCCCTCCTATACCAACAGAAAAGCATCTTGAAGACTAGACCATTTAGAAAGCAACTAATTATATTGTCTGGATTGTATCTGGATATTTTAACATCATGTAGATGATGCACAATTTTTTTTTAGCACATAGTTTATTTAAAGCAAGAGAGTCAATTCCATTGTTCTTCCTTTACTCATCCCTAACTTAGAGTATAAGCTTGGTGACACTCATATACTCATGCTTATGGTGAGATACCTTGGGAGTTCTTCCTGAAGAACTCAATTTTGTGTTTATATAGGATTTATGACTACAAATTTCTTTCACATTCACTATCTCATTGATTCTTTCAATAATGCTATAAAGTAGACAGTATTAGTAGACCTATTTTCCAGATGGGGAAAATGAGTTTTGGTGAGTTTGCCACTTGCCCAAGATCATGCGGCTAGTAAGCCACAGAACTGAGACTCCACTCTGAACCCCTCCCCCCCATACTCTGTACCCAACTACCTCTAGTGTAGTTGGGGGTCAGTGCATATAAAAATTGCTATTTTCATAGCATTTCAAAGCTTGCAAACCATACTTTGTACATTATCTCATTGTAATCACACAAAAATTCTATGAGGTAAGCATGAAAAGAACTATTATTCTCATTTTACAGATGAGAAAACTGAGGTGCAGAGAGGTTAAACAATTTGCTTGAAATTATGCTGCTAATAAATTTCTGAGGAAGGATTTAAACCTGAGTCTTTCTGACTCTAGTTCCAACACTGTATTTACTAGTCCATTATATATATATATGTATATATGTGTGTGTGTATATATATATATATATAATATATATATACCTGTGTGTGTGTATTTATATGTGTGTGTGTGTGTGTGTGTATATACATATATATATATACATATATGTATATATATGTAGGCAAAACTCCTGCCTGTCCTTTGGGTAACGGAGGCCGTTCTTTCTTTCTTGATCTACAGCTCCAGTCTCACTGAATGGCAGGAGAAAGAGAATTGATCTAAGGTGCAGGTACCAGGATCAAACAGGCTCCCTCTCATGAAGAAATCAGTCATGTCATTAGCATCCCCAGCACCAAGCAAGGCAGGAGGTGGGGAGTGATAAATGAAGGCTCTAAGTGATAAATGGTGGTTGGGCTCTCAAATGCTTCTAAAAGCATAGAGATTCTCTCAGAGGAAATACCTATATTCTACAGTTCTTACATTTTAATAATTGTTTACTGGATGAAATGCTAATCTCCAGGTAATTTTTCATCTCCAAACACAATCCTTGGTCAAAATCTCCTTTGCATTTCCACAAGGAAAAAGTACCAGTTTCTTCTGTAAGCCTTTGTATTTCCACGTATTAAGACAATCCTATCTTCCCTGCGTATCGCCCCTTACTCTTCAGAGAACATTTTCTTACATTCTTTCACCAGATCTCCACAACAAACAAATGAAATAATCTTCATTTTGCAGGTGAGGAAACTGAGACACCGGACTTGGAGTCAGAAGGCCTGGATTTTTGTTCTTTTTCAATGAGAGGTTAACTCTCCTTATCTGTAGATGGTCAAAGGTGATTTGGGGTCATATATTAAAAACTGTAAGAGGTCACTGGATGAAAAGTTAAAAGTTACAAAGAATTTAGAAGTTAGAAGTTAGTTAAGTTAGAAGGAAGAGGATACCTCTTTCTGCTCTGCTTTTCTTATTACTAGCTCTCCTAGAATCCCAAAGGAAAGTAGCACAAGGTTAGTCAGTTGGTCAACTGCATTTACTAAACATCTATTATGTGCCAGACACTCTTATAAACATGGAAGATATGAAGAAGGCAGAAAATCATTCCCTGATCTCAAGGATCTCATGTTTAGTGGAGGAGACCAAAAAAAAAAAACCCACCAAACCCACAAAAAACCCTGGAAACTGTGTACAAACAAGATATAGATATGATAAATTGGGGGAAATCTCAGAAGGAAGGTTAAAGAGGACTAGGTAAGATCCAAGTCCAATTTCTATAGGTAAAAGGTAGGTTATATAAGATGTTGGCTTGCTTCTGTTTAAGTTTTAGAACACTTCAAATAGCTTTTTGAAACTAATCCCAAGAATTCAAGGTAAGGTAATGCTTGTGGCACAAAAGATTACGATAAGAGCAATGAGTTCCCAAAGTAGGTATCTGTCTGCCTCTGAGGTCCCCAACCAGTAGTTAGAGATGTACCAGGAGATGTACCAAGATATAAAGATGTACCAAAGTTCTTAAAGCTTTCAGAGGTAGAACTTTCAGAGGTAGTTGGTTACTGTGCCTTCTTTCTGGCTACCCTCCTCTCCTCAGAAGTTCTTAAGAAGACCCTATGAGGTTGAGTGTGGTGCTGAATATCTGTAATCCTTGGTACTAGGAAGGCTAAGGTGGGTGGGTCATGGGAACTTGGGACTCTTGAGCTACTGTGCTCTAAGCCCATCAGGTTCTAATTAGGACACTAAGACAAGCACCAATATGGTGAGGAGTGGGGTGTGGCACCAAGCTGCCTGAAAAGGAATAAGCTAGCCCAGGCTGTAAACAGAGTGAATCTATAGTGGGATCAGGCCATTCCTTGATTTACTATGCTTCCAGACAAAGTGAGAGTCTCAAAATAAAATAAAATAAAAAGCCGTATGAAATATAGGGTCATTGATTTTTCCATTCAAAAATTTGGTAAATTGTGGTTTTTATCTTTATGACAGCTTCGTATTTGTTTGTTTGTTTTCATGTGAAGAGCCTTGGCTTCCCAATCCCTTAATTTTTGAGTAAATGACAGCTAACATTTATATAATACTTTGCTTAGATGGGTAAATGATAGCTGACATTTATAAAGCACAAGGTTTGCAGAGTACTTTACATATATCATCTCATTTGATTCTCACAACAATCCTGTGAGGTAGGTGCTATAATTATCCCTGTTTTACAGATAAGGAAACTGAGGCTGACAGAAGTTGAATGACTAGACCAAATAGCTAGTAAGCATCTAAAGTCAAATTTGAACTCAAATTTGAACTTACCAAGTTAAGCACTGTATCGAGTGGTGCCAAACTCAACTAGAAATGGATCCCTGCTTACGGCACATTGATTTAGAAAACCACAATTTAATGTTGTCTATGCTTTATTGTATTTTATTTTGTTAAACATTCCCCAATTACATTATAATCTGGTTCTGGCAACACTGGAGATCCCCAAGAATAACTAACATGCCCAAGGTCACTCTACTAGTTAGTGGTAGAATAGAGATTTCCTAGAACTCACATCTCCTATTGCACTGTTATTTTCATTACATCTTTCAAGTGTCAAATCCTATGGTGTAATATACATGGTAAATCTTATAAGAATTCAGAGAATTCCTACAGGACCTACAGATTCTTATAAAACACCCATGTGGATAATGAAATGACAGTCCCTCTGGTCTCTGACATTATCTTATCACCTCTGAAGTATTATGTTCATTTCTGAGTATCAGGGGGAGGTAGCCATGGCATAGTAGATACAGGGCTGTTCTTGGAACCTAGATGAGCTGGCTTCAAGTTACGTCTGTGGCCTATAGTGGCTGTGTAACCCTCAGCAAGTCAATTAACTTCTCATTGCTCTGAGTCACTATATAGGATTCTAAGTTACAAAGATGATATCACCCTGTATTTGGTATAGTGTTTTCTCATCCAAGAGTTCCCTATACTGAAGAATGAGGTACAGTCACTCTTCCTAGCAGAGTGTTACATTTTAGAAAGAGAAAGAAACAGAGACAGAGAGATGAGAGATAATGTCACTTAACCCCAATTGCCTCATCCAAAAGCAAAAAAAAAAAAAGAAGAAGAAGTAATAGGCAGAAGTGACAGAGGTATACATTTAGGTTTGAAGTACAGATTTACTTTTTAATCATTAGAACTACCCAAAAGTGAAATGGGCTGCCTCAATAGGGTATAGATTCCTTCTCACTGGAGACCTTTAAGCAAAGGCTAGATAATCATTTCCTGAGTATTTGAAGAACCTTACCGAAGTTTGGCTCTGCCTAGAGGACCTTGTACTCCCTTCCAACTCTGAACACTGGTGATTCTTAATCAGGTAAGACATTTTGGGCTTGTGTTGAGAAAGGAAGTTGGAGTCTTTAGTTTCCATCAACTTCTCCCATATCTCCATTCAAACTCTTCAAGAGGGTCCATTCTTGATTAAAGTGAAAACAAAAAGTAGTGAAAGGATACATGCTGTCCCAGAATTAAAGTTCCAAATTACCACTGGCCCTCAGGCCCTCAGGAAAAACAACAAAGTATATTCCCTAACATTACAGCTGAGACATGAGCCTAGCAGATGGCCTGCTACAGTCCTGCATGAAGCCTGGCACATTGAGGACTCTCCTTGAATAGTAGTAACGAAGAAGCTGTGGGAGAAGATTTAAAGCTACATAACTGAGGCATGCTAGAAATCCTCATTTTTCCAGGAAAAAAGTGTACCAATTCACCACATGGGTGGTATTAATGTATGGGATCATCAGGAGAACTTTACTAATATATGTGTTCTCATCGGGCAAACCTCATACCTACTTCACAGTAAAAGATTAGTCGTGTATCGAGTAATTCCTTAAGAAATGGTCCTAAAAGTAATAGACCTGAGCATGGCATAAATATTTCTCTTTGTGACAATTCACTAAAAATGTAGCAATTTGCTGCCAGGAATGATTAGAGTGAAGCTTGTTAATTCCACTAATACTATATCAAGTTTCTGAAGGTAACTTGTGAATCAATTCTTGTGACACTTTGGACAAGCCCAGGCTCTGACCAAGGCCTTCCAATCAGGAACACTGCTTCTTCATTTTGAGTGATTCACACCGCTATTCCATTACCATTTCATTATCAAAAACAGTTTTCAGGGTCAATGTGGCGGTGAGAGGCTGTCAACTACCAAACACCGTAAGGCAATTTGTTTTTGTAAGGAACATCTGGAATCCAGATTGGGATAATCACAGCCAACATTTTTATAGCGCTATAAGGTTTGCGAAGCACTTTCATACGATATCTCATTTGGTCCAGGAGAGTTTTTCTGGATGCTTTCTCCATATAGTTATAAAAGTGACATTTTTTTTATCAATTGATTTTGAACAGAACTGTCAGGATTCCTGAGACCTTTGAAGCACTGATTTAGAACTGGAAGGAATTTTCATGGTCATCAATTCTTCTCTTTATAGATAAGGAAACCGAGGATCAGAAAGACTGAGTAAGACTATGTGGCCTGGGGCCACATAGGGAGTAACCAGCAGACCCAGAGTTATAGAATCCTTTACGTTAGAACTCGAAGGGATTGTGCAGGCCATCAAGTCAACTCTTTGCTTGATGCACCAACATCTTCTACAACTACCCCTGAAAAGTAGTCATTGAGACCATGTTCAAACACCTAAAGAGATAGATCTCTCTCACAAGGCAGCCTATCTGATTTCTGAACAGCCCTAATTTTTAGTGGCACAGTGGATAGTGTGCTAGGCCTAGAGTCAAGAACACTTAAATTCAAATCTGGCCTCAGGCTCTAGCAGTGTGACCTTGGGGCAAGTCACTTAACCGCCGCTTGCCTCAGTTTCCTCATCTGTAAAATGGGGATAATAATGGCACCTACTTCCCAAGGGTGTGATGGTTAAATATGTATAGTGCTTGGCACACAGC
This sequence comes from Phascolarctos cinereus, assembly GCF_003287225.1. Taxonomy (NCBI): domain Eukaryota; kingdom Metazoa; phylum Chordata; class Mammalia; order Diprotodontia; family Phascolarctidae; genus Phascolarctos; species Phascolarctos cinereus. The sequence goes on from NW_027556098.1 coordinate 332,718,659, forward strand.
AGGTGCTATATAAACATTAGTTATTATTATTACATCAAATCATTTAGTTTTCTAACTTCCAGTACCATTGTATAGCAATCCTTTGCTTTCATGCAGAGACATTAGGATGGTAGAGAGACACTACTTATTTCCTCATTCACGAGCTACAGAGCAGTTTCATTAAATCTTTAAAGACCATAGGTCAGACTTCCCTCTGTCCTTGTAAAAGATACATCCCTAATTGAATTATCCATTATCCATCACTTAAAACTCTTCCAAGACCAAAGACATGCATGACAAATGTTCTAGGAGTGTTTTTTTTATGAGTGAATAAGACAGTCTTCTTTGTTCATGATTATTTAGTGGTGAAGTTTCATAATTCAGAGCCAACAAACTTTTTTTCCTTCTGCCCACATCTGCCTTTATAATGGGATAAAATACCACAAGCATGATGCTGTGTTCTCTTTTCTCATTTGAAAAGAACTGTTCCCTTCTGTCTTCCATGTGGTTCTTAAGAGTTGGCAGTTATAGACCCAGCCTAACACTGGCTGGATAAGCTGATCATATACTCTGATAGCTTTTTTAGGATTCACAGCTGAAAGAGATCTATTTCCTTCTTTTTTCCTTTGCCAGATGAGGAAACTGAGGCCCCAAAAGGGGGTGACTTGCCCATGGCCACAAATCACACAGATAGTAAGTAGAAGACCTGGCTTTCAAACCAATGTCTCCTGTGTCTCTAAATTCAGTGATTTTTTGTTTGTTTGTTTGTTTTTTCCATCAATGGGCCATTCTGATAAGAAAACCAAGACATTACATTGTCATCTTCCTGAATGCAGAGGTCTGGGCCAGGGCCTGTGTTTCTATATGAGGCCATAATAATAGATTTTCACAAGTTAATAGCATTTCTGGAGCACTCTGAATAATTACTGCTCACATTTCAATTGCACTCTATAATTTTAAAAGCACTTACTTAACAATAACCCTACGAGGGAGGTAATACAAGTATTGCCATCCTCTCTTTACAGGTAAGAAAGATTTATGGTGCAGTCAGTGCCTCTTGCACAACAACACTTAGGAACAGAGATTTGGAGCTGATAAGGCCCATGTTGTCATTCAGCCTTTTTTCAGTTGTGTTCAGCTCTTTGTGACCCCATTTGGGGTTTTCCTGGCAGAGATAATGAAATGGTTTGCTATTTCATTCTCAAGCTCATTTTACAAAGGAGGAAACTGAGGCAGATGGGTTAAGTGACTTGCCCAGGGTCACACAGCTATTAAGTGTCTGAGGCCTGACTGAAACTCAGGAAGATGAGTCTTCCTGATTCCAGGCCCAGCACTCTATCTGTGCCACCTAGCTCCCTGATAAGAACCATGGGAATTATCTATTTCAACCTTCTCATTCTGTAGATGAGGAAACCATGGACCAAGAAGGTTAAGTGGCTTCCTAAAACACATATTGATTATAAATAGCAAATCCAGGATTCAAACCCAGGTCTTCTGGCTCAAAATTCGAGTTCTTCTCTACTATGTTATGTACCTTTAACTTGAAGTGACTTGCCCAAAAGACGGAATTAGAACTTGGCCTCAGATCTTTCAACTCCAAATCTAGCACTCATTATACAATATGATTGTAAACTTTCATAAATATATATACATTTGTCATGTTTGTGCAATGTGAATTTTATATGTATGTATATATATGCATAAAGAGATATACTTATGTATACAAAAACATATTTGTATATATACTTACAATATGATATACACATATATTTACAGTATGATATTTATATACCATCCAGTAAAGAACTGAGTGGTTAGATGGGTAGGAGCAATGAAAATGAAGAAATGAAGATAACTTCAGTTGAAGTTGTGAACCTGGACAACTAGAAGGATTAAAGCTGAGATTGCTGAGAAATTAGAGAAAAAAGAGATAATCTAGAATAGAGTGCAGAACTTAAAGCCTAATGTGCCAGATCTTGTAATTTTCTGGAATAGTCTTTGAAAACCCAATGTTAGGAGACCTCTTCAAAAGGACAGAATACATGGGAGCATAACAGTCCATCTTTCTCATACAATTAGACCAGCAAGACAGAAAAATAAGCACCAGACATGATAATAATCAAGAAATCCAAGGAAAATCTACAGTAAGTTAATTTTTCAAGACTGAGTCTGTACAAAGAGATAGAAAAAAGCCTATAGGTACTAGGAAGGGGTCCTGCCAGAGTAACCTACCCCATGAATGCAGCACACGTAAGCCTTCCAGCAAACAGAATGGGAGCAAGTCAGGAACACTGGAAGCCTTTATCCCAAATCCGGGACCAAAGGTAGAGAGTTAGCTCTAGATCAGACTGAATTGGTACAGCTTGCTAGCCTGACACGCTTGAAAACCCAAAGTACCATGTGCTGAGTAGTTCACAGAAGCAGCAGTGGCAAGACTGCAGATAATTCAGATCAGCACATACACACACACACACACACACACACACACACACACACACACACACACAAAAAGCCTCACTGTTCCTTTCAGAAGGAAAACTAGGTCCTCACATGTAACTCCCAATTTGAGAAATAAGGCTGGGGAAATGAGTAAACTAAAGAAATCATCAATGATAAAAAACTGGCATGAGCAGTACTGCCTCATAAATCAGAATGAAGAAATGGGAGGTAAAAATCAGTTTACATCTTAACCTTTTTATTGTGGACTCATTTGGCAGTTTTGTAAAACCCATGTATCCCCTCTCAGAATAATAGTTTTAAATGCATAAGCTATATGGCACTATAAAGGAAAAAAAATATTACAATATCATCATCAAAATATTTTAAAAACAAGTTGGTGAACCTCAGGTTAATATTTCTGGTTTAAATAAATCTCTGTGATAAACTTAACTAAGCAAAATCAATCTGAGGGCAGTTAAAAATGAGAATAGGAGTACAACAAACAGAAAAATGGAAAGGATTTGTAGAGATTTTTTAACAAGCTTTTCACAATCAATAATGGGGAGAGGAGAGAGAGAGAGGGAGGGAGAGAGACAAAAGTCTAAGGCATCGCCTTGTGTATAGCCATGAGTGCGGTTGGATCATTCAAGTGAGTCAAAGATAGGAGGAAAAACTGAAAGCAAAGATGTATTGCATGCTAAAGAAACTGGTGACAGCAGCTTCAGCTTCCTAGAGTACAGAGAAGCCTTTTCATAACTTTTCTGCCCAATCAGAGTACAATCAATCAGCAGCATTTTGTGGTGACTTAGATTAATTAGATAAGTAACACTTGTCCCAGTAGAGGGAAAGGTAGAGAAAAGGAGAATCATTCAAGAGAGAAAAATGGGGGCTTCTAGAGAGAACTTTTGCCATGTAGCTGAGTTTGTTACAGTCATTGGCATGAGAAGACATTCACTTTCAAGTGTAAGAGAAAAAAGGATGTGACCAAATATTTTTACAATTGTGAAAGAAGTCCTTTTAGACAAAACTATAGGGTTGAGGTAACCATTTAGACATGACTGCAGGTATCTCTAATCCAACAACAACAAACAGTTGTTGCAACAGTGGATAAGACTACTAGCTTTACATAGTTTGTTGTATTTTATTTTTCCTTTCTTTCCACCATTAGGCCACCAGATAGTTGGGGAATTTCTATAGTGTTAGTCCATCAAAATGTCAAGAAATGATTTTGGTTCCTATTTTCCCCCCATAACACTTTGAAAGGGCACTTACAGTAGTCCAAATATCAGTTTGACTCTAGACTTAAGCAGAACAACAAATGAACCTAGAAAATGCCAGTGAAGATGCTAGGCAGCAGGATGGTATAGTAGATAGAGCTCTGGGCCTGGAATCAGGAAGACCAGGGTACAAATCCAGTCTCAGACACTTTACTAGCTTTATGACCTAGGGCAAGTCCCCTAACCTGTTTGCCTATTTCTTCAATTGTAAAATAAAGATAATAGCAGCTATTTACCTTACATAGTTGTCTCAAGGATCAAATGTGGAAATATTTTTAAAGTGCTTAGCGTGGTATCTGACTCATAGAGGGCACTATATAAATGCATATTCCCTTTCCACCCACTCCTACTATCTCTCTCCATAAGCTATTGGAGAACATTCCTTTGAAAAATTTAAAAGGAGCCAAACTAGTTTAACAACAGGGCCTAAGGCTTCTTTATTCAGATTAGCTTAAGTGAGGGTTAACATCCCTAAAACTTTTAAATAAACCCAAGTAGAAGAGGAAATAAACTTGTTCTATATACAGAATTGGGAAGAGCTCTGTAACAATTAGAATCGTCACAAAGAATCATACACTATGACCAGGTAAGATTTATACCAGGAGTGCTGGGCTGGTTCAATATTAGGCAAACTATAGGGATAATTCATATCAATAATAAAAACAACAAAAATCATATGATCATATCTATAGATGCCAAACAGGCTTTTGACAAAATGTAACACTCATTCCTTTTAAAATCACCAGAAAGCAAAGGAATAAATGAAGCCTTTCCTAAAATGGTAAGTAATATATACTTGAAGATAAGAGGAAGCATTATCTATAATGGGGATAAGCTCAAAGCCTTCCCAATAAGATCAGGGGTGAAGTAATTATCATTAATATTATTTAATATTGTACTGAAAATGCTAGCTATAGCAATAAGACAAGAAAAAGAAATTGAAGGAATAAAAATAGGCATGGAGGAAACAAAATTATTACTCTTAGAAAATGATATGATGGTATGTATACTTAGAGCACCTTAGAGAATCAACTAAAATATAGTCAAAACAATTAACAACTTTAACAAAATTTCAGGACAGAAAATAAACTCACAAATAATTAGCATTTCTATATACTACCAATAAAGCGCAACAGGAAGAGATAGAAAAAAATCCCATTTAAAATAACTGCAGACAATATAAAATATTTGGGCTTCTACCAGCCAAGACAAACCGAGGGATTATATGAACACAATTACAAAACATTTTTCACAAAAATATAGTCAGATCTAAATAACTGGAAAAATATTAATTGATCATGGGTAAGCCAAGACAATATAATAAAAATGACAATTCTATAAAATTCAATAAAAATGACAATTTGCTTATTCAGTGCCATATCAATCAAACTATCAAAGAATTTTATAGAGCTAGAAAAAGCAATGAAATTCATCTGGGAAAACAAAAAGATCAAGAATATCAAGGGAATCAAGAGGGAAAAAAAAAAGCAAAGGTAGGCACCTAGAAGCACCATATTCCAAACTATATTACAAAGTAACCATCATCAAAACAATCTGGTACTGGCTGAAAAAGAGAGCGGTGGAATAGTGCAACAGAGTAGGCACTTTATACAGAGTAATAAATGACCAAAGCAATCTAGTGTTTGATAAACAAAGAACACAGCTGTTGGGGCAAGAACTCACTATTTCACAAAAACTGCTGGGAAAACTGGAAAGCAGTTTAGCAGAAACTAGACAAAGACCAACATCTCACATTGCACCAAGATAAGGCCAAAATGGATAAATGATTTAGACAGAAAGGGTGATATCATAAGCAATTAGGGGAACATGGAAAAAATGTATCACTCAGATCTATGGATAAGAGAAGAGTTTATGACCAAACAAAACAGAGAGCATCATAGGAAGCAAAATGGATCATTTTGATTACATGAAATGAAAAAAGTTTTGCACAAACTATAGTAATGCAGCCAAATTAAAAGGAAAGCAGGAAAATGGGGATGGGAGTGGGGAAATGTACAGAGAGTTTCTCTGTATATTTCTCAAATATATAGGGAACTGAGCTAAATTTATAAAAAATGAGTCATTTCCCAATTGATAAGTGGTCAAAGGATATTTTCAGAAGACATCAGATCTATCAATAGTCACATGAAAAATCTTCTCAATCATTATTGATTACAGAAATGCAAATTAAAACACCTTTAAGGTACCATCTCACACCTGTCAGATTTGGCTAACATTACAGAAAAGGAAAATGACAAATGCTGGAGAGAATGTAGAAAAATTGGGACACTAATGCATTGTTGGTGGAGTTGTGAACTGGTCCAACCATTGTGGAGAACAATTTGGAACTACACTGAAAGCTATAAAACTACATGCTACTTAACTTAGCGATGCCAATACTAGGTGTGTACCCCAAAGAGATCAAAGAAAAGGGGGAAAAAGACCTATATGTACAAGAATATTTATAGCAGCTTTTTATGGTGGCAAAGAATTAGAAATTGAGAGAATGCCCATCAATTGAGGAATGGTTGAACAAGTTGTGGTATATAATTATGTTTGGATTGCTATTGTGCTATAAGAATGCTTTCAAGAAAAACTTGGGAAATCTTATGTGAACTGATACAAACTCAAGTGAGTAGAACCAGGTAAATATTGTACACAGTAACAGCAACTATAAAAGACTACTCTGGTCAAGACAATGATCCAAGATAATTTTAAAGGACCTATAATGAAAAATGCTCTCCACCTCCAAAAAGACAACTGAATTCTGAGTGCAAATTGAAGTATATTTTAAAAAATTTTTTTCTTTATTTTTCTTGGGTTTGCATGTGTTTGTTTTCTTTTGAAACTTGGTCAGTATGGAAATATGTTTTGCATGGCTTCACAAGTATAATCATTATCATATTGCTTGCCTTCTCGATGGGTAGGAGGGAGAAAATTTCAAAAATGAATGTTAAAAGTGTTTTAAAATGTGATTGTGAAATATTTAACAAAATAAATAAAAATGTTTAAAAAAACAACAACAATTAAAGCTGTCCCAAAGTGGAATGAACTGTCTCCAGAAGTGGTGGAAGCCCCATCCCTGAAGGTCTCCCAATTATTAAGCATCTGACACATGGCAGGCACAGTGCTAAGCACCAGAGATACAAAGAAAGGCAAAAGACAGTCCGTGCTCTCAAGGACCTTATAATCTAATGACAGGATGACCAGTTGTAAGAGATGGATGGTGTAGACACTGGATGCTCTTCTAAGATTCTGTAAATAGTTGAGTATGTAAATTTTGGCAGTGTGATAATTCACCTTTATTTTTTTCCCTGGACATGCCCTTGCCCGTGTTACCTTCTCCATGTCAAAGGTGTTCCTCTTAGTTCTTTCAGGTGTCTATCTTTTATCTAGTAGTTCTGTATTTTAATGCTGGCATTAAGTATTACATAATCCAACTTGAGGGATAAAAGCCACAATCTAATGAATTCTGCTTAGGGGCAAATTGTTCTTCCCATTGAACAAAAGTGAAATGAAAGGATAGATATAAAAAATGTCACTAAATTCCCATGTTAAATAAGCATGCTTTACAACAGTACCATCTCTGTGCAGTGATATCATCATAGACTTTTACTCCATTTGAGGGACTTCTATATGCTGAATCTTGCCAGGTCACTGTAGGACTTAAACTTTATAGGTGTAAGCCCTTTTCCAATTACATAATTTATTCAGTCATTCCTTGTATTCCTAAGAAACAAAGCTGTTAGTGCTTATCTGGTACCCGTAATGAAGCAGGGCAGTAACATAAGTCTTATAGAGTGGTTTGACTGAGATTATTACGTGTGTGGTTGGCTAATGACCTTGAGAAAATAATGAACAGATTTATTATTTGTGTTTAGATTTCAAATCTATCTATCTATATCTATATATATACATATACATTTTTATTATTGACCGTCAGTGACTACTAATAAATGAAATTGCCATACACAGTTAAAAAATGTCTGAATTTCATATATTTTCTCTTGTACATACCAGGGAGTCAAGATCAGCGTGACCTTTCACATAGAAAAATCCAGACAAAAAGATGAGATTAATTCTTATTTAAACTTTGGCATGTAATTCAAGTTTCCTAATCACTTACTGATACACTATGCTAAGAGCTGAGGCATGAAGATGAAAGAACACACAAAGCATTAAAAAAAAAGCCCAATTCATGAATTTTCTTCTTGTTCTTCCCAGAAAGCCACCAAGAGAGTGTAACTTCCAGGTTAGCTAGTGCTACTAGTCTTTCTACTCTTAGCTATATCCTTCACCCTGAATGTTCTATAGAATTTGCTCTGGCAGTGGGGGTAGAGGTGAGGAAGGGAAGGATAGTTTTCACTGCTGCACCCCACCTGGGGTGGGGGAGAGGGGAGACATGCTAATGCTAATATATGGATATTAGCATCTTCTTTCTGTTACTGAGACTTTCAAGTAGTTAGATTTCATTATTAAAAAAAAACACATGGTTTCAGCTATCCCAGCTTGGCCAATGTTACACCAGATGAGTCTTTAAGACAGCCACTTCTAAACACTTAGTATACATTACCAAAATTCACCCATACCCCTCTTCCCCATGTCCAGGTGGACTCTAGCCTCTGGACCCACAAAGAAAGACAATCGGTCTGAAATCACTCCAGGAATTGTTCAATACTGTGAAGGAAGAGACAAAGAAGAGGACAAATATCTATCATACAGATTCAGTAAATAACTCAGTGCTTCAATAGTGAAAATGAATTATACAAGAATCCCTTTGCTTCCAATAATTTTTAAAGTCCATGTATAAAAATTCTCTGAAATATACAAGCTATAACATGTCTGAGGTTTCTCTTAAACATTTGCCAAGCAAAAAAGTGCCTTTTAATGAACACAATCACTCCCCTCATGATTCATACAACAAAATCCATTTTTATACAATCTGGTGGTTTTACAAACATAAGGCACAATTTTTTTTAAAACATCTCTTTGAGTTACAAATGACCATTAGCATTCATTTCTCCACTCTTCTCTATAACCCTGTAAACATAATTTAACAGTGTTCTTGATAAAAAGTTCTTTTGATAGAAACCCATACCCAAAGTGGGGTTGGAGCTTAGCGGGCACCTTTGAGTTTTAAGAGGAAAATGATTCATCACATTCTACACAGAAGCTTTCAAAAAAGCTCTAGTGAAATCTTATATTGTTCCTGAGTTAATCTATGGAGATGGACTGAGATGAATGAAGAAATGCCTCACAATTTGGGAATTGGCATGGCAGCCACAGCTATGCTCTCAATGGCACATTCGTCAGTGCCTCGGCGGATTCTGAAGTAGCCACTCTCACCCCAACTGGTCCCCCAACTATTTTTAACTATCCAGTAATCCTCACCACTCTTTTCATCAGTGCCATAGCCTACAAGAAGAACAGCATGATTGGTCAATTCAAAGGGATTGAAATTGTCCCTCAGCCCTGTGTGGTGATAGATCCCTGCTTTGTAGTGAAGGAAGTCATCATATACTTCAAAAGCAATGGCCAGGGGTCCTTTCTGAATCAGCTCATGTTTCATCAGGGCTTCGTTGCAGCCTCCATAGAAGCCTCCCACATAGTGGTACTCTGAAGTATAATAGCGAGTACAGTTCTTTGGAGTACATGGAGAATCACTGGCTTCGTAGGGAAAGCATTCCTCTTCCACCAGCCCAAAATCTTGGGCGTATTTTCCCCCAATGAGATATGGGAAGCCCCCATCGCAGCCTAAGGAGGGTAATAAAAAAAGCACACAAAGTTATGCTCCTCTACTGAAAAGATGCCCACTTCTCACTATTCTTCCTTCCTTCCTGCTGCCCATGAATTAATTGATTTCTCTACATTTCTTAGAAACAGAGAAAGTATGTCTGGCAGGTTTTGTCATTTTCCCAGAACTGTCTCCCAGCTAAGCTGGAACAAATTCATAGCAGCAGCATGTGAATTGGGGAACTTTTTACGTTGGGCAACATTTCATCATCGTTAAGTCCCCATAGGGATTTGTACTTATAACCTAGGTTTGGTCTGTTCAAAAAGCTAAGAGGAGTATAAAAAGCAAACTTGTGCTTACAACTCAAAATGGGGGAAGACAAATTCTGACATGGTCACAGAGACATAGAATTTAGTGCTTTGAAGGAACCTTACAGGTCATTTAATCTGACTCTCTAATTTTACAAATGAGAAAAATGAGACCCAGCAAAATTAAATGGCTAACCCAAGAGTATACAGCTAACAAGTAAAAATTAAATTAAATGAGATAGTATAGCAACAACCAACATTTATAAAGTGATTTAAGGTTTACAAATAACTTAATCTGGCCACAAAGCTAATATTGTCAGATCTGAGATTCAAATTCAGTTTCTCCTGACTCCAGGTCAAAAGATCTTTCTATAACATCAGAATATTAAATCCTTGCTTCTGTGGCATGGGCAAAATTCCCCAGGGAAGAATACCTGGGGTGGAGGATCATAAGGATGGTCCCAGACCTTGAATACTTTACTCACCTGCCTTTGTTAGCTTATCTGCTTCTATCTACTGATATTCTGCTTATACTTGCTACCCAATTCTTAGCAAACTCCCATAGTCTTACATTCCCAATCCCTGTGATACTGAATCCCTCATTGCCAAGATCAAACTCTTTCTACCAATGAGGTATGTCCACTTTCTCATCCCCATCTAACTCAATCCTGCACCAACCATGTTTTACTTCCTGCCTGCCAGCTGCTTCCACTATGCCTTTAGGAACTCCTGCTCTATAATTAACAAACTTCCTTTCATTTTAGACCTTCTCCTTTCACCTTTCTTTCAACTCTTGCTTTCAATGAGGACTAGTTCCTTTCAAATTCAACCCTGACTATCCTTTCTCTTACTGGTTGAACCTTCTCTCACACCATGTACTAGTCATGACAGTCAGAATCCTCCTCACTTTCCATTGTCATTTCCAGACTTCCATTCGATAGCCATTACTTAGCAACCTTCCCTTCTTCCTGTTTCATTCTTTCCAAATTTATCGTTCAATCCAGATCCTGGTAACTGATATTCATCAACCCTCAGACATTCTCCCTCCTTTGTCAATGAATTTCTCTTCATGTAGCCTAAGATTGCACGGCTTTCCTGGCTGTCCCATCCCACTGCTGACTCATAGTCTTACAGTCTTATTATACAAACATACATACGACACTTACATACAGCTTATAGTCCACTAATATGGGGTAACAACCATAGTTTAAGAAGTGCTGAAGGGGCGGTGAGTGGAAAAAGTTTAAGAAGCCCTGCACTAAAACACCAAGATTTGTTTTATAATTTTGTCCAGATTTTCAAAAAATGGAATGGAAGAGAGTCTGCAAACTGTAGGTCAGTGGCATTTAAAATCCTTTGCAAACTGACCCCTTTCTATCTTTGCTACTTATACAATCCATTCCTCTATGTATGTACTCTATGGTTCTGCCAAATTCAGTTACTCTCCCTTCTTCATACATGATACTTCATTTTTTTTCCCACATGTTGTTCCATTGGCTGTTCTCCAATCATAGAATATGCTCCTTCCTGACCTGTACCTCTTGCAAATCAGTTTCCTTCAAATTTCAGGTCAATTACCATCTTCAGCATAAAGTCTATCCTGACACTGCCCCCCTACCCCTACCAAGCTGTTGGAGCACTCCCTCCCCAAACTACATTGTGTTCACTTAAAAAAAAAATATTATGGATGCAGTTATATCTGTATATGTTGCACCCCCTTTCCTTGCTAGGATATAAGTTCTTGGGATGAAGAATTGTTTTTCCTTTTGTGTATATATGCTTAGCATTTAGCACAGGGCTTGGTATATACAGGTGCTTAATAACTGCTTGTTGATTTACTCATCTGTAAAATGAAGGGGTTGGACCAGATGGCCTCTAAGTACCTTTATAGATCTAAATCTATGCTTCTATCCTCCCCTGACTGATTAATTCACCATGTTATCTCTTAGTGGGTGTGTAAAGTGCTTTGCAAACCATAAAGCATACAAATATGAGCTATCATTTTGTTTTTATTAAGTATCATATTCAAGTTCTAAAGCCAATAATTATTCCACTACACCATGCTTGTAGCTTTCAGGCAAAGCTTAATGGGGCTCATGGGAATATTTCTGGTTCATCTCATGGATGCCCACAGCAAAAGGGAAGGACCCCTTTCCTATGCGACTCATGCAGTATTCAACAAGTCTTAGTGATCAATGATCACGGGCCTTTCATCACATTACATTGTCTTAGCTGCAATTGAGCCAGAGGCATGTAAAATGCTACATAGATGTTATTAATAATTATTATTATTAATAATTATTGTTATTATTACCTTGAGAATATTCGCTGCAAGACACAATCTGTTGTGGACTTAACACTGGCAACTGGGAATTATTGGTTAGGATACGAATTCTTGACTCCAGCATACCCATGGAAGCAAAAGCATAGCAGCTGCCACAGTTTCCTGGAGAAACAGAAAGGGACAGACAAGATATGTGAATCCTTCTGAGTGTCATCCTTCCATGCAGTCACACAGAATCATGCCTACATGGCCAAGTCGTAGTAAAACTCATTATCCTGTTAATGTCTTTTTAAAGGCTTAGCACCATACAGAAGACCCAACTGGGACTCCATAATTTTCCTTTAGATTTTCTTTTAACCTTTTCTTCTTTCTCTCAGAAAGTTCAAACTCAAACAAATGTCAGGCAAAAAAGCTTCAGGAGGTACAGAGAGTGTGTTTGGTATGGGGCTACATGGGCTCATGATCAGTCATGTCATTAGCATTAGAGACCTTGGATTCAGTAGTGATTGATATGGCCTGAGTATTTACATATCTCTGAAGCATAGACATTCTTTCAAAGAAAGTATCTGTGTTCCACAAATGTTTCACATTTAACAACTGTCTGCTTGATAAATGGCTAATCACCAGGTAATTTTTCATTTCCATTCTGAGGCCTAGTTCGAGATATTTTTACTGCATATATCAGTGGTGAAGAGCTACAAATCTCAGGTCAGACTACAAATACAGTTATTTACCCATATTCCATTTTTCCCTCATCTCCAACCCCCTCACCCCCACCCAAACACACACAATTGCATTTATATTCTTAAATAGAATGAGAGTATAGAGAAGGAGCAGGAATGGTATTATAATCATTGTTTCTCATTGTTATGAGCAAATATATTCATCTTTGAGACTCTACATTTATTAAAGAAAAGCAACCAGTAGGCAAAAGCAATGGGCATCTTTATCTCCTAAAATGTTATACTTCCTTTAGGAACTCTAGTTCCTCTAGGAACTAGCAGCTTGAAGGAGGGGATGGTTTCGGAGGAGGAGGCAACCCCTTTAAAAGAGCTTGCCTGTGTGTTTATGAGAGACAGAAAAGGAGAGAATCAGAAAGTGAGTATGGGATAAGATTGGTTGGTTGCTGTCCTTCATTCTCAAAGAGGGCCAAAATGGTATCACTACGTTGGGGTCAAAGTACAGTGTGTCCAACTGTGACTGATCAGAGCCATATGAGCTTGGAAGGCTCTGCCACAGGTGAGGCACAAATGTCCATATGAACATTTGGAGTAGAGATGTGGTTAGAAATTCAGAATTGGAAAGGATGTGAAATATGGTTAGAGATTCAGAGTTGGAAGACCTTAGGGACCATCTAGTGCAAACATCTCATTTTATAGATGAAGAAACTGAATCCCAGAGAGGGTAGAGGTTTTGTCCAAGGTCACTTGACTCCAAATTTAGTGTCTTCTTCAATGCACCACACTGCTCATTTGCCAGGGCAGATAAGGTTAAATCATAACTAGCTACTCACCAGTAGCAGGGGAAGAAGAGAACTAGTAAATACGCCCCTCAACCCTCAACCAATCGCTTCATATCCATATCAATTTTCAAATGAGTTTCTCCTCTATTCCTCAAAGGGAGATATATTGGGCTCTTAGATCTTTAAATTTACCTCCAATCCTATGAGAGGACTTTATCTGTCTTTATTAGATAGCTACAAGGTACAGTGATAGAGCACTAGACCTCAGAAGGAACTGAGTCCAAATCTGGCCTCAGACACTTACTAGGTTGAGTGACCCTAGGTAAATCACTTAACCTTTGTATTCCTTGGTTTCCTCATCTGTAAAACGGGGATAACAGAATCTACCTCCCAAAGTTGTTGTGAAGAAAAAACTGAGCTACTTGTAAAGCACTTTACAAACCTTGAAGTGCTAAATAAATAGTGGCTATTGTCACTGAGCTGTAGCCACAGCAGCTGACTGTTCCATCCTATCAGGAGATCAGTACTCTAGTCTAGGGGTGGCAAACCTGAGGCCTCGAGGCCACGTCTGGCCCTCTAGGTCCTCAAGCGGGTCACACTCAAGGACCTAGAGGGCCTCACATATGGCCTCAAGGCTACAGGTTCCCCACCCCTGCTCATCTTTGCTTTAACCATAACATAATATTATGTTAATTTAATATTAACATAACAACTTTACATAACTGGGTCTCATTTTCTTTATCTGTAAAATGACCACATTAGGTTAGATGCTCTCTCATGTCCCTTACAGCTTTCAAATTGTGTAATTCTTGAGAAAAAGCATTCAGAATCAGAACAGAGCAGCTTTCTGCCTACCTCTCCAAAAAATCCCTGGAGGAAAACAAATAGACTGGCCTCTTAGAACTGACTCTACATGGCAACAATCAAGCAACCAGTCTTATTCCATACTCACTTTCTGATGCTCTCCTTTTCTGTCTCTCATAAACACACAGCTCTCTTACAGGAGTCTCCTCCCCCTCCCCAACCATCCCCTCCTTCAAGATGAACAGAGCTCCTAGAGGAAATGTAACATATTAGGAGATAAAGATGTCCATTGCTTTTGCTACTGGTTGCTTTTCTTTAATAAATGTAGAATCTCAAAGATGATAACATAAACAGCATACACAAATTATTCCTAGGCTGGCAGAAGCAGAGACTATATAAGCTCTTTTTGATCTGGGGAACTTATCTTTTTTCCTCTTAAATGTAGAAAGAACTGAGCTTCAAAAGGGTTCAAATGCATGCTGTTCTGATTTAGGGAGGGCCATTTCTGCCCAACACAAAAAAAAGACTGGGCTGCCCCCACTGTGGGAAAGGGCCCTGCTGTTCTCTGGAAAGAGAAGCTGTGGATTCCCTTTCGCTATGGTTGATTCTATGAATTCTGCTGATTCCTGGGGTTGATGGGATGCTGATATCTTTAGAGTCAGCAGAAATTTCCAAGTTGCCCAGATGAGGGAAGAGAAAATCAAAAGAATTAGTCCCTGTTTTCCCCCTCTTTAAAATACTAAAAACCAAGAGGAAGTCAAAAGGAGAAGTTGTGGAAGCTCCGTTTTTCCAAGTATCTGCTAGCATAGGTTACGGGTGAGTCCAGAGTCACATCGTGACTTTTCTTCAAAAAAGGAATGTCCAAAATACCAAAAAGAGAATAATGAGGTGACTGGAACATGATAACCTGGGTCAGAAGAAAATCCTACCAAAAGGCTAGCTTTAGGAGTGTCTTTCTAGTTCTGTGCCTCTTGTAACAAGGGATCTCTTCTTTTGCCATTTATATCTCCAGCTAAATCACTCCTATCTCTTTCAGTCCTCCCTGATCCTATTTCTATCATCTCATAGAGGCCCATTCCCAAAGAAGGTATGGCAGGGAGTAGTGAAAGTATACAGACTTTCTGACTTAACGTAACTGGTATTTACATAATGCTTTGAGGTTTGCGAAGTGTTTTACAAATATTATCTCATTTTATCCTCACAACAAGTAGGAGAGATGGTGATATTATTGTCCTTATTTTACAGATGATAAAATGGAGGCAGACAGAGATTAAGTGACTTGCTCAAGGTCACACAAGAATTAAGTGTTTGGGCTTGGATCTGAACTTTCTGACTTGAGGTCCAGTGCTCTAACCACAGTACCTCCTAGCTACCTCTAAATGGCAGGAATGGTTGGCTTTTAGGAAAACTAGTAAGATAAAGTCTCTGACATTAAAGTTAAAGTCATAGGACCACAGATCCAGAACTGGGAGGGACCTCAAAAACCACAAGTCAAACCCCTCCATTTTATAATTGAGGAACAGGGAAATAGTGATTACACAAGATCAGGACACTCACTGGGACTCGGGAAGTTGATAAATCTAATTAAATTGAGTATACAATGCTAGAAGTAACTATTTGTCCAAGAAAGGTGAAGAACAATTCGCCGTATGTGTGGAGAATTTATGGGGCCCCCAAAAGGCATTTATTAAATGTGCTAGTTTTCAGATAACAAACTCCACATCTATTTCATAGTAAAAGATCAGTAGAGTGATTAGCTCCAAAATGATCCTAAAAGTAAAAAACCTGAGCATGGCATAAATAATTGGTCAAGTGACTACTGACTAAAAATATAGGATAATTTGCTACCAGAATTGATTGGAGGGAAAATTATTAAGTTCACACCTCCTACACCAAATTTATGAAAATAACTTGTGAAAGTCCATCATGATTTGACTTTGGAGAAGTGTGGCTCTAATCAAGGTCCTCCATTTGGAAAGCCAGGTTATAGTTAACTTAGCAGTGTGACCTTTAAGTTAGCAAAACCCCATTGCATGCTGTAATTCTTAAATATTAGCTAAGTTCTCCAGACAGTGGGTAGATCAGAGACCCAATGAGACTTCCCAATATAACAAAGCCAGGTTACCTATTTGCAAAGGGAAAAGCAAGTCCTTTTAATCCTAAGCTATCAGCGATCAATCCTTCCCAGATTCAGATCCAAAAGGACATTTTTTTTACCTTGGTTTCGAACAGGGCTAACATAGTTGACACCATTAACATTTCTCCAGTCCCAAGACTTCGGCAGAGTTAAAGTTTTTTGAAGTATTTCATGGGTCAATGGTGCAGGTTTTGGCCTGAAAAAGAAATATACATAGATCAGCATTTAGTCAAGCTTCAGTATTCATTTTGTAGATTATGCATATCCTCCATCTTTATTACCACAGCTACTCCAATAGCTTGTATGGATCCCAGGCCAACCACAAGGAAGGTAGATGAGCAAATATTGGGGTGTGTGTGTGTGTGTGTGTGTATTTGAATGAGACTGACCACGTATTTCTAATTACATTATAATAAGAAATAATTTAGAGATTAATCATTGTTTTTTGTTTCCTCAGACTTTGTTTTCTTGCATTAATGTAGAGAATGGAAAGCTGATACTGTGGTTTGCCGTGTGATAAGTCAACAAACATTCAATTCAACAAATATTTATTTAGTACCTATTACCAAGGACCTGTGTAACTGACATCTTTAGCACACCTTTACATCTTAGGTTTTCTCACTTTCCTCTAACAAATTTTAACAAGGGAATGGGGCACAGGTAAGATGGCCAATAGCCATGATAGAGAAGGAAAGATGAATAGTTGGAGACACCCTAATACATTTATATTAAGGCATGACTAAACTGTAGTTATACTAATCGGGCAAGATATACATGAAAATCAGGGTCATAACTTTAGTCACGGCTCATGTAACATAGCTTAGAGGCAGCAGGTCTGTGGAGAGACAAATGACTGAACTTGCTGTGTGTAATTAAGGAGGTTAGGGGAGAAAAAAGGGGGAAAAAATCCAGCCCTAAACAAACATATTAGCAGCTCAGTTGATCCATAGATTGATTTAGACCAGTCTTCAATTCATGCTTTTGACAAGATTTCTGCAGGCTAAGGTTCTTAATCTGGGGTCTATGAACTTAAAAAATGCTTTTTGGGAACTATATTTCAAAATAATTGATTTCCTTTTAATCTAATGCATTTTTTATAAATTTTAAACATGACTCTGTGAAGGGCTTCAATAGGCTTCAAAAGACTGCCACAGAGGTCCATGGCACAAAAAGGCTAAGAATCACTGATGTAAGCCTTTATCATCCCCTCTAACTCCCCTCTAACTCCCCTCTTTCTTCCATATACTTCTTTCTGTAAGGGAAATGTGCCAATTTCTAAACAGAAAGGAAGTAAGAAAGAAATGAAATACCACAAGATGAATATCATAATATACTTAGAAATTTCCAAAAAATGGTCAACATCTCCTATGCAGCTACCCATACAGGAATGCTCTTGCCAATGCAAGCACCTTTGTGCTTTTTTTGGATGTGGCCCTTGGGAAGACTAATGATACTTTCACCATGAACTATATGCTGGTGTTTTCCATTTGATACAATTTAATTTGGCACTTTTTACTGCTGCATTGTGCTTGGTGCTGTGAACAATAAAAAGATAAGTAAGACACAGTCCCTGTTCTTGAGCTAACTAAAATCTAATATGTAAAGTATATAAGCAAAACTGACATGCTAGGGGCATGGTTATTGGTAGTTATATATGATTATCTTCAGAACTTTAAAGAATAAGGCTGAATCGCTAAAGAGTTAAACATTAAAATTTCAATGGACTTGTGATTTCTTTGATGTGGAATTCCCTTCAGTAATGAAAACTACTCATCCATGCTTTCTCATTCTGATCATATTCTTCCATATATATTCTCCTGAGGATCTACCTAATGCGGATCAGGTCCATGTGTCATGGACGCCAACAGAGCACATAGGCTACTTCTTATTCATCTTTTGCTCACACCTCCATTTCCAATCATACACTTCCTTAATAATATCCCCTTTATCTTTGACTTTTATCTCAACTTTATCTTCTATCTTGACTATAGCTATCACTGGATACATGCTACAGACTACTTCTACCTACCATGTATATGTTTCTCCATTGCTTTCTGGGTAACCTGCAATTTTAGCTTCTCAAAGGCTGTGATGTTTCAAAGTTCACAACACAGAGAGAAGAGATGGTCATCACTGGGAAAATATTTGTGTTAAAAGGGTAGACATTATATCGGGGAACAGTTTATGACTAGTACAAAGTGTTACATAGTGTCGGAAATACAATCCAACCCACTTTTTTCATTTGTTTCAATTCTGTCCCAATTTATCGCTCACCTGAAGAATCTGCCCCAAACTTATGTACATATGTACTGATTCATTTACCTTTTCCTTTACTACCAGGCCAATCACTTTATTATTCATTGTACTGGACAAGTCACTCAACATCTCTAAGCCTCAGTTTCTTTGTCTGTAAAATGGGAGGATCAAATGAAATAACATGTAATTCAATTTGCAAACCTTAAAGTACTACATAAACACTAGCTATTATTATCATCTAATTGAGTAAGTCCTATAAAGTTCTGGATCATGACACAACCAGCATCATGTCATTAGCAAATAAAATCATCTAGAAAACATCATTATTTACTGGATGCTCCTCTTTTATCAGTCAATCAGCAAACATTTGTTTAGTGCCTACTTAAGCACTGGCCTAAGTTCTAGGGATTCCAACATTGGGAGACATTCTCCATGGTAATGGCAAACCCTTTTGGCAACCATATGTCTCCCAACTTAAAGCCTCAACTAATATAAATAACTGTATGGTTATTGAACAAATTATCTTGTGGCTGAATTTGTCAAGGATTCTTATATGATCTTGATATATGTATACTAATGTCCTTGAAGCTGAGCCTTTAAAATCAATTTGCTCTACAAAGTCAATAGCTTTTTTTTAAATAAAGAATAAACTTAGTAGAATCTTATATTCTTTGCACCTTTCAGTCAAATGTGTGACTACAGAGATTTAATGCACTACAGGATATGTGAAAAACTATATGTCATATATAGACTTGACTTGTTTCATCAGTTTCATAAGAGATCAGCTAATCAACAATTATTTAGTGATTACCTATGATAGAAGCTAGGCAGCACACTGGATACACCACTACACTGGGAGTCAGGAAGGTGTTAGTTCAATTCAGCCTCAGATCAGTTGTAAGCTGTTGGACAAATCACTTAACATTTGCTTAGCTCAATTTCTTCAAAGATAATACTAGCATCTATCTCTCAGAGTTGTGTGAGGACAAAGTGAGATAATATTTGTAAAGTACTTAGAATAGTGTCTGACACATAGTAGGTGCTATGTAAGTGCTTGCTGCTGCTATTGCTATTACTTACAGCACTATGCTAGGTACTGAAGAGAGGAGGAGAGGATAACATGTTCCTGGCCATCAAAGAGTTTATAATCTGTCTTAAAAAGAGAAAGAGGTCCCCAGAATACTGGGCATATTTCTGCAGGAGGATTTGGGATAGGGGAGGGACATGATCGAATCACACAGGATAAGAACAGGGTAGGTTGCATTATAAAATGAGTAAGAGTACGTCAATGACCAAGTTTTATGTTACGTTCCATGAACTTATTTTTTTTTAATGTTTTGTTAACTGCATTTCAATGTAAGTGATTTCTTTTGTAATTCAATGTATTTTATGAATTCAAAAAGTTGATTCTGAGAAGGGTCCACAAGCTTCACTAGATGGCCAAAAGAGTCCATGTTTAAAAAAAAAGGCAAAAATTAACAAAATAAAACAAAACAACAACAAAAAAAAGGATTAAGAACTCCTGTCTTAGACTAATGAGATATCATAAGTAAACCAAATAAAATGACATGTACTTTGCAAACCTTAAAGTGCTATCACTATTATTATCATAATCTTCTGTCTCCATGCCTTTGCACTGACTGTCCCCCATACCTGAAATGCACTCCTTCCTCAATTCTGTCTCTTTAAATCACTAATTCCCTTCAAAGCTCAGCTCTACCTGTATCCACTATGAGGTTATTCCTTATCCTCCCTATTTCTCCAACCCCTCTGAAATAATTGCATGTATTGTGTATATCTTTTGCATATCACAGATGTATATGTTTGTTGCCCAACAAAATAAAAAGCCCCTCAAGGACAGAACTTTTTTTTTTCATCATCATGAGCACAATACCTAGCACAATGCCTGAGGCTTAATAAATGCTTTTTGATTACTGATAAAGACCATTAATCCACCAAAAAAAATCAAAACACATTTTATCTTGACTAATGTTTTTGCTCATTTAGGGTTTTTTTTCCCCAAAAAACCACTATCAAATCATCCTAAATAGAGATATAGTCTAATTGGGGGAGAGACGATAAGTAGACATACAATAATTAGAGCACAATTATGTTCTTATGGCCAATATAGTCATGGGCTTCAGAAAGAGAGTACTGAGAGTCAAAAATATCCTATTTATTCCACAAGGAATTGAGAATGCCAATATTAAAATATAGGAATTAAACTTACAAGATGTAAATTGGGTGTTTCTTTAAGGGCTTAAAATACTAACAACAATAATAAATTTATACCTTTCAAAGTGTTTTCACATCCATGATCTTATCTGCTCTTTGCAACCAACATATTTTATCTCTAAAAGCAGCTAAAAGTCAACACAATCATTTCCGCCTCAATAATTTTCTCTTTGTTCAACATCTCCTAAACTCAATCCTTCTACTTAGCCTCGTAAGTGTATATTCTCAGTACAGGCTGCTCCTCAAAGAAAAAGAAATGGAGCAATCACAAGGGGCCAGGGAAGATATTCCTTCCTCAGAATCACTTTGCTTTGCAATTCTTGACAAAAGAGATCTTTCCACCTTTGTGGCTGTGTTTTGTCAGGCCAGGAACATCTGTCTTCTCTCACTGCGTGCACCCAGATATCCAGACACTAACGAGCATACATAAGAAGACAATTCTATAGGACTAACTTTAGATGGCATTCTTATCTGTCCCTTTGTCTGCCACACTTAAACAATAACTAAAGAAATCATTCTTTTTAATTAAGACTGCAAAAAAAGAGGGAAAAAAGCCCATAGAAGTATTACTGTCATTGTTAAAAGTGATATTTAAGTTCAGAGAATACAAGGACTTTATCAGAGAGGCAGAAGAAAAAAGCAGGAAGGTAGAGGCCAATTAAAGAAGAAAAGAAAGGAAATGCTACAGGAAGGTTCAGAACAGATTCCCCAACTAAAGTAGGTCACAAAGTACCAGTTCAGAGAAGCTAGGTGACTGTAGTAGCTCAAGCCCTGGACTGTAAGTGAAGAAGACCTGAGTTCAAATCTTGCACCTAACACGAGCTGAATGATCCTGGGGAAGTCCCCTTTTTGTTCCTCAAGTTTCCTCACCTAGAAAATGAGGATAACAATACTCCTTACCTCACAAGGTTGTTGTGAGGATCAAATAAGATAATCCATATAAAAAGCACTTTTCAAGCCTTCAAGTTCTATATAAAAGTTAGCTATTATTCTAAATAATGATGTGACATTTCTATTTGCTGTGAGGTTTATGAAGTGCTTTTCATACAGCCATCCTTCAAGGTAGGCTGTGCAAGTATTATTCTTCCCACTTTTCAGATGAAAATTACCTTCATGGCCATAGGTAAGCCACAGTCTCTCTGTATCTCAGATTCCTCACCTATAAAATGCTTATAAAATGAAGCAGTTAAAGTAGATGTACTCTTCAGGCCCTTCCAGCTCAAAAATCTATGAATTCTATAAATTCTGTTCCTCATTTTCTATAGCTTTCAATGGCAGCTAATCACTTACTGTTTTGGGACACCTCTTGTATTATACCATCATTGATATTTAGCTTTTCATGAATGTATGCATTGCTCTGTTTGATGTCCTCAACCATTCTAATCTAGTGAGATCTACTGATATTGCCTTCAAAAATCCATGGCAAATTCTGAACCTTGATTAGACAGCAGAGGACTATAGCAGAAGACAATACTAACTCCTTTGTACGATGATAACCACTGGAGAGGGGTAAAAAATATTATATGTTATAATAGGAAACATACTCGTTTTTGAAACAGAAGACTTGGGATTAAATCCCATCTCTTCCATTCATTCTTTGACTTTAGAGTAAGAGGACTTGAGTATATTTTTGATCTGGACCAAATTACTTACCATGTTTTGGCCTAAGTTACTTACTTCCCTTGTAAAATGAGAGGGTTGGATTGTTGAAATATTTTTTTAAATGCACAGAAGGGAATAGAAGAAAGTTCGGAAGGAAGAACAGACTATTTGTCTGTTTTGACAAATAGGGCAGTTTTAAAAGTAAAGTGTGGAATTTGTTATATTCTTTATTTTTAAAGCAAGCAGAATGAAATGGACATTCATAGTTTCACATGCTGTTTTTCTTTTTTGTATTCTATGTATTTGGAAATGTTCTTTATTGGATGTTTAAATTCAGAATAAAAATAGTGAAAAGTAAATAAAAATGAGGGAATTGGGCTAGGTGACCTCTAAGGTCTTTTCTGTTTCCAAATCCCTGATCTTTTGATCCTAATGAGTTCTGAGCATGAGAGGAAGGAGAGCTTATCTCTGCCTAACATAATAAAGTATTCATGGAGAAGATGGTATCAAAGTTGGGTTTCTAGGGATTGGTAGGACCTAAACAGCTTGAAATGTGGGAGAAGGCTTTCATTGAATATACAGCAGCATTAGGAATGGAAGGGGAACTACAGCATTAATTGTTCAGGGGATGAAAGTAATCCACTTTGAATGAAGACAGAGGAGGAGTGTGAGGTAAGGAAAATCAGTGATGAGGACAGAGCAAGACTGTATAATCATGAATACAAGTATTTGAACAGTTAGTATAGTCATAAGGAATACTGACCTCTAAATTACAATCTTATCTTTTGGGTGTAAATGGAGAGAAATTAACAGGCAAAACCAAGTGGTTAAAGGACAAGAAGGATTTTGATAATCAGAAATTTGCAGGGGTGGAATGGCGGAGGGAGTGAAGGATGAAATGAAGGCATTGTGGAAAAAGGGCATTTTTAAAGAACTGGTGAGTATTCCAGGCTGCATGAAAGCAGGGTTTATTTAGGTGATTAAACTGTGAAGGCCAGGACTCTCTTTTTCCACCTCTTTTTGTATCCCCAGCACTTAGCACAGTACCTGGAACATAATATGTGCTATTGATTGTTTTTTGAAGT
Organism: Phascolarctos cinereus; assembly: GCF_003287225.1. Taxonomy (NCBI): domain Eukaryota; kingdom Metazoa; phylum Chordata; class Mammalia; order Diprotodontia; family Phascolarctidae; genus Phascolarctos; species Phascolarctos cinereus. The sequence continues at coordinate 332,742,261 of NW_027556098.1, forward strand.
GAGAGAAGATCTGTTTGGAGCATATTATAGAAGGCCTTGACTACCAAGCTGAGGAGTTGGGATATCACCATTACTATTATTTTTAAACAATAGTAAGAATAATGTCTAACATTTTATATAGTGCTTTATAGTTTGCAAAGCACTTCATAAACATTGTCTCATTTAATCCTCATAACAACCTTGGCAGGCAGGGGTTATTATTATCTTCATTTTTCAGATGAAGAAACTGAGGCTGGCAATGGTTAAGTGACTTGTCCAAGGTCAGTCAGCTCATATGTTTCTGAGGCTGAATTTGAATTCAGGTCTTCCTGACTACAAGTCCAAAAGTCCTCTTATATACTGCTCCATTAAGCCAATTTCACTCTTTTAGGTAATAGGGAAGTCACGGAAGATTGTTTATATTATTAGAAATTAATTTGGTGCCTCTGTGCATGATACAAGGAGATGAGAAGCAGGAAGATCATATGTGACTGCTCAGTTGCCCAGGTGAGAAGTAATAAGGGTTTCAACTAGGGTGGTAGTAGTGTTGTGGAGAAGATGGGGTGGATTCATCAATCAATTAATCAATTAATTAATCAAGAAACACTGATTAAGATACTATTAGGTACTAAGATGTAGAAGTTGGAAATGCAAAGACAAAAATGAAACAGTCCCTTCCTTAAGAAGTTTATATTCTGTGGAGGATGGGGGTGGAGAAAGGAGACAAAATGACATATATAAGTATAAACAAAATATATGTAAGAAGCAAGAGATACTCCAAAAGATCTAGAAAGTAAGACTTGACTAATGTTTGGATGGAGGACAGGAGAACACGGGATTTTCAACATAAGGTGACTAAGGGAATGGCAGCTAGTGCCATTAATAGAAACAAGCAAGTCAGGAAAAGGAGCAAACAAGATATCCAAAGGTTTTGAGTGCTTAAAAAAGATAGACTTGAGAGGGTATTACCTGGGGAATGGATAACTGTGGCCACCACTTCTCTTAATCAATTGATCCAGATTGAATTTTTCATATTCCTCGTACACGGTAGCAGTCCAGGAGTTCTGAGCAGTGTTGATGGCATGCACAAAGTCATAATTGTATTTGTAATGTTCCTGTAAATACCTGCAAATGAATTAGACCTTTTAGTTTATAATCTTTACTACTTTCAGAACCAAAGTCCAAAAATCTTTCATAACAAATTTCTTAGTGTATTGCGCAGAACTTTTCTCTGCACTAAAGGTTGGTGGATGGCACAGTCAACATACCAGAGGGGTCAGGAAGACAAATTCAAATCCTGCCTCAGATACCTAGGCAAGTCACATCAATTTGATCAGCCAAGGTTTCCTAATCTGTAAGACAAGGGGATGGGATACCTTCGAGGACATTTCCAACTCTAAACCTGGGATTCTATTTAGATCTCTCCCTGAAATCAAAGTGATTGCTATACTTCTCCTTCCCCCATTAGACTGTAAGTTCTTTGAGAGCAGGAACCATGTTTTATGTGTTTTTGGATTCTGAAAGTCCAGCGCATAGCCTTATCTATTGTAGGTGCTGAATAAACATTTGTTGAATTGGAATGACGTGCCTGCCAGAGCACATGGCACTAAAAACCTGTGGCATGAATGATGACAAGATGATGATGATGATAAACATTTGTATAACATTTTAAAGTTTGCAAAGCATTTTACGAATATTATTTCATTTGCTCCTCACAACAACCCTGAAGGTGGGTGACATCATTATCCCCAATTTACCGAGCCAGCCAAGTGAAGCAATTTGCCCAGGGGTACACAGTTGAAGTTCTGGAGCTGAACTTCCTTTCAAGTGCAAGAGAATTCTGCATGATGTAAACCCGACAAAGACTATTTACAAAGCAGACTAAATGAAGTAGGGAATGGTCATCAGCACAGAATTCCTCAAACTGAAGGAGATCATCCTGGGCATTAAAAACGGAATTTGATTTTCCAAGATTCAATTCACATGACTTTTCAAGATACACATATTGCATGTTATGTGGCTTGTCTGCATTTTTACACATCTAAATGGTGTTATTTTTAATTCTTTTTTTTTCTATATTTTGACATTGTGTACACACCACTAAAGGCCCTAGGTCATAAACTTATCTTTTGTATTGAGTACTGGAAAACACATTGAACTTGGAGTCAGAAGTTTGTTACTCCCTGTGAGCAGTGACCATGCTCAAAGAGCATTGTTCTAAGGTTCTATGGATACAGAGATAAAATCAAAAGTATTCCCTGTCCTAGGAAATGTACACTTTACTATCAAAAATAAAGACTGATCAGTTACCACATAAATGGAAACAATAATACTAAAAACATTTCCTTCACAGAGACTTAGTTTTCTCATCTAACACATGAGAGAATAATTAAACTTATGGGACAGTTAGGTGGCACAATGGATAGCGTGCCAGGCCTGGAGTCAGCTTCCTGAGTTTAAATCTGGCTTCAAACTTACTAGCTGTGTGATCCTGGGCAAGTAACTTAACCTTATTTGCCTCAGTTTCCTCATCTGTAAAATAAGCTGAAAAAGGAAACTGCAAACTAGTATCTTTGCTACAAAAACCCCAAATAGGGTCATGAAAAGACAGACACAACTGAAATGACTGAACAGCAGAAACATATTCAACTTACATTACTGACCTCACAGGGTTGTTGGGAAGAATGCATTTTGTAAAAATCAAAACAACATAAAACAAAACAAATTTAAAAAAACCTATATAAATGTGAACAATCTTTTCTTCTCCCTGCCCCCCCCAACCCCTAACACCCACAAATACCCAGAAATTGGATGAGTTAATCATACAGTAGAGTTACTAGTCTTGGAAAAAGAAGATCTGGCTCACCCCCTTATTACCTGTGGGGCTTTGGGCAAGTTAATTGTACTCTCTAAGGCTAGGTTTCCTTTTTAGTAAAAATAGAATATTTTTACATTCACAAGACTACAAATGAGCACCCTCTGGGTTTACCAGCTTTGTAAACATGCTTTCTTCTTTCTTTTATCTTTCTTTCATTCATCCTAGGTTCACTCTAAGTGGTGAAACTTGTATCTAAATGATGAGTGTTATGTAAATAAACTTTAAACCTCTGTAAACCTCAAAAGTGCCAGGAAATGAGTCTCATCGTTATCACCACTATCATCAAAATTATTGTCTTCATAAAGGATTGTTTTAGGATGGGGAAGTGAGCTCAGCAAAACTTCAACTCAGTATCAATCCCATGACACAAGTGCCTCTAGAGAGAATCTTAATATAAATAACTCTATGTCTAAGCTATTTTAAACAATCTCTTTTACCACACCCAGAACAGGAACTGCTGTTAAGAGCACAGAATCTGAGGCAAATGACTTAATAAACTACTGAGTGCATCTTGAACCAATACTTTGCTTCATTATCAGGAAAGGAAACAGCATGGCTTTAAATAAGCACTTTGCTAAAGGACAACACCAGGGAGTATAATTTGTTTTTAGTGAGAGTATGTAATAGCTATTAGACTTCTAAGTCAGAAAGATCATTCCAGAAACCAGGAATTCAGGTTTATTTTTTTAGGGATGAGAGAAAATATAATTTTACTATTATATTAGTAACCAATTGTTAAATTGGGATCCAGGCTTTTCTCCTTCGTTTCCTTCATCGAGGCCCAGCTCTGATGGAAGGTCAGCCTCTGAAGGGCATGACTGATTGAGATTACCTCTATCCCCCAGAGAACAAGCTATTTGTTCTTGTGCCTGACCCCACCCAATTAAAAGACTTTACTTCTGTTTAGGGTATAAACAGAATTCAGTGTAGGTGAGTTCTTACCCCAAGGAAAAGAGCCTTTTTACCCTTCCATTAGAGTTTAGAGTGATCCAACTCAAGAAGGAGAAAATCAACCAGAGTGGTCTGGACGGAAATGGATTCCCCAGTGCAGATTGCTGGAGGTGGCTGAATTTGAAAGAGCTAGCCAGTTCACAGCAGGAGGGGCTGAAAACTTGTACCCTATCTCCTCATTAAATGTCCACCAATCAGGGGTTGATTTTCAGTTGTCAATTCCCTTTTAGGGATTATTTAAAACTTTTCAGACTTTCCATGTCTTTGGTTGCTGAGAGAAACCACTGTTCATCAATCTATCCATTACTGTCTAGTCTAATTGATAAATTGATAATTAATTACTAGAAACTATCTCTCAGATTTTTTTTCATTCATCACAGAGGGGTGAGGTGGTGGATGGAAGGTAATATAGAATGATTGACGGATCTTAAGGGAGAGGAATGTATAAAAGAACTTGATGCAAAATCAGCTTTCATAAATAAAAGGCAGTTTTCAGCTAGTAAATAGGTTGGGTTTTAAAAAACTTAGCTGGGTGTTTTTTAGCTAGAAAATATTTTTCCCATCAAAATGATTTCATAAGTAGCAATAAATGTTCCAGGTCAATCCACAAAAGCCTATTTCACCTACTGGCTGAAATACTGTTCATTCACATGGAAAAATAATAGATATTTCTTATAGCTCAGTAAAATTCCTCTATGCAGAATATAAAGACTACAGAGAAGCATGGAAAGACATGAACTGATGCAAAGTGAAATAAGCAGAACCAAGAAAAAAAAATATATGCAGTGACTACAACAATGTCAATGGAAACAACGACCAGAAGACAATCAAAAACTTATGCTGCAAAATTACAAAGAATAGGCATGGATCTAAAGAAGAGATATAAGGGGCAGCTAGGTGGCACAGGGGATAGAGTACCGGTCCTGGACTCAGGAGGACCTGAGTTCAAAGCCGGCCTCAGATCTAACATTTGACACTTACTAGCTGTGTGACCATGGGCAAGTCACTTAACCCCAACTGCCTAAAAATAAAAAAAATAAATAAGATATGAGATATGAGAAGTCACCTCCCATAATCCTTTGCAGAGGTGGGGATCCATAGGTATGGAACATTTCATGTACTGTCAGATTTTTTAAAAATATATTATTCAGTTTTGCTGAATTTTTTCCCCCTTCTTCCTTTTCTTCAAACAAATTCTTTGTAATATGAGATGACTTTCTGGGAGGAAGAAGGGCTAAAGACAAAGGACAATTTAAAAATAAAATTTATTTTAAAAAAATAATTGACATAATCATTTAGAATCATAAGATTTCAGAGCTTGAAGGGGCTTTGAGATGATGCTTCCCTGTTTTCAACTCCTCTACTCTAGCAGAAGTAACTCCAGCCTAAGTGACTTGTCTAAGGTCACATAGCTGGAAGACTAAGACTAGAAGCCAGATGTCTTGACTTCCAGACAACTATTATTCCCACTCTAAACTACACTAATTACATGTTATAGATATATAACATTTTTGAAAAATTAAACAAGATCCAGAAAGAGTTTAATTTCATCTAAATATGAATGCTTAAAGAAAAAAGCATATTTTCTGAGGGGAGGATAAAGAAAGGAAATGGATGGTGAACTTTGTAGTGATTTTAAAGTCTTAACAACACTTCTAGGCACCTAGGTGGTAAAGACAGAATGCTAGATTCAGAGTTAGGAAGATCTGAATTAAAACCCTGCCTCATTTCCTAGCTGTGTGACCCTAGGCAAGTCACTTAACCTTTCTCTTCCTCAGTTTACTCATTCATAAAAAGGGTATAATACCTGAGTTCAAATCCAGCCTCAGACACTTGACTAGCTGTGTGACCCTGGGCAAGTCACAGCCCTGATTGCCTTAACAGAAAAAAAAGGGGGGGGTATTGAAAATAGCACCTATCTCACAGGGTTGTGTGGTAAGGATTAAATGAAATAACATAGATGGAGTGCTTTTCAAACCTTAAAGCACTTCATAAATGCTAGCTATTATTTTCACATTTTCAAGAGTAATAATGATGTAATGACCTTTTATTTTGTTGATTTCCCCCTCAAAGCATGTGTCTTTACTTTCCATGGCTACACATGTATCATTAGCACTACTCTTAAGCTTATAAATTATAATGAGGTTCATACTTTTTATTTATATGTTGGAGAGATGGGAGGGGGCAGAGAGAAACAGAAAGAGAGAAAGAGACAAAAAGAGAGACAGAAAGAGAACAAAGTTTCTATTAGAAATAACTAGGACTTAGGCCTGGGTTCTGCTTTCAGCTCAGTTACTAACTAGCCACCTAATACCTTGGGCAAGTCACATTAACTCTCCATTCATCACTTTCCTTGTCTTACAAATGAGAGGGTTAAAGTACATGAGATTTGCAGTCCCTTATAGATCTTATTCCTGATACCAAGAAATGGAGAGAGGTTGATACATTTTCCTAGATTGCTTTGAAAAGAGTTCAAAGCAAAAAGGGGAAAAAAGAAGGGAATTAAAGTGGTCTCTCACTGTATAGGAGAGAGAAAGAGAGAGAGAGAGAGAGAGAGAGAGGAGATAGGAGAGAGGAAAAAGGAGAGAGAGGAGTGGGGAGAGAGAGAGATCTTGGCTGTGTCTTATGGATAATTTGTATATGACTCATTTTTGCAAATTACATATTTCCTAACTCAGAGAATGTCTATGTGCAGTTTATGTAAGGTTAGGATAAAAGTATGTTCATACAGAATGACACAATCTCAACAGTAACTTCACAGGATAACTGCTCCAATTTGTAAGTAAACAGAAATTCTCTCCAGACAAGCCATCATCCATTATCTACCTGAAGAGCTCCAATAATGAGGAATTCACCACATTCTGAGGCATCTCATTCTACTTCTAAATAATTATTAGTAAGGTATTGAGTTTGTTTCCTCTTGAGATTAACCTAAATTTGCTTCTTTGAAAATTCTACTGATGGCTCCTGCAGCAGGTGTCACAGTGGATAGAATGCTGGACCTAATTAGAGTCAGGAAGTCCTGAGTTCAAAGGCCACCACAGTAACTAACTAGTGGTACAACCCTGAGCAAGTTAAGAAATCTCTCTTAACCTCAGTTTCCTTAATAGCAAAATGGAAACAATCATAGCACCTACCTCATAGAATTGCTGTGAGTTTCAAATGAGATAATGCATATAAAGTGCTTTGCAAATCTTAAAGGGCTAGAGAAATGCTATTATTATTTCCAGTTCTGCCCTCTGGAGTCAAACATTCACATACTTGAAGACTATCTCATCCCTCTTCAGCCTTCTCTCCTCCAGGCTAAATACTCTGATTTGGTTCAAGAGCTCCTACTACGGCATGGCCTCAAATTCCCCTAATTATCCTTTCTTCTCTTCTTTAGGTTTACTCCAGTTTGTCAATGTCCTTTCTAAAAAATGCAGCATCCAGAAATGAACACAATACTCTTGCTGTGTCCTGACTAGGATGACAATAAGCTTGTAACCTCCCTCACTCTAAATTGGATGTTTCTGTTATAATGGCCAAGACATATATCTCACACTAAGACTACAGTCAACTGAGAATTGTATCCTATTCCAGATACTAAGACACTAGTGCTAAATAGTGAAGCCACCCAGGGTATCCTTTCAAGAACAAAATTGAGAGGCAATGTGGTAGAGTGGATAAAGTGTTATCTTTGTCCAAATCCTGCTGCTGACCCCTACTAACATTGTGATTCTGGGTAAGTCATAACTTTCCTAGTCTGTTTCCACACCTTAGCAAGTGAGCTTCTTGAGGACAGCAAATGTTTTAGCATTTTGTGTATATCCTCCAAGCTTAGCACATAGTAAGTACTTAATAAATGCTCTTTGATGGATAAACTGATTACTTATCTATAAAAATGTAGGGGCTGGATTCAATGGCCTTTAACATTTTTTTCTAGCTCTAATTCTATGATCCTGTGAGCTTAGGAACACTGGCCCAGGATGTTTCCTGTTACAATAAAGCCCTGTCCCAATTTTGAAGACTGGATGTCAAGTCTTTGTTCCACTGAAAGTATTACTGCAGAGTAACAAGCTTCCAGCTTAGAAGCAATAGGTACACTCTGGGACACTGGGCCAGGGATAAGAATCCTTAGTTATGCCACCATCAATATGTTGTACTGGAGAATTAAACAAAAGGAAAATATGCTCGGATTTTTGTTCCACAGAAGCCAAAAAAGGAACAGTAAGAAAGTAAGGGGATCAAATAGTAAAAGCATTTATTTTCTCACATTCATTACTACATTAAAAACTAACAATATATTGCAAAGGCATAACAAGCACATTGTGGAGAGAAATGAGCTGATTGATGAATTTAATGTACAAAATTGGCTTCACAACATTTCTTTCCACGTTCACAAGAGAAGGCCACTATTACTTTCCTTTTTATGTTGTCAGCTAGGAGTTGGGGAGATTGTGAAGGAGGGTGGTATAGCATATCGGAATGATATTGGATTTGGAGTCAAAGTTTGTGGGTTCAAATCCCAGCTCTTCTACTTAACTATCTATGTGATCTTGGGCAAATTACTTAATATCGGTGGGCCTCCCTTGGCTTATTATAAAAGGAGAGAGTTGGTTTAGATGATTTCTGAAGTCTTTTCAAGACCTAGCCTTGTATAGCAGAAAGACCACTGGGTTTTGGACTCAGATGACCCAAGTTCAAATCCCAGTTCTTTTTCTTATTACATATATGGCCATCATCAAATCATCTAAACTCTCTGGGCTTCGGTTTCCTAATTTATAAGATAAGGAGGTTGGACTAATAGACCCCCTAAAGTGTCTTCCACCTCCAAGCGTATGAACTAAGGCTTTAAAAGGTCAAGATACTGGGCCCAGATACATATAAAAGTCTTGAATTCCAGGCTAAACAAGAATTTGGGCTTTACTTGGTAAGCAACTGAAAGTTTTTGATCAGGTGAATAGTATAAGATGTGGAAAATTATTCTGGAAATGCAGTGAAGGCTAGATCTTACAGGAGGGAGCAACTCAAAGAAACAAAAACTATTAGACGAATACTAAAATAGTCCAAGTGAGAAGTAAGTGGGGTATAAAACAGAGTGGCAGCAATGGGAATAGAAAGGAGCAGGGAGAAATGAGATTTTACACATGTATAATCAACAGGACTTGAAGACTTATTAGATGTAGTGGGGTGAAAACAAGGAAGAGTCCATAATGATTCTGAGCTGGATATCTAGAGTATGAGGACCAATAGACAGTTTTAAATGCATAATGTTTGGGAAGAAAAGTAGATGTGGGTGTCATCGACGTAGAAGCAAAAGTGGATGCTACAAGGGGGGAAAAATAGAGAGGGGTTTTTAACCCATTTAATGTCACAGACCCCTTTGGCAATCTGGTGAAGCTATGGACCCCTTTTCAGAACACTGTTTTTAAAATGCATAAACCACAATGAAAATCAATTCTATTGAAAATAAGTAACTTCCTCTTTCAAATTACCTTATCTACTACTCTCTGTATCTGTTATGTGCCTCATTGTTTACATGTTGCCTCCCCCATTATAACTACACTCTGAAGGCAGGCATTGTTTTTTCTTTTTTCTTTTCTTGACAATAATAAACACTAAATAAATAAATGATTGTTGACCCTGTATAAAGTGTGAGCACCTTGAGAGCAGGGACTATCTCAATGTTTCTATTTGTATCTCTAAAAATTAGTGATGTTTGACATATAGAAAGTAGTTAATAAAAGTTCATTCCTTCTCAGGCCTATTATTTCCTAAACAACAAGTAGTTTAAAACCAAGGAGTTTAGAGAGCCTCTGACAACGATATCTAACAAAAAAAATGCTTTGAACAATGAAGGAATCATTTTAGGCAATCTAGGGATTTTGTATTATAATGGTAAGCTTATACAAGTAATGATAATAACTATCTTTCACACAGGTTTCTTATTTTCTTTTTTTTTTTTAAGCAGTTGGGGTTAAGTGACTTGCTCAGAGTCACACAGCTAGTAAGTGTCAAGTGTTTGGTCTGATGCTGCATTTGAACTCCGGTCCTCCTGACTTCAGGGCTGGTACTCTGTCCACTGCGCCACCTAGCTGCCCCTCACATAGGTTTTTAAGCTACAGTTTCTTCATGACAACTTTGTGAAATAGGCAGCATACAATATTATTGGTCCCATTTTACAGATGAAGAAACTGAGGATCAGAAAGATGAAGTAACTTGCCCACAGTTACACAGCTACTGGTCACAGAGCAGAGATTCAAAGTCAGAACTGACTGTGCTGGTATAACATATTAGCCATAATAACAAGAAAATTGATTTAAAAGTATGAACAAACTCAGTCCTCAGCCAAGCCAACTCACCTTTCCTTGTGATACCTGGGGGGTAGCTCATTCACCCGTACATTTTCAGCAGTGCTTATAAGCTTCTTTGCAGTGAAACATGCCCAGTTCTTGCCCAAAACATCATGTACCCATCCAGGAAATGTCTCATGACAGTAACTCGTCACGTTGTGGGCTTCCTTCTTATACTGCAAATGAAAGCAAGCAAAAGTTTGGTCATTTTCCTGCCCAGCTCCTGTATATATATATTCACTTAGACTTTTAACCTGGTCCATGTTCTTTTTAAATCAGGCTTCTGTAATCCTGCCGAAATAATTTATTTATATATGGTTTAAGGTTTAAAATTGCTTTCTCCATATTGACCCTATGAGATAACAAATGTATTATTGTCCACATTTTTTATAGATGAAAAAACCAAGGCACAGAGAGTTTAAGTAACTAGCCCAAGATCACACTGTCACTTAAGTATCAAGATGAGATTTGATCTCCTATCTCCAAGTCCTGCCTGAGCTTTTTTTTTTAAACTTCATTTCACTAAATGCTACAGAGAGAAGGTATGTTCTTACAGTAGTTGTGCTAGAGGAGAGGGAGAAAGGGTTGGAGGAAGAGAGGGAAGAAAGGGGAAGAGAATGAAAGAGAGATGGATCTGATAAAATGAAATGGACAACAGTAGTAATTTTCCATTTCGGAAATAGGCTTGGCTTAGTTGGGGTATAGTGGATAAGCACTGAATCTGGAATAAGATGAGTCTTCAACACACACACCCCTTTGTCCTTTGAACAAAGTCAAATTTTCTGGAAGTAGATGATCATTAATGAACCTGATGGGGAGGAGAAATAAAATTGCCTAGAAAGATTCTCATTCTCTCTCTCTCTCTCTCTCTCTCTCTCTCTCTCTCTCTCACACACACACACACACACACACACACACAGAATATTCATTCCAGGTCACACTCATGCTCAAAGAAGCCTGAAAGAAGGAGGAGGAGCAGATGGTATAGCCTACATTAAGATCAATAAGGTTGGTGACCCTCACCCACATGGGTTGTTTCATTTTTGTAGATTCACATTGGTGTGTTCTTGGTCTTAGCTCCACTCTGTGGTCATAGGAAAGTCACTTATTACCTGTCAACCTAAAGATTCCCCTACTTGCCATCTATTCCAAGGAGGCCATTGATAAGAAGTCCCCATACTTATCAAAACATTCATAGCAGCACTTAGTGTGATAATAATAATTAAAAAAAAAACTGAAAACAAATAGCTGCCCAGTAACTGGAGAAAGGCTAAACTAAAGTGGTACATGAATGTAATGGAATGTTACTGTGCTTTAAGAAATGACTCTAAGAGTTACCGAGAAGCATGGAAACCTACATGAACTGATACAAAATGAAGAAAGCAAAGCCAAGGAAACAATATATGCATTAATTACGACAATGAAAATGGAAACAACCACACAGCAAAGGAAAATTAACGTCACAGAATTACAAACAAGAAGCATGGTACTAAGGAACAGATATGAGAAAACATCTCCCATTCCTTTGCAGAGGTGGTAAGGTACATAGGTTTAGAACACTGAGTATATATTGAGATTTTTTTTTGAATGTATTGAGTTAGTCAATAAGCATTATTAAATGCTTATTTAAATATGCCAGGCACTGTGGAGATTTAGGGATACAAAGAAAGAAAGAAGACAGTCCCTGCTCTCCAGGAGCTTGACATCTAATGGGTAGTTACATATTGCTTTAAAGTTTGCAAAACATTTTATCAATATGGTATCATTTGATCCTCAATACATCCCTGGAAGGTAACCGCTCTTATTATGGCCCCAATACAGATGTGGATGTGGAAACTGAAGTTAACAGAGGTCATATGACTTGCCCAAGTCACATAATAAGTGACTGAGGCAAATTTAGGTCTTTCTGAATACAAGCCTAAGCACTCTCTCCACTGAGTTCCCTACCTGGTTCTATTGATTGGTTTTGTTATTATTTTCCCCTCTTCTTGCACTGCAGGTGAAGACTGAGGTCCACATTTTCAGACATGGCCATCATGTTGATTTGTTTTTCTTGACTCAACTTATTTGACACACAAGAGAGCTCTATTATAAGGCAGAGGGTTAAGTGGGAAGTGATAGTGTTATAAAACAAAGAATCAATAAAACATTTTTAAAAAGCAAAGAAAATCATTAATTCTCCTGAGCCTATTTCTTTATCTATAAAATGAGGTGGAGAGGGACCTATCTTATATGGCGTAAGGGGTATTGTGAAGGAAATGTTTTGCAAACTTTAAAGTGCTATATTACTGTGAATTATTATTACTACTATCTCACTCACTTATGTGTGCACTAGTATGGGACAGTGGGAAAAGTATGGGCCTTACTGACTTTGATGAGGGAGACTTAAACTCATATACTACCTATGAGAAACCTTTCCTGATCCCCCTTAATGCCAGTCTTTCCCTTTGTTGATTATTTCCATTTTATACAGTAAACACTTTGTTTGTACCTATGTCTCCTTCATTAGACTTGGAGTCCCCTGAGTGAAGGGATTGTCTTTTGTCTTTCTTTGTATCACCAGCACTTAGCACAATGCCTGGTACATAGAAGGCTCTTAAATAAATACATACTGACTGACTACTGCTGATACTAGCTGTGTGACTGTGGGCACAGGGAACATCACATACCTGTTGACTGAGTTACAAAAAAGGGATTATGGATAAAAGTCAAGTAACATTTCATATGTAATTTCATGTTTTAATATCTATGTTGGAAACTGATGTCCTTTGTTTTCTCTTTGGGTGCTTACAGACCTCCATTTGTCCAGCAATTAATGACGAATGAATCATTTTATTTGAGGGTGCAGGGGGACTCACAGAGTGGCATCACTGAAGTGTTCTAGCCTGTGTTCATCATTGTTCTAAATCACTACTTCTGTCCTATGTTGTGAAAAGCCTGGAATGAGAGTGAAAAATCATGGAAAAAGCTAAAACAAAGGTTACCTAAGTTGAAATTTTATAATTCCCTGCCAAGATGACTGCATAGCTCTCCAGGAAAAGCCTTTCTTGTCTGGATTCTAATAAAGAATCTTGGTTTTTAGTACACTGACCAAAACATTTAGGATGTATTCTAAAGAATTTGAGTCACCCCCCAAATATTGCTGTGATCACACTAAAGTACCATTTCAATGCTTCAAAAGACTAATGACAATGAGTGGGGGGCTCCCTACATAAATGCTACCAATCTCACCATCTACACCCACAGTGGTCCAGGAGATAGGTCAACTAGGCCAAGTGGCAGATGCAAATTCATTACCAGGTCATTTTTTGAAACCTTTCAAGATTGGTAAGTGGTTCTGAGTTTATGCTTCATTGTTGAAGTGTTTAGGTATAATAGGCATTCATGCCACACTGAGCATCAGGGACGTACTTAGGCAAGTGTCAAATATTCAGCCTGCAACACTCCTGAGTGTGGTAGAACCAGATTAAAATGTAATTGGGAAATATTTAATAAAATAAATAAAAACACAATAAAACAGGTAATATTACATTTTAACATAGCTCACAGAGAGCCTTGTATATGGAATAGTGACCCCTGTTTCTATTTGAATTTGACACCGTTGGCTTGAGGAAGCTGGAAGAAGCTGCATTATTGCCTGGCCATTATTAATAATGGCCAAGCAGCTTCCTGAAAACGGCATGATTCCCATGGAAAACCTCATGTGCCAAAGGTGGATCCACTCCCTGAATTCCACATGGCTAATTTAAGTTAGTTGTTCCAGGGTAGTTGATAAAATAGCATCTACTATTAACAAAGAAGCTGAAGTCCTTTGCCTCCCCTTATGGAAACAGCATCAGAAAACCTCAGAATTAGAAAGAAGTATGAAGAAGAGAAAGAAGATGTAAAGGGTTGGGGGTTTTAATGGGGAGTACAGATTTACCCCATGCTGTTATAAAGGATTGCTATATACAGATATGGTCTAGAGCAGGGGTTCTTACTCATTTTTTTCTTTTATTATTATTTTTAAATTAATTAATTTATTTTAGTTTTCAACAATCATTTCCATAAGTTTTTGAGTTTTACATTTTCTCCCCTTCCCTCCCTGCCTCCCTCCCCAAAGCGACATGCAATCTGACATAGGCTCTCTCTATATATTCCTATTAAACATATTTTCACATTAGTCATGTTGTAAAGAAGAATTATAACCAGTAGGAGGAACCACAAGAAAGAAGAAACAAAACAAAAGGAAAAAGAGCAAATAGTATACTTCAATCTGCATTCAGACTCCATAGTTCTTTCTCTGCATGCTGACAGCATTTTTCATCACGAGACTTTTGAAGATATCTTAGATCCTTGCATTGCTGAGAAGAGCTAAGTCTATGAAAGTTAGTCATCGCACAATGTGGCTGTTACTGTGTACAATGTTCTCCTGGTTCTGCTTACTTCACTCAGAGTTCTGTTATCTTCTGTCCTGCTGGGTTCCTCACTGTTCAGATCTGAGCCTCCTGGGAGTCAGTGACTCATTTTTTCCCTTATGAAGTACAACTCAGGAAGTCCAATTTTCTGTCAGTCATGAAACGATTAATCTTCATTTAACCCAGTCTCTAAACTACTTTTGATTTAACAAAGGAGTTTTAACCTCTCAAGGTATAATCATGTGCAAAAAAGCTGAGGGACCATAATACCCTATGACTTTAATCATTTCTCTGATCTCAAATATGTCCCCTCAGTTGCAAAACAGGTCCTCTTAATCATCTGCATCTGTCCCCACATTTTAACAGAAAAACAAAAACAAAAACAAAAACAAAAAACCTGTTTCTTCACACAAGGAGTATATCAATATTTCATGCACAAATGTTCTTTTTTCTTTCCTTTTTAGGACTGTGCACATATAAGAGCTAATATTTTATATCTTTCTTAAGTTGATTTAATTCTTTTTCTTTACACAATAGCTCATTTTTGGTCTCAAAAGTTTGGCTTCTTTTCAGCAACCAAACTGCTCACATACATATAAGGTTGAAACTTACACATGACAGGTTCTACAACAGTTAGGGAAAAGAACAGGATAAAACTCAATTGTGGTAAGACCACCGAACACCTATCAGGAAATCAGACTACAAAAAAGTAAAATCTCTGTAGCCAGCAGCAGACTTGTGAAATCATTTCAACTAGAAGAAAAGTTCAATGTTTCAGGAGAGCCTAGCTTTTCAAACTCTAGCTGCCTGTGTAAACAGCTGTCCTTCATATTCAAAGAAGATACCAGTGTCGCTCCTGCTTCATTCCACATTGCAGGGAAGTAGTTGAAGAGATGGATGGGTGACCAGGATTCCCTTCCCCAAAGCCTGTGTGTACACAATGTTCTTTGGTTTGTGGCCGCAGCTGCTTAGCAGGAGACTTTTGACTCTTGGCCTCAGTATTCCCAGTATGTCTCAGCTTAAAAAGAGCCACCACAGTTTTGGTGGTTCCATGCTAGACTGGTTTTTCTATTTATTAACTATAAAACAATAAAAACTAGGGTTACTTACTTTTGGCAAAGAAGGCCCTTTTTTAAACACTATGTATGTTAATGTGTGCCCGGCCCAGTGTGCTTTACGCTTAACTAGTAAAAACACTAGTAAAGAGATGAATGCATTTTTCATTGTGTGATCTGACATTCCACCAAGTGAGGCATTAGCAATTTCATGCATGCAGAATATCATATCCAGTGAGCACATGCATAAGCACAGCTGGTTAGCAGGTATGATGTTAATCTCACCTAACGCTGAATGTTAGTTGGAACACTACTTCCCACTTTAATCTATAAACTCTATCCTATGAACCTAGCACTTGCTAGTTAGGCACTCCTCCCTTTAAGCAAGCCCAGGGTCTTCCTCTTCCATGTGAGGTAAGTTTCTCTAGTTAGTAGGTGAGAGGAAACTTATCAGTCACTGCTCTATGGCAGGAAAGTGAGGCTAATAGTAGGCATTAGTATCTGGCCTCTCAACTTCCTTTGAATTTCTTTTCTGTTAACCGCTTCTCACATTTATGAACGCTACGTGAGAAATGAGAGGGAAGTGATGAGACAGTGACATTTACAAATGCATGGCTAGGCAGGCAGAGGAAGGTTCTATTTTTTCTTCTCTCTCCTATTCCTTTTCTGATTATCCTGCCCATTCTACTGGTCCAGAGTGGTTTCACATTTAACCTAACCCCTCAATAAAGTTAAAGGATCATTGATTTGGAGCTAAAATGACCCTGAGAAACTACCTAATTTGGCCAAGGTCATACAGGTTCTAAGTGAAAGTTTTTAGACTTGACTCCAGTGGGAAGTTTAATAGTAAAAAATGGTCCTTCCTCACAGCCTTCCCCAGTTTTTTCAATAGGATGGGCCAATGTCACAGAACATGACTAAGGAGAGAGGAGTGGGTGTCTGGAAGTGTAAGGAAATAGAATATCTGGTACAATTCTAGGATAGGCAATTCTAGCTTGTCTCAAAGGCTCTCTCTATTGAAAAAGCTAAGGGCCTTCTCAGAGGACTGAGGCCATTACTTCTCTTGCCTTAAGAGCTTCCCACATATTCACTTACTATGAGAATCACATCTGAATAATTTAATTCTTCAGTATGCTAGTCAGCATGCACACCCTACCCTGCTTGAAGCTTGCTATGGCTTAGCAGAAGAGCTATAAAGCAGCTCATGGATAGGTAAGGACAAGCAGGCTTAAACAGGAAGCAGTAAAGATGCATCCCTCTTCTCCCACTCCCTTTGAGGATTAAGGTGCAACACACACAACCATTGTGTTATTTGGTAAGAAAGGTAAAATATGTCAATAGTGCTCACCCATGTTGTTCCTCAGATGTTCAAATCATACTTCCCCACAGTCCCCACGTGCAAGAAAAACTGACTCATAAAATCAGTGACATCCTAAGAAAATGTTACAAAGGGTCAAATGTGGTATGAAATTCAGATTAAGAAAAAGCATGATTAAAGCATGATAAGGCATTATAGAATTGTCATTTAGACAAACAATGAAAGGCAAATTTTGGCCTTTTCCAGCATTTGAATTATGCTAAGCCTTTACAAGTCCAAAGTTAAGAACTGGAACTAACATTGGCTATAGGTTATGTTGGGTTAAGATTGCTTACTCCTGGAATCATTCCTATTTATAAAATGGTTAAAGTATCATCCTTTGCTGCTGAGCCAAGAAAGTTAGTCAAAATTTAAACTCTACACCCACACAGATCTATAACCAAAGAAACACATGAAACTGACACCTCTAGTGTTGATCACAAATATTAAGTAAAGCATAAAATAATCTAACTTTAGGGGTGTAGGATTCCCAGAGAAAGAAGCTCCATAGTGGGATTCATAACCCACTATGATAACAGTAACAACATAAACATAGGCACATGTACAGGCACACTCTATAAAGAAGATCCAAACTGATATTTTTAAAAAGAATCTCACTCCATACAAAGTCTTGATTAGAAAAAAATAAGCTTTGGCAAGGGCTGACCAAAAAAACATTTTGAATACAGCTTCCTCTCTTTCTAAGCCCCATCTCGTGACTCAAAATTAAAATGGTGAGTTCCTTCTTTTCTAATATTATCTGTTGAGTCCTTTTCCTTCACCCCTATGGCACAGAGGAAGTAATGTTAACAAAAGAAAAAGGGGAAAAGGAACCTCCTGGATTTAATAATTTGGAAAAAGCATAAACTAGTCTGGTCCTCAGCTTACTTTCTATGCCTTCCTCCTTTACAAATCCTACGGGGAATTTCATAGTGGACATGGGTGAGAGGTTGGTGATGGATGCAAACTCAATTCAGTTAGGAGGAAAACACTCCTGTCTCTTAAAACAATAGAATGTTGGCTATTTATAAGCAGAACACACTCTTTTAAAGGGAAAACACTTGCTTTCTAGGTCACTCCCAAAAAGGAAAATATCATAAAAATGATTCCTTTAAATTATTTACACAGTTCAATTCTTACACAAGAGTTCTCTCTCTCTCTGTCTCTCTGTCTCTCTCTCTCAACAAAGCATAACTCAGTAGGCAGGCAAAGAGTGCAGGCTGGCCTTTATGTTTCACTCTAGGCTTGATTTTGACCTACTAAGAATTGTAGAATGTTTGGCCTTGAAGGAAAGCTTAAAGAACATCAAATCCAACCCCTTCATTTTATCTATGAAGTAATGGAGATCCAGAGAGAGGAAGTGATGTGCCCAAAGTGACACAACTAGCTAGCAACAGAGATCTGCCCAGAATCCAGATCATCCATTATTTCCCAGGCCAATATTCTTTTTCTGCATGATGAAATCACAATGAGGAAAAAGAAATTTTAAGTTCAAATTAAGGGTGGATTAGTGGAGAAGGGTATATTCTGATACAGCTAGGCCCCAATTAGTATGAATAATAAATCCCATGAAGGGGTCACATGTATGCAAATTCATGCTATTCATTATAATTATACAAAATATGGTCATTGGTAACAGCCTAGAAGAATGATGTAGGGCAAATTTGAATAATGCACCTACTTCATGAGATTTCTTATTCATGCTAACTGGACCTGGCCATCCCATGCATGAAATAAAGACAATTTCCAGATGAGACCAGAATAAACAAACCTTAAAATGTTCTTAAACACAGGAATAAGATCCAATATTGGAACGTGAGTAAAGAGCAATATGCAGCTCATTTCCTGCGCCAGATATTAGAAAAAAAAATGTATGCCCTATTTCTTCTCTCTTCAATTCCTTGGGGATTAGTTTCATGGACCATCTTCCTCCAAAAATCTCTAAAAGACCCATAGAATTATAAAACGTTAAGTGGTGAAAGGGACCCTACAATTTGTTTAGTCCAACCTGCTACATGTGGAAGAGTTCCTTTGGGACATCCTTGATGAGAAATCATCTGCTTGAATACTTCCAGGGATGGGTAGCTCCTTACTTCATTAGATAGTGATTCTTTTTGAATGGCATTAAAGTACTAATGGTCAGAAAGTGCTTCATTATAATTGCTAAAAAAAGATTCCTTCTATTGAACTGAAATCTGTCTACCTGTAACTTACACACACTTGTCCCAGGTGTGCCCACTATACCTCCAAGTAGATTGTCTACTCCATAAGAATGCTCTCCAAATACTTTAAAATAATGACCATCTTGCTTTCCCCTTGTCTTCTCCAGTCCTCTCAAATGATTTTCCTATGATACAATTTCAATAATTATTTTAGTCTGGACACATGATTTCATGGGTAGAGAGAAGTAACACAGACAGCTGCTTTGCAGTGTATAGACTTATTGAGATAATTGAGATAGTATCTCAATCAATCAACAAGCATTTACTAAGCACCCACTATGTGGCAGGCTCTGTGCTAACCAATGGGGGATACAAAGACTAAAGTCAAACAGTCCCTGTCCTCCAGGAGACAACATGGACATTCAATATATAAGTATGTAGGAAATACACATACATGCCTATACGCATATGTAAGTGTGTGAGTGTATATATATGTATACACATATATAGTTTGTGTGTATGCACATATATACATATATGAATGCATGTATGTGTGTGCATATATACACACTCACAGAGATAGACACACATACATACACATACATATACAAATTTGGGGAAAGGGATCAGTAGCAGGATGGTTTGGGAAAGACCTCATGTTTAAGGGGATGCTTTAGCTGGATTTTGAAGGAAACTAAGGATTTTTAGAAGCAGAAATGAGGAGGGAGGCATTCTAGGCATGGTGATCAGGCAGGTGTCCCAGGAGTAGAGCAACCCTCAACTTCTTGACTAAGTGTGGTATCATCTCTGCTAATGTGCTTCCCTTTTCTTAAGAATAACAATCATGATTGAAGATGACAACTAGTTTAACTTAACTAACTCAACTACCCATACCTTATCTCATTTAATCCTTATCACAACCCTCAAAGACGTATGACTATTATCTCCATTTTACATACGAATAAACTGAAAAGTTAAATGACTTGCCCAATGACATGGTTATTAAGTCCCCTCCCTATAATGGCTGTTTTCTCCTCTGGTGGAAGTGTCTCTCTTAAAATATGGCTCACATGTACTGTTAGTTATCTTTTTCTACATATGTACATATACATATACATATATATTATATATATATGTATATATACAATATATATGTACATATACATATACATATATATTATATATATGTATATATACATATATATATACATGTATTTTGTATCATGTGTATATATACAGACATAAATCTTTTGTATTCCCAACAATGCCTAACACAGTTTTATTGCAAGTAAAAGACACTCTAAATACACCTGTTTTATTAACACTATAAATAGAGAACTTGAAAGCAAAGCTCAGTAGATAAAACTGTGATTGTCTTCTCTGCATATTCCTTTCCTAATAAGCCAACCTTCTAACCCATCTCTTACCATTAAGACTGGGGGGAAAGGTTCTTTTTTTTTAATTTCCAAACAATTTTCCAATTTAGAATTATTTCAAAGGAAAAAAAAACTTCTTCCATAAAAACAGCTAGTATCATTTCTATATTCTCATATTACTCTAGGTACTTAAGTAAGTTTTTCTCATTCACTGATGTGGCTATTAAAACAAAACAAAACTTCACCAGCATAAATCAGTTATTTAGATAACTCCTCTTTTACCATGAAGTTGGTCATAGAAAATATTACAGAGAGATGATTGCTAGATGGCTATGTTACAGCCAAATTCTTTCCATATTATTACTGGTACAATACAATTAGAAATTATTCATCTGTATTTCATGATGATTACTTAGACTTTCTCCATATAAATTTAAATTATCATAATTAGATTATTTAACCATGAAAAAAATCTTTTTTGACATCTGTAAAATTTGATCTGATTGAATGGATTTTCATCAAGAATTTGCACACATCCTAAAGACCATGGTACAATAGAAAATTTAGGAATCTTGGGGGATGAAGTCAGTCACTTTCTACTGGTGTGGCCTTGGACTCATTTAAGCTCTCTGAGCATTGGTTTCCTTCTCTGTAAAATTAGGGCATTGATTCTGATGAGTTCAGTGATCCCCTGAACATACGATATTGAGCAAGCCATTTCTAATATGTGAAAGAGGGTCTTTTAAAAATGTCAGTCAACATAATGGAAAATGCTATCCACATGCAGAGAAAGAACTGTGGAGTCTGAATGCAGATCAAAGTGTACTATTTTCCCTTTTTTATGGGGGGGGCATTCTTTCTCATGGGTTTTCCCTTTGATTTTAATTCTCAACTAATGTGGAAATGTTTAATATGATGTTACATGTATGGCCCATATCAGATTACTCACCATCTTGGGGAGAGGGGAAGGAGGAGAAGGAAACTTAAAACTCAAAATCTCATAAAAGTGAATGATGAAAACTAAAAATAAATAAATATTTTAAGGTGTTAGTCAACATAGTCATTGGAAAAGCAGAGCTATTACGCTCTTCAAGAACATAAAGTAGGCACTTATATTATTTGTTGAGTGAAAGTGAGGTGGGGAGGGATTGATCATTTCTAACATAATGAAAGCTCAAAGGTCCACTTGTTGGATTCCCAAGGAAATTCATCTATCTGGCTTGGACAAATAACCACCAAGGTCTCCTCTAATGCCAGAATTCTATGTTTTCCTATTAGTCAACATTAGCACCCAGGGGGAGGTCATATTCTAAGAAGGAACTACAAATATTCAACAGTGAAACTCTTCTGGGTACATATCTGGGCTTCTGTGGTCATTGACAGTATCTTTCTCTCAATTTCCCATGCATTCTTTGTTTTTTAAATGCTGTTCTACTTGTATAATCTTCACCAGATGAGCTCAGTGTTTCGATCCTTGTTCCATGAAGAGGATAATATTTACTCTGAATTATATGCTGTAAGAAACAGCTATTCTCAGGCTTGTGGATTTAATTTGCTTGGACCATTTAATACTGTATTTGTACAGGCAGTTGTTTCTGAGTTTAAAGAGAACATCTGGATCACAGACTACCATCTGGGTCACAGCCTGCAAATCTTCCAGAAACTGTTTTACTTAAGAGCTTCTATTGAGAGAAGTAATATGATTTGGTACTCTATGGCAAGTAAGATCAATAGTTCAGGCCTGTATGTGTGAGCAGAAATAACCTAGACTGAGCCAACTTCTGCCATTGCTTTAATTAATAACATTGATGTAACCCTTGGATTGACTGTCTTCTGGATAGAGGACTTTCAGTCCTTTCCAGAAAGTTATTGTCATGATCCATTTTGCACATTACCATGAAAAAGCAATCAGATCAATGAAGAGTCTTTCAGAGGCACAACACAAAGGTCTGAGAGGTGAGGTGGAGGCTGTAAACCAGAAATAAACTGATTTTGTTTTTAATCCATAGTTTTGAGGGACCAGACGAGGCAAGTAATTGCCATTACAATTAGAAAGGAAGGATGTAGCCACACATACCAAACTGTGAAGACAAATATAATTAACTGTGCACAATTAAAAATAAATTGAGCTTAATTTGTTTATATTTAACTATTTATGAATTCTGATTTCATATAAATAGTGATAAGGTGACATGACTATTTTAACTCATCTTGGAAAGATTGGTGTCCAAAATTGTGGCTTTCGTTCTTTTTTGACATTGATGAAGGGAACAGATACTAAACAGAGGGTTCAATGAGAATAAGAAAATAATCATTAAAGAAACTGACCTTAAAAAAGGCAAACCATTTGTAGTCATTTAACACAATCTCAAAACCTTGATTGTAAATGATTGTGAAGAAACCAGAATTGCCAAATTCATCAGTTGCCACATCTAACTTCTGCAGGTGTACTACCACTTTCTTTCTTGGTGGCCCTGGGGACACAAGAAATGGCAAAGAAAAATTAGGCATTGAAGAGACAGTAATAAATCCTTCTCATTCATTTTTCTCCATCTTAATCAAGCTGTTTTCTTCTCATGTGCCAGATTTTGGCTCTTTTCATCCTCCTCTGTTGAAAACATAAGATGAGCATCATTTTTCGCCAAGTCCTCTGAAATACAATCTTTCAACTGTATTGTTACTTGGCCCTGTGGAAAACCCTATGCTCTTAAGAATGAGGGCTAGTGAGAATTTTCTTTAGGAGATCAAAGGACTTGTCTACGATCACAAAGTTAGAAAGTATTTCAGCCAAAACTAGAACATAAGTTTTCTGCCTGTATCCAGTATGCCAGCTCAAACAGTGAAAAAAGTGAGAGTTAGAAAAATATGAAGAGATATAGAGGGAAAGACAACAAAGTAGACAACAATGAAGCTAAAAAAGTCAGTCCCTAGAGAGATAACAACAGGAAAGGAGATTGGTGGCACAGTGGCCAGAAAGCTGGGCCTGGTGTCAGGAAGACCTAAATTCAGATTTGACCTCAGATGCTGCTTAACTGCTTAAAAGTGCTTTAAAAAAGTGCTTACAAGCACTTAACTGCTCTCTGCCTCAGTTTCCTCAACTGTAAAACAGAGATAATAATATCATCTACCTCACTGGGTTGTTTAGGGGAAAATAAGATTATTTTTAAAGTGTTTAGCACAGGGCCTAGGCATACAGTAGCTGCTTAATAAATATGTGTTCCCTTTCCTCTTCCCTTATGCTCACCTAAATTCATAAAATGGATATTTCTGAAACATTTCTCTTCTGTAGGATTTAACTACACTAACTGTATCAAAACATGGTGAACTTTTTCTTCTGCAGTATTTCTTTGTGGTCATGACGATGTGTTCTTGGAGGTTTCTTTAAGCTATTGAACACTTAAAGCACCACTATTTTTGTTCTGTTACTTTACTTCTAAAGAGTTGTGATTTCCTCCATGACGGTCCCTTCCACACCCAACCAGCCTCTGCCGTCAAACACGTGCTGATCATAAATGTTCCACACATTGGTAGACCAGAAGTCATAGACCCAAAACTAGAAGAACCTTCAGCAGCCATTTCATCCAAACTCCCCATTTTACAGATATAAAATTTTGCAGAGATGAGGCTCAGAGAGATTAAATGATTTGCCCAGAGTCAAACAGCTAGGGCACACATGAGGCAGGTTGAGAACCCAAACTTTCTTTACTCCAGTTCTAGCACTCTACTGCTTCTTGCTACTTTTTATGAGTTGTATTAGCCATGAAAAATTCATCCCCTAGACATCAGGCTTTTAGTGAGAACTCAAGTTGGTTCTCAGACAATAGCTTATCTCTCAAGCCTTTCCAGCTTAATAGGATCTGCTGGAATTTAGGCTCCTTGGCAGACAGATCTTTTGAGAATCACAGACATGTCCCTACTCTAATGAAGCATTAGACAATGACTTAAGCATCTAACATAAAAACCTATTTCCGTGCATTGCCTCCATAGAATTTGGGTTGTATCCACATTATGGGGCCTGAGTTCTACTATGTGAGAAATAGGACAAATTTAGTGCTCCTACCCAAAGTTGAAAATCATTTTGGCCAGCTAGCCTCCAGCTTTAACTTTTCACCAGATACATACCTCCCATAAGGGAAAATGGACGAAAGCTTCTGTAATGCTTCTACAATCTGGAATTCTACACTTAAGGGATTCTTGAGTATGTAAAAAACCAGTACTTGCTCTCAAGGAACTCACAGTCTAATGGCAGGTTATATTCATAGATTAAGGAGAGCTTGAAGGACCTATGATGACATCTAGTCCAATGCCCTCTTTTTTTTGGGGGGGGGAGAGCAGGGGGAAATGGTATTTTTAAAGATGACTGAGAAGTGAAAAGGTTAAGTGACTTGCCCAAAGTCACAGGTAGTAAAAGGTAGGGTCAGGCTTTGAATCCAGGTCTCCTAACTCCAAATCCAGTATGCTTTCCACTCTAACAAGGTGCATAGCCTTGTAGAAAACAAGGCATTAGAAAATTTCATTAACAAGTTAGATTGGGTTATGTTATTTTGTACTGTAAGAACAGCAAGGTTGTTTTTTTTTAACTTAAAAGTTTTCCTTACTCTAAAGAAATAGTCTCTACCAAGAGTTATGCCCTGAAACTGGAGCAGTAGTCCTGTAGTATATTTAAATAGAAATTCCATAACTGCCAGCTTCCTCATTTTCACCTCCCTCTCTCCCAACATAATATGGAAAAGTTCCCATTGTTGTGTCCTAAAGTATCTTCTAGCTCATTTCTTTTCCCAGGCAAACTCCTATCAGACCACACTGCCAAAAGGGAGTAGCCATTAATTTTTAACTTTATGAATTTGCCTAAACTAGTATCAAAAAGGCACACTCCAAATTCCCAGGTTCTGTCCCCAAAATCTTAGGTCTCAGGGAAAAATGGGAAAGAGAGAAGCAGAAAAAATAGCTAGCTCTAGGTGACTGTAATCTGCTAGCCTATAGAGTGAAATTAATGAAGAATATGTATTTAGATCAGAAGAAGATGCCTTTAGAATTAGATTTACATGACATTACACCAAATATCTAAGTACTGTTCCCCATTAGATTGGAAGCCCGTAGAAGGCAAAGATTTTTTTCGTTGTCGTTGTCGTTGTTGTTTTGGGGTGTTTTTATTTTTGTTTGCTTTTTGTAGTTTCTTTGATTCCACAGCTCTCAGCACACAGCCTGGTATATAATAGGCTCTTAATAAATGCTTGTTGACTGACAAAAAGTAACAGTTTCACAGAGGATCTTTCAGAGTCCAAAGGGTCAAAAAACATTTTTAAAAATGAAGTTCATCAGCAATATCGTAAGATGATCAGCTATTCCCAGCAATACAATGATCTAAGACAACTCTGAAGGACTTAAGATGAAAAATGATATTCAACTCCAGAGAAAGAACTGATGGTGTTTGAATACCGATTGAAGCATACTTTTTTTTAAAAAACTTTTTTCTTGATTTCTTTTTGGGGGGGCTACGTTTTCTTTAACAACGTGACCATTATGCAAATGTTTTGCATGACTGCACATGTATAACCTGTATCAAATTGCTTGCCTTCTCTGTGAGGGGGTGGGGTAGGGAAGAAGGGAGAGAATTTAGAACTGAAAGTTTTAAAAAACGAATGTTAAAAATTGTTTTTACATGTAACTGAGGAAAACAAAATACTATATAAATTTAAACAAAAAAAATGAAGTTCATAACTGCTCAAATTTCCCTACTTTGACCTGAGGCATGAGGTCTTCAAGTCAGGGGCACGAAGGGCTCACTCTGGGATTAGTGAGAAGAGGGGCTGAGGAGGGAGTATCCAGGGCATTTCAGCGCAAACTCTAAATAAACTCACCTTAGTTGAACTGAAAGGAAGAAAAAAGAAAGAAGTAGTGGGGGAAGGGCCAAGGGAAGGGAAAGGGCCTCACTACCTGTCATGAGTGGAGAAAGACATTCTCAAATAAAAGAAAAGGAAGGAGGTGGTACAAGACGCTTACCCAACACTGAGCAGTTGATGCGGTTGTCCTGAAGCCCCTGCCCCTCTGACACCTGGAAAACCCAGGTACCCTGCAAATCGGAGTAAGTGCAATTGGCGGGAGTGTCGGAGGAGGCAAACCCGACCAGAGAGAGGACGAAGAGGAGACTCAGCAGGCGCGAACAGCCCCAGAGCCCCATCCCCACCAGTAGGCAATCAGGGCGGCGTGCCGGCTGCTGCGGAAGGTGCTCAGAGAGAGCGCAGCCTAGCACCCTCCGTATACTCAGGAGCAAGGCCACCCGGGTGTAAGGCATTTAAAGCTCAGCAGCTTTAGGGGGCCGGAAAAGAGGAGGCCCCCGAGGGATCACGCGGTGGGGGCGAGATAGGGGAGGGGGAAAGGGGAACTGTCACGTGAGCAACGCCTCCTCACCCACCCCCATTCGGCCTGTCCTAGGGCCCGCCCCTTTCAAAGTTTGGGGACTAGGGTTGGCTCGGTGACGGGAAGGGACAGGGTCCGGCCAATGTGTCGTGCTAGCGACTCTACTCTGGGGCGGCTTCTGGACGCGAGGTGGAGGCGGACGGAACGGGACGCACTGGACCGGGCTCCCTGCGGACCAGCTACGAGGGGGGCTACTGCTTGCCTAAGGAAGGGCTTACAAAAGATCCCACTCTTCGGAGCCAAGGCATTCCGAACACCCGCAGACTCAAGTTTCTGGTGCTCAGTCACAAGGAAGCTGTTGGTGTAAACTACTGCTGGGTCAGAACCCCAGCATGACGTGTCCTGAGAAAGTTAGCTCTCCAGCTGCTTATCCGGGCAGAGGAACGGCTGGCCTCTGAGTAAGGGGCGTAGGTCGATAAAACAAAAAACCAGACAAAACTTTCCATAACAATTTTTCAGAAAAGGTACAGAGAATACTATGCTGTCCCTGGTCAGAGGTGCTTGTTTTTTTTTTTTCTAACTTTCGTGACTTTGCCTTTCTAGCGTCTCTTACTTCATTGTTCAGTTAATTTCTTTGGATTCCTAATTAATTTGCTCTCTCCAGGAAGTCTTTCCTATAGACTTTGAGCTCTCCGCCCTCTCCCCCGCCCAGTACTTTGCATCTCTCAAATGCACTTAATCTTGTAATGTTCTGTATTTTGGTTAATCGTATGTGAGCTATCCGGTCTCAGACACATAACACTTACTAGCTGTGTGACCCTGGGCAAGTCACTTAACCCCTATTGCCTCACCAAAAAAAAAAAAAGCAAAAAAAATAATATAAGCCTTATATGTCTGCCACACTATAAGCTCCATAAAGGCCAGTGAGTGAATTATTTAAACTGAGTTTTCCCCAGTACCTAGCACACTGTTCTGCACACAAAACCTACTTAATAAATGTTTCTTATTATTTTTGAAGTTCTTTTCCTCTGGCTACTCACCTGTATGTGAAAGGGAGAATTTATATTTTTGATTTCTACCGCTCTAAAATACATCTGAAACCTCGGATGTCTTGGATGAATAGATGGTGTTGGCCTAGGCTGCATGGCCACAGTTACAGTGTGGGTTGTAGATGGGTGCTGAGGTTACTTCCACCTCTGAGATTCTCTGATTATACTCCTGGATAAGCTAATTTTTTTTTTTGTTTGCTTGTTTGTTTGTTTGTTTAATCTCCTGGAAGTTAGTCTTTTCTCTTCTCTTTCATTATCATCCCTAAATCTGGATATAGAATTTAATTTGGAAATCAATGAGTAGCTGCACTTATATCCTTGAATAAACAAGAGAGGCAAGGGGGTAGCCAGGACTTGATTTCAGCTCTTGTTACCTTTCTTAACTTTAGCATACTTGAAATTTGAAGGAGAGGTAAGATACTTAACAATAGTGATACTAGATACAAATATAAACTTAAATTGTAGCAGTGTCTCCAAGAAGCAATGGAAAAGTTCTTTGGTTAGTTGATAAGCCTTTGACACATGCTGTTCCTGTTGAACAGTTGACTCTCAGGGTTTCACAACTTCTTCAATTTAAGCACAATAATCAATTGTAGAAAATTGGCCTTCAGTTTCTTTATTGGTAAAATAAAGGGCACAGTTGAAAAGGATCTGGTCTCTGATGCTTACTACCTTTGTGACTTTGAGCAGACTTTCTATGATCCCTAAAATGATTACCTAAGTCCCCTTTGGTTTCTAGATCTATGAATCTTAAGAAACCTTCTAGACTTGATGTTACAAAAGCATGGTAGTGATCTGCTTAAATTGAGGGAATTCCCATACAGAGCCCACAAGACTGATTCAGTTGGTCATTTTGCTTTTCAGTAGGGTCTAACTTTATGAACCCCATTTGGGGTTTTCTTGGCAAAAATACCAGAGTGGTTTTGCCATTTCCTTCTCCAGCTCATTTTACAGTTGAGAGACTGAGGCAAACAGGGTTGAATGACTTGCCCAGGATCACACAGCTAGTAAGTGTCTGAGGCCAGTTTGGAACTCAGAAAGATAAGTCTTCTGGCTCCAAGCCTGGAACTCTAACCACTGCACTATCCTGCTATCCTATAAGACTGATAACTGAATCTAAATTAAAGGGAGAAAATAAATAACATTTGTGTTGTCTGACCTTTCTAGAAAACAAAGGACAGAGCTAGTTTAAGGTTTGTGAAAGATTATAAAAATAATTATAAAAATGTTCCCTTAATAACTTTGTTAAGTAGGCAGTAAATATATCATTAACCTCCATTTTTTAGATGAGGAGACTAAAGCTACCTAACTTCCATGAGCTCATACAGATGAAAAATGCTCGAACTAGAATTCAGACTCAAATCCCCCACTTCATATTCCATATGGATCAGGCTTTATTGTCTTTGAGTTCCCTTCCAGCTCTGATGTTCTGCATTCTGGTACTAAGTTGAGTGTTCTTTCTACCATACTCCATACTATCTCTACTATCAGAAACTGTATTCCGCTTACTGCAAGAAGTTTTCAAATATACTAGGGTTTTCAGAGGAAAGAATGAGGAAGCTTTTTTCTTCAGTTTACATCTTGAAAAAATAAGCTGCTATGTTCCTTTTCTTCAGGGAGTTACTCAAGAACTTAGTTCACGTTAGTATCAAGGACCTTCCCCATGAGTGCACTTTCAGTGGAAGACAAGTAGCAGCTTTTACCAAGTAACTAGGACCTCAATTTTCTCTGCACAAAAGCTGGTTTGATAAGTATTAAAAAGTTATTCCCAACCATTCACATAATTTACTGTGAAAACACCTAGAAAAAAATGTGAGTAACTTGAATTTCCCCAGCACTCTTATTGGCACAGTAGGATCTGGGAATTTAAGTGAGTATACTTAAGGTGCTTTCCCAAGAATTATTTTTGACAGATGTTAAGGATTAAGTAAGAATGATGTAAGTATATTTGGCAACTTGATCTGATGCATCATTAAATATTGAGCAATAGCAGGACCAACCCCCCTTTTATCATCTGTGTAACATTGTTATTTTTTTCTTTATTTCTTTTCATTTCATTTTATGTTCCATCTCCTTCCCTTTATATTTTTTTTTCCAGAAAGGGAAAAAAATGCAAGCATACAAGGTGAATTCATGTCCTCTGTTTTCTAGGCTCCCACCTGTTGACATCTTACTGATTTTCCTATTAAGAAGAGATTTCTCCCTTAGCTTATCTTAGAGCATTCTCATTTCCCCTGATGCGTTCATCACATCCTAGCTTCCATTATTTTTATAGGTATCCCTTCTTTATTTTTCTGATTAAACTTTGTTCCATGAAGATGGGAACCATATTTGAGCAACTGCACTTATATTCAGGAGAATTGGCTTCCAATCTCACTTCTGACAATTATTAGTACTGGAAACCTCAAATAAGTCACTAACTTTTATGGGCCTCACTTTTCTCCAATCTAGTCCAAACTAGTAAATGTTTATTAAGCAGCTATTATGTGCCAGACACTGCTAAGCCTTGAGGATACAGTTAATAAAAGGAAAGACAGTATCCTGCCTCAAGGAACTTATAACCTAATGGGGGAGACAAGACACAAAAGAAAGAATTAGTAAAGGGGGGGAGCCAAGATGACAGAGTAAAATCAGTGACTTGTTTGAGCTCTTCTCCAAACCCTTTCAAATACCTGCGAAAAATGGTTCTGAACAAATTCTAGAGCAGCAGAACTCACCAAAAGACAGAGTGAAATAATTTCCAGCCCAAGACAACCTGGATTATTGATGAGAAAGATCTATTGCTCCGCTAGAAAAGGAGCACAGTTCAGTGTGGGCCACTCAGGCAAAGACCAGGCCTCAGCAAACCTGGAGCAGGCCTCGGGGCACTGAATCATGGGGAGCTGTGGCAGTTTCTAGACTTCTCAACCCACAAACACCAAAGACAACTTAGAAGGTCAGTAGGAAAGGTCTGTCAGACCTGTGTGTGAGAGGACCTGGGTCAGCTGCTGCTTCCAGAGCTCCTGGCCCACAGATGGTGGGAGTATCAAGCAGGTGATCAGAAGTGGATTGAAAGGATCTTTGCTGGTGCTGAGGCAGGATTCTCTTGCTTTGCCTGTGCTTGGATCTGGGTTGCAGTCCTGGGTGGCAATCCTGGGGCAAGCAGACACACTGGCTTGGCAGAGCTTGTGGCAGCAGTAGAGAGAGAATCTTCCTCACAGTTACAAGGCAGAAAAGAGTGCTTGTGGTCACTCATAGACCAGCGCACAGGCAATGAAAGGAGTAAACACCTTACCTTTTATCATACCACTTTGGAAGAACTGAAAATTTATAGATCACTAGAAGTATCTCTGAAAACAGCTGCATGAAAGCCTTGAAGCTTGGGACAGCACATCCTCTGCACTGGAAGCAGACTCCTACCTAAACAAAGAGTTTAATAGTCAAGTAATTGGCTGGGAACATGAGCAAACAGCTCAAAAAAAAATTAGAACTCAGACCATAAAATCTTATTTTGGTGACAAGGAAGATCAAAACATACAACCAGAAGAAGACAACAAAGTCAAAGCTCCTACATTCAAAGCCTCCAAGAAATAATATGAATCAATCCCAGGCCATGGGAGAACTCAAAAAGAATTTTGAGAAGCAAGTAAGAGAAGGAGAGGAAAAACTGGGAAGAGAAATGAGAGTGATGCAAAAAAAATCATAAAAAACAAGTCAATAGCTTGCTAAAGGAGACCCCAAAAAATGCTGAAGAAAATAACACCTTAAAAAATTGTCTAACCCAAATGGCAAAAGAGGTCCAAAAAGGCAATAAGGAGGAGAATGCCTTAAAAAGCAGAATTG
The DNA here is from genome assembly GCF_003287225.1 of Phascolarctos cinereus. Lineage (NCBI taxonomy): Eukaryota > Metazoa > Chordata > Mammalia > Diprotodontia > Phascolarctidae > Phascolarctos > Phascolarctos cinereus. Next base: position 332,773,982 of record NW_027556098.1, read on the forward strand.
GCCAAATGGGAAAGGAAGTCCAAAAGCTCACTGAAGAAAATACTTCCTTAAAACTTAGAATGGAGCAAATAGAAGCTAGTGACTTTATGAGAAATCAAGACATTATAAAACAAAACCAAAAGAATGAAAAAATAAAAGACAATGTGAAATATGTCATTGGAAAAACAACTGACCTAGAAAATAGATCCAGGAGAGATAATTTAAAAATCATTGTACTACCTGAATGCCATGATCAAAAAAAGAGCCTAGACATCATCTTTCAAGAAATTGTCAAGGATTGCTAATGTGAAAATATGTTTAATAGGAATGTATATGTATAGCCTATATCAGATTGTGTGCCATCTTGGGAAGGGTGGTGGGGAGGAAAGGGGAGAAAATTGTTAAACTCAAAAGCATATGGAACTGATTGTTGATAAATCAAAATAAATTAAGAAATTGTCAAGGAAAACTCCCTGATACTCTAGAACCAGAGGGTAAAATAGAAATGGAAAGAATCTACCCACCACCTCCTGAAAGAGATCCCCAAAGGAAAACTCCTAGAAATATTATAGCCAAATTCCACAGTTCCCAGGTCAAGGAGAAAATAGTACAAACAGCCAGAAAGAAACAATTCAAGCATTATGGAAACACAATTAGGATAACATAAGATTTAGTGGCTTCTATGGTAAGGGATCAGAGGGCTTGGAATATGATGTTCCAGAGGATTAAAACCAAGAATTACCTATCCAGAAAAATTGAGTATAATCCTTCAAGGGAAAAAATGGATATTCAGTGAAATAGAGGACCTTCAAACATTCTTGATGAAAAGAACAGAATTGAATAGAAAATCTGACTTTGAAATACAAGAGAAGTTTGAAAAGGTAAATAGGAAAGAGAAATCATAACAGACTTATTAAAGCTGAACTGTTTACGTTCCTACGTGGAAGGATGACATTTGTAATTTATGAGACCTTTCTCAGAATTAGGGTAATTGGAGGGGGAAAAATATATATATATATATATATGTGTGTGTGTGTGTGTGTGTGTGTGTGTGTGTGTGTTTATATGTATATATGTATATACGTATGTATATATAGACAGAGGCCACAGGGTGAGTTGAAGATGAAGGGATGATAACTAAAAAATAAAATTAAGGGGTGAGAGAGGATTATACTGGCAGGGAAGAGGTAGAATGGGATAAATTATCTCACATAAAACAGACAAGAAAAAGCTTTTACAATGGAGGGGAAGTGGGAGAAGGTGAGAGGGAATGAGTGAATCTTACTCTCATTGGATTTAACTTGAGGTGGGAATAACACATACACTCAATTGGGTATGGAAATTCATCTTACCCTACAGAAAAATAGGGGAGAAGGGGAGAAGGAGGGGGAGTGATAGAAGGGAGGACAGATTGGGGAGAGGAGTAATCAGAAGCAAACACTTTTGAGGAGAGATAGGGTCAAAGTAGAGAATAGAATACACGGGGTGGGATAGGATGAAGGGAAATATAGTTAGTTTTTCACCACATGACTAATATGGAAGTGTTTTGCATGACTACACATGTATAACCTTATTGAGTTGCTTGCCTTCTCAATGAGGGTGGGTGGGGAGGGAGGAAGGGAGAGTATTCGGAACCCAAAGTTTTAAAAATAAATGTTAAAAATTATTTTCACATGCAACTGGGAAATAAGATATAGGCAATGCGGTATAGAAATCTATTCTGCCCTACAGGAAAATAGAAGGTGAAGGGGATAAGAGAAGGGGAGAGGTAATAGAAGGGAGGGCAAATTAGGGGAAGGGGTATTTAGAATGTGTGCTGTCTTGGGGTGGGGGAAGGAGAGAAATGGGAAGAAAATTTGGAACTCAAAATCTTGTAGAAGTGAACGTTGAAAACTAAAAATAAATTAATTTTTAAAAAAAGAAAAAAAGAATTAGTAAAAATGAAGGAGTTGAACTCATTAACATCCAGAGACTCTTCCTACTTTACCACTCTATAATTCGAAGTTATATTACCTCTTTGAGCTTCAGTATTCCCATCTCTGTAATTAGAATAATAATATATTGGAAAGTAGGAATTACTTAGAGAAAAAGCATGTTAGAACTGGAGTTAATTTTTTTTTATCAAGTGGAAGTAATAATATTTGTATAATCTTTGATAGATAAAGCAGTTATTAAATGCTTACTTTGGACCAGACCTGTCAAAAGCAGGGAATACTTAATTAAACAAACAAACAAAAAACAGCTCCTAACCTCAAGAAACTTATATTCTGAAGGAGGAAGATGATACATAAGAGGATGAAAGCAGGGATAGGGGAAGAACTAGTTGGAGAAGTGGTCTAGGAAGTTGTGAATTGAGGTAGGTTTGAGGTGAGCATGGCTAGTGGTGGCACTTCCTTAAATGGAGATTCCAAGGCTGATCAATCAAAGGAGGAGGCAGGAGAGGTAGTCAAGGACAGAGGGAGAAGGGTGCTGGGACATGTGTTAAGAAGTACAGCTATTAGGGGCAGCTAGGTGATGCAGTGGATAGAGCATCGGCCCTGAAGTCAGGAGGACCTGAGTTCAAATCTGGCCTCAGACCAAACACTTGACACTTCCTAGCTGTGTGACCCTGGGCAAGTCACTTAACCCCAGTTGCCTAAAAGCAAAAAAGAGAGAGAGAGAGAGAGAGAGAGAGAGAGAGAGAGAGAGAGAGAGAGAGAGAGAAAAGAAGTACAGCTATTCCTTTCACATTGCAAGGGCTAGGGATATGGTGCCCCATGACCTGGAAAATCCTCATAAAATTTTTTGGCCCTCCCTTCGTACCAGAGAAAAAATCTGAATTACTATGGCATTAAGAGATAAAATATGTTGATATCATATAATACTACACATATCTTTTATGAATTTCTGAGTTTCCAAACTTGTCCAGTATTTTCTGCAGCTTCAGCAAAACTCCCCCCAAATTCCCACTTAATTTCTTATGCTGACCAGCAAGATATTGAAACTGCTGTGGGGAAAGTCAATATGTAGAAGGGATAATTGTAGTTGGGGAAGTCATGGGCTGATCTAGGTTTTGAGTGAGCATGGCTGCCATGAATACCTCCTCAAATGGGGGATCCAAAAGGACCTTCCCATCAGGATTGCTCTGCGGGCAGCACTATGCAAAAGTGAATTTTTATTATTGTACTGCTCAATGGAGTGAGCAGAGCACTTTGAAAATCATAAAGCGCTATATAAATATCCTTTAATTTCCCCCACTGTCATCTAGAACAGTTCATTGCCCATGTTAGTTACTTAGTAGATCCTTATTTCAACATGTTAAAACTGGAATTTTATATTTCTTCTCAAGCCTGCCCCTCCTACAAACTTCCCTATTTCTATTGAGAGCCTCCAAATTCTTCTAGTAACCTAGGTTTGCAAATTTGGAATCATCCTTGACCCTTGCAGCAATTGCAGACAGCATGCAATCTGATATAAGCTATACATGTACAATCATATTAAACATATTTCCACATTAGTCATGTTGTAAAGAAGAATTAGAACCAAAGGGGAAAACCACAAGAAAGAAGATATTTTGAAAGAAAGAAAGAAAGAAAGAAAGAAAGAAAGAAAGAAAGAAAGAAAGAAAGAAAGAAAGAAAGAAAGAAAGAAAAAGAAAATAGTATGCTTCAATCTGCCTTCAGACTCTATAATTCTTTCTCTGGATGTGGATAGCATTTTCCTTCACGAGTCTTATGGAATTGTCTTAGGTCCTTGCAATCCTGCGAAGAGCTAAGTCTATCAAAGTTGGTCATCATACAATGTTAATGTTACTGTGTACAATGTTCTCTTGGTTCTGCTCACTCACTCAGCATTGATTCATGTAAGTCTTTCCAGGTTTTTCTAAAGTCAGCCTGCTCATCAGCTCTGATGGAACAATAATATTCCATTACATTCATATAGAACAACTTGTTCAGCTATTTCCTGATTGATGGGCATCCTTTCAATTTCCAATTCTTGGTCACCACAAAAACAGCTGCTATAAATATTATTTTAATAAATGGATCCTTTCACCATTTTTATGGTCTCTTTGGGATACAGACCTAGTAGTGGTATTGGATTCTTCAACCTTTAAAACATATCCTGAATCTATCCCATTCCCTCCACTCATGCAGCCACCATCCTAGTTCAGCTCCTTGTGACCTCTCCCTGGGACTATTACAATAGCTTACTAGTCTACCTCTCTGCTTCCGTTTGCCACCCTTTTACATTATACACAGCTGCCAAAATAATTTTTTAAAGCAAAGGTATGACCTTGTCATTTTCCTGTTGGAGAATTATCAGTGGCTCCTTATTACCTCCAGGATAAGGCAAACTCTATAACTTGGGATTTTAATTTCTTTATGTTCTGGTGGCAGAAAGTGAAGAATAATTGAGAAGCCTCTTGGGGCAGCTAGGTGGTTCAGTATACAGAGTACTGGCCCTGAAGTCAGGAGGACCTGAGTTCAAGTGTGACCTCAGACAATTGCTAGCTGTGTGATCCTGGGCAGGTCACTTAACCCCAATTGCCTCAAGGAAAAAAAAAAGAAGCCTCTTGATGAGGGTAAAAGAGAATGTACAATTGGCTTGAAGCTAGACATCAAAAAGACTAAGATCTTGGCAACTGGTTCCATCACTTCCCGGCAAGTAGAAGGTGAACAAATGGAAGCAGTCTTAGATTTTATATTCTTGTGCTCAAAGATCACTGCAGACAGAGACTACAGCCATGAAATTAAAAGATGCTTGCTCCATGTAAGGAAAGCTGTGGCAAATCTGGATAGCATGCTTAAAAGGAGAGACATTACCTCGCTAACAAAGGTCTGTGTGGTCAAAGCTATGATTTTTCTAGTAGCAATGTATGGCTGTGAGAGTTGGGTTGTAAGGAAACCTGAGCACCACAGAATTGACACTGCTGAATTGTGGTGCTGGAGAAGACTTCTGAGAGTCTTTTGGATAGCAAGGAGATCAAATCAGTTGATGCTTAAAAAAATTGATTCAAGCTGTTCACTGGAAGGTCAAATACTGAAGCTGAAGCTTAAATACTTTGACCACATAATGAGAAGATGGGACTCACTGGAAAAGACCCTGATGTTGGGAAAGATTAAAGGCAAAAGGAAAAGGAGATGGCAGAGAATGAGATGGATATACACTATCATGGAAACAATGAACATGAAGTTGGGCAGACTTTGAGCTATGGACGAGGAGTCATACAGAACAACTTGTTCAGCTATTTCCTGATTGATGGGCATCCCTTCAATTTCCAATTCTTGGCCACCACAAAAACAGCTGCTATAAATATTATTTTAATATATGGATCCTTTCCCCATTTTTATGGTCTCTTTGGGATACAGACCTAGTAGTGGTATTGGATTCTTCACCTTTAAAACATATCCTGAATCTATCCCATTCCCTCCACTCATGCAGCCACCATCCTAGTTCAGCTCCTTGTGACCTTTCCCCGGGACATTGCCACTGCCCTTTAGAATTCTTAGTTTCAAGGCTCAACTCACTTTTTAAAGGCAATCTTTCCTCATTTCCCTAGTTGTTAGTGCTCTCTCTTTCCCTTCTTAAGCTGCCTTATAATTATCTATCAGCAAACATTATATCTTCCTCCTAGTAGAATATAAACTCTTCATTGTAAATTTTTTTTCATTTTGTCTATATAACCTAACCCTAATTCCTAGTTTAGTGCCTAAATCATAATAGACACTTGATAAATATTTGCTGAATTTAATTGAATTTATTGAATTAATGGATGAATATTGAATAAATTATGAACAAAACAAAAATAAAAGCAGGCCATACTATAAGGAGAGCAATTCCAGACCCAAAGTAGGTTAGTTATAGGGTAAAACAGTCATCTCTTTATCAGGAATGATCATGTGACTGGTATCAGCAGTGGCATGGGAACATTCAAAACAATTTTGTCTTTACCAGTAGTTCCAAAGGTCTGTGTATTCCCCAGGTGCAGTGGGTCATAAAAATCTTTTTGCAGTTAATATATTAACTTATATAATCACAGAATCTAAGAATTGAAAGGTACCTCAGAGACTAAATAATCTAACCTTTACCTGACCAAGAATCCTCCTATCAAAGCCGCAATAAATAGTCATCCAGCCTTCAATTGAAGGCCTCTAGTGAGGGGAAGCTTCCAAAGCAGCCCCTTCCACTTTGGAGGCAATATCAACTATTAAGAAGCCATCAAGGAGAAATCTATACTGCTACAACTTTTGTCCATTGGTTTTATTTCTGCCCTCCAGGGCCAAGAAAATTCACATAAAACATGCTTAGTATATTGCACCCAAATCTCACCATCAAATTACAAAACTTTGCTATTACATTGGGGGCCAAACACCGTTTATAGCAAGACTAACTAATTAACACTTAAGTTAGCATACACACAGAAATAGGCACAAAGTAGAGTCAACATGAGTGTATGCTGAGCACTTCCATAAATTGAAGCAAGTCTCTTAATTAGGTGCTGTAGTGAATACAGTATTGGACTTGGAATCAGGAAGACAAGTTCAAATCCCACCTCAGATACTTATTAGCTGTGTGACTCAAGGCAAGTCACTTAACCTCTATCTATCTTAGTTTCCTCATCTGTAAAGTGGGGTAATATTAGCACCTATATCTCAGAGTTTCTGTGAGGCTCAAAGGAGATAATATTTGTAAAGTACTTAGCAATGTCCCAGACATATCATGGGAACTTAATAAATAAATGTTTCCTTCCTTCTCTGGACTTAATACCCTCATCTGTTAAAAGAGAGGGAGAGAGAGAGAGAGAGAGAGAGAGAGAGAGAGAGAGAGAGAGAGAGAGAGATTAGCCTAAATAACTTCTAGATCACTTCTAGCTCTGAATCTATGTTCCTATAATCCTATGATTTCACTCAAAGTTGGAGAAAGGAGGATGACCATTCCTGGCTGGGGGATGGATAAAAGTAAGATTAGAGCTGGGCCTGAAATGATTAATCAAATTTCAGTTAGTAGGTGGTAGGGATAGCATAAGATGTTTGGGCTTTATTTGTAACATCATAGATTCCAAGATTTGCAAGACACGTCAGAGGGCATTTAGTCCAACTCATAGCTTACCAAGAAACCCTTCTACAAAACCAAAATAGTTAGTAATCCGTAACTTTTGTTCCAAGCTCTCTGGGGAAGGGAACTCCTCTATCTCCCGAGATAGCCTATTCCACTTTAAGATTGCAGTGATTGTTTGGACGTTGTACTTTTTGTCAAGCCAATATCAGCTCCTCCTCAACTTCACTCATAGCTTCCACATTGGCTTGAAGGAAGCCAGTGACTTTCCCCTCCAGCTATTCTGATGCTGTGAACTTCACCACCATGCCTCAGCTACTTTCACCTCCTGGTTGTGCTTCTGCTAGTAACAGACAAACTTCTATCCCCTCAGATAGGCTATATTACTTTCAGGTAACTTTAACTGTTGGGGCAGCTAAATGGTACAGTGGATAGAGTGCTGGGCCTGGAGTCAAAAAGACTCCTCTTCCTGAGTTCAATTCTGGCTTCAGACATTTACTAGCTGTGTGACCCTGGGCTAGTCATTTAACCCTGATTGTCTCAGTTTCCTCATCTGTAAAATGAACTGAAGAAGGAAATGGCAATATCTCTGCCAAGAAAACCCTCACATGTGGTCACAAAGAGTCAGACATGAATGAAAATGATTGAACGATAACAACAAATAATTTTAATTGTTGGATTATTTTTTTCCTCACTTTTGTTTTATACATTGTCCTTGTAGCAACATCACTCAGATCTTCCTTCTATAGTAAAATAGGTTGACCAGTCCTTCCAGGTGAAAACTCTTCAAATTCTTGAAGACAGTTGTCATGCTCTGCCCCAAATCTTTTTCTGGGCTAAGCAAGTAAGCACCTGTTGGCTCCTGTTAAATGTTCTACCTGAGTACTTATGTCTCAGAAATCAGCAAACACTACAAATCAGGTCTTGATTCATTGTTTGTTGATTATCTAGACTTTAAAAAGTGCTGGAGAAAATGTTAATAATGCCATTAAACTTAAAAGTGCTTATGTATTTTTTCTGAGAGCAGTTGTTTATCACTCACCAGCACACCACTCCTTTCAACCCATACTAATATCACATGATCTCCAGACTCTTCAGCATCCTGGCTATTTGTATTTTTTGGACACTGTTGAGCTAGTTAATGACCTCCTAAAGTATATACCACCCCAAATGGAGCTCAAGATTTCATACAGAGGTACTCTGACCAGGAATAACATTCCCTCAATAGATTATGAATTCCATAAAAAGCAGAGGCAGTACTTCTCATCTAAACTTTGCTTGTTTGTTTTTTCTCATAGAACCTAGCACAGTTTTTGTACAAGTCAAAAAAAATGAATACTGTATTTTGTTTTAAGCATAAGTTTTCCAGAAGCAATTTCTAAAAATTAATTTAACATTACTCTAAATTCTAGCATTGTTCTGCTTGAAGAGAAATATCCAAATTGTCACAGTCCTCCTCGTGTTCTTAGACATCTCTTTCACATAAGACATTTTGAAGTAGCAGGTATAGGAATCTTGAATAAGACAAATCTCATAATATAATAAAACACAATTTTGACTTAATGTTCTACTTCATCTAATAGAATAGTAGTCAAGCCCTGCGTGGTCCTTTGGTTTTCATTCTCTCCCTCTCCCTAATGGCTTGAAAAGGGGAGGACTGCAACAAAGCTGTCTCAAAGAAGATTGGCCACTGAATCAAGAAGAATTAACCATTCAATAAAGTCTTTTCAAGTCTTTTAAATAATGAAATCTTTTTTTAAATTTTATTTTCAGTTCTGAATTCTCTTCTTCCCCTGTCTCCTCCCCACCAGACTGAGAAGGAAGGAAATATAACAACCATTATACATATGAAGTCATATAAATGGTATTTTCCATATTAGCCATGTTGCAGAAAAACACCAACAACAAAAATAAAATGAAAGAATATGTGTTTCAGTGTGAGTCTACCAGTTCTCTCTCTGGAGGTGAATAGCATTTTTCATCATTAGTCTTTTGAAATTACCATAGATAACTTTATTGTCCAAAGTATCTAAGTCTTTTACAATTATCATCACAATGTTGCTGTTACTGTGTACAACATTCTAGTTCTGCTCACTTCACTTTGTATTACCTCATATGTCTTCCCAAGTTTTCCAAAACCATTCTTTTTTATCATTTCTTACAGCACAATAATACTTTATCCCAGTTATATACCACAACTTGTTTAGCCATTTCCCACTTGATGGACATCCACTCAATTTCTGTTTTTGCCACCACAAACAGAGCTGCTATAAATTTTTTTGCACATAAGGATCTTCTTCCTTTTTCTTTGATCTTCTTGGAGTACGGGCCTTGTAGTGATATTGCTGGGCCAAAAAGTATGCACAGTTTACAAATTGTTTTCCAGAATAGTTGGACCAATTCACAGCTCCACCAACAGTGCATTAGTGTACTTCTTTTTCCATATCCCCTCACTTTCTTTTTCTGTCATCTTAGCTAATCTGATGGGTGTGAGGTGGTAGCCCAGAGTTGTTTTAATTTGCATTATCTGATTATTAGTTATTTAGAACATTTTTCATATGACTGCTGATAGCTTTGGTTTCTTTTTCTGAAAAGCACCTGTTCATATCTTTTGACCATTTATCATTTGGGAAATGGCTCTTATTTTTATAAATTTGGTTCAGTTCCCTACATATTTGAGAAAGAGACCTTTATCAGAGAACTTAGCTTTTAAAATGTTTTCCCAGTTTCCTGCTTTCCTTCTAATTTTGACTATATCACTTTTGTTGCTTTGATACATTTTAATATATATTAATTTTAATAATTAATTATTAATTAATGCCATGTCTCTTCCTTTCTCTGGCACCATGGAAGCTATGAGCATAAAACAGCAGGCACATGTCTGGCCTTAGGACCTTGGCTGCATCTTCTGTTTTCTGTTCCTTTCTTAAGCATAGGTAATGGAACAGCAGACATATCTACCTTAGACCTTACCTTAGGGTTTGAGAGGTCAAGAACTTCTGGGTCCTTCAGTCAGAGCTGACTGGCAACAGGAGTGCTCTGCAGTTACATTGTTCCTGGAGAGGATAACCATTGAAAGAAGTCGGTCCCCCAAGTCCTAGCTTAGCTTGTTAGGAGACATGGACCTGGAGATAGTATTTAGATAGTACAGAGCAGGGAGAAAGTGAAATGTATATTCAGTTGTCCCATAAAAATATTGCATGTTTTACTATTTAGGTATCAGCCTCCTAGGAAAATACAATAGGAATTAGGAGTTACTGATGCTTATTTAAGTCATCACTAATATGCACTTGTGAATCCATTGTGTTAAGCATGTTTTTGAAGGCAACAAATAGCTTATACCCAATTTATATTGCACATTGATTACCTGGTTCCTTTGGGGAGAACCCAGATAAAAGCCAAACATAAACTTTAAATTATGTTCTCTAAGGGTCTTGAGTAGGGGCATAAAAAGCCAGAGAGTATAGGAAAGAGTCTGATCCTTCTTTTTAGGGGCCATTTTCTCCCCAGGAGTGAGCCCTGTCCCTGTGTTGATAGTGGATACTCCATCTACGAAAACAGGCCACAGTCTCTTCTGTGTCTTAAGAGACAATTTCATGAGCTGCTATGGCTACACACACACACACACACACACACACACACACACACACACCCCTTGTTTTTTGTGATGATAAGTTTGTGAACTATAGCAAAAATGAGAGAGATTCCAGATTTTTTTTGGAAGCATGATGTATGATTTTTTGTTGACTAGGAAGAGTCCAGTTGTGCAGGTGGTTAACATGATATAATTTTGGTGGCCAAAAGTTTGCAAAAAGGAAATTTATGTAGAATGCAAGTGGTCTGATACTATACCATATATATATTTCCCTTCCACCATTAACTTCACTTACTTTGTACAGATTTACAAGAATAGTGTTAGAAGAATGAAAGTTCTGTATGAACTTTTCCATATTTACTGATGAGGAAACAGAGGTCTGAAGAGGTCCAGTGACTTGTTCAAGGTTACAATAGCAGTAAATCACTGGGGCTAGGATCTGAACCAAAGCCCTGTGCCTGCTTCTATGTCTAAAAATACCAAGTGAAATGCCAACACTAGATGGTGATGAGCCTTTCCAAACCTTGGTTGGTCCTCAGACAACACATACAAAGTGTTATGAATGTCTTATTAGATTATATTCAGTAAAATCTATCATTTTAAAGGTGCTTTGCTCTCTTAAGCATGTTTCATGATGACAATTTTATTTTCTCCCATGACAATAAGTTCTAACATTGTTAGCTGAAGCCATTGTGCTAGGAAATTGTCTATTCAATGTCTGGAATCCTCATGAAAAACATTCCAGGAAGCTGGGGGCTTCTGCATAGCAAAAATAACTTAAGAGAAAAGAAAATCTCTGGGAAAACATCAAGCACCATGAGCTGATGTAATTCATTACCTTTTTGGTCAACTAGTAGGATTAATTGAACTCTAAAAGTTTTCTCTATGTTCTCTTGGTTCTTTGTGACTCACTGGAGGCAACTCTGAACAAAGTTGAGATCTAGCTCCTTAGTTAAATACATGTGGATCCACCATCTCCTTGAAATACGAATCTGTAGTACATAGCTTTCAGGAACCACTGCATAAAGAGGTAAAAACCAATTCTATGTGCAGTTTAAAGGGGAAAGCTTTTCACAATGGGTATGAAGGGCTTACTGGATGATGTGGTATTTGAGTTGGTGGGCTTTCAAGTACAAGCACTTACTTTTCTCCTAGCTCTGCTCTTACCTCTCTGTCATTCTCCTCCTCCTCTCAGATGCCTCCACACCCTGAAAGATCCTTCTTCTCATTTAGCCTCCTCCTCCAATTGGTGAATTTCTTCTCAGAACCTCCATTTTAGGAAGTGCTATCTATCTATCTATCTATCTATCTATCCATTCCAAAGCTTCATCATGATAAAAAAAGTGATCCTTGGTTCTCAAAATCTATGCTGCTGGAGGGCCAACTATGGTCTTACCAAGCTGGAAAGATTTTAATTAGCCATCCAGTGATGGATGATGTGACTCTATGCTTGTCATTTATGGACCAGCCCTGGTGAGTTTGCAAAGGCTCGTCAATAACTAGTCTGATGTTTGACTATAACAATTGACTGCAAACAACTGATATGTTTGACTACAACAATTGTAGTAGACAACTACTCAATAATAAAAGGTATAAGATCTGCATAGGTACAAGGAGTGTGTGTATCAGTGAAGTCATGGACCTTAGAAGAATTAAAAATAAGGCTAATACTGTAATTTCCAGAGAGATGGAAGAAGCACATTTCAGGCATAGGAAGAAGTACAAAAAGGTGAGAGTACATAGGACATTTTTTTTGGAGGTGAGGAGGAAGGCAGAAAGTAATCAAGATTGCCTAGAACTTAGAGAAAATAGAAGGATAGAAGCAAAGATAGAAAGGAAAGGACTCTAAATCCCAAAAGGTCTTGAATGCCAGGCAAAAAGACATGCAGTCCCTCCATTCTAATACCTTGTGGTAAATTACTGCAATGAAATTTGTTTCTGTTTCTCCATGGATATAAATTGCCTTGAAATGTTTTACACCTTGACATTGTTTTTATTAAAGGCTAAATATAGTTTTGTTTTGGAGATGGCTTCAAAGTTAAGCAATTAGAAGCATCATTTGGCCGAGATACACAGAACTCAGAAGGAGATGCTCTGGTCCTCTTGGGATAGTGTGTATTTCATGATACTTTGTTTTATAATAGTTAATGCAAGTTTATTTACCACTCAAGTGGAATCCTAGAACTCTCAAGGAGATGAATGGGCAGAGGTAGTGGGGTCCAATGGTTTGGGCCCAGAAGTTGCCACTGCTGTTCACAAGAGGGTGGACTGGCAGCAAGAGTTGCCTGGTGAGTTTCTGAAAATGGTGTCTTGGAGCAGCTGTGGGCAGAGCCACAGACACTGACATACTACATGGGATACCAGACAATGCCAGCTGTGCCCACTCAACCTTTTAGCTCTGCCTTTAAGCTCCTTCCCTTCCTTTCTGAGATGATCAAGGAGAGAAAGCTCCTGATGATAAATCCCTAGATAGGACCATGGTCTCATGATCTGGGCAAGTCACTCCTTCCCTCTGTACCTTAGTTTCCTTATATTCCAAATGAGAGTGAATGGGATCAGATGACCTCTAAGGTCCTGCTTAGCTTGGATTCTTTAATATTCTTTTCTCAGAAGCCCTTGGTTCTCATTTTATCTCTGTTTTCACAAGGCAGGTTCTTTCTTTCTTTCTTTTTTCAGACAGCTAGATGGGGCAGTGGATAAAGCACTGGGCCTGGAGTGAGGAAGATCTCTAAGATGAAATATGGCCTCAAACACATACTAAGTGTGGGAACCTAAGCAAGTCACTTCACCTCTCTTTGCCCCAGTTATGTTATTTACAAAATGGGGATAATAGCACCTACCTCTCAGGTTTGTTGTGAGGACAAAATGTAATAGTTATAAAAACGCTTTGCAAACTGTTGTTGTCATTCAAACCTGTTGCTAATCTGTTGTTTGTGTCTGACTCTTTGTGACCCCATTTCTATTTCCAGTTCGTCTTACAGATGAGGAAACTGAGGCAAACAGATCCTGTAACTTGCCCATGGTTATGTAATTAATAAATGTCTGAGGCCAGATTTGAACTCAGGTTTTCCTGATTCTAGGTCTAGCACTCTATCTACTGTGAGACCTCTCTGCCCTCTGCTTGACACTTAGTAAGAACTTAATAAATGTTTGCCCTCTTACTGATTAAGAACAGGCTTTTATTGTTGTTCAGTCATTTTTCAGTCATGTCCAACCCTTTGTGACCCCATTTGGGGTTTTCTTAGCAAGGATATTGGAATGGTTTGCCATTTCCTTCTTCAGCTCATTTTATAGATGAAGAACTGAGGCAAGCAGGGTTAAGTGACTTGCCCAGGGTTACTTAGCTAGTAAGTGTATGAGGCTGGATTTGAACTCAGGTCTCCCTAACTCCAGGCCCAACACTCTTATCTACTGGCACCTAGCTGTGACCTAGCTGATCTATTTTATAAGACAGTCCAAAGGGTAGTGATTGACAAGAACCCATCAGCCTGAGTCCCACTCAACCAATCACCTTGTTGTTAGCTCCAGGGTTCTGAAATTCTATTAGTAGTACTCTGTGTTTTCTCAGTAATTCTCTATATCCAGTGAGTATACCTACTTTCTGTATCCCTCAAATACTTCCAGACAATGGCTAACATCACGTAATTTCATCAGGTTGATGGTGTATCTCATCAGATTAATTGTTCCTGAAATCAACTCCACCTGAACAAGAGGTCCTTAACCTGGGGTCCGTTGACACATAAGGAATATGAAAGTATATTTCAGTGAGTCCATGAACTTGGCTGAAAAAAATGCACCTTTATTTTCACAATAATTGATTTCTTTTGTAATTGTTTATATTTTATTTTATTCATGTAAAAACATTATTTTGAGAAAGATTCCATAGGCTTCACCAGACTACCAAAGGAGTCTATCTTACACACACACACACACACACACACACACACACACACACTATTATAATTAATTGTTAATTATAGTTAGCATTTATACAGTGCTTTAAGGTCTGCAAGGGGAGCAACTAGGTACACAGTGGATACAGTGCCCACAACTGAACTACAACATGTGTCAGGCACTGTACTAAGTGAAGGGTATATAAAGAAAGGCAATAACACAACACTTGCCTTCAAGGAGGTCACATTCTAATGGAGGAGATAGCATGCAAACTACTTTGTACTCTTTTGCCAGTTGGAATTTCCTTTCTTTAGAAGGCAGATTAGCTGACATACCAGACCTGGCCTTGAGGGGAGGGGAATTTATAACTTAATACTCTCTTCAGAGGAACCAGAAATGGCTGCCCTGGGGACAGAATCACATGTGTTCTTCCATAGCTTTCTGAGCACAAGTCAGAGACTCACTAGATAGCTCTTGAGAGTGGATTATCCCAGTCAAAGAGATGACAGGAGCCACGGCACTGAGTTCTTGTGGAAGAACATGGCAGAAGAAGACATGTGCTCATCTATGTGACCTTAGAGGGTAGTAGCCTGTAGAAAATGTCCAGCGGTCTATAATAGAGGGAGAATGATGTTGGGCTCTAACCTTCTTGATAGAGACATGAGATTTCCTGGGAAATGTCAGTCTTTGGAGCTATCTTGT